>NC_083284.1:59643977-60361984 GCF_963506605.1 Zootoca vivipara | reverse complement strand
GCCCCACACCTGACATCAAAGCTCCTGCTTGTTCCTTGGCCAGCAAGGATTGATGCCAGCACCAATCCCAGACTCTCCAAGTCTCCCTATTTTCCAGGGACAGTCCCCGGATTTACAGAAGCCATCCCACTTTCTGATTTGATCCAGGAATGTCCCGCTTTTCTTTAGGACGTTCCTATTTTCATCGGCGAAATGTTGGAGGTTATGGCATTAAGTGACCCACTGAGCCAAGGAGAACTATACTTCTTGGTTTTGAAATCGTTTTGATTTTACAAATATAAATTTATAACAGTCCAAATGCATATCCATATATAGAAATTACTCTGAATCTCTAGACTCCCCCCCCCATCCCCTTCATGGGTCCTATTGTCAACATTTACAAATGCATATTATTCCACAACCTATATTTTGTATCCATCCATATTATCCATAGCATTTGTTACATTACAAAAGAGATTAAAATCCTGCTAATGTTTTCATGTGCTTGCCGTGGTCTCTTTTTTAAAAAGTTTTTGTCCTGTTGGGTCCAAGAGGGTGATAAGGAACTATACAACCTTTAGAAGACATCTGACAGCAACTCTGTATAGGGAAGGTTTTTTTTTAATTAAAAAAAAATTCAATGTTTTATTATGTTTACATATATGTTGGAAGTCAAACAGAGTGGCTGGGACAACACAGTTGGATGGCTGGGGTATAAACAAGAACAACAACAGTTATTATTAAATAGGACATCCCTATTTTCATTAGAGAAATGTTGGAGGGTAAAGGTAAAGGTAAAGGGACCCCTGACCATTAGGTCCAGTCGTGACCGACTCTGGGGTTGCGGCGCTCATCTCGCATTATTGGCCGAGGGAGCCGGCATACAGCTTCCAGGTCATGTGGCCAGCATGACAAAGCCGCTTCTGGCAAACAAGAGCAGCACACGGAAACGCTGTTCACCTTCCCGCCAGAGTGGTTCCTATATATCAGCTATATATCATCAGCAAACTTTTTCAGCAGGGGCCGGTCCACTGTCCCTCAGACCTTGGGGGGGGGGACTATATTTTGGGGGGGGGGGAACACGGACGAATTCCTATGTCCCACAAATGACCCAGAGGTGCATTTTAAATAAAAGGACACATTCTACTCATGTAAAAACACCAGGCAGCCCCCACAAATAACCCAGATGTGCATTTTAAATAAAAGGACACATTCTATTCATGTAAAAACATGCTGATTCCTGGACAGTCCGCGGGCCGGATTTAGAAGGTGATTGGGCCGCATCTGGCCCCCGGGCCTTAGTTTGGGGACCCTGATCTACTTGCACTTGGAGGGTCTACACAGAGAAAAATCTCAGCCAGTTGGTTTTGCTTTCCCTTCTTGAGAGGATTTTTTGATTCTCGGTGACATGCTGTGTTTGGGGCCTTTTTGTAGTTCAGTAATATGATCAAGGCACTGAATTAGCTTAAAACGCTTGCCTGCGGTCTAACTGTGAGGTACTGTCTCTCAGCCCACGCCGAGGCCTATCTATGCCTGGGTCCGGTTAGCTCCCGGTTCTTTTCGCTGCCCACAGTAGCACACTGCTGGCAGTCTTTTCTTCAGTTGGTGACAAAAAATATTCAGAGCAGTTACTCATGTTATAACCCCTTTCCTCCCACATTAACTCTGGGGTTGGTTTTTGTGATGGATTGGAGAACATTAGCTGCTGCCTCCCCCCACCCTACCCACCTCCCGTCCAAACAGAAAAGGATGAAAGGGAAAGCAGGGCTCTGGGTGTTACCTGGTAACTGCAGATAAAGCAGCCTGCTGAATAGACATTTGCGAGTGGAGTGGTTTCTGTCATATGTGTGGTGCATATTAATCCAAATTCCTAGATAAGGGGGCTGGGAATGCACACAACGTATTTTTGCACCATAATAGTTTACGGGTAAACTTTGCCATAATGCTTGTTTGTGTCCCTGTGTGTATAGCACTTTTCAATGTTGTCACAAGCATCCACACACAAACACTGTCGAGACTAGCAGACCCTCCAAGTGTCCCTATTTTCCAGGGACAGTCCTGGGTTTACAGAAGCCGCCCTGGTTTCTGCTTTGATCCCAGAATCTCCCTCTTTTCCTTAAAAGGTAAAGGGTAATGGGACCCCTGACCATTAGGTCCAGTCATGACCGACTCTGGGGTTGCGGTGCTCATCTCGCGTTATTGGCCGAGGGAGCCGGCGTACAGCTTCCAGGTCATGTGGCCAGCATGACAAAGCTGCTTCTGGAGAACCAGAGCAGCACATGGAAATGCCGTTTACCTTCCCGCTGTAGCAGTTCCTATTTATCTACTTGCATTTTGATGTGCTTTCGAACTGCTAGGTTGGCAGGAGATGGGACCGAGCAACAGGAGCTCACCCAGTCACAGGGATTCGAACCGCCGACCTTCTGATCAGCAAGCCCTAGGCTCAGTGGTTTAACCCACAGTGCCACCTGGGTCCCCTCTTTTCCTTAGGACGTCCCTATTTTTATGGAATAAATGCTGGAGGGTTTGGAGGGTATGGTAAGACACCCCTATTTTCTTTTTCTTTTTTGCTTTGCATTTTCCATTACAAACATTCATTTCTTTCACTGTGATATTCTAGTCCCCCCCCCCATCAGCTCTTTTGAGCCTCTAATGCAATATCTAATACAATGATAATTATCTATTACAGCCACAAAACATCTCTAGTTATTGCCTATCAAAAGAAGACTTCCCAGCCTATCTTTCCTTGACATCCTAAATTTCCATATGGTTTTAGCTGCGACTCCTTGTTTTATGTCCCCTGCCCCCTTTCTTATATAACCGTACCTTGGAAGTCGAACTGAATCCATTTGGAGAAATGTTGGAGGGGATGGAATTATCTGACCCCCCGAGCCGTCTGAAGGTAATCCTGTATAAGGAAGTTTTTAAAAAAATGTTAAAGGTTTTATTATGTTTTGATATATGTTGGAAGCTGCCCAGAATGGCTAGGCCAACCCAGAAAGATGTGTGGGGTATAAATAGTAAAATTATCATTATGGAATGGGATGTCCCTATTTTCATCAGGGAAATGTTAGAGGGTATTCAGGCCCGTCTTAACCACAACGAGCGCTGTGGCGCAAAGGTCCCTCCGCCGCCGCCCCCAACTCACCGCGGACACAGAGGAGAGACATGGCATGGGCGGGCCGGGCTCAGGGGTGCCGCAGCGGGTGGGCCGGGCAGCCTGGTTGTCTGGGGGGGCAGACAACCCAGCACCCAGCCTCTTGTCCTCCTCATGCCCCCAACCCGCCCCGCCCCGCCCCACCAGGCTAAGGCTGGGACTCGAACCTTCGGCGGGCGGGAGGCAAGGAGCAGGGCGAGCAGGAGGGCGGCCGGGCTGTCTGGCAGGCACAGCACAGCTGCCATGGACGCAGCGCGGCGCCCCCTGGCGGCCCGGCGCCCTGGCGCATTGCGCCACCCAGCCTTGCCTTAGTGCTGGCCCTGAGGGTATGCCCCACCCATGATGCCGTGTGCTTCCTAAGCCCCACCCCTAATGTCCATGAGTGGGGCATCAGCAAAAGGAAGCCTATGCAAATACATCCCGTTGCAATGTACACATCAGCATCAGGAAGAGTAGGGACTTCATTGTGTGTCCATTCCCTCTACTTAACCTTAGCATCCATGTGGAAATGGCCTTCAGAAAAGGAGGGCACCTTCACTGTAATTTGTGCAATCATAGCCACTTGAAAGTGTGCCCCTGCCCTCACACAATGTATCTATTGTATGCCACATAATACATTATTTTCCACGCCCTCTTTGTACCTGGGAATTGTCAAGAAAGTATGCATGCAGGCTAATTGCCTATGCAAACCAGCCCTCAATTATGTAACTTTTTTTCATCATCATTCAACAAAGCCTCTGTTTCTTTCCTTCTCATAAACATTAAAAGTAGAGCCAAATTGGCCACCTTACCAGATATTATTTTGCTCAGTCTTGCCATTTATATATATTTTTACGGGGAGGCAGGAGCTGCTTCTTCTGCTAATCATACATGGCATGCTATAGACAAGGAGCTTGTGGGGTGGAATATAAAAATGGTTTAAATTAACAAGGCACAGACGGAATGCCAAATTCCTCAAAAATGATCAGCGCTTTTGCCCCGAGTCATAATGCAGATAGGCTGCCAAATTCTCATCCCTACATGTGGCCAATCACCAGTATCTGTTTAAGAAGGAATAATTAGTGAAATGGTATAATGAAGTCTGTCATTTTTTAGCAGGCTGAATTAGACTGATTAACTCATTATAAGCCACCCATAGCAAATCTGTCATCTGGAGTAATAGTGACAATCGCACATGCCACTCTTTCATTAAAAAAAAAAAATTGAGACTAGAATAAAAGCAAGTGTTCTACCTGTAGGAAGAGTGAAAGGGGATGCATTGATGGTACCAATTCAAATGCTGTAAAATAAAATAAAAAAGCCCCAAGACTTACAGTCATACCTCGGGTTGTGTCCGCTGCGGGTTGTGTTCTTTCAGGATACGAATGCAGCGGACCCAGAAGTGTTTACTTCCAGTTTCCGCCCTGTGCGCATGCGCAGAAGTGTTCTGTGCGCTTCACGCATGCGCATAAGCACTCTATTGCGCTTTCACGCATGCATGAAAGTGCCACTCAGGTTGTGGGCTTTTCGGGGTGCGAAAGGCACCCCGGAACAGATCGGGTCCGCAATCCAAGGTACCACTATATTTGTTTTTTTAGGAAAAAGCCCAACAAATTCGCTGGATTTTCACTTTGTAGTGGTTGGCCCACCAGTACCTTCTACAGCACACACAAACTGTCTTAAGGAAACAACCCCTCAAACACGCACAATGCATGCGAGATTGTATGCTGTTCCTGCTTGGCCTTTCCTACATTGAAAACACCCCCTTAAACATGCCCACATTTTGCTGGAGGTCAGGACTAGGTGTCAACGTGGCCAGTGAAAAGCAAATAACTGGAAAACAAGTAAGTGTTGTTGCTGTTGTTTTTAAAAAAGGCCAGTGGCCACAAGGGATGACGGAGAGCCAAAGATTCTCTATACCTGTTACCAATTTATTTATTTTTTGCTGGTCTCAAACCACACCAGCCTTCTCAGAACTTACACATTTGTTATTTTTCAGTGTTAAGAATGGTCAGGGACTGGACTCCCCCACACCATGGGTTTCTCTCTTGCAGAGGGCCGGGCCCCCTCAATATTCTGCAGCCTGAGGTGGGTCCTGGTGGGTCTCCCCAAGGCTACAATGGGCCCTCCCAGGCTCCCGGCAGCCGCAATGGGCCGTATTGAGCCTACACGCAGCCATGGCAGGCCCCATCAGGCTTTCCTGTGGCTGCGACAGACCCCCTCAAAGTTGGGCGGCACCCAGTGCCTGTGCTGTCATCTGTAGAGTGTCGGTTCAGCTATTAACAGTGAAGCCTCAGAGATAACTGAGGAGGAAGGGAAGACCTGTCTGGACCCCCAACAGAGAGAAGCTGCTGGGAAGGAACTTGGGGGGCTGCTGAGCTGCAAATTGTGCCCAACAACTGGAATTGCTGGAGGGATATTCACTCGGGGATGAGTGTGTGGTGTAACACCATGTTCCTAAAACTGAACCATCTTGTGATTGAGGCTATTCGTGTGTAGGGAGAGAGGGACCAGGTATGGATGCTGGACCTTTTGAACTGAAGCCCAACGTTCATCAGACCAACCAATGCCACATTTTCTGGCTAATTGATATAACCTACAACACCCATGGTAAGCTTATGTCATAAAACATTTATTAGTATTTAAGGTGTCACAAAAGACTCTGCTTTCTAAGCATGGTGAGTAATATCAGTAGGACCTCTCTCTGCTCCAACGCTGGTATTTCCTTTTTTTTTTCTTTATACAGGTACATTAAAAGTTACACGCAATGAAACACATCGATCTATTAAAAAGAAAGAAGAAAGAAGAAAAGAAAGAAAAAAGAAAGAAAGAAAAGAATATTCAACAAATAATCTTGTCGAATACATACAGTGATTTAAGGCAGTGTTTCCCAACCAGTGTGCCTCCAGATGTTTTGGGACTACAACTCCCATCATCCCTAGCTAGCAAGACCAGTGGTCAGGAATAATGGGAGTTGTAGTCCCACAACATCTGGAGGCACACTGGTTGGGAAACACTGATTTAAGGAATACCAACCGTCATCGACATTTTTATAAACACATATTACTGCTGCTATTTCCATACTGCTGCCCTTCCATTCCATCTCTGTTCATCTCTCTCTCTCTCTCTCTCTCATTTTATGGTTACATAACATGAACAAAGTAATATTTCCCAAGAGTATTTAGGCATCATTTACTGTCCTTTACAAGTAATTACTATAAAAAATATGCTATCATGCATCCTGAAGCAGTCCCAAGAGAGATAAACTATAAAGTAGAAGCAAGGCAAACATTCTTTTGATAACTTTTTTTGCTTTAAATCAGAGAGCGGAGTGGGAGGAGGAGGGTTTTGTGCTAATCCCAATTTAGTTATTTTTCCCACTCCTGCAGCCTGTTCACGTGGTCCTAGCAGTGGCAGCATTTGACTAGGCTGTCTCAAAGGATCTTGCTGCCCGAGACAGAGTAGCAAAGAGGACAAGGTTTGTAGTACTGAAGGCCGGCCAAGTTATTTTGACAGCTGAGGCACAAAAGCCCCACAAGCACCTCTTCCAATCCTCGGCAGTAAAAATGCAACAATAATTAAGTCAAACAAACTATAAATTGTTGGCTGTTGGTGATATCCTAGATAAGTCTAGGAAGCACTGAAGAAAATGCTCCATTTATAATTTTACTGTATTATGAGAAAAAAATCTTTTTGGTAAATAATTTTTTTAAATTTTTCAGTTACATTTTCACAAATAAAAACAGTCATTAACTCACATTTCTTCCAAATCTAAATTTATACAGGTACCTTTTCACAAACCTTTTCTTTGAGATTCTTTAAATCTCTGGACTTTCCTCCATACCCTCTTCTGGTTCCTTATATTAACCAAGTTTTTCTGCATTTCCATACTATACTTTTCCAATTATCATTTCCCTTAATTTTATCTAATTTTCTCCTGGATGCAAGAGTTTACCCCTTAAAATCCTGCCAATGCATCAACTTGTTTACAGTATTTTTTGCACATAAACAATTAACAATTCTCACTCTTTTAAAAACTTCTCGTTGTCATAGTCTCTGATTTTAAAATCTTACATGGCAAAAGAAAAAGAAAAAAAGAAAATTGTGTATCACTGCAGGGGTGGCGCTGTGGTCTAAACCACAGAGCCTAGGGCTTGCCGATTGGAAGGTTGGCGGTTCGAATCCCCACGATGGGGTGAGCTCCCGTTGTTCGTTCCCAGCTCCTGCCAACCTAGCAGTTCGAAAGCACGTCAAAGTGCAAGTAGATAAATAGGTACCGCTCCAGCGGGAAGGTAAACAGCGTTTCTGTGTGCTGCTCTGGTTAGCCAGAAGCGGCTTAGTCATGCTGGCCACATGACCCGGAAGCTGTCTGTGGACACAGGGGCATAGCAAGGGGGTGCGATGGGGGCGAGCCGCCCCAGGTGCCATCCTGGGGGGGTGACACTCAGTGCACCCCTCCCTGGCCCGCCCCTCGCCTCCGCCCACACATGTGCAGTCCATACAGGCTGGTGCTGGCACGTGGTTGCCTTGCGGGCTGCCGCTCTTGCGCAACACCCCATTATGGGCCGCCATGCGCACGTGCGCACTCCATACAGGTGCTGCACCCGGTATCAGCTGGGCTAGGAATGCCACTGCGCGGAAAAACGCCAGCTCCCTCGGCCTATAGAGCGAGATGAGCGCTGCAACCCCAGAGTCGGTCACGACTGGACCTAATGGTTAGGGGTACCTTTTCTTTTACCTAAATAACTTCTAACATTTATAGCCAAGAGAAATGTTCAGAGCCAAGCGTTTTTTTTGCTCTAGCTGTCCTCCATTGAACCACAAACCACATGGAGTAATTTAAAGCACAGGAGGCTGGCAGCGTGAGGAGGGGGGCTACTGCAATCAGGCTGTACGTAAGCAACCTCTAGCAGCAGGGTTCTGCAGGATTATGGCCATTAAGCTTAATTGCAATGTTCCGTTTCAGCAATTAATTTCTACACTTTGATAGCAGTTAATTTTATTTTTTTTATTCTTTTATTTCTGCTGGAGGTGGGAGCGAAACTTTTACAAATGATGATCCATCACCGAGCCGTATCCTGAGAGGTTTTTTGGGTGCTTTTGTTGTTTTTGTTTTAATGAGAATACCCTAGGCTCACCTTTCGATATTGCACCTGATAAATTATTCCGGGATGATTTCATCTCCTTTCATAATGGCAGCTGCTGTCACAGAGTACGGAAAAATGGTCCTTGGCATCATTTATGTTACTATTGCAATTAGTCTGGATGGAGGGCATCCTTTAAACCAGATGTCATTGCACGCTGCCGGCAGGTCCCAAAGCACCTGCCAGAATCTCCTGTAGCACCTGCAAAAGGTCTCAGCAAATATCACCTCAAAAAACCCACAATATATGAGAGCCTGTTTGCTCTTCCAGATCTTCTCCATTTAGATTGGTTCAGCCTCCCCTACATTGAACATGGGCCCTTAAATATGCCTGCATTTCATTGGCTAACAGAAGTCAGAGAGATAAACAACTACCTGACATTTAGAAAATACCTAAAGGCAGCCCTGTTTAGGGAAGTTTTCAGTCTGTGATATTTTAATGTTTGTTTGTTTTTGTAATAATTTTTATTAGTTTTATATAACAACACGAAAAGACAAAACATTAAAAAAACATTTCTGCCCACCTCCCCACCTTCCCCCACAAGTCCCCTTCTGCCACAAGTGGATCCTGCGGGTGTTGAGAGTCGAAGGTAGTCCATTTTACAGCTGGGTTTGTCCTCACCCCCCTCTCCCCAGCTCCTGAACCCCCCCCCCCTGTTTAATGTTTTTTTTGTGTGTGTGTGTGTGTGTTAGAAGCCGCCCAGAGTGGCAGGGGAGACCGGCCAGATGGGCGGGGTATAAATAATAATAATAATAATAATAATATATTATTGTTATTATTATTAGTCCACCATTCCAAACATTCTCAACAGAAAATGTTTAGAATAAGTGAACATGGCAGTGGCTGGTGTATTATTATTATTTAGAATTTATATACCGCCCTATACCCAGAGGTCTCAGGACGGTTGACAGAACAAAATCAAAATATAAAACCACAGAATATATAATAAAAATAAAAACAACAGCCCAATACCCCCCCCCCAAAAAAACCTCCTCATTTTAAAAGGGCATAGGTCGTCAATCAGAACAACCAAAGGCCTGGTTAAAAAAAGAACGGTTTTGCCTGGCACCGAAAGGTGTGTAATGAAGGCGCCAGGTGAACGTCCCTGGGGAGTACATTCCTCAGACAGGGAGCCACTGCAGAGAAGGCCCCGTTCTCGTGTTGCCACCCTCCGGACCTTTCGAGGAGGAGGCATATGAAGAAGGGCCTCAGAGGATGATGTCAGGGTTCGAGTAGGTTCATAAGGAAAGGGGAGGTCCTTGAGGTACGCTGTAGGTTCCCTTTTCCCCACTGATGGGTTGGCTAAAGAAGGGAGCATCCCCACACCATTTTTCTGTCTCATCTTCTGTTCTTTAAAATGTGACAGCCATGTTTTCTTATGGTATCCCCCCCATGGCCACCATGTCATGATTAGAACCAATGATATTTTCTCAAAATTTCTGATGTATCCCATTGGCTCCCAAAGGCTGTCAATCCTGACTTCATCTCTGGATTCACAGTGAACCTCCAAACCCCTGCTCTACACTCCCTGCTCTGCTAAAGAAAAATAATATGACAACCAGGATCGACATTGCCTTATGTCTCGTTCCAATGCCCCCATCGATCAATCCTGTTTTAATCAAGAAACGTGTTATTACTGTCTTGATAAAACTAGTTTTTAAGAAGCCAGAAAGAACGAGCAAATTGTGGAGGCTGCTTTTCTAGCGAACACATCTAAGATGCCATCGAGAGCAAACAGAACTTCTGAAGTCAGCTTTATCCAAAGCCTTGGCTGAATGTGATTTTTTTTAAGGCTCCAAGGGACAGAATCTGGCAGGCCTCCCTAGAGAAGACTCCCTAGGGAAGCATGTTGGGCTGTTAACCAGAAGTTTGGTGGTTCAAGTCTACCCAGGGACAGCTGTGAGCAAGATCCCTGCATTTCAGGGTATTGGAGCAGATAACACTCACTCTGGGTATCTTCCAAATCTATGATTGTATAAGAGAAGGCATTCAGTTATTTTGTTTCCTGTTTTACCTTCCAGTTTTAATCTAAAAGGCCTTTCCTTTCTAAGGTCTTCCCAGATTGCCCTAATTAGCAGGAGTTTTGTATGTGAGGAGGCACAATATTTATCACTGCTACAAAACTCAAGTGGATTTCTTTGTCATCCTGCCTATGGGGGTGTTTATTAGCAGTTCCAAAGCATTTGCCAAGATTAACTAACAACGATAACAGTTCCTCAAAGAGATGTCTGCTTTGCAGCCAGGTACAGCTTTAGAAACGGTTGCTTGGGAATATCCTATGGGTTATATAACTAGCACATGAAGCCACAGGCTCACTTTGCCTTAGGCACCAGCTAGAAAAGAAGGCAACTGTCAGCGGAGAAATCCCATTCATTAGAGCATGAATGGGATGTTGACTACTGAAATATTCACAAGCTGGAGAATGTCCTAGGTGGCTGTGAACCAGAATAATTGCAAACTCATCCAGCTTTACAAAACCTCTCCCTCAGTGGCTTATTACTCTTCTTTTCCTATTATTTATAAATAGTAGGCAAACCTTGGAAGTCGAACTGAATCCATTTGGAGAAATGTTGGAGGGGATGGAATTATCTGACCCCCCGAGCCGTCTGAAGGTAATCCTGTATAAGGAAGTTTTTAAAAAAATGTTAAAGGTTTTATTATGTTTTGATATATGTTGGAAGCTGCCCAGAATGGCTAGGCCAACCCAGAAAGATGTGTGGGGTATAAATAGTAAAATTATCATTATGGAATGGGATGTCCCTATTTTCATCAGGGAAATGTTAGAGGGTATTCAGGCCCATCTTAACCACAACGAGCGCTGTGGCGCAAAGGTCCCTCCGCCGCCGCCCCCAACTCACCGCGGACACAGAGGAGAGACATGGCATGGGCGGGCCGGGCTCAGGGGTGCCGCAGCGGGTGGGCCGGGCAGCCTGGTTGTCTGGGGGGGCAGACAACCCAGCACCCAGCCTCTTGTCCTCCTCATGCCCCCAACCCGCCCCGCCCCGCCCCACCAGGCTAAGGCTGGGACTCGAACCTTCGGCGGGCGGGAGGCAAGGAGCAGGGCGAGCAGGAGGGCGGCCGGGCTGTCTGGCAGGCACAGCACAGCTGCCATGGACGCAGCGCGGCGCCCCCTGGCGGCCCGGCGCCCTGGCGCATTGCGCCACCCAGCCTTGCCTTAGTGCTGGCCCTGAGGGTATGCCCCACCCATGATGCCGTGTGCTTCCTAAGCCCCACCCCTAATGTCCATGAGTGGGGCATCAGCAAAAGGAAGCCTATGCAAATACATCCCGTTGCAATGTACACATCAGCATCAGGAAGAGTAGGGACTTCATTGTGTGTCCATTCCCTCTACTTAACCTTAGCATCCATGTGGAAATGGCCTTCAGAAAAGGAGGGCACCTTCACTGTAATTTGTGCAATCATAGCCACTTGAAAGTGTGCCCCTGCCCTCACACAATGTATCTATTGTATGCCACATAATACATTATTTTCCACGCCCTCTTTGTACCTGGGAATTGTCAAGAAAGTATGCATGCAGGCTAATTGCCTATGCAAACCAGCCCTCAATTATGTAACTTTTTTTCATCATCATTCAACAAAGCCTCTGTTTCTTTCCTTCTCATAAACATTAAAAGTAGAGCCAAATTGGCCACCTTACCAGATATTATTTTGCTCAGTCTTGCCATTTATATATATTTTTACGGGGAGGCAGGAGCTGCTTCTTCTGCTAATCATACATGGCATGCTATAGACAAGGAGCTTGTGGGGTGGAATATAAAAATGGTTTAAATTAACAAGGCACAGACGGAATGCCAAATTCCTCAAAAATGATCAGCGCTTTTGCCCCGAGTCATAATGCAGATAGGCTGCCAAATTCTCATCCCTACATGTGGCCAATCACCAGTATCTGTTTAAGAAGGAATAATTAGTGAAATGGTATAATGAAGTCTGTCATTTTTTAGCAGGCTGAATTAGACTGATTAACTCATTATAAGCCACCCATAGCAAATCTGTCATCTGGAGTAATAGTGACAATCGCACATGCCACTCTTTCATTAAAAAAAAAAAATTGAGACTAGAATAAAAGCAAGTGTTCTACCTGTAGGAAGAGTGAAAGGGGATGCATTGATGGTACCAATTCAAATGCTGTAAAATAAAATAAAAAAGCCCCAAGACTTACAGTCATACCTCGGGTTGTGTCCGCTGCGGGTTGTGTTCTTTCAGGATACGAATGCAGCGGACCCAGAAGTGTTTACTTCCAGTTTCCGCCCTGTGCGCATGCGCAGAAGCGTTCTGTGCGCTTCACGCATGCGCATAAGCACTCTATTGCGCTTTCACGCATGCATGAAAGTGCCACTCAGGTTGTGGGCTTTTCGGGGTGCGAAAGGCACCCCGGAACAGATCGGGTCCGCAATCCAAGGTTTGAACCTCTTCTGGTTCCTTATATTAACCAAGTTTTTCTGCATTTCCATACTATACTTTTCCAATTATCATTTCCCTTAATTTTATCTAATTTTCTCCTGGTTGCAAGAGTTTACCCCTTAAAATCCTGCCAATGCATCAACTTGTTTACAGTATTTTTTGCACAAACAATTAACAATTCTCACTCTTTTAAAAACTTCTCGTTGTCATAGTCTCTGATTTTAAAATCTTACATGGCAAAAGAAAAAGAAAAAAAGAAAATTGTGTATCACTGCAGGGGTGGCGCTGTGGTCTAAACCACAGAGCCTAGGGCTTGCCGATTGGAAGGTCGGCGGTTCGAATCCCCACGATGGGGTGAGCTCCCGTTGTTCGTTCCCAGCTCCTGCCCACCTAGCAGTTCGAAAGCACGTCAAGTGCAAGTAGATAAATAGGTACCGCTCCGGTGGGAAGGTAAACAGCGTTTCCATGTGCTGCTCTGGTTTGCCAGAAGTGGCTTAGTCATGCTGGCCACATGACCCGGAAGCTGTCTGTGGACACAGGGGCATAGCAAGGGGGTGCGATGGGGGCGAGCCGCCCCAAGTGCCATCCTGGGGGGGTGACACTCAGTGCACCCCTCCCTGGCCCGCCCCTCGCCTCCGCCCACACATGTGCAGTCCATACAGGCTGGTGCTGGCACGTGGTTGCCTTGCGGGCTGCCGCTCTTGCGCAACACCCCATTATGGGCCGCCATGCGCACGTGCGCACTCCATACAGGTGCTGCACCCGGTATCAGCTGGGCTAGGAATGCCACTGCGCGGAAAAACGCCAGCTCCCTCGGCCTATAGAGCGAGATGAGCGCTGCAACCCCAGAGTCGGTCACGACTGGACCTAATGGTTAGGGGTACCTTTTCTTTTACCTAAATAACTTCTAACATTTATAGCCAAGAGAAATGTTCAGAGCCAAGCGTTTTTTTTGCTCTAGCTGTCCTCCATTGAACCACAAACCACATGGAGTAATTTAAAGCACAGGAGGCTGGCAGCGTGAGGAGGGGGGCTACTGCAATCAGGCTGTACGTAAGCAACCTCTAGCAGCAGGGTTCTGCAGGATTATGGCCATTAAGCTTAATTGCAATGTTCCGTTTCAGCAATTAATTTCTACACTTTGATAGCAGTTAATTTTATTTTTTTATTCTTTTATTTCTGCTGGAGGTGGGAGCGAAACTTTTACAAATGATGATCCATCACCGAGCCGTATTCTGAGAGGTTTTTTGGGTGCTTTTGTTGTTTTTGTTTTAATGAGAATACCCTAGGCTCACCTTTCGATATTGCACCTGATAAATTATTCCGGGATGATTTCATCTCCTTTCATAATGGCAGCTGCTGTCACAGAGTACGGAAAAATGGTCCTTGGCATCATTTATGTTACTATTGCAATTAGTCTGGATGGAGGGCATCCTTTAAACCAGATGTCATTGCACGCTGCCGGCAGGTCCCAAAGCACCTGCCAGAATCTCCTGTAGCACCTGCAAAAGGTCTCAGCAAATATCACCTCAAAAAACCCACAATATATGAGAGCCTGTTTGCTCTTCCAGATCTTCTCCATTTAGATTGGTTCAGCCTCCCCTACATTGAACATGGGCCCTTAAATATGCCTGCATTTCATTGGCTAACAGAAGTCAGAGAGATAAACAACTACCTGACATTTAGAAAATACCTAAAGGCAGCCCTGTTTAGGGAAGTTTTCAGTCTGTGATATTTTAATGTTTGTTTGTTTTTGTAATAATTTTTATTAGTTTTATATAACAACACGAAAAGACAAAACATTAAAAAAAACATTTCTGCCCACCTCCCCACCTTCCCCCACAAGTCCCCTTCTGCCACAAGTGGATCCTGCGGGTGTTGAGAGTCGAAGGTAGTCCATTTTACAGCTGGGTTTGTCCTCACCCCCCTCTCCCCAGCTCCTGAACCCCCCCCCCTGTTTAATGTTTTTTTTTGTGTGTGTGTGTGTGTTAGAAGCCGCCCAGAGTGGCAGGGGAGACCGGCCAGATGGGCGGGGTATAAATAATAATAATAATAATATATTATTGTTATTATTATTAGTCCACCATTCCAAACATTCTCAACAGAAAATGTTTAGAATAAGTGAACATGGCAGTGGCTGGTGTATTATTATTATTTAGAATTTATATACCGCCCTATACCCAGAGGTCTCAGGACGGTTGACAGAACAAAATCAAAATATAAAACCACAGAATATATAATAAAAATAAAAACAACAGCCCAATACCCCCCCCCCCAAAAAAACCTCCACATTTTAAAAGGGCATAGGTCGTCAATCAGAACAACCAAAGGCCTGGTTAAAAAAAGAACGGTTTTGCCTGGCACCGAAAGGTGTGTAATGAAGGCGCCAGGTGAACGTCCCTGGGGAGTACATTCCTCAGACAGGGAGCCACTGCAGAGAAGGCCCCGTTCTCGTGTTGCCACCCTCCGGACCTTTCGAGGAGGAGGCATATGAAGAAGGGCCTCAGAGGATGATGTCAGGGTTCGAGTAGGTTCATAAGGAAAGGGGAGGTCCTTGAGGTACGCTGTAGGTTCCCTTTTCCCCACTGATGGGTTGGCTAAAGAAGGGAGCATCCCCACACCATTTTTCTGTCTCATCTTCTGTTCTTTAAAATGTGACAGCCATGTTTTCTTATGGTATCCCCCCCATGGCCACCATGTCATGATTAGAACCAATGATATTTTCTCAAAATTTCTGATGTATCCCATTGGCTCCCAAAGGCTGTCAATCCTGACTTCATCTCTGGATTCACAGTGAACCTCCAAACCCCTGCTCTACACTCCCTGCTCTGCTAAAGAAAAATAATATGACAACCAGGATCGACATTGCCTTATGTCTCGTTCCAATGCCCCCATCGATCAATCCTGTTTTAATCAAGAAACGTGTTATTACTGTCTTGATAAAACTAGTTTTTAAGAAGCCAGAAAGAACGAGCAAATTGTGGAGGCTGCTTTTCTAGCGAACACATCTAAGATGCCATCGAGAGCAAACAGAACTTCTGAAGTCAGCTTTATCCAAAGCCTTGGCTGAATGTGATTTTTTTTAAGGCTCCAAGGGACAGAATCTGGCAGGCCTCCCTAGAGAAGACTCCCTAGGGAAGCATGTTGGGCTGTTAACCAGAAGTTTGGTGGTTCAAGTCTACCCAGGGACAGCTGTGAGCAAGATCCCTGCATTTCAGGGTATTGGAGCAGATAACACTCACTCTGGGTATCTTCCAAATCTATGATTGTATAAGAGAAGGCATTCAGTTATTTTGTTTCCTGTTTTACCTTCCAGTTTTAATCTAAAAGGCCTTTCCTTTCTAAGGTCTTCCCAGATTGCCCTAATTAGCAGGAGTTTTGTATGTGAGGAGGCACAATATTTATCACTGCTACAAAACTCAAGTGGATTTCTTTGTCATCCTGCCTATGGGGGTGTTTATTAGCAGTTCCAAAGCATTTGCCAAGATTAACTAACAACGATAACAGTTCCTCAAAGAGATGTCTGCTTTGCAGCCAGGTACAGCTTTAGAAACGGTTGCTTGGGAATATCCTATGGGTTATATAACTAGCACATGAAGCCACAGGCTCACTTTGCCTTAGGCACCAGCTAGAAAAGAAGGCAACTGTCAGCGGAGAAATCCCATTCATTAGAGCATGAATGGGATGTTGACTACTGAAATATTCACAAGCTGGAGAATGTCCTAGGTGGCTGTGAACCAGAATAATTGCAAACTCATCCAGCTTTACAAAACCTCTCCCTCAGTGGCTTATTACTCTTCTTTTCCTATTATTTATAAATAGTAGGCAAACATTGGACAGGTGAAACTATATATATATATACACTCATTCTTGATGAAAAATCACTATTATAAACACACACACATACACATTACAGTCGATGGTGTTCTCCATGTAACTGTGCCAGGACTGCATCATCACACAACTAAAAACTCAGTCCAGGCCACAGAGGCAACAAAATTCATATCAGTGGCTACTGATTATGTAGGCTATATGTAATCTCAGGATCATCAGGGGCTGAGGAGGAACAGGAAGGGCTGTGGGACTTCCTCAATCTACCATTGCAAATGTGCCGTCCATGGCAAGGAGCAACTCCTGCCAGCTTCAGCTGGTCAACCAACTATTGTAATTTCTCAACAGGGACAGTCTCACCCATGTGCTGGTAACCTCAAAATTGGACTACTGCAATGCACTGTATGGGGCTGCCTTTGAAGGTGGCATGAGAGCTATAGCTTGTGCAGAATGCTGGGACTAGGTCAGTGATGGGCAACCTTTTGAGCTTGGTGTGTCAAAATTTGCCAAAAAAACGAGCATAACTCGGGTGGTGTGTCACTTCGAGGGAAAAAAACATAATTTCGTGATATTTATAGTTTAAATAACAAAAATGTATAATTGTAATATATAACTGTATTTAATAAACCAAAAACTAGTTATTTAACCAAACCAAATAAAAAAACCCTTATTTATCACAAAGTGCCCAGAATTGTTGAGCTTTTGGGGGGGAGCTGCTGACCTAAGTTTTGGAGGTTTTTTGTGGGGTGCAAAAGTTGCTTTGCTTTTGGAGGGGGATGCCCCAAAGCTGCTGCGCTTTTTGGGGGGAGAAAGAGAACAGAAATAAAAGACGAATAATACCTTCACTGGAACTAACACGCAGCACTGACATCGTCTGCCAAAGCGCCAGAAAAAACAGCACAGAAAGGGTTAAAAAACCAATCTCTGGCTACCAGCAGCAGCAACAACAAAAAGGATTGGAGGAGGAGGAGGAGGAGAAGGAGGAGGAGCGGGATAACTAATGGGGGGGGCAACAACAACAGTGCTAATGGGCCGATGGGGCGCGTGCCAGCAGTGAGGGCTCTGCGTGTCACGTCTGACACACGTGTCATAGGTTCGCCATCACTGGACTAGGTTGTCATGTGGAACAGTTGGCATCTGTCTGTCTCAAGTGACACCCGCCTCCGGGGGTGAGGTCAGACTGCTGTGTTGGGGCACCAAACTGACCTCAGTGTGTGTATGGGCCAGGGCAGTGTGTATTACGGAGGTCCTCAGCTGCCCAGATGACAAGACCTCAATCTTGGTCTTGCCGATGTGGTCCAGAGACAAGCAGAGCAATATGTTTGGCACCAGCTTGGCTGCAGGAGTTGCTGGATGAAGGCGTACAAGCAGCCATCCAACCATCTTAGGGACTCCACTCTGGGACTCTGGGTTTGTATAGGGTTTACTCTTGTCCACTCAATCCACCAGAGCCTGGTATTTGCATGCAGGAGAAATAATAATAATAATAATAATAATAATAATAATAATAATAATAATATATTATTATTATTATTTATACCCCGCCCATCTGGCTGGGTTTCCCCATCCACTCTGGGCGGCTTCCAACAGAAAAATAAAACACAATAATCTATTAAACATTAAAAGCCTCCCTGAACAGGGCTGCCAAGGGTTTGAGGCCCATCAGCTACCCTCACCTGGTTTAGCCAGACAGTTGAAGCCGTTCTTGGGATGTGGCTGCTATTGCATGCTGACAGCTTCTCAGAGGCACAGGTGAGAGCCGAGTGGAGTGGAGGACCAAAGGTGGATGTCCCCTAACATCCCATACACCCCTTTGGAAAAGTACTCCTGTGCTAGAGGAACCCCACAGACTTCCAGATACATAGCGAACTAAACAGCTTAGGATTTAGATACTTGATGGACCACCCATTTCCATACTAACCTGCCTATACATTAAGACCTGCGGGGGTTGCCCACCTGTCAGTGTCACACTTAACAGGGATTTGATACATGGTGACACAGGAGAAGGCATTCTTAGTACAGTAGGGCTACCGTCAGCTCTTATGAGTTTTTGGCACTAGCTGAAGACTTATCTATTTGCCCAGGCCTCCGACAGTGTCTGCTGACCTGTTGAACCTATAGTACTTCTTCCTAGTTTCATTTTCCATCATGCTGTGTTTTCTTTACAGTGGAACCTCAGTTTATGAACACCTCGGTTTACAAATTTTCGGTTTACGAACTCACCTGGAATGGATTAATCCACTTTCCATTACTTTCAATGGGAAAGTTCGCTTCAGTTTATGAACGCTTCAGTTTAAGTACTCCGCGGACCGTCTGGAACAGATTAATCCACTTTCCGTTACTTTCAATGGGAAAGTTCGCTTCAGTTTATGAACGCTTCAGTTTATGAACAGACTTCCGGAACCAATTACGCCCATGCTTCGGGTTAAGTATGCTTCAGGTTGAGTACTCCGCGGACCGTCTGGAACAGATTAATCCACTTTCCATTACTTTCAATGGGGAAGTTCGCTTCAGTTTATGAACGCTTCAGTTTATGAACAGACTTCCGGAACCAATTGTGTTCATAAACCGAGGTACCACTGTATATTGCTGTTTCACAACGTTCTTGTTTTAAAGTTTGTTGCAACCCTCTCTGGAACAACTATTACTTTACCTTTTCGGCATCAAGTGCGTGTCAAATTTTGTAATAAATTCTACCATTTTAATGTGGCATCCGGCTGTTTTCAGAAAATGCATGAGATGTCTCTAACACCGACATACTAAGATCAATGTTAGCCTGAGGTCTATATTAATGGATGTCTACAGCAACATTAAGCAATCATATTTCCCAGAGACTTCAGCTTGAAATCATGCCATGCCTATGGAATTAGCATTTTGTTTTCCACATCTGTCATGATGGCAAGATCCCCTCCAGACAACATTCATTGGAGACACATAGATATTCCTCATGTGGGGCCCAATTTAAACATAACAGCGGGGTGTGTGGGTGTGTGCAGATTTTTTTCTACCCACAGGGCATTCCATGTAGACAGCATCTCATTGAAACTGAGCCACCTGGCATGCAGTGGTAGCAGGCCAGAGATCCATGGTTCTGTCTATGAGTGCACTTAACCACTGAGGGCTTGCTTTTTATGACACTTTTGCTATATAGATGTCAAGGAGCTGTCAAGCAAGCCCAGGTCAGCGACAGAGCAGGGAAGCACAGGAGGCACGGAATGCAATTAGCTTTTTATTAACAGAAAATACCAACACAGTCCTCTGGTTCATCTTAAACCAGCTGAGACGTTGCTGAAACTGACCACAAGCAGGGCCGTCTTACCCATAGGCTCTAGGGGTGCGGGGCACCTGGGCGCCGGGCTCTCAGGGGCGCCCGGCTAAGAGTATGGGACCTGAGAGTTGAGTCCAGGGAAGAGCCCGCCCCTTGGTCGGAGCACCACAGTGGGCTCTTCTGCTGTGGGCAACTCTGTGCTGTGAGTTCAGGGGCAACCGAGCAAGCAAGACACTGAGGCGGCCGGCCTGCCCCGCCCTCCTGCACGCCTGGGACTGGGCAACCGGGGGGGAGACGGATCTTTGCACCGCATGTACTTAAGACAGCCCTGACCATAAATCCTGCCCTTCCCTCCCTAGCCTTTCACTCTGGATCCCTCCTAGGCAGACGAAGGCTGTGTTGAGGGGATGGGCTCCTCCTTTCCTCAAGGAGGGTGTCAAAGGGGGAGGAGCCAGCAGGACTGGGACTGTCCTGCTGCTGTGTAGCAAGGGCAACCTCTGACTCCTCTCTGTCTGAGTCTGCGCTCACACTGTGACTCTCAGCCTCTAACCCTCCTTCTCCTGTCCTCTCTTGATCACTCAAACCTCCTCCTTCTAGCAGCACCCAGTTTGTACCTTCTGCAGACTGCTCTTCAGTGTCCCACCACCACAATTGAGGATACATGTCTCCTTCTTGGGGTGGGGTGGGGATCTAGGGTGGGTGGTTCCCACCACTCTTCCTCATCCAGCCAGTCCCTGACAATAGACTTCTTTTGTACATGCTCAGTATATCCCATTCCAGGTGCAGATTATTTGTTGCTGTTTGGTCGTGTCTGACTCTTTGTGACCCCATGGACCAGAGCACGCCAGGCACTCCTGGTCTTCCACTGCCTCCGGCAGTTTGGTCAAACTCATGTTCGTAGCTTCGAGAACACTGTCCAACCATCTCACACTCTGTCGTCCCCTTCTCCTAGTGCCCTCCATCTTTCCCAACATCAGGGTCTTTTCCAGGGAGTCTTCTCTTCTCATGAGGTGGCCATAGTATTGGAGCCTCAGCTTCAGTGAGCACTCAGGGCTGATTTCCTTCAGAATGGATAGGTTTGATCTTCTTGCAGTCCATGGGACTCTCAAGAGTCTCCTCCAGCACCATAATTCAAAAGCATCAATTCTTCGGCGATCAGCCTTCTTGATGGTCCAGCTCTCACTTTCATACATCACTACTGGGAAAACCATAGCTTTAACTATACAGACCTTTGTCGGCAAGGTGATGTCTCTGCTTTTTAAGATGCTGTCTGGGTTTGTCATTGCTTTTCTCCCAAGAAGCAGGCGTCTTTTAATTTCGTGACTGCTGTCACCATCTGCCGTGATCAAGGAGCCCAAGAAAGTAAAATCTCCCACTGCCTCTATTTCTTCCCCTTCTACTTGCCAGGAGGTGATGGGACCAGTGGCCATGTTGATGTTGAGCATCAGACCATATTCTGCGCTCTCCTCTTTCACCTTCATTAAAAGGTTAGGCCAAAGAGCAGAGTGGGGAGTCAGGCCAACACCAGCACTCTGGGCAGCAGGACTTTGGAGAGCACTCAGGCAAAGCCAAATTACTTTCTGACGGTAAGAGCTATTTGACAGTGGAAATGTGGTGGTCATTGGAGGTTGTAAAGCAAAGGTTGGATGGCCCTCTGTCATGGATGCTCTAGTTGAGATTCCTGCATTGCAGGGGGTTGAGTTTGATGACCTTCCTTTCCAGCTCTAAAGTTCTATGATTCTAGTTTCTTCCACAGCTACTGGGTAATCCCATGGCTAAAGGGAGGAGAGAGAGTGAGAGTGAGAAGGCAGACTAGCAGGTGGGTGACTAGAGAGGCCCACTGATGTAGGAGAATGTCCACTGGAGGGAGCACTTAGAGAAAGCCGGACCTGATTACAAATTGCTGAGTCCTGTCATGTCTTGGTACATATACACCGGTTCATTAAAAATAAAACGACCCTGTCTTTTTCTGTCTATTGCAAATCCCATTTGGAAACAGAAGCCTTCTCTTACCACGTGGCTGTAATAGCAGGTTGCAACCTAATAAACTCAGGTGAGTTGTTCAAAACGGCATGTCTGATTCTCTATATTTGGTGACCCCACCATAGGTAATCAGAATACGCTATATACCGTATAAAAAAAAAAAAGGGTCATAGAAATCAATATTGAAGGACGTGGCTTGAAAAGAACAGGTGTATAAGCAAACAACTGAGGAATAAAGCTGCCACAGAAAGAGTGTCTTTTCAGACTCTGCTGGATGTCTGATGTTCCCCTCCCCGAGATCAGAGTTATGTAACTAGATGGCACTTTGAACAAGGGATTCTGCGTAAGATGGAGACACGCCTGTGTTCCAGTTCAGAATTTTAAAGAGGCACAAAAAATGTTTGCAGTAGTAATTAGGGGCAAGGGAGTGACCGCTGTAATGAAAATGTAAAGAACTATATGCATTTATTTATTTATAAGGCTTATTGTAGGATTGATTTACCCTTAGCATTCAAAGTGAGACCATTATTTACGGATAATCATTATCCTACAGCTTGGAATTAAAATTCCAATTATTTTCCAGCTTTCATGGCTTTTCCTGCCTGGTTACCTGGAAAGGTATGTTAACTCACCTCAGGTGGCTAGTTTAAGAGCTAGTAAAACGACTGGCTTAAGGTTACAGCATCTCCTTGGAAAAAAATTATTTCCCTGGGGAAAAAAATATTTTCCATTTTCTTGTTTTACATACATTTAACAAAGAAAAACAAGTGTATACAAAAAAACCCAAAAACCTCACTACATTTCCATCAACTTCCCTCCCCTCCTTGCTGCGGTTACATATTTTATATCTTTCCTTTGCTACATATCAAATTTATACCTCAATCCTAACATCTAATTCTTCTTTTTAATTGTCTCTAACTACACCAGTTTATATCAACCCTGCTAATGTTTTAAGTTATTTACAGTGTATCTTCAAATAGTCCGTAAATTTTCTCCACTCAGTCCTAAAATGTCTCTCTTCTTGATTTCTTATTCTTCCAGTAAGTTTTGCCAATTCTGCATATTCCAACAATTTTAATTGCCAGTCTTCTTTTGTTGGAAAAGGCTACACCATCTCCTTAACAGGACAGGTGATCAGTGTGTCATAAGCAAAATGACACAAATGTATTTGGTACCCTTTGCCAAGCAACATAGGAATGGGCCACTTTTGAGTTGGAGAAGGATGATTTATTTATTTATATCCCACATTTTCCCCCAGAATTGGGGCTTAATGTGGCTGCAGCCCTGACTATGGAAAAGTCAATGAGAGGAAATAGTGAGACTCAAAATTAAGAAAATGGGGGGGGGGAGATTGCCCCCGTGTATAAGACTACCTCCCATTTTTTAACATTATTTTTTAGTTAAAAAAACCCTAGTCTTATGCACGGAAAAGTATATATCAGGCATCCCCAAACTGCAGAAAAGTATATATCAGGCATCCCCAAACTGCAGCCCTCCAGATGTTTTGGCCTACAACTCCCATGATCCCTAGCTAACAGGACCAGTGGTAGGGGAAGATGGGAATTGTAGTCCAAAACATCTGGAGGGCCAAAGTTTGGGGGTGCCTGGTAAATACTGTGTAATGCCTGGTTGCTCATGGATAATGTGGTCAAAAGGAAAGTCAGGAGCTATCTGCATAGAAAGGTACTGGTAGTCAGGGGCATCGCAATAGGGGGCGGGGGGCGCCCCAGGCTCAGCTCAGCGGGGGGCAGTGCGGCTGTGGGGGGCAGCATGGTGCCCCCTCGCTACTGTGGTGGTGACACGACCGCCATCGCAGAGGCCCCAATGTTTCTGGCCTCGCACCTCGCTTATTCAGGGCCATCTTAATAGGGTCGGGCGCCCTGGCACGCGGATCACTCCGGCACCCCCGCCCCGCCCCATTTCTTCCCGCGGTTGGTGGGCAGGCGCAGCGCGGTTTCCACGCGGCTTCGCATGCAGCACCGCCCTGGCGCCCCGCGCCACCCAGCCTACCCCTAGAGCCGGCCCTGCGCTTATTCCTGGTGGGGCGGAGGCAAGGGGTGGGCCAGAGTGCAGCGCCAGTGGCAGCCACTGATGCCCCTCGCCACTCCGCCTCCGCCTGAGTAGGAAGAAGACAAAGCGCGTAGCAAGCCGATCCATAGCACGCTTGGGGGCAGCCAGAAGGCTACCAACACCGCTGCTGGTAGTTCAAGCAAATCAAAACAGCTCTACTTAATCAGTCCTTCCGAAACTACAAAAGAGACAGTGTGATCTTCCTTCAATGTACTATACAAGGGACACCAAGGGAGTCAGAAGTGTATTGAAAGAATGCTTCAAATTGGTTTGTGAAGGCACTCGGCAATCAATCACACTGAAAAACCCTGGAAAGGTTTGTTTCATCCATATGCAACAAAAGGCATGCTGTTGCTTTCGTTGACACCATATGCTGTTGTAGGGGTGACAGTCAGCAGATTGAATTCTGAAACAGAATTGAATGACAAATATCTATCCTTTGGTCAGAGGAGCTGAAATCCAAAAGCCTTCGTTGTCTGTTTTAATATGGTCTCTGTAAACATAGTTGCCAAAATAAATACTTTTGCTGTGTTTTTGTGTGTGTTTTTGTGTGTGTGTGTGTGTGAATTTCATGCGCTTTCACACATACATGTCAGATGTTAATCCCCCAAGCAATTTTTAAAATGGACAGCTTTGATAATGCCACATATGACAATTAGGATTCAATTAAAATAATTTAGCACATCTACTCTTCAAACTGTTTCCCCCTTCCTTCCTTCTCCCCCATCCCTTTATTTTTTTATTTTTTTAAATCAGCTTGACTAATGCCAAGATTTTATGGTTGGGAAAGGAGTGGAACTAAAAAGAAATGCCATCTGTGGACTGTAGGGAGAAGGGGTGACATTGTGAAATAAGAAAGTGCCTTTTTATAAAAACAAGGAATGGCTGGGTCATCCACAATAAAGGTAAAGGTAAAGGGGCCCCTGACCATCAGGTCCAGTCGTGTCCGACTCTGGGGTTGTAGCGCTCATCTTGCTCTATAGGCCAAGGGAGCCGGCGTTTGTCCACAGACAGCTTCCGGGTCATGTGGCCGGCATGACAAAGCTGCTTCTGGCGAACCAGAGCAGTGCACGGAAACGCCGTTTACCTTCCCGCTGGAGCGGTCCCTATTTATCTACTTGCACTTTGATGTGCTTTCGAACTACTAGGTGGGCAGGAGCTGGGACCGAGCAACGGGAGCTCACCCTGTTGCAGGGATTCGAACCACTGACCTTCTGATCGGCAAGCCCTAGACTCTGTGGTTTAACCCACAGTGCCACCTGGGTCATCCACAATATATACCATTTATTCCCTTTCACATATTATGTTCCTGTAAAAAATATAAATTTATATTAAAACAGAAAATAATGGCAAATATTTGAAAATATATTTTATGAACTTTGGGATATAATGATGATTGTATTAATAGTATTTTTATTTCATTTTTATACCGTTTTATATGTTTGAGGGGGGAAAACCTCAAGGTGGTTTACAACCTACATTAAAACAGCAAATGAAACAATCCAGAATAAAGCATTGCTAGAGAAAGTCAAGTGTACATCCCAAGCAACATAGTTAACACGAAACTAAAATATAACATATTTAAAACTGTATAACTGTCATGTATAAAATGGTAGATAATGGCGGCAGCTGTGGAAGCTCAGGCTCAGTGACCAAGATGGCCTCTGGCCTCTTCAGTAGCCTCAGTTTTTGTAGCTGGAGTCAATCAGAACCCCACCCTCCCAGACCAGGTGAGAAAAGCCCTGCTAAAGAAGGAGCAGGTTTTCCAGGAGCCATAGCCAAGATGGTCTCTGCTCTCTTCAAAGTCTTTATGAAAGAACTAGGGTTGCCAGACTGGAAATTAAACAAAGGGTCTGCTGGTTTCTCTTTAAGGTTTCCAGACTCAAAAGAGAGAAGGGCAATTAAAGGCACAGAAGTCCTGTCCTCTATTGAGTCTGGTAACCCTAGAAAGAACTCTTATGGAAGAATATAGGAAGAATCTTCTCTATATAATAATAATATAATAATAATGATTTATTACTTACACCCTGCCCATCTGGCTGGGTTTCGCCAGCCACTCTGGGCGGCTTCCAACAAGAGATTAAAAATACATCAAAACACCAGTCATTAAAAACTTCCCTAAACAGGGCTGCCTTCAGAGGTTTTCTAAATGTCAGGTGGTTGTTTATCTCTTTGACATCTGATGGGAGGGTGTTCCACAGGGCGGGCGCCACTACCGAGAAGGCCCTCTGCCTGGTTCCCTGTAACTTGGCTTCTCACAGTGAGGGAACCACCCTTGGAGCTGAACCTCAGCGTCCAGGCTGAACGATGGGGGTAGAGATGCTCCTTCAGGTATACTGAGCCAAGGCCGTTTAGGGCTTTAAAGGTCAGCACCAATGCATATCTACCGTGTTTCAAGAAAAGAAAAATCTACACCGGGGGGGGGGGGATGATCACTTGGATTTCTCTTGGGAATTCCACCCCTGCAGGCTTCATTCGGGTCTTCCTCTCCCATTATTTCATCCCCCAGAGTTATCTAGGCAATGACGTTGGTGTCCCCTCTCAAACTTTCCTTTTATCTCCAAGAAGTAACAGAACACATGAAATAGTTGAAGGCTGCACTTCATATATGCCTAGAGCATCGTCTAAGATCTGAGAGAAACAAATTCCTCACAGCGGCGGCTTTTAAACTGTGTTCGAGCCGGAAACCCTGTGGATCCTTGGAAGCTTAGCAGGAGCTCCCCTCCTCATGAGAGAACTGTTCCTGATACACACATAGCAGGAAGTGTCAGGAAGCCTTTAGGACCCTGGTGGGATCTAATAGGCTGTGCTAATGCCCTGTACAAATTAAATGTAAGCCCTGCTCCAGAATCTACTTTTAAGGCTTAGAGGTTCTAGGCATAGATGAACCTACGCTTTTGGCTGCTTTTGCCCCATACTGTTTGCTAGGATAGGCAAAAATATTAAGCTCCTTCTTTTGTATGTAATTCTTTGTTAATTTTTTCCCAAATCTTTTCACAATAACCTTTAAATCAAATGCATGATTTCATAAGTTGAATTTCCACTCTTACCTCCACAGTGTTTTTACTCAAACTTCATTATATATTTATCGATCACAAAAATTCTATTATTACAATTGTTTTATCATTTTTTCTATTTTATCATTTTTCTTTTATCTCGAAACCTGCCCATGATGTCATTTGATTGTATTTTTTTTAAAAAAAAAAAAACACTCCACGGTATACCTCCATTCTTCTATAAAAAGTTCATCATTTTGATCTCTTGATTCTGATGTCAGCTTTGCCATTTCTGCATAGCCCATTTCTTTCAAAAGCTACTCCTTCTTCATTGGAACCTTCTCTTTTTTCCATTTCTGTGCATATAATATTCTTGCTGCTGTTGTCACATACATCAGTAGTTTAGTCGCCTTTTTTTATAACATCCATCCCTGTTTTAACCGTAAGAAAAGCTTCTGGTCCTTTGGGAATAGCCCATTTAAGCATTTTCTCCATTTCGATATATATCATTTCCCAAAAGCCTTTAGCTTTTTTACATGAAAGAATTTAATATCCTGAAGGTGGGACACAAATTTCTCTGAAGCTTTTTTCTTTCTTTCATTACTTCCTTTACAGGCATTCCCAAAGATGGCTCCTTTATTTTGAAAAAAGAACTATCTGTGTTTTCATGCCTGTTGCAACCCATAAATAAATGATATACCAAACATTTTCCTCCTTAATTCCCACTAGACACAAAACGACCAGATAATTTGATGCAGTTGGTTATGGTGTTCTCTAGGGAAGATTTTACTGCAGCAGCAGCAGCAGAAAAAAAAGACAACAGTTCAAAATTAAGCAAGAAGACAAAATCCATCTGGGAGAAATGTACACAGCATATGTGTGCTGCGCTATTCTTGTTTTTGTCCAGGGACATTCCTTGTTTCCTCGGGCACAGGGAAGTGCCCCCCCTCTCCCGATCTCTAACCCATATCCATCTTGCTACAAGAAGATCAAGAAATTGTCCCAGTTTTTGCTGTGAAAAATACGTGAATTTTACACATGCCTTTGAATACCAAAGTAGAGAAAACAGACCTTCATCAGGGATACAAAGACTGAACATAATTGATTGGGGTAGAATGCACACATTTATCTCATATAAGATGTGCATTATAAAATAATTTGAAATATAATGATGCTGACATTGTTATTTTTAAATCAGAGACTGGTGCTTTCCACAAACAGAGATGTTGTCCTCCAGGTTTGTAGCTTCTAAAGTTACCTGTCATTTGTTAAGCTATAGGGCACAATGCTAACCCTAGATCCTCAGAAATAGGGAAGAAATAAGGTCTTCATCTCTCCCAAGCTTCTCTATGCTTGAAATCCAGCAACATCAACTACCCACAAGGAGTCAGATAGCAAGGTCAGTCTGGGAAGAGGGGGCCCCTAGGGTAAAGCCAAACAGCACCCCCATTTGCAACACAGAGGTCTTGATCAGCCTGGTTAACGCTGCCCAATGATTTGCAGAACCGCAGAGCTTTGTTGATGTCGCATCACACACAATAACTTTCACATGATTTTGTGTAGAGAGAATGAGACACCATGATGGTGTTTTAGATGGCAGCTGAATTTCTGCCATAATGTTTAGTTTGATAGATGATGTAGTCTTGCTCTTTAGCTAGAAAAGTCTCTGAGAATGGCTTACAAATACCTGTAAGAAGATATCTGATCCATCCACTGTAATTATTAAGTTTCCAGATGATACTACCATAATGGGTCTAATTACAGGTGGAGGTAGATCAGCGTACAGGGGGGAGGTTCAAAAAGTATCTACATGGTGCTTAGAGAATAACTTGCACCTAAATATTAGCAAGACAAAGGAGATGGTGTTGGACTTTTGGAGGTAGAGAGGGGAACTAGCCCCGTTGTATATCGGGGGGGGGGCGGTTGTGTGGAGAGAGTCTCTTCCATTAAATTCCTGGGAGTTTACCTTAGTGAAGACCTCACTTGGAAAAACAATATAACTCAGGTGGTTAGGAAGGCCCAACAGAGACTACATTTTCTCAGGGTCTTGCAAAAGAACAATGTTAAACAACAATTGATGACCTCCTTCTACCTGTCCACAATAGAAAGTGTCCTCTCATATTGTATCATAGTGTGGTACGTTGGCTTGACAACCACGGACAGAAAGTCTTTACAGAGGGTGGTGAACACAGCACATGATATCATGGGCTGTCCCCTGAGCCCGCTAGATGACATCGCAAGGGATCGTTGCCTTAGGAGAGCAATAAAAATTATCAGGGATGATTCACACCCCGGCCAGCACCTCTTTAATCTTCTACCCTCAGGCAGGAGATATGGAAGTATAATCAGTCGTACCAATAGGCTAAAAAACAGTTTCTATCCGTGGGCTGTTAGGCTACTGAACAGAAAATAATATAGTGCAACTGACTTTCGGGGTTGGTGTGTTGTGCGACAAGCACACAGAGTGCAATGAGATTGAGTGTTTTTGGGGGTTGGGAAGGCTCGGTTAATGTCATTGTACACAGGTTGTACATTGACAAAAAAGGTATTATTATTATCTCCTGCCCTTGGGATCACAAAAGAAAAAGCAACTAATTTTCAGGCACTAATTTTTAGAAACAAAGACCTTGCAGTGAATAGCAGGAATGAAAAAAAATCTGGAGAGGAACCAAAAGTCCCTGGTTGTTTATTTTTCCAGCAGAGATGTTGGAGAGACTCTGGTCCCATCTCCTGCCCTCTCTCAGCCAGGTGACAGCTAAAAGGTATCGGGTGGCGTCGTGGTCTAAACCACTGAGCCTCTTGGACTTGCCAATCAGAAGGCTGGCAGTTCAAATCCCCATGACGGTGGTGAGCTCCCGTTGCTCTGTCCCAGCTCCTGCCAACCTAGCAGTTTGAAAGCACACCTGTGCAAGTTGATAAATTTCCCACTGTGGTGGGAAATGTCACCTGCAGGAGCCATTCCATCAGGCTATACGGGATTGAGATATGCAACTGCAGGGCCTCTCTATTGACTGTGCTAAAAGAGTGGTGGTATTAGGCTCCTCCCTTTGACTGTCACCTACAGGTAAAGGTAAAGGTAAGATAAAGGACCCCTGGATGGTTAAGCCCAGTCAAAGGTGACTATGAGGTGCGGGGCTCATCTTGCTTTTCAGGCCGAGGGAGCCAGAGTTTGTCCACAGACAGCTTTCTGGGTCATGTGGCAAGCAGGACTAAACTACTAAAGACCCGTGACGAGTGCCGGAGCGCACAAAAATGCTGTTTATTTTATCACACCAATGGCACCACGAGTACAGAGGAGGGACTTCCTCACTGACCTTGAAGGTGGAAAAAAATATATCTACAAACAGAATGGGGATGTGTTCATGGATGATTCCTCAACATCAAAAAGTAGGCAGATGATATTTGGCGTGGAAACCTACAGAGCAGAGACAATTATTGGAAAGAAAACTGCAACATAACACACTCAATGAAACACATGAGTCATGTTTTTCGTGTTATTCTTCTATAGCCGTAACCATTCTTCCTATTGAAACAAAATCTTTTTTCCTACTTAATTGCATAACTTGAGAAAGTTGCATCCACGTTTTCTAAGAGGCGAGGACGCTTTTTCTTATGTTTCTCAGTGAAAGGTGGTTTGTTTTTCCTTGGGGTGGGGGAGAGAGGTGTCAGAATATTAGCCATGGCAATGCAGCCAGGCGCAGATGTGATTACAAAAACAAAAATACTGCTACTTGTTTGCTTTAAGAACCATTTTTCAATCATATTCCCCAAAGTGAAAAATTGAAATCCACTTTCCATTTCAGCAGCAGCTGGAAGCTGTTCAGAACTCTTCTCCTTATTCTGGCTTTAATTGCGGCAACAAGGCAACAGGAGGAGTGATAAATATTTTAAATGCACACAGATCAATGCTGTGCAAATTTTCAGGATCATTATTCACCATGGCTGATGGGCATTTCTTAAATTTCTTCACTTCCAAGAGCTGCTGCTGCTGCTGCTGTGTATGATTATATTCTTTGTTAGGATAGTAAACTGAAGTATTGATGTTTTGGGAAATACTTTGAATCCTGCACCAGACCGACAAGTGGGGCAGGCGGAATAGCCCTACACTCAGTGAGGAAACCCCTTTGGGAGGGAGAAGACGGATTCACTGTTTAAAAATGATGGGATAGTGATGAGGGTTATGAAATCATGATGAGCCCTGTTTTCTCCCTCAGGGAAATCGTGAGGCAGAGACAGTAATGACCTTTAAATGTCTCTTTAAAATATACACATTTCACCCAAGCTTTTATGGACTCCCGATTCCTCATTTTTATTTTTATTGTGTTCTTGTAGTTTTTATGAGATCTTTCGAATGTTGTTTGTATTTTTAGTGTTTTTACGTAAACCACATACTTTTTACTATACTGAGCAGCATGGAAAATGTATTTATAATACAGTGTGGTGCAGTGGTTAAGAGCAGTGGTCTCATAATCTGGTGAACCGGGTTCGTGTCTCCGCTCCTCCACATGCAGCTGCTGGGTGACCTTGGGCTAGTCACACTTCTCTGAAGTCTCTCAGCCTTACAGAGTGTTTGTTGTGGGGGAAGAAGGGAAAAGGAGATTGTTAGCTGCTTTGCGACTCCTTCAGGTAGTGATAAAGTGGGATATCAAATCCAAACTATTCCTCTTCTTCTTCTTCTTCTTCTTCTTCTTCTTCTTCTTCTTCTTCTTCTTCTTCTTCTTCTTCTTCTTCTTCATACTATACTCTCCAACATTTCTCCTATGAAAAGAGGGACATCCTATTCTGCTATTAATATTATTATTATTATTATTATTATTATTATTATTATTATTATTATTATTATTATTATTACCCCACCCACCTGGGCTGCCCCAGCCACTCTGGGCAGCTTTTGCAACATATAAAAACATAATAAAACAATTTTTTAATATTAAAAAAACTTCCCTATACAGGGCTGCCTTCAGATGTCTTCTAAAGGTTGTATAGTTTCTTATCTCCTTGGCTTGGGGGGGTCGCTCAACTCCGTACCCTCCAACATTTCTCCAATGAACATAGGGACGTCCTAAGGAAAAGCAGGACATTCCAGGATCAAATCAGAAACCGGGATGGCTTCTGTAAATCCAGGACTGTCCTTGGAAAATCGGGACACTTGGAGGGTCTGTGATGGTCAAATTAGAACAGAAGTTAGATGAATCACGAAAGGGATTTGCACATTGAACCTTCTTTCTAATATCCTCATCCCTACCGGTTCCACTTCTGATTTTGTGCATTCCTTTTTCCCATGAAGGCTTCTGAGCTCACTCAAAGCCTTCAGTGCCACAGAGAACTCTTAAGAACTGCAGTTTTTCCCCCCTCCTTTACAAACATTACAATTCCTAGACTTCTGGTTGGCAATGGATTGCAGCTCCAAGCATAGGTGCCAACTCTCTGGGGCCCTGGGTGCACGAAAACCCATAAAATGGCTCATGAAGGAGCCTGACACCCACAAATTTTGGTACTAGGGCCATGCATGCTGTATGGCACCCATGGCCCTGGGAAACCACGGTTGCGGGGCCAAGCTGGCACTCCTGGCTTCAAGCATGCTCAGAAGCCTTCCGTGGAGACAGGAACCATGTGCTGAGCCATTACAAGCCAAAACTCAAAGAACAGCATTGGTCAGCTCACAATGGCTCAAAGGCACCCAAGCTGTGGGAGCTCACATTCTATGTACCCCTTCCATTTCCAAAATTTCCATTTCCATTTCCATTCCATTTCCATTTCCGCGACCTACAGATAAAGAGCTAAACGGGGTATGCTGCCAAATCTTTTTAAGAAAAAGAAACAAGCCATTCAAAGGAAGGTGCTTAAATGATTGTTATCCTGTAACTGCTGTAACGTCTTTCTTAATTTGCATCGTATGGGTTGCACTATAAAGGGTGGAAGGTGTTTCTGGCATTTCGTCTCTGCCTGCTGGTTTATCTATAAAAACGAATTACTGGGATGAGCTAGATGTGTTTTGGAAGCCAGCATGGGACATGTAGGTGAGTGATCAATTTTTCATCCAATTAGAGGAGTAAACAAGATGCAGTGGAAACTTCTCGCTGTGCCTGAGGACCACCTACAGTGTATTCTCACATTCGTTATTAATTCTGCTGCACTTTCCCCCCGTTAATGTGGCAAGCATCACATTTCCATGTAATTTGAACGTAACAGAAGAACATACAAACAGCTCTGCTCGATCTAGTCCAGTATCTTCTTCTCACTGGGGCCAAACTGGGTAGCCCAGAAGCAGGACCTGAACACAAAAGTGCTCTCCTCTCTTGCGTCTTCCAGCAAATGGTATTTAGAAGCATATGGCCTCCAACCATGGGGGTAGAGTATAACCACTGTGAGCCTTATCATCTGTGAATATGTATAATTCTCTTTTAAAACCATCCACGTTGGTGGCTGCCTCTTGTGTTAATGATTTTCAGAGTTTACCTATTTGGAGAAATACTTCCTTTTGCCTGCCCTGGTATTGTTTTACTAGGGACCCCTGACCATTAGGTCCAGTCATGGCCGACTCTGGGGTTGCGGCACTAATCTGGCGTTATTGGCCGAGGGAGCCGGCGTACAGCTTCCAGGTCATGTGGCCAGCATGACTAAGCCGCTTCTGGCGAACCACAACAGCACATGGAAACACCGTTTACCTTCCCGCTGGAGTGGTACCTATTTATCTACTTGCACTTTGACATGCTTTCAAACTGCTAGGTTGGCAGGAGCTGGGACAAGCACCCGGAGCTCACCCCGTTGCGGGGATTTGAACCGCCGACCTTCTGATTGGCAAGCCCTAGGCTCTGTGGTTTAACCCACAGCGCCACCCGCGCTTTACTACATGTGGACTACATGATGGTTAGGAGAAATCAGCTGTCCCTTTATGGTTTATTAAATCTGTATACCTCCCTATACCCGTAGATCTCAGGGCGGTTCATAGCATAAAATCGCAATATAAAAAACAGAAAATACAAAACAAAAAACCCCAAGACGAAGAGAACCCAAAAATCCTCCCTCCCACAACAAATTTTGAAAGGCCATAGATGTCAATCAGCCAAAGGTCTGGTTAAAAAGGAACATTTTTGCCTGGCGCCTAAAGGTGTATAATGAAGGAGCCAGGTGAACCATTCAGCAAATGGGGAGAGATTGTAGAAAAGGCCCGTTCTTGCGTTGCCACCCTCTGGACCTTTAGTGGAGGAGGCAGACAAAGAAGGGCCTCAGAAGATGATCTCAGGGTCCGAGTAGGTTCATATGGAGAGAGGCAATTGTTGTTGTTTAGTTGTTCAGTTGTGTCTGACTCTTCATGACCCCATGGACCAGAGCACGCCAAGCACTCCTGTCTTCCACTGCCTCCCGCAGTTTGGTCAAACTCATGTTGGTTGCTTCGAGAACACTGTCCAACCATCTCATCCTCTGCCGTCCCCTTCCCCTTGTGCCCTCCATCTTTCCCAACACCAGGGTCTTTCCCAGGGAGTCTTCTCTTCTCATGAGGTGGCCAAAGTATTGGAGCCTCGGCTTCAGGATCTGTCCTTCCAGTGAGCACTCAGGGCTGATTTCCTTCAGAATGGCTAGGTTTGATCTTCTTGCAGTCCATGGGACTCTCAAGAGTCTCCTCCAGCACCATAATTCAAAAGCATCAATTCTTCGGCGATCAGCCTTCTTTATGGTCCAGCTCTCACTTCCATACATCACTACTGGGGAAACCATAGCTTTAACTATACGGACCTTTGTCGGCAAGGTGATGCCTCTACTTTTTAAGATGCTGTCTAGGTTTGTCATTGCTTTTCTCCCAAGAAGCAGGCGTCTTTTAGTTTCATGACTGCTGTCACCATCTGCAGTGATCATGGAGCCCAAGGAAGTAAAATCTCTCACTGCCTCCATTTCTTCCCCTTCTACATACCAGGAGGTGATGGGACCAGTGGCCATGATCTTGTTTTTTTTGATGTTGAGGCAATTACCTTGAGGTAATACGGTTCTGTCTGTTGAAATCACTGTGCGAATGGGGTGTTTCTATAGTGCAATCAGGGACTTCAGGGCTCGACTCAGGAAATTCAACAGATGGAGATAGGGCCTAGGCAAATGGGAGACCAGGGCTTTCTAGATAATATCCATATAAAACAAAAATGGATTTGCATGGCTGATTATCCCAAAGAAAGCTTGAAAGTCGAATTGCAAAACTGAGGCGAATATGGAGATTTTGAATTGGGAAGTTTTGAGGGACATTAAAAGATGTATCAGAAGGACTAGTGGGTTTTGTCAGGGGGCTCATCCCAACCTAAAAGGTAATGGGGCAGGGTGGGAGAAACCCTTTAGTTGTTGCTATTTTCTATTTGCCAGATTTACAGCTTTACAGCTTTCTCTCTTCTTCCTTGCAGCCAAATCCCATGATGGCACTAATGTTACATAAGGAGGAACAGGTAAAATCAGTGCAGTCATCCTTGGGAAGCACGAACCTTTACACAAAGGAAATTGCTGTCAAAAGAAATCAGGATGAAGCAGGGGGGGAAGTTACACTTTATTAGAAAAAAGAACACATAGAAGTCTTGCCAGATTTTCTGTTTTTTTATGTAACCAAATACTCTCAGATGTGAATAAAAATCTCCTATTGTCGTCATGAAACATCTTTTTTTGGTGCAATCCAAAGTAATCAATATGTTGTACAATAAACATGGTGCTTAAGCAAGTAATGTGCAAGGCAACCAGGACTTTGAAGAGTCCAGGCATTTTGTTTAGCTTGTTTGGGGGTTCATCTTACAGATGACGTCTGAGTTCTAATCTAAATTTGAGCCTGGTGCAAAATGACTCAGCTGTCTGCGTGCACAAATAAAGGTTGCTTTGTATGTTACACATGTGAAAACTCCAGAAGAGACACTAGGGCTAATGTTTAATTAGGGATGGGTTGTTATTTCTACACCACCTTGTTAATTACTCAGGTGAGGGACCAGCTTTTAAATAAACCATGGAACCAGAGAAACTAATTCACGACCAGTATCCGGGAGGGACCCAGTATTTATTTCTGTTGCAGTTGGACAACCTTACCAACCAGCTGCTCAGCTGCTAGTTTGAAGGACTGTGCCCTTTCAAGTGAGTTCCAAACCTTCCCCATTTCCATAGCATAGGAAAAAGACCAGTTAAGTTAAGTTAATCTGGTAAGTTAAAAAATAGTTTGTTAAAAGTTAAAAAATGGTTTACTTACAGACTCTCCAAACTTTTCAGAAAGCCATGCAGGCCGTGAAACTTGACTTAGTTCAAAAGTGGAGAAAGTTCCTAAGTTATTGGTATAGGAACTCAAGAGTGGCTTGTGAGAGCCATGCGGTCTGAGCTGGAGCAACCAGCTCAAACCTATTTAGATGCTGAACTTCTCGGGTAGACTGGGGAGAACAAACGCTTGATTACCTAGCTCCTCCCAAGGTGAGGGGTAGTGGACTTAGCTAAGCCAAGTATTATTAAGCTCTTTGTGTGTTATTTAGACTTAAGCATGTTGGTTACATGAGACTGGTTATACCAGAGAGAAAAAGTGGCATGTAAATGCAATAAAACGGGAAGCTGAAGGAGAGAGGAGGGAACCTGAGAACAAGTGCTTCAGCAGCACTTTGAACCTTAAATGTTGCTCTTGGTGGAGCAAGGCAAGCACTTTTAACTAGTGATTCTTCAAGTGCATCCTCTCCCTAATTTTTGATATTGTGCGTATGAGAGAGTTTGTGGGTGGGGGTGTCTCTCAGTCTGTTCATTCAGCACGTATCTATGTGAAGAGAGACAAAGACATGTGTTCTGTGTAAATGTGTGTTGATGTGTGTATGTGAAAGAGATATGTTCTGGATGCGTATCTGTATATATACATACATGAAAGAGAGTTTCATGTATGGTCTGTCTGTGGATGTTGTGTGAGAGAAAGATGTATGTGTATGTAGTTTGTTTATTTCACATTGGAACGATAGAGTGCAAGACTCAGTAAACCTATAAACTCTGTTGGGGGAAGTTTAAGGGTAGGGAGTAGACAAATTAGCTGGGGAAGGATTATTGTCAGGTCTTTTCCCTCTCAAGACTGTAGGACTAATTAGCTATAGTTAAATTATGAGGGATGTGATTATTTATTACATCTTAAAATGGTATCTATAAGTAATATTTGTAGGAACTGTACAGTATTAATTATAGTTGTGTACACCACTGTACTGTATATTGTTGTAGGATATTATAATAATTACGTGTATATTTATATTGAGAGAGTGAGAGGGGTGTTGTGTGTGAGAGTTGGACAGACATACAGAGATTGGGTGGTGTCTAAATATGTGGGATGCATAAACATGGTGTGTGTGTGTGTGTGTGTGTACATTTATGTAGTTGCACTCTGTCTACACCTATTGCTGACAAGTGGCCCTTGGAGAGGGTTGGCCAACTATTGATGTGGGCCTTTGGCTGAGATTGTTAGTCACCTCTACCCAAGAGACTGGAAAGATAAAAGATAATGTTTTTAATAAGAGTTTCCCTCCAACATGCAAAGAAGACCTGTGAACGCTCATGAAAATTTGCTTCAACTTCCCTGTTACCTGTCTAACAGTAAGATATCCATTTTAAGATGGGGCAGCCAGAACTATACACAGTACTGCCCTGGACTCTGTTCTTCATGCAACCCCCAGAGATGGGTCCAGATCTATGATGTTTGCGTTTTCTGCCTGGTATAGAACTCGCTGTTCCCAAATTCCACTATGGTCTCCATTGGAAGGGAGAGAAAAAATAAAATGAATGTGAAGCGAAAAAGCAGAGCAGTTCAAGCAAAACAGACCTGGCATAAACACCATTCGCTGTCATAGCACAGGCCTCCTTTTCTTAAACAAAGAGAAATCAAGAAATTGTAATAGTGGCTTCTCTCAAAAATGCAAACTATTGATTCTCAATTCCATTTCTTGGATCCTTTAAACACCTCCTTCTTCCCTCTACCCTGACTCCTGTTTTGCACCAAAGACAAGCTATTCCTCTCTTCTCTGGTTCAAGTGGCTGGTGACTCATTCCCAAATTGTTGTGCACTCTTAACTATAATTGTTATTTCTAGTATCAGGTGGATGAGTCATTTTACTTTGCCTCTGTTCACTACAAGCAGGGAATCCAGCTCCCATTAGCATTCACGAGATCCTCCTCTGCATTGATGTTGATTATCTTAGATTATGTCCATCGTGAGCAATTTATTTCCACTGTGATCACTTTAGTGCGCTGTTGTTTACTAGAAACAGAGTGCTACTAACAACACCTGCAGGCTGTGAATCTTCCACGGAGTTTGTGTGATATTACAGTGTGTGCTTTAATCTAGTTCCGTGACCTGCAATTTCCTCTGATGTATAATAGAATCCCCCCCCCCCCCAGGCGAGGTTCTAAATACCAGCATAATTGTGCTGCACAAGATCATTTCAAATTTCATGTGACACGTTACTAGTCCTGATGTCTTGTGATTGGAGGGTAAGCTTGAAGACATGAAGGGGAAACTAATTCAGCCAATATGTTATATTAACGGGAATAAGCTCCACTGTAGTCTTGGAGATTGTTCACACATCCACTTGTCCTTAGAAAGCACAGATCCAAGCAGTTTTCTCCTGGTCCCATGCATTTTAGGCACAGGTTGAAGAAGTTTTGCATTTGCCCCACAACTTTCCCCTGGAAAACAGCGCTCTTTACTGCTGAATCAAAACCAACAGCAATATGCAGTAAACCCGAGTGGTGAACCATTGGTTTTCCCACGGGGCAAATGGAGGTGTGAACAAGCCCTTGGTGGAGTTTTCTTCTCACTTTGCTCAGCTCCCAGTGTGGGGAAACTGGTTGCATGGTCCTAAAACAGCTTCTGGGCACACAAAACAGAGCCCTACCAATGCAGAGCTCTAAAACCAGAGGCTGACCGAACCAGTGTGCCATCAGATGTACTCTTTCAAGCATCCTGTTTCTGTCCCTAACAACCTCTCTTGATAGAGTCCTTCGCAGCTTTTGTCTCCAGTTCCTCCCTTACTGCCACCCAATCAGTCATTGGCACACACACACACTCTCCAATCTTAAATTCCTGGTGTTGTAATCAAAGTAAATTAGGCAAATTAAAACCAATCCTGTAAATTTGCTTGAGTGTGATTTGATACAACATGTTGGCTTCCATAGTATATATGGGCTTGCTATGGCTCTGGATTTGCTAGTGGAAGGGAATATGTATTTCCAAGGACACAGAGAGAATCCAAACACCGGGGTGACTGCAAGCAACTGAAGCCACGTCTCCCCCCCACACACTAGATTCATTCATCCCACTGCTGTGCCATCACAAACTTGTGCCACTTGCTCACACTACAACAGATTGTGTGCCCCCCATCTGTCCTCTTGAGCCAAGCCAGCTGCAGGCAGTTTTTTCATGGCTGGTACAGCCCGCATAAAACCTTCTCCAGTTAATTCTCGGTTGTTGGCTTCTCTAAGCTGTACTCATTTGGTCTCAAATGTCAATTGCTCTCTTGTTCTTATTTCTAGTACTCCCAGTTTCCTGTTATGCAGGATCAGAAGGTAAAGATCTATGATGGTTTGCAGTCCCAAATGTCACAGTGAATCATGCCACCTAGGCTCTGTTTTACTTGGCCTGTCCCCTTATCGTCTTCACAGTTACTGTAGACATTCCCAGATTTTCTTACTTCTGCAAATCCTCATTTGTGTTTGAAGCCAAGTGCTGATGTTAGAGCACTGGCAAGTTAGAGGTTTCAGAGATTTGCCCTCTCGAGTGGATATTTTCTTATCTAAATATATTATTGAGAAACCTCTCAGAGTTCATGGGATAATGGAGAGGGAGAAGACTGGAAGGAGGAGGTGTTGGAGGTTGAAGAGGCAGCAGGGCTTAGTGAGCTGGGAGATTCTGTGACAGAGAGAAGTCCAGAGAGGCAGAAGCTGAAGCAGGAGAGGAGGCCAAGAGGCAGAGATGAATCTGGCTGGTGAAGAGTCACAGGCGTCTCTCCCCCTTCCCCTCTTTGTCTCCCAGAACCAGAAGAGGCTTGAAAAGAGCAGAGGAGAGATTGGTGATGCACAGACACTGTCTCTGATTGCTTAGGAAAAAACACTGGAGAGAGGAGGGGACTTAGGCAGCTGGTAGGAGGTGGGGACCGAGGAGGGGACTTAGGCAGCTGGTAGGAGGTGGGGACCTTCCATCTCAGCAACTGCTTCATGGGGGCAAGACCTACTGGAGATGAGTTGCTGTGCTCATTAAGCCTGACATTCCTGTGGTTGTTTTTTTGCCAATAAAGAGTAAACTTCAACTTGCATGGTGTGATGTCTGACGCCCCAGGTCATGGATTTTGCACTAACTGCAATTTCAGGACATCTTCAAGAGCTCCCTATGTCGAATGCATTGAGAAGCCTCAATCTTGAACCTGTCAACAAGACTGCAAAACCACTGAGAACAGGCTAGTCACTAATTCCCAGACCTGAGAACCACCAAGCCACAACATCTGTGTCTTATCAGGCTCCAGCTTCAATTTATTAGCCTTTGTTCAGCTTGTCATAGCAGTGGCACCATTGCAAAATCTCCACTGCCTCAGTCAGATTGCAAAGAGAAATATGTACCGATGGCACCCAGCTCCAAATTCCCTGATTACCTCCCCCACAAGCATCATCCAGATGTTGAATAGCATTGGACATAGAAGAGAACCCTGGTGGACTCTTTGATTCCATGAATTGACAGCCATAGGGATCAAAGTAAGTCACCCAGAACTATCCTATGAAACCAGTCCTGTAGGTAGCAGTGAAGACACTGTACCACTCCCTCTTACTCTCAACTCATAGAGCCAATCAGGTAAGCTATCACCATGGTTGAGAATATCAAAAGCTGCTGAGATACTCAGGAGAATCTGCAGTCACCTACTCCTTGTCTCCTCAAAGATGTCGCCCATCGCAGTTGCTTTGATCCCAAATCAGGGCCTGAAACCTGACTGAAATCAAACACTGATGTGTTTTTCAAGAATGTATCTTTACATTGTTGCAGGAAAATACCCCCCCCCCTTTCATTCTTCTTATAACACAAAGGTTCACTATCAAAGGGGGGATCTTGGAGGATTCACCCAACGGCCATAATCCGGCAAGCAAGACAACACGTACAGCCTCCTCTGGCAAGGGAATTTCCACCTCCAACTGTGCCAGACAGCCAACTATCTTCTACACAATGGATTTTCCTCCCAAACTGGATTGACTCAGGATCTAATCAAAGAACAGCTATCACCTTCATAATGACTGTGAAACTTCTCTTTGTCCTGTGGAATGTAACAGGGAGGGGGGTGAGAAGAGGCCAGGAGCCGGGTACTCAAATTTCTACCTCTGGACCCCTCCTTTTTTGTGATGTATCAATGACATATTAGTGATGTATCTTTAGGGGTGTACCTTGGTGGTGGGACGCTAATAAAAAGGGAAGACCCCCTTTGTTCGGGGTCTCCATCTTGCTTCACCTTGTTGCAGGTGGGGCCCTGTCACGACAGTATTTCTCTTTAATAAAGACCAAGCCTACTGGTTGCTGTTTTGCTCTGATATTCTTGGCTGGAGTCTTGTTTTGTCCAAGAGAGCCCTCAGATTTTCCGTTAACAACATAATGCAAAATAGGAAGTAGCCTGTTATCATACCTCAAATGCAGAGGTTCATGTGGCTTTTTGGGGAGAAAAAAAAAAGAGCTGTCTAGTGTGAAAGATTATTAATGTAGCCAGAGGAAGACCTCTCTGATCTGACCCATTTGGGTAGAAATACGTTCTCAGAACAAAGTAAAGATAAGTTTTAAAGCTCTACATGAGGAAACTTGGTTGAAATGTTACGAAAACAATAAAGCAGTTACATTTGTTTCAGTCTTACAAACTCCATCTACAGTGATCTCAAACAGCTTTATAGAAGAAAAATATAACTTTCCAGCCAGAAATCAAAAGCATTGCCTCTCCCTCTCTCATGCTGCAGCTTTCAGTAAGTTTCCATGGAGAGAACACACTCCCAGAGCCTGCCAAAGAGCTCATGACTCTAAAGAGGTAGTAACCTCGTTAACATATGTAAACACTTTGAAAGTCTACCCAAATCTCGTGACTCAGTCATAAGATTTATCTTACCCCCACCTTTTGAGTGAAACTGAAAAACACAAGCCACATGGCAGAAAAAAGCCAGTTGTGTGATCAAACATTCTCCATAGCAACCAGGATACAATTTTAGCTACAATTGTTCATCGTTTTATAGAACATTAAAAAAAATTCAACGTAGTGGAATGTGATTATAATTTGCAAGGAAAGCGCACACCACAACACAATTGTGCTTTTTCCTCTTCTGTGTGTACATGCTTTCTCACTGAGAGTCCCGCTCCATGACATTTAGAAGCTTATGTAGAGTGGGAGAAGATCCTCCAAACTAGGAAATTGACAGTACTTGATTGACAAGAGTGTCATGGTCAAGCTTCACAGAAGTTGTTTGGGGTGCCGTTGGTCGTTTCACGTTCCCACTTCTCCAGAACCTCCAAGGGGGAGTCCCAACAAGCACAAGTTTAAAATTGACTGTAATTTAATTACCTTTAAAGGAAGACCACCCTCACAGCCCATAATGTAGAACGCTGGAGGTGGAGGTGGCACAAGATGCTGTCTACCCCAGCAGCCAAGGAAGGGGGCACAATTTGGATGGTGTATTTCCCCCCAGTCATTCCCAACTTTTGCGTTGTGGTCGCACATCTGAAACACATTGGATGGGAAACTGCTTTCGCTTTTGTATGTGTAGTTGATCGCAGTGCCTGTATGCGCGTAAACAGGAATTTATTTTATTTTATTAAGCATGGAGCATGGAGCAAACTGGATGTGCACAGCAACAGGCTCCAGAGACAACTGGCAAATTTTACTTAAGGCATTGGTGAAGGCAGAAGGGGTGGAGGTGAAAGAGGAATAGCCACATGATGTGCCACAAGTGCATGTTTTTCCATTCAGGAACCCCAAAGAAGATCAGATTGAAAGGGGAACAAATTTTGTAAGGAGTTTTCCATTTGTTCCGATTGAGCAGCAAATGCTGTTTTCCACGTTTCTGCATCATGATATAAAATAAGACCAGTGCTACTGATCTGATGCCAATTGTAAGAAAGCATGGGATAAATAGAAGTATGGATTGGACTCTTGAGCATGTATTGTTATGCCCACTTACCTTCATTTAACTCATTGAATGGTACTTATTTTAAGCAGAAATGCATAGGATTGTGTAGCCATTTTCCGTGTGCAGAGGTAGCCTTTGATTATCAAAAGTGTTGTGTTATCATTACATTAGTGTTCTGTCATTGAAACAAGAAAGCAAACCTGAAACAAAATGATGGAGGGGAAGATTAATAAAATATGGGGAGATGAGATCAAACCTTTTATGTCTCATAAATGAGTAGATTCTTCAATTTCTATCCCCATGTAACCTGATTATGCCACCTAAATATTAAAAGCACCAGCTTTAGCCATTGTACATAAAAATTGGCATCATCAAAGGCCGCATAAGCACATAATTCAACTTAATGGTAGCTGGCAGCTTGTAAACAAATCTCTTGGATGGCTCCTAAAGACTAACAATGAATGTCATTTTTAAGTTGTCAAATACAGTGTATAATAAACAGAAGCAGGATGTGCCGTGCATCTTAATGTGTCTCAAATCTAATTTAATTCTATGCAGCAGAGATAAGGGCAGGGAAAGCGGGGAAATAACAGCAGCATATTCACTATACCAGGATGGTGTCGATTTCAACTGAGTAGAGTTTTAGGCTCTGACAATTGTCAAAGGGTTGGCAATCTCTCTGTTATTGATGCTGAAAAAATGCTGAAAAGAATGTCTCCTCTCTTCGGAGTTGTAAGATAACATGAAAAGTCTCCAAAGAAATCTTCAGTAAGCAGATGTAACTGCAATGAGAAAATAATCCTGGGGTTCTGATCAGACACTGACTGCTTGTCTGAACTGTGGACCGTGCAAGCTGATAAACAGAGAAATATACATGCCAGGTGCTTTGTAGTTTTATTAGAGTTGTTGCCCCATTCAGGAAAATGAAATAGGGCACATTTCAGTGGAGGGATACGTTGAATTTTATTGGGGGGGGGGCAAACTTATCGCCTTGAGGCAGCTGAGCTCCTTTTGGTGGCCACCAGGCAACACCAGGCAACAGCTACCATTGAGGATGACGATTACCTTCCTTAGATCTTCCACCCAGGGATGCTAACTCATCACATAGTATCACTCAGAGGTGCACTGTAAGGAAAAATGTGGGTGTCAGTGGATTTGTAGTGGTTAAGAGTGTCAGATTGGGGCCTATGAGACTAGGCTTCAAATCTCCACTCATCCATGAATGAAGCTCATTGGGTGACCTTGAGCCAGTCACAGGCTTTCAGTGGAGATGGGATGAACCAGCTACACCACCTTGCACTTCTTAGAGGAAAGTGTGATAAATAAAATGGCAGCACAAACATTTTTCTTTCTCTGGGAACCTCCACCACGACACATTGTGGAGATAGATGGCCAGCAACTCAATGGAATTGCTCCCAGTTGGCAGACAAGGGATTTCCTCCATAGCCCCACAGACATGAAAGGGAGCCACTGAGAATCAAGCAAAACATCTGTCTGCAGGACCCCACAGCAGGCTCTCAGCTTGCCTCCTACATTAATTACCTTTTGCCAAGTTGAAAGGAATAATTTAAAGAAGGCCTTTGGACCATGGCTATCCAATGAAGTACTTCCTCCAGCCAAGGATTTCCATTTGCTCAGCAGAACTTTTCCTCCCTAGACAGTTGTACCCCAGAACAGATTCAGGGGATGAGTGGGTGGGGGCACACAAGGGCAAAAGACAGAGAAAAAGCCATTGTGCTACTGGAAGCCCTTTGTTGAAGATGCCACTCGACATGAATGCAATTGCCCACCAGGCTAGGGGCTCCTGGGCTGGGCTACCATAGCCTCCTCATAGCTTGATCCACTCATGCAGTGTTGAAGGGCATTGAATAATCTGGCCTAGGGAATAAAATCAATGTTTGTGTGTGTGTGTTTACTCTTTCCTTCAAAATGACATAAAGCAGTAAAAATAGCAGTGTGCATTTTGTTTGCACTGGACTATATTGGAAAAATCTATTTGAGCCGAATGGCATGTTCCCACATTAATCATTGATTTCAGTGGGCGACGTGAAGCCTGCCAAACAGCAAGTGATGAATCAGCCGTACACTTTTTTTTTTAATTAATAAGACCTAATTTCCCAACAGTTTTCTCTACAGTGCATCCTGTGTGCAGTCAGACCCAAAGAAAACTGTTCTATTAAGTATGATTTTCATTAAAAATAGACGCTGTAATAAATCATTGAGAGCGCCAGGGAACATTATTTATATGCCTCAATTATATATGGGCAGGACTTCCAGTTTGCTCTCATCAGCACAATGGAGTAGGCATTGCTGGCCAACATCAGTAATATTCTTGTGTCTTTGTCTAGCATTAATGCAAAGGGCCTTGATGGATTTTCACTGCCACCTCAGCCCTGGTTGTCTCCACCTCCCTTCCCTATCCCAGGTCCAAACTAGGGGACAGATCATAGGGTGAGCATCTGACATCCTTTGGCAACTACCAGTGCTCCATAACTCTGGCAGGTCCACAGCTGATGCCTCTTCTGGGGGTCCTTAGTAGGGTTGCCACCTGTCCCGTATAATACAGAATATAATACATCCTGTATTTCAATGTAGAATGCTACTTCCTGTATCGATACAGTTTTGTCCTGTATTGCATGTCTTCTCTCTCTGCAAAGTTAGGGATTCTCTCCAAATGCATGAGTGTGTATATATGCCATGTATTTAAGCTCTGGATAGCCAAGCACAGACAGATTTACAAATTCATGTGTAAGTATGTGTGCATGCATGTGTGTGCGCAACAAATTTCAGAAGGGCCATTCTGTTAAGCTGCGATAGATTGCAATGCATTGCTTTGAAGTCACTTCAGCACCAGTTGGAAAAATCCCCCTCCCCCAATTGCCCTGTCCTGTATTTTTCCAGAACAAAGGTGTCAACCCAAGTCCTTAGTAGTTCGTCCCCCAGACCTAGCAGTCCTAGCACTCCCAGACAGATGGCTCTAGCCACCCTCTCCACTGCAATGCACTCTACGTGGGGCTACCTTTGAAGGTGACCCAGAAACTACAATTAATCCAGAATGCGGAAGCCAGACTGGTGACTGGGAGTGGCCGCCGAAACCATGTAACACTGGTCCTGAAAGACCTACATTGGCTCCCACTACGTTTCTGAGCACAATTCAGAGTGTTGGTGCTGACCTTTAAAGCCCTAAACCAGGCAACCCCAAACTGCAGCCCTCCAGATGTTTTGGACTACAACTCCCATGATCCCTAGCTAACAGGGCCAGTGCTCGGGGAAGAGGGGAATTGTATTCCAAAACATCTGGAGGGCCGAAGTTTGGGGATGCCTGCCCTAAATGGCCTCAGCCCAGTATACCTGAAGGAACTTCTCCACCCACATCATTCAGCCCGGACACTGAGGTCCAGCGCCAAAGGCCTTCTGGTGGTTCCCTCACTGTGAGAAGTGAGGTTACAGGGAACCAGGCAGAAGGCCTTCTTGGTAGTGGCACCCGCCCTGTGGAATGCCCTCCCATCAGATGTCAAGGAAATAAACAACTATCTGACTTTTAGAAGACATCTGTTTAAGGAAGTTTTTAATGTTTGATGTTTTATTGTGTTTTTAGTATTCTGTTGGGAGCTGCCCAGAGTGGCTAGGGAAACCCAGCCAGATGAATGGGGTATGTATGTATGTATGTATGTATGTATGTATGTATGTATGTATAAAATCTCTACATTCCACACTATGTTTCTGACCTATTAGTTTCTTTGGGGCACTGTGGAAACATTAAAGGGTGCCTGGGTCAGTTGCTCAGTCCCGTTCAGCATGGTTCCTGCAGGCAGATGAAGCTACCAGGGCCCACTGGCTAATGAAGGGCCAAGCAGATGTCACTGTAGCTCAGTAGAAGAGCAGCTATTTTGAATGCTGAGACAGTTATTGGCCCAGGGTCACCCTTCACGGCTGAGTGGGGAGCTGAACACCCTGGTTTCCTAGCTTCAAGTCTGATGCTATCACCATGATACACACAAAGCTCTCCATGTTTTTCCACAGGTGCTGTGTAAGTGTGATCACGGTGGAGGTGATGATATTGCAAAAGGCAGAAAACACGTTTACAATTAACACCAATGTGCTAAATAGTCAGTGCTTTTTTTTTTTAAGAGAAAAAGGGAAACGGGGGTGAATTTATTTGACCTGCACCAGAACCAGGGGCGACCCCCAAAGCAGCTAGGGAGATAGCTTGACATAGTCTTTAGCACCTCCGCAAGAGGTGAATACACCTGTTGTCAAACCGGCATCTGTTCAGGGCTGCCCTGAGCCGCCCAGCGACTTACTGTAACAAATTCATGGTGAGTTCAAGCACTTATTTTTCTTGAAATAAAAGCACCGCATGAAGTAGATTCCATGCATGTTGCAAAAGCTACAGCTGGCCTTTCTGTTAAGAGCCAGATAAATTTCCTTTCATTTGAAAGATACACACATTTCACACATGGAGGGTCTTCCTAATAAATTACAGCAACATAGAAAATTGTGCCACATAACAGCCACATCATTCTATAGCTCTCAATGGGCCCAGTCTTATCTGCAGTGGACACGCACAAACATTTGTGCAACCGCTCCCCCAAAGTGCAAATGTTGCAGTAAATATTATGTATATGACTGCAATATATCTTCAAGGGGGCACAGCTTCAGCTTGTCCATGCAGACATCGAGAGTCTCCCCTCCATTTTTCAAAACTGCCACAAGGTTGCAAGCAGCCATTGATGGCAAATCCTTTTAGGTTTTGTTTCTTGCTTGTACTCAGGGCCGGATTTAGGTTTGATGAGGCCCAAAGCTACTAAAGGTAATGGGCCCTTTATATGTCCAGCTGTCCTTTGTCAACAACAAATTATTGTTTACATTTTGGGGGGCTATAGCTTGTTTAGCTTATATGTAAATCCGGCACTGGTTGTACTGCTTATTCTAAGGTTATATACAAGAGTATCGGCTCATTGAAGGAAGATCGAATAAGATCACAAAAGCTCTTCCATTAAGACAGGTGTGTACAACTTGCAATCAATGGCAGAGCTTGATAAACCTCCAACTTGTTTATTGAGCATTCATCCTGATTCATTTGCATAAAGCTTACTTGGAGGTTAGACCAGGTCCAGTCTTCTGATTTGTTTGCGGGGAAACCGTACGCCAATGAACATCCATCCTGATTTGCTCACTCAGTGTTTTTGCATCTCTGCTTAGATCATTCCCTCACTCCAAACTTTTCAGTGCACTTCTCTGACACTTTTCTAACTGCAAAAGCACCTCATTTAAAAAGTGGATTAAGTGCTTTAATTGCACAAACCTTAAATTCCTCCTGCAAAACACTGCCAGTCTGGAGGCAACCTGCTGTCGCTGTGTGTTGCACAGGGGCAATAGGACTGTTGAGCACCTGGCAACCTCCAATATGAGGGGAGAAGGTTGGTAGGTCCCAAGTTATTAAAGCATTAAAGGTGAGGAACGTAATGCTTGTGAAGGATTGCTGAGCCATGGGAAAAATAAATTGGGAGTGGCAGCTGGTTGGGGGTGGAGACAGGGTCCAAACTGGGTAGAACCAGGGGTGCCAACTTGAATAAAATATTGGGGAAGCCTAAAGCCCCACCCTGCCTAATGGATCATGAGACACGGTGCATACACACCATTTGAATGGCAATGCCCACCATTTTTTTGCAGGAGGGGCAGCACTCCCGAGTTGAATCCTATGGGATGGGTAGAATCAGAGTAAGAAGTGGGCAGGTTCTTTTGGAATGGCATACAAAAGATGAACAGGTTAAATCTGTAATGATACACTGGGTAAAGGGATTTGGGACATAATATTCAGACGGTAGATTGGGAAAGGTTATAGAAAACAGACCTGAAATTCATGGCATGTGGCACGCTGGAGAAAAAATATATATGAAAATGATGTACCGCTGGTATTTGACTCCTAGTAAGTTAGCAGAAATGTATAGAACAAGCACAAATACCTGCTGGAAATGTAAAGAAAAAGAAGGTACCCTTTATCATATGTGGTAGTCGTGTAAGGTAATAAAAGCTTTCTGGGAGATGATATATAACAAAATGAAAAAAATCTTTAAAATAACTTTTGTTAAAAAGCCAGAAGCTTTCCTATTAGGAATTATAGGTACCGACATTCCAAGGGAGCAGAAAAGACTTTTTATGCCGCTCGGATGCTACTAGCTCAGAGATGGAAAGAAGAAAGTGTCCTTACCAGAGAGGAATGGCAAGCCAAGCTGATGGACTACGCTGAAATGGCAAAGTTGACTGGAAAGCTCAGGAACCAAGAGGACAAAAACATTTAATAAGAATGGGATTTTTTAAATATAATTTATTTAAGAGACCACTGCAAGCAGATTGAAACACTAGCAGGATTTTAATCTCATTTGTAATGTAACAAATAAAAAGGTAAAGGGACCCCTGACCATTAGGTCCAGTCGTGTCCGACTCTGGGGTTGCGCGCTCATCTCGCATTATTGGCCGAGGGAGCCGGCGTATAGCTTCCAGGTCATGTGGCCAGCATGACAAAGCCGCTTCTGGCAAACCAGAGCAGCACATGGAAACGCTGTTTACCTTCTCGCTGTAGGGATGGATACAAAATATAGACTGTGGAACAGTATGCAGCTGTAAATGGTGACAATAGGACCCATGGAAGGTTTGGGGGGAAGTGGTGAGATTCAGAGTAATCTCTAAATATTGATATGCATTTGGATTGTCATAAATTTACAAAAATGTTTTTTTAAAAAAAAAGTGAGCAATTTTCAGCACTGCAAAATTGTGTAGCACTCTTTCTCTTTCCACCTTATCTCTGCATCTCTCTGTCTTTAGGAATTTCCAAAAAAAAGTGAACTGCAGGGTAGTATGTGGCTGTAATTTGTGCACGTAGCACACACCATGGCAAACCCGTGCATTTTCTGTGTGAGTGTGCCCATGTGATGCATGTGTACAAGCTTTGTTTTGTTTTGTTGCTTCGAGTCACGCTCCATGACATATAGAAGCCTACCTAGGGCGACAGAAAATTTAACTGGGAATTTGACAACGCTAATACAGAAGATGGTTATATTCGAGTTTCACCCAAGAGGCATCACGCACACCAGCAAAATTTTATTTTGAGTGAGAGATTTAAAAAAAAAAACTAAAAAAGGGGGGGGGATATAGATGCATAAACCCAGTACATCAGTCTCTGTTACGAATGTCATATTGGATATTTCCTGGCTTCACTGCCCTTATCATTAACACTCAGCTTCACATGACTTGTCAAAGAAGAAAAGTGTTGTTATGTTCTATAATGGTTACTTTGTGGCATGAGCATTAGGCTGCTCGCCGGTCAAGGGACATGTGGGTGCTAAGAACAGGCCACAGCTTAATTGATTACAGCAAGGTAGGCATGTTGTTATGCCATAAATCTATTCCCAGATTGAACATTTGACACATATGGCTTCTGGGGAATGCCTGTGGGAGTCACCCAGTGGCGTAGGAATCTTGCTGGCAACCTGAGATGAGTGATGTCAGGCCGGCTCACCTGAGTATAGGCCGGGAGTCGATGTGCCACCTCAGGACCCCACATGCCCCTTCTTATGTTTGAGACCCTCTCCAATGTCATTTCTACTCAAGTTGTGATAAAGAAACACTCACACCCAAGAAAGCCAGGTTTCCACCGAGTGAAAGGCAAAAACCTCACAACCGTGAGCCAATTGCAACTGAGAGTAAAATTCCTTTCTGGACCTCTGGGGACAGGGGAATAGGGGTCTCCTGACAACTCTCAGCACCCTTAACAATCTACAACTCCCATAATTGTTTGGGGAAAGCCATAAAGTGGGATCATATGCATTTAAAAGTATGGTGTAAATGTGATCTAAGTAGAGTCGTACCTTGGAAGTCAAATGGAATCCATTCTGGAAGTCTGTTCGGCTTCCAAAAATAGTTCACAAACCGAAACAGTCACTTCCAGGTTTGCGGCATTCGGGTGCCAAAACGTTCGAAAACCAAGGTACAACTGTATAACTTATTTGGATAGAAATCTAAGCATATATCCACCTTTGGATTGGGGTAATGAACTTGGTGGCAGAGGTGAGACATCTCCCAACACTTTACTTTAGTGCTATAAAATGATGTGTAGTAAGACTAGTAAATGTTTAAGAGTTTTTTGGGGAACTTTTTTTTTACTAAACCTTTTGAAGGTTTACAAATATATGCTTAGCATGACACTTCATCCCCATATGCAAATTCCCTGTTTTTATTTTGTTTCACCAGGCAACCAGATAAAAGGGGAAACGTTGTTTATGCTTGTGGTAATACAGTTGGAAAACAGTTGGTGGGGAACTGAATCATTCCTCAATGTGGAGGCAAGCTTTGTTCTCATGTTGGGCTCCCCTTACTCTTTTGATAATGCTATTCCTTCTATCATCACGCCAGCTTCCAGACAACTGAGCGACAGGCTACTAAAAGATGCAGCAGTGATCAGCTACATTACTATTTGGAGAGCATTCAAAATATGGAAGTCCAGATCCTAGGAAATATTACAATATTCAATCATAGGTACCCACTTACCAAGGCATTTGTGCCCACAATTGGACGAGAGCAGGAGGTGCACCCAGTGCCATACAGTGAAATTCTTCAGAACAGTTAGGGTCAGAGAAGTGTGTGAGCATCACGCCTCCATCCCTTAGCTTGTGGGGGCCAGTTGGCTTTGTGGTGGACCAAAACGGGAGCTTCTCTTTTCTGGTCCATCCTTGAACCAGTCTGAGCTATTGAGCAGTACCTGCTTCAGCTTCACTTGCAGTGGACCTGTGGAGGAGGAGAAGCAGACAAAGAGCCTATTTGCTACAGAAGAAGCAAATTAAGATGATCGTGGGGCACAGGAGCAGCATCCAATTCTGATCAGCAACAATGCACCAGCATTCTGGACCAACCCTGGACATTGAACCAGCACAGGCTTTCCCCTTAAGCATCTCACACCTCCCTCCCTTCTAGCATTGTGACTCCAAGGCGTCAGGAACAAAACAAGGTTGTTGTTGTTGTTGTTGTTTATTAAATTTCCATAACGTCCTAAACCCACAGGTCTCAGGGTGGTTCACAACATAAAATCACAATATAAAAACACAAAATACATAATAAAAACAGGAACAAGAACAATTCAATAATAAAGGACCTCCACAAGAACAAATCAAAATTAGAGGTACAGTAGTATTTGACAAAATCTTACTCAGAGGACCTAAGTCCACTGGTTTCAGTGGGACTACTCTGAGTAGGATTTAGTCACCCAAAATGCATTATTAATGTCTAAATAAATACACTTGAGAAAGTTCCTCTGATTGATTAAATACAAGCTGTCATTCAAACCCTATTTGGAAACCTTTGCACTGACAAATACAATTACACAGCTCCCTAGCAGCCATGAGTAAGTCGGATAAAAATGGAAGCTTAATCCTTGGGTTCAGGACTCCAAGCGACAGTCCCAAGAGCCAATCTGAGGTTACCAACAAAGCTGCCCAAGGACTCTGCTTAGCAGAGCCAAATATTACTGATGGATGAGAACTGTCCACCATTGGCTCACAGTTCTAGAAAGGTCAGTTAAGGACATGCTGGAATTTTTATTTTATTATTTTTGGGGGGTATATATAATTTGAGTAGCATTTGGCTTGCATAGGTGAACTTAAGATGATTCTACATGCATCAACGCCTTTCTGATGTCAAATTTCAATTCGACTCATTACATAATATTTGCAAAGGAAGCTGAGCCAAAATGGGAGCGGGAAGTTGTGTTGGTGGGCGGGGGGGGGGGGGAATCAACGGCTCCCCACAAGAAGGCTTGCCCTTCTTCAGAATCTTCAGGAGTCATGTGACTCAGGGTGGACAAAGTCTGTCTACTGTAGAGGGGCAGGAAAAGGGATCACTTCCACCTCCATGTTGGAATGGCTCACAGAATGGCTCACAGAAGGGGGGCAGGGAACCCTTCTGAAGGGTTTGGGGGATCTTTTGCCTCAAGGGTCTGAGGCTCCACAAATCAAGCCCTACGGGAAGACCACAGCATGGCCAACATGGAAGAACAATTTGCCTGACTGAGGAAGGCGGTGGGAGGAAACACATATTATGTACTGCCTTTGTAACAGCCAACACCATACCTAACCCTGATGAATGATGATGAATTTCATTATTTATATCCCGCCCATCTGGATGGGTTGCCCCAGCCTCTCTGAGCGGCTTCCAACACACACACACACACACACACAAAACAAAACAAAACATATAAAAACGTCAAGACATTAAAAACTTCCTGATACAGGGCTGCCTTCAAATGTTTTTTTAAAGTTGTGCAGTTCTTTATCTCCTTAACATCTGATGGGAGGGCTTTCCACAGGGTGGGACAGGAAGGAGGCCACTACCGAGAAGGCCTTCTTCTTGGTTTCCTGCAACTTCACTTCTCACAGTGAGGGAACCGCCTGCTTGGCCTGCCCTTTTGCTTTGCCTGTGAAGGAGTTTTCTGACATCAACACTGGCTTTAGGTTTCAGTTAAATCATTTTTTTTCAAATTTTGCCACCAAAAATACAATTTACGTGATCCGGTGCCCTTGTAATTTGTGAGCAAATGTTCTAGACCTTCAAGGACTAGGATTGTGGAACAGAGATCTCGTATTACGAGTGCTGTGACAAGTGTCCCTCTGATGGAACACTATCTCCAGAAAAGCACAGTGACACTGACATACAATTTTTCGCCATTTGGCAAATGAGGTCTGACCCATACAACAGAATTAATACTGAGAAGGTATACTCTTGAGCCAAGAAATTAAGTTTATTCATCTTCTCAATACAATCACACCACGTGGGTTGAATACATCTTTTGATTTGGGCTGTTTCTTGTGGTAGGTAAAAGGTAAAGGTAAAGGGCCCCCTGGACGCTTAAGTTCAGTCAAAGGTGACCATGGGGTTGCGGCGCTCACCTCGCTTTCAGGCCGAGAGAGCTGGCATTTGTACACAGACACTTTTCCGGGTCATGTGGCGCAACGGAACACCATGACGGAAGCCAGAGCACACAGAAATGGTGTTTACCTTCCCACCACAGTGGTACCTGTTTATCTACTTGCCCTGCCATGCTTTCGAACTGCTAGGATGGCAGGAGTTGGGACAGAGCAACGGGAGCTCACCCCGTCACAGAGATTTGAACCACCAACCTTCCGATCAGCAAGCCTAAGAGCCTCGGTGGTTTAGACCATAGCGCCACTCGTGTCCCACTTGTTTCTTGTAGTACCTCTTCAAGAAACCCTTGGTGCTTTATTTACAGTCTCTACTCATAAATGTCCACTCGTGGGCTTCCTCTGTGCTCTGATAGCCAGCACACAGCAATTGTCTCAACTTGTACCCGATGTGGAACCTTGTTAACTTTACAGGGTGAGTCAGCCTGCTCATGGTCTGGAAAAGTTGGCATTATTATTATATTATATTATATTATATTATAGTTTAGCTTGGGTTGCTACCATTTTCTTTTATATTGTCAGCTGAAGGAGGAGTTTCTCTTCAAAACTGGCATCACCGGGCTCCAGTCCTGTTTTCTACAGCTGCTCCCCCACTTCCAAGAATTCCCTTGGGTCAGAGATAATGAAAATATATCATTAATTGTAATATTGTACTTATTCTGGAGCACCGCTTGCATATACTGCATGCCTTGTAATAGCAGGTACATTGTGACAAATACATTCGTTGTACAGCCGTACCTCGGGTTACGAATACCTCGGGTTACGAACAACTTGGGTTATGAACTGTGCAAACCCGGAAGTATTTTCGCCGCGCGCGCTTTGCACATGCGCAAAGCGCGAAAATAGCAAAAATAGTGCTTTGCGCATGCGCAAAATGGCGGTTCGTGACTTTTTCAGGTTATGAACTTTTCGGGTTACGGACTGCGACCCGGAACGGATTGTGTTCGTAACCCGAGGTATTACTGTATTTTGCTTGCCATGTATTGTGTCTTTGTATACTGGTCTGAACCCCTGTTTTTCTTTCTATTTGTGTATGTTCTTACACAGTGGGTTCCATATCTTTGTGCGTGCCACAGCAAGTACTGGTAGGCAGGTTTCATCCTCTTATTAAGTATTGGATTTATTCAGTTTATTTGAAGTGGCATCTTAAATTCCACACATACTGCCTGGAACGCACTCAGTGTATGACAGCCCATGGAAGGTTGTAAAGCAGACACGTCTCTTTGTTTGTTGTGTAAACTATTCACAACGTGAAAATAAAGCTATATTTATTAGGTATCACAGATGAATGATGGCCCAATAATCGGCATGAAAGCATGCTAGTAGTATCTGCGAAATATTGTTGGATATTAAGTGATTTAATTCCCACCAAATGATTTCTTTTTTAAAAAATTAATGAACATTAAAATGTCACCCTGTGCTTAAAAATATAAAAATGTCATTAGTTAACCAGTAAGAAAATCATTGTCAGCTTGAATGACACCTTTCTCTGGAGAATCGCAAAATTGCCCACAAAGCAGAAAGCATCAAATGTCTATGAAGTCTGCTTCGTGTTTCTTTACAGTGTGGCAATTAAGTTTATTGATTGAAAAGCAAGTCCCGCTGATTTCAAGGGATGCTTCCAAGTAAATGTGCTTAGGATTGCAGCCTCATTCTGGAAAGTGGTGATGGCTTAGGTTCACTGCTTAACAGTGGCGTAGCGTGGGCTGCCAGCACCTCCCGGAGCAGCATGGAGGTTGAGATGGGAGGGAGCAGTGGGGTAGGAAGGGCAGGGCAGGGGGTGGGACGCCCCAGGTTCCACTCTGGGAGGGGTGACAAGATGGCCCCTGCCTCCCTCCAGCTGTAGAGCGGCCGAGGGTGTGCAGCGTCCGTACAGGCTGCCGCTCTCACACGTCGTCCTTATGGGTGTCCGTACGGGCTGCCTCTCGCATGGTGACCGTAAGGGCTGTCACACTTGCGCAGTCCGTACGGGCTGCCACTCATGCACGGAGGCCCCGGGTGCCGGAGAGGGTTCCTCCGCCACTGGAAGGGAGGGAAAAAGATGAAGTACACATGCACATTCAATTCCTAACAGCATCTGCATCACCCAGGAGTTCGCAGCCACAAAGATAAGCAAAGAAGAATCATTCTGTCGTCTGGAGAGGTCACTTCCTGGTTCACATGGAGAAGTCATTTTCAATGGTGGAAGCGTACAGCTGCATTGAGGCAGCACTGAGTGTTGAAATTTTGCGCCCCTAACAATTTTGCGCTTGGGGCAACTGCCCCTGTGCCCCCCTCCCCACTACGCCACTGCTGCTTAAAAGTATTTTAAATTTTGACTTATTAGGAACCTAATCATCTATAGGATCTGGCCAAGTGAGGAATTACCACATTCTGGGTTTCTCTGCGGTTGTGTAAACCTTGAGAAGGCTGTGTGTGCATAGAAGACGCATCACTTTCAGACAGAGGTGTAAGGATGGGTGATGATGTATTTATTTGTAATAATATCATCATCACCAGTAATTAATTCATGTTTCTAAGCGGCTTATAGATCTAAAAGCCAGTAGCACAAATATTAAATGCCATTCTCAGTGCCATTCTTGGGTGGGTTACTTGCCCAAAATTGAAAAGAAGTCCCAGCAAAAGAAGAATGGATACTAAAAATTATGGAATATGCAGAAATGGCAAAACTTACCGGAAAAGTAAGAAATCAAGATAAGAAAACGTTTTAGAAAAGAACGGAAATGGTTTATTGAATATTTACAAACAAATTGTAAACAGATACTGTAAGAACATTGGCAGGATTATTGTAATAACCTGCAGCTTCATAAGAGTATATATTTAAAGTAGAGAAATAAATGAACAAATTAAGTTAATTTGGATATGCATTGAATATTTAAAATAAATTTAGGGAACTGGAGAAAGAAGGAGAAGGAAGTCAAGTTTTGAAATGTTAAAATGACTGTAAAATTATTGAAATGTACAAACCTTAAAATCATAAATTTCTCTCCCCGTAGCTGGAAATGCCGCCCGGAGCACCATTTCGAATGGATGAAAAGGCAAATGAAAAATGAAGCAACACTTTTTAGCCGCCTCATAGCAGTTGATCATGATAAGAAAGTAGGGGGGGCACATTTGTAAATTGTTTTTAGAATTTATTCATCTGTCATTCCATTTATAACTGCACAAAAAGCTTTCGTTACAATGCCCTCCCTGAGAACTAATGTCAGAAGAGGTCAGATAAGAGCACGGAGGGGGAAATGTAATCATATTTTAAAAAGAAGTCCAAACCCCAAAGGCTATTTTCCCAGCAGAAATAACATCTGAAAATGAAATACCTACAGTGTAAGATATCGCAGCAGAGAGATACTATGCCATTCAGCTAACGGAGTGTACAAGCCGAACAAGAACTCATCTTTACATCATTCAGGTAAAGGTAAAGGTAAAGGGACCCCTGACCATTAGGTCCAGTCGTGACCGACTCTGGGGTTGCGGTGCTCATCTCGCATTATTGGCCGAGGGAGCCGGCGTATAGCTTCCAGGTCATGTGGCCAGCATGACAAAGCCACTTCTGGCGAACCAGAGCAGCACACGGAAACGCCGTTTACCTTCCCGCTGTAGCGGTTTCTATTTATCTACTTGCATTTTGATGTGCTTTCAAACTGCTAGGTTGGCAGGAGCTGGGACCAAGCAACGGGAGCTCACCCCGTCACAGGGATTCGAACCGCCGACCTTCTGATCAGCAAGCCCTTTAGCGTTTCAGACAGGATGGAGATGGTGAGGCAGAACAGATTGTGAAAGTTTACTCTTCCACCTCTCCATAATATACGAAGGAGAAATTGAGCACCAGTCCCTGCAACGGCATATCAGCAAGAGGAGCTTCTACTTTTCACCAGCTGTGGATTTGTGAAAGTTCCACTTTGACCATTATGAAGAAGCACCGAGGGAAGAAGCGGAACACCTTTTCTTTCCATTCCTCTTGAATTGTTGGATGTGGCGGGGGGGGGGGATGGGGTATGTGGAAAGGATGGAGGTAGCTGAGTGAGCTACCTGAGACTGTGTGTGTGCATGCTCAAGTGAACTAGGGTGCGCAGCGCTGGTACCTCCAACCAGTAGGTTATATGAAGCTTCTGAAATGACCAGGTCTGGCATAAATCAGGGATAAGGGACTTGCTTCTCTCTAGATGTTTTTGAATTTTCAGCAGCCCCTGCAACTCCCATCAGCTTGTCTCCATGGTAGCTGGTGGTCAAGAATAGATGCTTCTTTCTCGATTTGCCTCTACCTAGTGACAGAGCTGGTCTCCCACCCCAAGCTACAAACATTTCCATTCAAAGGGACTGCAGCCTCATTCAGAACTGACCGCCAACCTCATTTTGGAACCTGGGAAACACCAATTTGCAATGCCTTCTCCTTGTCAGGATTCAACTTCAGTTGACTGAGCTGCAATGTAAACCGTCCCAGACTCGGTTCATCATCAGAAGCCTTTCTTTGTGTGCCTTCTTCATGTGAGGTCTGAAGGATGTCAACAGGAGAACGGGCCTTTTCTGTAGTTGCTCCCCATTTATGGAATGCTCTCTCCAGGGAGGTTTGCCTGGCACATTCATTATGTATTTTTAGGCACCAGGCAAAAACATTCCTCTCCAACCAGGCTCCCATACGTTTCCGAGCACAATTCAAAGTGTTGGTGCTGACCTTTAAAGCCCTAAATGGCCTCGGTCCAGTATACCCGAAGGAGCGTCTCCACCCCCATTGTTCTACCCGGACACTTAGGTCCAGCGCCGAGGGCCTTCTGGCGGTTCCCTCGCTACGAGAAGCCAAGTTACAGGGAACCAGGCAGAGGGCTTTCTCGGTAGTGGCACCCACCCTGTGGAATGCCCTCCCACCAGAAGTCAAAGAGAACAACAACTACCAGACCTTTAGAAGGCATCATAAGGCAGCCCTGTTTAGGGAAGCTTTTAATGTTTGATCGATTTCTGTATTTTAATGTTTTGTTGGAAGCCGCCCAGAGTGGCTGGGGGAACCCAGCCAGATGGGCGGGGTATAAATAATAATAATATATTATTATTATTATTATTATTATTATTATTATTATTATTATTATTATTATTAAGGGACCCAGGTGGCGCTGTGGTTAAACCACTGAGCCTAGGGCTTGCTGATCAGAAGGTCGGCGGTTCGAATCCCTGTGACGGGGTGAGCTCCCATGGCTTGGTTTATTCTCCTGCCAACCTAGCAGTTCGAAAGCACGTCAAAATGCAAGTAGATAAATAGGAACCGCTACAGCGGGAAGGTAAACAGCGTTTCCATGTGCTGCTCTGGTTTGCCAGAAGCAGCTTTGTCATGCTGGCCACATGACCTGGAAGCTATACGCCGGCTCCCTCGGCCAATAATGCGAGATGAGCGCGCAACCCCAGAGTCGGTCACGACCGGACCTAATGGTCAGGGGTCCCTTTACCTTTATTATTATTATTATTATTTGGCTGATTAATATCCTACAGCCTTTAAATGTGCCTGTGGGAAGGGGGGGTATTGTTTTGTTGTCTTGGTTTAATTATTTACGTGTGTTTTATCTTTTATTTTATTTTGTGAACTGCCCTGAGATCTTTTGGTGAAGGGCGGTATAATTATAATTATAAAACTATTATTATTATTATTATTATTATTATTATTATTATTATTATTGGATCTGTCGGAAAAAATACCATCCGTGGTAGGATCTTGGTCTTCACTCTTGCCTTGCCAATGAAGAGGGACACTTTCCTTGCTGTATTTTGGATTCTCGGCATGAGCAAATGACGCAAAGGACCTTTGTTGAACAATACATTCTGAGAGTCTGAACTCTGGCCTGATCATTTTCAAGAATGTGAAACAATCTTGTGAAACAACACAAGCTGGGTGGGCGCACAAATAGTTTAAATGACGTGGAGGGTTTTTGACCCAAAGAACGCGAGCTTTGTAGAAAGAGCCAAATGGCAATACTGGCACAACTAAATTTTATTTTGGCCAGATGGTTATTCTTTTGCATTAAAGACAAATGTCGAATTTCTTCTTCTTCATCAACTCAGTCCCAGTTCAGATTAGGCTTCTATTGTGTCTGCCTGTGGCATTCAAGATTTAGCTCAGCATGGCACAATTAATTCAGCCTTACACTATCTTTTGTGGGAATTATATTGCTAGGTGAATTAGGAAGCAATGCATGGATATGTCGTAGTTGAACAGTGATTACAAGAAATCATGCCGCCAGGAACACACATAGATATTAAAGCCCCGATCTTCACAAAACATGTCACAGGGGATCCAAAAGACTGGTTGACAATTCCAAGCACAAATTCATTATTGGCTAGAGCCCTTAGTCCATCTTCCCAATGGGTCATCTATGACTCACAGCTGTGAAGCTTTCCAAATACAGCGAATTGTTGTGAGGCCAGTCCCCAGAGGACATCAGTAAATAATATAATTCTGTCTCTGATTCTGTAGCATGCTGTGGAGTAAGGAGAATGTCACCAGGAAGGTGGAATAAAATAGCAAGAATTGGCACAGTGTTGAAGGTAAGAACCTTGCATATCTCTCCCTTCCTTTCTGACATATGTTTCATTGGATTTTTATTTATTACTAGCTGGCCCTGCCACGTGTTGCTGTGGCTATTCCCTGTGACTGCCCCCACCCTGTGCCGATCCATGATGTATCCCGGCCCTTCCTCCCCCCACCCCCGGCTTATCCCTGTGATTTCCCCCACCCTGTTCTGACCCATGCCGTATCACGTCCCCTCTTCCCCCCACCCCCAGCTCATCCCTGTGAATGGTCCCACCATAACTGTCCTGACCTATCCCGTCCCCTGCCCCCCCAACCATAGCTGCCAAGTTATCCCTTTTTTTAAGGGATTTTCCCTTATGCTGAATAGGCTTCCTCGCGAGAAAAGGGAAAACTTGGCAGCTATGCCCCCAACCCCCACCCAGGCGAGTCAGTACCTCCATTTGGCCTAGTCTCTAAAGGCTTCGGCCTAGTATGTAAACGGCAACCAAGGTGCTGTTGAGAGGGAAGGTTCCATAGGTGTAGTACCAGTGTAGCCACCGCTAGAGGGCACTGGTTTGCAACCTGGTTCTTTTCCCAGCATGCACTTTTGGCTGAGTGGTGCGTTCTGGAACAGGGGTTTTGGGGGGGGGTTTCACCTGGCGGAGGTGTGACATCTGTCTTTGAAAACTTTATAAGAGCCTTCAGACATTCGCTTTGGATGTTGTGTTCAAATTTGAACGGAATCGGTGAAGCGGTTTCGGAGAAAAGTGGATAGTAACCCACATGCCCAGTTTACATTTATATATATATATATATATATATATATATATATATATATATATATATATATATATATATATATATTGAATCTGTTAGTCACTTTATTTTGCCTGAGACAACCCAAGCAGTTGTTCAGTATTATTCTGGCGCCGCTTGAGAGACTTGTGGACTTCCCTCAGTCCTGTCTATGCTATATCCAACCTGCAGGTTGAATAGTGATGGCACCAGGTGTGTTGAATTCCAAAGCACAGTCAGATGAACATTCCTACCTTATCTATGTACACACCTGTCAGGAAAAGGCTACCCACTCAGTGGCAGAGCACATGCTTTGTGTATGGTGAAAAATGATCATAGTAGACTGATGGGCTGGAAAACAAATTGGCCTGTAATCTTTGGACGCCAGAGTAGACAATACTAGATTAATGGAATCAATGGCCTAACTCAGTGCACGGCACCTTCATACTATGTGCAGGAAAGCACATACCCTCCAACATTTCTTCAATGAAAATAACAACGTCCTATTACTAGGGACGCGGGTGGCGCTGTGGTCTAAACCACTGAGCCTAGGGTTTGCCGATCGGAAGGTCGGAGGTTCGAATCCCCACGACGGGGTGACTCCCATTGCTCGGTCCCAGCTCTTGCCAACCTAGCAGTTCGAAACCACGTCAAAGTGCAAGTAGATAAGTAGGTACTGTAAACGGTACTGTAAAGTAGGTACAGTGTGCTGCTCTGGTTTCTCCAGAAGCAGCTTAGTCATGCTGGCCACAAGACCCGGAAAAACTGTCTATGGACAAACGTCGGCTCCCTCGGCCAGTAAAGCGAGATGAGCGCCGCAGCCCCAGAGTCGTCCGCGACTGGACTTAACTGTCAGGGGGACTTTACTTTTTTTATTCTATTACTATATTATTATTATTATTATTATTATTATTATTATTATTATTATTATTATTATTTTGCCCCACCCATTTGACTGAGTTGCCCCGGCCACTTTGGGTGGCTCCCAACATGTATAACATAATAAAACATTTAAAACCTTTCCTATACAGGGCTGCCTTCAGATGTATTCTAAAGGTTGTACAGTTACTTATCTCCTTGGCTTGGGTGTTGCAGAACTCCATACCCTCCGATGAAAATAGGGATGGCCCAACCATACCCTCCAACATCTCTCTGATGGAAATAGGGACATCCCAAGGAAATGCGGGACATTACGGGATCAGAAACTGGGAGGGTTTCTGTAAATCTGGGACAGTCCCTGGAAAACAGGCACACTTGGAAAGCAAGGACCCCATTATGTAGAAAGCTACTTCCAGGCAAATGTCTCCCTCGCCAGACTAAGGGTTCACTAATAACAAAGGCCAAAGCATAGGACCCAAAGGGAACAAGAAGCCTTTGCTGTTAATTTATGTCAATTCACCCAGGTGCAGTAAAAAAAAGCAACTGCCTGTATGTGAAGTGTAGAAAATAAAAAGGAACTGAAGCAATCGAAAGGGAAGTTAAAGGATCCCATGTTTTCCGACTTTTCCCTTCTTACTGGGAGGGGGGGCACTATCTTTTGCAAATTTTATTATTTATTAAATTTCTATACCCCCTTCATCCGAGGATTGCAGGCTAATTTACAATGTAAAAACAAAACAAAAACAAAAACAGCAACCCTCTAGTTTAAAAGGCCATGGGTTGTTTAATTAGCCAAAGACCTGGGTGAAAAGAAGTGTTTTCGCCAGGCAGCTAAAGATATGTAAAAAACAAAAAAACACCAAGTGAACCTCCCTGGGGAGAGCATCCCCCAGATGGGGAGCCAACACAGAAAAGGCCCGTTCTCATGTTGCTACCCTCCGGACTGCTCTTGGAGAGGACAGACTAAGAAGGGCCTCAAATGATGATCTCGAGGTCCAGGTTAGTTTGTATGGGAAGAGGAGGTCCTTGGGGTATTGTGGTCCTGAGCCGTTTAAGGTTTTATAGTTCAAGACCACCACTCTGAATTGAGCCTGGATACTAATTGGCAGCCAGTACAGTTGGGCCAGCGTTTTGCTATAGCAGATTTGCCTGGCTCAGCTGTAATAGCCTGACCTGTCTAAATGAGAACTCTGCAAATACCCGGAGCATAAAAAAAGAACTTGGAATTTTGGTCCCTGGACGCCGAGTAAAACCTAATACTGCACTAAAACTGGTCACCAGTGCAGCGATTAGCGAGCAAGTGGCAGCAAGGCTATTGATGTCTGCTCTACGGTAACTGTCAAAGCTATTAATGCATTTTGTGCTGGTGATGGGCTCCCCAAAGATTTACCCTCGAAAAGGAATGCTGCTTGGAACTCAAAATACCAGGCCTACCTTTCCTCGCTCATTATTCCTCTTAAAACCTTTGTGAGAAGCACGTGCCTCTAAAAAGGAAGAAATAGGAGTACCGCGGCGCTGTGCATGTTTGGGGAGACATAAATCCTAATTGTTGGGGGTACAAATACTACAGGCAAACTCACACACGCATCAACCTGATTTCTATACTCTTCGTTCCTGTACTATTCTGCCCAGTGCTATTTTTCTAGAAAAAGAGGTGTTGCAGCTCAACATGAATGCTTCTCTTGTTCTCTTATAAAGGTAAAAAGAAAAAAGGTAAAGAACCCCTGGACAGTTAAGTCCAGTCAAAGGCGACTCTGGGGTTGTGGCGCTCATCTCACTTTCAGGCCAAGGGAGCCGGCGTTTGTCCACAGACAGCTTTCCAGGTCATGTGGTCAGCATGGCTAAACTGCTTCTGGCGCAACAGAACACCGTGATGGAAACCAGAGCGCACAGAAACACCGTTTACCTTCCCGCTGCAGCGGTACCTATTTATCTACTTGCACTGGTGTGCTTTCGAACTGCTAGGTTGGCAGGAGCTGGGACAGAGCAAGGGGAGCTCACCCTGTCACAGGGATTTGAACCACCGACCTCTGATCAGCAAGCCCAAGAGGCTCAGTGGTTTAGACCACAGCGCCACCCGCATTTACCTTTCTTCTCTCATAATGGCAGTGGTGGCCATGTGCGTTCTGGTGAGTTCCGGCTGAAAAACAACAACAGCTGGTTCGGCCCCTTACAGACAACCTTCATATGTTACATCAGGCACCCCCAGACTTCAGCCCTCCAGATGTTTTGGACTACAATTCCCATCATCCCTGACCACTGGTCCTCTTAGCTAGGGATCATGGGAGTTGTAGGCCAAAACACCTGGAAGGTCGCCGTTTGGGGATGCCTGTGTTACATGAAAGGCTGTAGTTCAGTGATAGAGCACCTGCTTTTCTTGCACAATGTCCTGGGTTCGATCCCTGGAATCTTCCAGGCAAGAAAGGGAAACAGAAGTTTGTAAAGGCAAGAAGTGGACAGGGGGAGTGCCAGCTTGCAATGGTGCCCACCTGAGAGGTGCCAAAACTGTGCTCTGGCTGAAAAGAGGCACTGTTCATGCCTATGACTCTGTCCCTGTTGAGTGTTTTCCAAACTTCACAGAGACTGCACATACCCTGTTTCCCCCTTTTTAATACATAGTCATAAAGTAAGCCATGGCAGGGTTTTTAAGCATTTGAGAAATATAAGACATACCCCCAAAATAAGCCATACTTCCGCGCCATGGAAACCAACCCCCACAGGCACCTCCACTCACAGAGTCACTCCATGCGGCCAAGAGCTCTGCTTAACAGCTGATCGCGCTCCCGCCTTGCTGGCTGCATCCCCGTGCTCCGCTTGCCACCACCGCTTGGCTCACTGCTTCTTCCTTGCCTGGCCCAGCCAAGGAGCTTGGAGCACCCTGCAGCGGCGGGGGAAGCGCCTGAGCCAGTGGCCTCCGCCTGGCCTGGCCAAGGACGCCTGCTGCCCCGCCGCCCGGAACCGGTGGCTGCTGCAGTGCTGAGCACTCAAGAGAGCACAGCAGCGCCCTGAGCCAGCGCCCTGAGCCGTAAAAACCGTACCAGTAATTAAAAAATAAGACATCCCACCGAAAGTAAGCCACCCTGTGTTTTTTTGAGGAAAAAAAGTTATAAGACGGTGTCTTAAAAAGGGGGAAACACGGTAGATGGCCCATTCAGATATGCCCATTCAGTGGATGCTGCAGTCAATAAGCAATGAACATACGTGACCCAAGCCCAAATATATTCTGTGAGTTATATCCAATACACATACTCAAATGAGAATTAAGTGTATTGATTCTGAAGTCTGACTGTTACTTTGTTGGAATCAACACTGTGTTGGTTTCTTTAAGAGAAGATTGGAAAATAAGTGCAAAATATATTAATGTGATAAGTAAAGATGTTCATTTATCTCCGAGGACATTGGGCACTCTAATGGGCATTTAATGCATTTAGATCATTTCACTGAATGATGAGAGAATAGAGCAATATATCAAGAGGCAAAATACACATTTTCACAATGCCAAACTACAAGGCTGGTCATCAGTCTTTTTTTTTTCAAGCTTTGAAATAGTGAATACTGCATCCCTTTTTTAAAAAGAGAGAGAGAGAGAGAGAGAGAGAGAGAGAGAGGGGGGGGGGGGGTATAATTAACACTTCTAATACAGAAGGCAAATGTATAAAGCAGCAGTTACAAACATCATTTTTAGATATTGGCATTTTATTACGCTAGCCAAAGGTCATGGCAACATCCAAAGAAGGGGGATGGGGGGAACCAGCGGTTGCTACATACGCAGTAAAACCATGGCCAAATCCACCAAAATTTCTTATTACACAGAATAAAAAGTAACTTTGAAATAAAATGTGCAAATTAGATCCCAGAGTCCCCTTTGCAATTGACCGCTAGCCCATCCAGTTCTTTCTTCCTAGCTGCCAAGGCATAGAGAGCCACCTTATAGGTCACAGAGTCATCAGTATCACTCAGCAGCCATTTCACCCTCTCTGCCCTGGTTAGAGTCGTTTCCTTTGTGAAAAGGGGTTTTGCGTGTTCAGACCCAAAGACCTCCCCCCTAAATAAACACACATTTGACTCTAATTTTAGTTTTTATTTTTTTGGCAGAATTTAGGCCACAACTTTATTGATTACAGAAAAGTGAGTGGTTGCATAGGCTCTGGTTCAACTAGCTCCCTACACCGTTGCAGGTAGCGCTGACCCAGAGCTCTATCACACTAGGTCAGCCAAGGGTGAACACCTGAGGCAGGTGAAAAGCCTGGGAACAGACTCTGTTCACACCCCAGATGCTCCCCTGGACTCAGGCACGGGCACAACCCCCTCTTGGGGGTTGACCAAACGAAGTTGCGTCCCTGGATTCCTTTAATGGAATACCCTTCCCATAGGGATGGCGAGACTGTTCTCCCATCCCTGTCACCTGAAACAGTGCCTATCCGCAACCTTACAAGTTGTGACGATTTGCTATGCAGCAGGCGAAACCCAAATGGCAACAGCCTATCAGCCAAGTGGGGAAAATTCCTGCCGTGCTCCTGTCCCAACGACAGACGACACATGACGGCATAGCAAGGTCAATAGCAAAATACCCTAAAAGTAGGGAGAGGTGGGTGGGTGTTCTGATGCACAAGCCAAAAGAGGAAGCTCTGGGTCACGTGCATAGGTATATATAGGTCCCTTGATCTGTTTAGACTGCACTCCATTGGCCAGATGGCTATCCAATAGACCCACCCACAACCAGGAGGTCAGTCTCCAGGTCTCACCACAACACGTGCCCTCTTTTAGGGAGGACACGCTTTATGAATCGGTTTCTTGGGTCTGTATATAGTGAACAATGTAGTAAGTAATGGCAAATGTCCTCTACACATGGTTGCCCACGCAGACAGAGTTTCTCTTCACGACAGTGACAATGAAATTGTAGTTCTGTGAAGGCGACTCTTAATGAGGCAGAGGGAAGATTTGTCAGATATCTGGCTCAAAAGCGCATCGTTTTAATAAGTGGAAACCAGGGTGAACACTTAGAAGAAGTAATCATAAAACATCGTTTTAACTGAGGTACAGAAAACAACCCTGGGGTGTCATTTCAGAGGGGAGTGCCAAAGGGATTTCAGAAGGGGGTTAGCATTCTCAGCAAGATTCGAAGGTTGACCTTTGCATCAAATTCAAGATAAAATTTAAAAAATGCACTGCATATTAAAGTATCTTGGCAGATGTGTTTTTTTAAACACACATATACCCGCTTTATTATAATAATCACTCCCTAATAATTCCCACAAAATTAACTGTTACAAAGAATTCCTTTGTCCAGCATTGGGATTGTGAAAGGTCTTGTAGCCACCACCTCTATGTGTCATTAAATTGTAAGTACTGTTCAGTGACAGAACAGATTGCATCTGTCCGATGTAGCAGGACATTGCAGAATCTCCTGGTTTTAAAGACAAGTGTCAAATGGTAACTGTCAGGAAGAGAGAAGGGACACTTTCCTGGGGCTCACATTGGCCTGGTTCAGAAAATGAACTGATATACTTCCCCTTCCAAATGGATATAGCTTAGCTCATTTTGGGAGCCGCCAGCCGCCTTTCCCTTTGCAAAAGCCTTTGGGGAAAACAGCACCTTTTCAGCCAGATGTGCCGCATGTTTTAATCTAGAGGGACTTTGTGCTTTCGGATTCCTCACCTGCACCTGTGGTCAGGGCAGTTTAGGTATATAAATCTAGAGCAGAGCAGAGTGTAAGTTCCAACAGATGACCTGCTGTGCCTTCAGAGTGCCATGATTTTTATAGCAGTCTGATGTTCCATGAAAGTCATTACAATGTCGTGATTCGCGTCAAGTCAGATCACGTCATGTTGAACGGCTCCAATCATTCCATTTGCATAAATGATCTGTGGCATGAGCAAAACAGCCTGGTTTCATAATGTCATCTGAAAGTTTGCTGTTTTCATATGAAAGTCATTAGTCTTGCAATCTTCTGCAATAGACTACACTTCAAATCTTACTGTCAGGGGTTGTTGTGGCTACTCTTGAGTAACGACCCTCCACATCTGCTTGTTTTAAGATGTTTTTATTTGTGCATATTATTTACAGTGCAAAGTGTCCATAAATCATGTCTGCCTCAGTCTGAGTCAGAATCTCGCTATTGCTGCTTTCTGTTTTGCGCCCAACATAACAGCCTGGGAACCTCGAAGCACCTCCGCTTGCTCCTACAGGGAGCCGTTCGTCTCAATTCCGGCATTGGGGGGGAATGGCCTCCCTTCTGACTGTTTGCCGGTCCCTTCTTCCACCGCTCTCTCTCCCTCCCCTTGGACAGCAAGGGCTGTCTGAGGTTGCCAGAGCCTCGGGTCTCCCTTTCTGTTTCCTGGCTCTTGTAATCTGATCCTGTGCTTGACTTACTACTCTGCAAGGAACTCGACCTGATTGGGGGGGGGGCTGTTCCCTATAAGCCTTCCCCCTTACACTTACTGATGTTAATCTTTTTTCTTTTTTTAAATGATGTGACCAGGGGGGGGGGGGTTAAAGCAGGAATTCAAGGGAACTAAGTTCCCTTAACTTTTTAAAATTAAATAATTGGGGGGGGGCGTGCTGGAACATATACAAGCAATGCTTGAGCCAAAAATCCACCTATATCTGTAATCAATAAAGTTGTGGCCATTTCTAATCCAGATCATAATCTGCTTGAATTTATTAATCACATTTTACATTTAGCCACTGGCCGGGGGGGGGAGTGTCACTGCACAAATAAAAATACATACATAAATAAAAACTAAACTTTGTTGTGAGTTTCCTCACCCTTTTCCAGAAAAAGAGCACTGGATATAATCTACCTGTAAAATAGACAAATGAGATACATTTCTTTCTTTTTTCTTGCTATGTAGTTGTATATTCTACACAATTATTAGAAACTTCTGGCCACCATCTGTCCTGACAATTTTCTTAATTTTCATGACCTCAACCCCATGGAGCAATCAGGACTCCGTTTTATCAGGTTCGCCAGTGTGAATCTCACAGGTACCGAACCCAGATTGAGCCTGGAACTATCAGCCGAGAACCACTCAAAGGGGTTTTTAAGCTGAAACACTCAAGAGACAATCCCCTATATACAAGATTTCTTTTTAAGTCTCTACACTCTTTGGAGACCTGAGAAGAATAGACTGGAATGAGAGAGATTAAAAAGTCTCTATTGAGCTCCATAGCTGGGCTGTGTACACATTACCAGCTTAAAATACAGCTAGGTTGTTCTTTTTCTCAAAAAAAAAAAAAAAGGCAAACACGCAGCAATTCTGAAGCAAAGAGGGCAAGGTTCTTTCCTTGAACAGAGCCTTGAAAAACTGGGTAGCTAAGGTGAATTTGTTATATACCACATTGCCTGACAAACTTTCTGATTTTGCTGGTGAGGCAATGTTTTAATAAGAAGCCTTTTTCAACAAAATGGTACCCAGGTTGGAGAAGGAGGCGCTTGTTCAGTTCTGTTTCTTTCGGTACTCCAATCATATTTATCATTATTGTGACCAGAGGGAAACTGGATGTTTTTATGACAACATTTACTAAACCTCATCATTTTTTTATAAGGGCCATTGTGGTTTAAGAAAACACAGCAGTATTTTCTGCACACAGCTACAGCGGAAGATTAAAACTATTATTCTTAAGTCTGGCAAGGAAATCACTCACATAAAAACTCAACGCTCTCCTGTTGGACTTCTCTGTGAGCATCTGAAGTATTTTGGGTAAATTGTCAACTTGAATTTTTGCCTTGGTATTAAAGTGCCTTGAGCAAAAAATAACAAGTTAAGGTTAATCTCTGTTTTGCTTTGTTTCTTCCAGAAATGTCCTTTACGAACTATATCACAACCCATTTCTGTGAATCACTGAACAGTTTGCTAAATTCAACGTAGCATCTATTTGGGTTAAATTGCTCAATGTCCATTTCTGATGGCAGAGTAGTCCCCCCTTTAGCCTGTTGCAGGGTTTTTGACAAAGTCCCTGATCAAAGACTCATGAGCAAACTAAGCAGCCAAGGGTTAAGAAGACAGGTCCTCTTATGGATTGGTAACTGGCTAATGAACAGGAAGCAGAGGGGAGGAATAAATGAATGGTATTGTAGAGTGGGAAGAAAAGGGCAACCAAAATTATCATGGGGCTGAAAAAAATTGCCCACGAAGAAACCTTTACATGTTTGATGTATAAAATTTTGCAAGTAGTGGAGAAAGTGGGTAGGAAGACATTTCTTCCCTAATAATACTAAAACCTGGGATCATTCAATGAAGATGGATGATGGAAGATTCAGGGCAGATTAGAGTAAGTTCTTCTTCACACATTGCAAAGTGCACAAGCTATGGAATTTGCTACCACAAGATGGGAAGGTGGACAGCAACTCAGAGGACTTTAAAGGGAAAGAAATTCACGATTCCCTATATTGTGACACGCCAGCCAAATCTCCACAATGGTGTGAGATTCCAGGGGTTTGGGGCACTTATGCAAGGCTTGTGTTTTCTTTGGAGATGAGGCACAGTGGAGTCTGTGGTGCCTTTATCATACAATACTACCTTGGTTCTCGAACTTAATCTATTCCGGGAGTCCGTTCCGACTCCCGAAACTGTTCAAAAACCAAGGTGTGGTTTCCGATTGGCTGCAGGAGCTTCCTGCAATCAAGCAGAAGCCGCGTCGGACGTTCGGCTTCCGAAAAACGTTCGCAAACACTTACTTCCGGGTTTGCAGCGTTCAGGAGCCGATTTGTTCAGCAACTAAGCTGTTTGAGAAACAAGGTTTCACTGTATATGGGTTATTTACACAACCTGGGCCTATGATGGAGGGTTTCAAAACACTACACTCCAAGAGGGTACTGCCTCTCCCATTTAACCTCCCATCCTATATCTGCACCTCTATGTGCTTCCTTCAATAATCAGGAAGTCGGAAAGTATGATTCTGCTAAATATAGGGCAGGCAAATAAAGGCAGTCATTGGATCAGGATTAGCTTTGTGCCACAGGACAGCCTATTTATCCATCACTACAGTATGAGGCTGTCTATTTATGGTAACATTTCAACAAGTTGAAGGCAGTATGATAGTATCATAAATGGCTATGGTACACACATTCACCCACTCCCCCCTTTTTAAGGGCCAAACAGGTAGTGCAGGTTTTTCTACTGCTTCCAAAACCTGCGAGGCCTGTTGATCAAAGACCAAGAGAGGGCTAAAAAGTGGACATACGTAATGAGCTGATAAATCATACTGCCTTCAAGCCTGTGAAAAACCTATAGATATAGAACATCAACTGTATGCTCTATTGCATGTTAATCGCCTATTTTTGTGAATATATTCCACATAAGGAAGAGCAGAAACCTAAGAGATTTCAAGGCATTTGCACTAGTTCATATCAATTCAAAATTACTTTTGCAAACCAACAGAGGTTTGAGACAAAAGTATCTGGGGGCATGCTGAGGCTTTTGTATATAAGTGGCTAGTTTATAGAAAGTACTTTTTTCTTTATATCTAACATTCCATCCTGGTTATTATTAAAGTTATTTTTGAAGCCCACCCCCTCGCAGGTCATCTATTGCAAGAACTTTGCAACTTTCTGTAAAGAAGATCTGTCACACTTCTCTGGCAGCTCTGCCATGCTCCCAGCTAAATTGTATAATTAATGTCTCGTGAATATTTTGATTTGACTGATAGGCACCATCTTTGAACCTAATATTAATTGACTTTTATTTCAGAGGCAATTCATTTCAACAGGAACTCACCTAGGAGAAATTAATTTAGGAAACCACTCAAAGGGAATCTGCTCGCCCTCTGTGCCAGAAATAATGCAGATGAGCTTGACTTTTTAAAGAGAAATTACCATAGTTCGAAACCTTTTCAGGTCGCTTTGAAGAGGACCGTGAGCTATGTATTCCTTTGAAATTGTTTGACATGAAAGTCTCTCATACAGCTTGAAGCCCAAGTCATCACTTGAGCATGATAAGTGTCGAGCAATTTAGCTCCTCATTTTAAGCAATGCCCCCCTCTTCTCTACAAAGCAGCAACCCATTATGCTTACCTACAATGACACAGTCATTTTACTGCCTCCCATTTCTCTGCTCTTGATATAATCCTGCCCTTGATTTCCCCCTCAGACTCTACCACCCTCGGCTGCCATTAACAACTCCCGTAAGCTTGAAACGCCCCATAAAAAATCCCATAGGGGGCTATAACCCCATCCCTATTCAGTCATCATTCTCCATGCAATTGTAATTGAGGTTGAATCCTGACAAGACAGAAGTACTGTTTGTGGGGGACAGGAGGCGGGTGAGTGTGGGGGACTCCCTGGTCCTGAATGGGGTAACTGTGCTCCTGAACGACCAGGTGCGCAGCCTGGGAGTCATTTTGGACTCACAGCTGTCCATGGAGGTGCAGGTTAATTCTGTATCCAGGACAGCTGTTTATCAGCTCCATCTGGTACGCAGGCTGAGACCCTATCTGCCCCCAGACTGTCTCACCAGAGTGGGGCATGGGGAATCCCAGCCAGATGGGCGGGGTATAAATATTATTATTATTATTATTATTATTATTATTATTATTATTATTATTATTAAATTGTGTGCGGCGAGAGAGAGGGAGCAGGGCCACGCACACAAGCTCTGTTGGAGGGATACAAATCCTCAGGCTGAGAAGCCAAACGCAGCGCTCCAGGGCTCTGTATGGGACTCTCACCAGGCCACGCCCCCTCCTCACAGGCCACACCCCTCACTGGACATCCTTGGATGTTTCTACTTGCCTTAATGTGTCTTTTTCTTGTTTGCCGGGATGGAGGATGGAGAGGTGTGTGTAGAAACCAGCCTATCACTGGTAGGAGTCGTTCACATGAGGCGTTCAGCCTACCTTTGCTTCAGGCCCCTCCTATGCCTGGTATACGGTCCCTGTAAAGTTGCCCAGAAGGGAATATGGCCCTCAGGCTGAAAAGGGGTCCCATTCTGCCAACCACACATTGGAAGGGTATCTGTAATGAGAACTCTGCTATAGCTGCTGTGTTTTCCCATGATTTGGAGCTCTGTGCAATCAGGGTTTGAAACCCCATGGCAAGTCTCCATACATACAGAGCAATCTTCCTCATTACAGGCACACACCCCCAATGCAGATGTTGGGAAGGAACATGAGAGAAGATGGAGGGTGGCATACTGTCCAACTTTTTCAGACCCAAAACTGGGATGTGCATCTTCTCCCAGGTGAGTCACATGGCCTGCACCTCCCGCTCGCCCTGAAAGGAGCACTATTTTCAGGGTGAGATCTCAGGTGAAAGCCAACAGCACATGTTTTTGAGCGCTGCACAATATCGGGGCCCCGGAAAAGTGCTTTTGGGGGGCAAGAGCACAGCACGAGAACATGTGGGGTCCCGACACCCAAAATGGCTGCCGTAATCATCCATGAAAAAACGAGGTGTAGTGTTTTCTCCAAGGGTGGTGTGAGTATGTGCAGATCCGCCCCTTTTCTCTTGACAGGATCACTCCTTAACTGTCAATCATAGCATGGATTTAAAATGGAAGCCAGCCACTATATTTTCTATATAATTTTACCAATTCTGAGTAGAAGTACATGTTAAATATATGATTTTTATGCAGTAAGAAGAGCCATCTGTTGCTTCTCTTCCCACACCCCAACTTAAAATAAATTGTGTAAATCACACTGGCTACTTTAATGAAAACTAGCAAGGTCAATTAAAAGTGCGAGAGGGACTTCAGAAAACAAATATAACAGAAAACAGAACACAATGCCAATTCATCTTCTTTAAATGTGTCTTTTGTGCGGTTTCCATAGGAATTTGTTGTTACAAGATTGACGGGACATAGATGGTATCTTATGACTGGGAGCATCATTGATAGAAAATGGAGAGCCGCGATCCAGTGGAAACCACACTCTCCAACGTAACAAACTTTTCCTCCATTTTACAGAAAGGAGATGCATGTCAGGCCATAGCAACAGCAGAATAGCAGCAGGAAAATGAATTGCTGCTGAGTTGCAATAGCATTCAGTAGCACGGTAGATCTCATTTTTAGTTTTGCTCTGCAGGTTTATCAGGGGCACAGCAGCGATGAATAGGCAGGCCCCACCAGCTGGTCCCAGGACATGTCTTGAGAAAACAGCTGGCAGACATCCACGCTAAGAGTCAGGGAAGATGGCAGTGGAACACTACCAATTCAAACACCATTAGATTTCCATTGCCAATTTAAGCAAGTTTAAAGGACTAGGTAAGAAACAACATTGTCTCAGAAATATGCATGCATGTTCTTAGTTTGTAGGCCTAGCACTATAATTGGCTCTTACCAAATAATTGATTAATCGACTCATTAAAGCAATTAAAACCTTGCAGTCCTAATTATGTATCGCATATAAATGCCACAGAGATAGGTGTTGCTTAGAGTTTTCTCCCCAGATGCCAACATGCTTTGGGTTCACTCACGTCACTATCCCCCCCAAAATGCACAGATATAAATACAACTAAAATGTTTCTGGATATTTGGCAGGCTGGAAATTCTTTTGACAAATTCTCTTTTTCTGCTTGGTTCCTCTAAAGGCGCATTTGGGAGCTGACACTATATTCACAGCTCCTGAGAAAGAATCACACCTTAGTCGCCAGCTGAAAACTAAAATAAAATACTGCTGTGTCTTTGCAGCCTAAGTCTTTTAGAGATGGGCATGTTAACCGCTACCAGTATGACTGAGCTGCTTTGGGACTGCAGGCTATTAATATGAATACTGGGATTAATATTAATGACAGCACAACATGCTCTGGAAACTTAAGTGAACAGGACCCTGCGCAAATACCAGCAGGGTATATAAATATCTAAAGCAGCACCACACAAGCGGGAGGTTATTTTCTTCCATATCTACAGTATAAGGCTAAGAAAAACTGAGCTGTGCATGCTGCTTTTCAGAGAAAAACAGAAGGTAACAAAATATTTGCTTTTTAGCAAACAAATTTAATCAAAAAACTACAGAGCAGGACTAAACTGCAGGTGTTCCTAGATAAAACCAGCTACCTATCGTTGCTACTTAACAGCTACAAAACTAGCAAAGATGTGTAGAACTGCTTCAAACATATGTTTGAAGTGTAAGGAGAAGGAAGGCACATTCTACCGTATGTAGTGGACGTGCAAGATTAACAAAAGCCTTCTGGGAGATGATATATAATGAGTTGAAAAAAATGTTTAAAATGACGTTTGTGAAAAAACCGTGAGCTTTTTTTTTACTAGGAATTCTAGATGCAGAGATACCAAGGGAGCAGAATCAATTATTCTAAAGGCAGCCTTGCATCAGGAAGTTTTTAATGTTTGATGTTATATTATGTAGGCTTGCCATATTTTGAAGATCAAAACGAGGACACAATTGCCGACTTCTACTTTTAACTATGGGTCGCTTGTTAGCATTTTCACCCCTCCCAATGTGAGAATCAGATGATAGTCTCCAGAGAGAGAAGTGGGCGGGAACTGTTCCTTCACTCAATTGCCTCCCTGACTCTGCTAATTTAGTGGGGTGTGGTATTGCTATACTGCTCTGTAGCTGTTGTGAATAGCTCTGGCTCTCTGTTATGCTGTGTGTTTGCAGTGAGAGCTGTTTGTAACTTTCACACAGCCTATGTATATATTCTGCAAATACTGATTAGCTTGAAGTAATAAAGAGGATTAAAAAACCTCTGCCGCAGTATCCATTGTTTATTGAAGCAGAAGGTGCTCCAGTTGTCCTGTTAGCCCAGTTGGGGCAGAAGGACTGAAGACGTGGATATAGCCTGGCATAAAACCCACATCGCTATGACGACTTTCATTTTACATACCCATGAAAAGGAGGACATCTCCTAGAAAAGGACGACATATGGCAACCCTACGAGTTTTTAATGTGTTGGAAGCTGCCCAGAGTGGCTGGGACAACCCAGGCAGATGGTTGGGGGATAAAGAATAAAATTGTTGCTGTTGATATTGTTATTCTGAGAAGGATAAGCTCAAGGGAGGTGTATTGGAAATCTGCAGAAGAATACTGCGATCGCAAGGAGGTAAGTGGCATCCAACAATTGATGCCTCATTTATGGCCTGTGTAGGGGCTTGGAACTGCTTAATGGTCAGCTATTGCAATATTTTGGTCCTTTCAGGCTTCATCCTTTGAGAAGTTGCTTTTATATGAAAATGCATTATGCCATGAGAGGGAACACGGGCTTAAATGTCAAGATTAGAGAGCGAAGCTGTTGACATAGCCTTGAATTACAAGAACATGAGATGATCTCTTGGCAGATTGCCAAGTTCTCATGGTTAACTCTTCATGGCCATGGGAATCATGGGCCTAGGAGACCCACACTAACCGAGTAAGGGGGCAGCTTGCCAACCCTTTGATATTCCTGAATAGGATTTAGGATGACACCATTGGTACGTCCTCAGGCTGAAGGAACATGGTTATCAAGCATGGTTATTGGTCATGTCCCCAGGTATAATAGTAAAATATGAGTGACTGGAGCACTGTTACACAGAGAAAGACAGACTCGAACGCATAGCTGTCAAGTTTCCCGTTTTTCACGGGAAACCCCCGTATTTAAATCCGTTTCCCGCTGTTATCCCATATGGCAAAATATCCCGCAATTCCCCCGGATTTATAAGGAAGCAGCTCCTGCCGGCTGAAAATCGTCTCTGTGCATTCTGGTGCCCAGACATGCAGACACGGGTAGCCCGGCACCGGAAGTCGCTTCTGCGCATGTCTGGGCATGCGCAGACGCAACCTCCGGTGCTGCTCTGCCCATGTCTGGGCACTGGAAATTGGGCAGAGCCGGCACCGGAAGTCGCTTCTGCGCATGTCCAGACATGCGCAGAAGTGACTTCCGGTGCCGTGCCGCTGCTGATCCCTTATTTTCCAATCCGGAAGTTGACAGCTATGCTCGAACGCATTATGCATCAGCCAGATTCAGATCCAAGGAAGATCGTTTGCTGTCATGTCCAAGGATTTGCCGACAGCAAAACAAGAATGAATCATAAATGCTTAGCAGTTTATGTGCATTTTTTGTCTACCACTTGCTGTATAGCTAATAAAACTTGTAATTTCCCCCAAAAGCATGCTCACTGCTTCCTGAATCCCTTGGCAGAACAGGAGTCAGGCAGAGCACCATCAGGACCTACCGCAGTCAGGCTGTTGTCTTTCTCCACAGAGCAAATGGACACCATTCCCCCCCCCCCCTTTGAAGAGGATTAGAACAAGGAACACAGGCAGAAGCACTATCAGGATCGGCACCTGTCAGTCAATTAATAATAGGCAAATAGCTGACTTCTGATAGATACGTTCTCCCTTCTGCATCAGATAATTTAGGACACCCCCAATTCTCAAAAAATAATTGTACAAATTCAGCAGCAATCCACTGGGAATTTAGGTAAATTCCCAAGCATTTTCCCGCAGGCAAAATAAAGTTATGTTAATAACATCTCAGGTAATGGAAGATTGTCCTCAGAATTATTATTGTCCTCAGAATAACACCCTCCCATTTGTTCAATACACCTAAAGTTCCCAATTTAGAAAGAGAAAAGGCCTGTCAAGCCAAACTCACACAAGGATTTATTAGAAACAAAACAGAAAAAAGCAATCTCAGGCAGAATGGAGGAGCTGTGCTCCTTTCTTCCTGAAACTCCACAGATTTGCTCTGGGAGCTGCAAGCAGAACTCCTGTTGTTGCTCATGGAATGACAATGACGATGCAGCTCTTCAAGTATTCCGGACTCTGAGGAAACGGCTCTGTGAAAAGATCCCTCCCAAATTATTTTGGATTATGTCACATGCCCAAGGCAAATCAGCAGCTTTGTCTGATCAGTACCAGGGCTCCTGGTGTACAGAAAGAAAGCACAGACATGAAACAAGTGGATTTGCAGAACAGGAGGAACCCCCCCCAACAGGAGCCAGCCACTTAGTGCTGATCAATGACTAAAATGTTTTAACTGCATTATCCGTCAGTTCAAAAGGGAAGGATAATGGGGAAATTGATGAACAAAAGCTATGCACTGACAGCAGCTGAGTCAGAGCTCCGTGACTATAGACAGCGCTAGACTGCATGTCTGTGGTACAACAACATGGATTCATTTATTTCTGTTTAGAAAAATGTCTTTGAAAAACAACCCAGTGTGCTTAAAGTAACATGCAAATAACAGACTGATAATTAGTTTCCTAACTGGAGTCAGGAAGCTCCCTCAGAGTCCCCAAAAAGCTGGTCTCCTATTGAAGAATACCAAGTTTCGAATCTGGATAGCTCAATTGGTTACAACAAAGCATACCTGCCAAGTTCCTCTCTGAAAAATAAGGGACTGGACCGAAAGTAGCATACCGGAAGTACCGCGGCGGCCATTTTAGAACTGGGCGGAGCATGCTCAGAAGTGACTTTTGATGCTGCTGTGCCCAGTTCCAAAATGGCCGCCGCACCAGAAGTCACGCTGCAGCCATATTGGAACTGGGCAGAGCAGCATCAAAAGTCGCTTCTAAGCATGCTCCGTCCAGTTCCAAAATGGCCGCCGCACCAGAATAAACCGGGGAAAACCCAAAAAATCTGTTTTTTCAGCTAGGGACAGCTGGAAAAACGGGGGTTTTCCGGGGGAAGCGGGAGACTTGGCAGCTATGCAACAAAGTCACAGGTTTGATCCCCCATATGAGACGGCTGCCTATTCCTGCATTGCAGGAGTTTGAACTAGAACCACATAGCCCAAGTAACTCTGAGAATTAAAGACCCAGTCCAGATTGATTTACAGCTACTTTGTGGGCAGCAAGGTAATGGGAGGTTTAAAAGATAAAAAGCAAGAACCAAACGGGGTGCTCTTTCAACGTAGCTTCTTCAGCAGCAGCAATTTCCCCCCCTCCTTCAGTTTGTTTAAAATACAGGGAGTCAAAGGAATTTTAAAAAGGATTTTAGAAGATTAAAATGGTTTGAAGGGTACAAGTCCTTAAAATATTTTTTTTAAACGTGGAAATATAGCCAACAGGAAACCAGGGTGGTGGCTGCTAAGCTGTCAGGCTTTGTGAAAACTAATTTACGACGCTGGCTTCACAAAGTTCTACGGTCGGTGCAAATTCCTGGGGTTGCCAGAACACACAAAACATCCCTGCCTTCGATAAGAAGAATTTGAAAAAAAGAACAAAATTGGGGGGGGGGGAGAGAAGCCAGCAAAGCAACAGATCAAGATAATCAGGTGGCAGCAAAAACTGCAATAAATAAATAAATAAAAATAGCAGGGGCATTTAGAATAAGATCTATTATTTGATTATTGATGTAAACCTCCAGAATGTATTTTGGAGAGTTAAAGTTTTTCCCTCTGTCTTGCAGTACATTGTCTTTTATTTTATTGCTACGGCTAGTGGCTGATGCAAATAATGATTACTCTGATCCAACTCTATGATTCTATGAAATGGGAGCTGGTTGTGTCTTTCAAGCAGAGGACTAGAAGCTAGAACCCCACAATGACTGTACCACGTAGGAGATCTAGACCTTGCTTAAGTCACCTCAGGTCCCACCCAATGAAAAAGCCATGCCTGCCATAGAACTTTCAGGAAGGTGCCATATCCATCATCAGATACTGTAGATGTTCTAAATTAAGATAAAAGGTAAAGGTAAAGGGACCCCTGACCATTAGGTCCAGTCGTGACCGACTCTGGGGTTGCGCGCTCATCTCGCATTATTGGCCGAGGGAGCCGGCGTATAGCTTCCAGGTCATGTGGCCAGCATGACAAAGCCGCTTCTGGCAAACCAGAGCAGCACATGGAAACGCCGTTTACCTTCCCGCCGGAGTGGTACCTATTTATTTACTTGCACTTTGACGTGCTTTTGAGCTGCTAGGTTGGCAGGAGCTGGGACCGAGAAACGGGAGCTCACCCCGTCACAGGGATTCGAACCGCCAACCTTCTGATCGGCAAGCCCTAGGCTCAGTGGTTTAACCACAGTGCCACCTGGGTCCCTAAGATAAGGCAAAGATAAGGCAAAGGTAAACTGACCCCTGGGTGGTTAAGTCCAGTCAAAGGTGACTATGGGGTTGCGGCGCTCATCTCACTTCAGGCTGAGGGAGCCAGCATTTGTCCACAGACAGCTTTCCAGGTCATGTGGCCAGCATGACTAAACCGCTTCTGGTGCAACGAGACACTGTGACAGAAGCCAGAGCGCACGGAAACGCTGTTTACCTTTCCTGCCGCAGTGATGCCTATTTATCTCCTTTGTTCCTATACAGGTGTGGTGAAGAATGTTTGATAGGGATAACCCCAGCAGCAGGCGGCAAAACCCACCAAAGGAACTCATTCACTTTCTCCTAATCTCCTTGTCGGTTCCCTATTTCCGCACTCTGTGAAACTGAAGCTGAGTTGAAGGGGAGAAAGGGAGATCGCAGTTCTTTTCACTACTCACTCAATACTTGTGCTTACAGGGGAAGAATATAAATACAGTCTCACCGTTACATTTCTCATTATTATCAGTGGTGTTTTGTTTTGTTTTTAAGAAAAAACGGTGCCAGTACTCACCATGAAGTTGTTACAGTAAGTGCAACGCTTTTAACATGTGGGGCAAAAGAGGTTCTGGTACTGTGTATCCTTGAGTACCCTCAGAAAAAAAGCTATTATTATTATTATTATTATTATTATTATTATTAATTATTATTATTAGAATTTGTATACCGTCCTGTACCCCTACCCTAGGTCTCAGGGCAATTGACAACACAGAGGTAAATATACAAAGCACAAAAAAACATAATCAAAATGTTGAAAGCATAATAAAAATATAATAGAAACAAGCAAATCAATATTAATGTATACACACTAATAAACAATGTAATCCCCAACAAAAGCCCCTAAACGATACTCCAGCCCACAAATACAAAAATCTAAATTAGCATATGACATTTAACAACAAATAAAACCCAACTTAAAACCCCATCTCTATTAAAGCAATAATGTAAAATCCTTGTCCTCAGTGTGGTCAGGCTAATTTGTGTCTCCAGTGGATGGTGCCTCCCGATAATTTAAGCTTAGCCATAGTGCACTCCACTGAGCTCTTCAGGAAAATCAGGATAATGACACCTATAATCTGGTTGTGTTCTGTTGATACTTTAAATGCCATTTCTTAGAAGTCAATACAGATAAGTAAACATCATAAATACCATTATTTGACCTTTACGTTGCCCAAGTGCTGCAGAAAGCTCAAAAAGCTGAAAGACTGGCTTTATAACTGCAACTCAAAGCACATTTTGTGTTAAACTCCCCCCCCCCTCCCCGGGGAGCCCTTCCCTTAACACTGACATTGGACTCTATTGGGGGTGGGAGCCATATGCTCTGTGGTGTGTTATTAAGCAGAAGAGGTTTCCATCTGCACAGTGGAAATTGCATGGCCTATCATTTTTTTAAAGTTCAGAGGCAGCCTAGAGTTCTCTAGCTAATAACACGTAGCAAAGCCTAGTCTAAATTCCCATGCATAAGGACCAGAGCAGACATCATGCTAAGTGTTATGAGTACCAGGGAAAATATCAGTGATGTATTAAGCTCCTCCCACCTTTCCCATAATGCCAAGCAGAGCTTACTGCATCCCTTGACATCACAGCGTTCCACTTTTCCCCGTTCAAGTAATGAGCAGCCAATGATGTGGTGTGAAAGTGGTGGGAGACTTAGTCCAAAACATCTAGATGGTACCACGTTGAGGAAGGCTAACTGAGAGGATGATCCAGTAGGAACGATGGTATATTTCATCTCTGGCAATCATTCGTAGCCGAGTAAGATTGTCTTCCATGAAACATAAGAAATTGAGAGAAACAAAACTGACAGATCCTTCCATTCCATACCCCTTTGTTGGTATGAGCCAGATCACCTGCAACACTATGCTTTAGCAGACTAGGCGATGTGCAGCTTATAGTCAGTCCCTCATGCTGGATTCGGTCCTGCATTGTCTTGTCAACCCAAAGAGTCTTGTCACAGGATCGCTGGCAGCTACTCTAGAGTAACGACTCCGACACGTTGCATCTTTATGCTTTTATTATGTGCAGACTATTTACAGTGCAGAAGCTGTACAATGTACATGTTCTCAGTCTGGGTCAGTACCCCGGAATGGGGATTCTCGCGTCTTTTTCCAACAAAGTAGTCTGGGAATCCCCAATCTCCTCCCCCTTTTCTTCATGCGCAGCTCCGGAACTGGAGGGAGGGATCTTCTAGCCGTGTTTTCCTGCCTCCCTCTTTCCCTCTCCCTTCCTTCCTCTCCCGGTCGGCGCAGGGGCTCTGTGACCCTGTCAGAGCCCTGCCCTCTACTTCCTGTTTCCCCGCTAGACTCATCTCCTTCCCCGCTCCCGCTTGTGCTCGGAGAGGAGCTGGTTGTCACGATGGGAGGGGGCAGTCTATAGCTCCTGTCCCTCACAAGTCTTGTGTCACCAGTGCGACAGTTGTTGATGGAATAAGGAAAAGCCAAGGTGTGTTCCTCTATGAATGCCAAAGGCACCAATCTCTTTGCTTTAAAAGAGGGTGGCTTTTTGAACCGAGTAATAGCCACCATGAGGTGGGTGTTAGAAAGAAAGTAATAAGTGCATTGCTTTTTCCTTTGCAATTCTGACTTGAATTTATATCCATAATGTCCCTTACTGCTCTTACCTTTGTTCTGAAATCTAACACAGTGCCCCTGGCTTTCAAAACAAATAAATGGAAATTTTAAAAAGCGCAACATCAGAAATAATTGAAAAGAAGAAATAATGCAAAGCAGACCAGAAATGAACACATTCAGCTCAGGTAAACTATGGTACAATGTAAACAAAGCTAAGTTAGAGCCATTTGAATCAAGCATGTGCTTAACACTCCCACTGGACTGTAGCACCCAGCTGTTAATCCCAGACATTATATTATTTCTTCTGTTTATTGATCGGGGTGGTAAAGAGGTAGCATCCACAAATGCCTTTTGTTTGTAATAGATAATTTTAGCCATTCTCTGTTATGTAACTGTTCGCTTCTGCCTTCAGAATCACCCTCAGGTCAAACTGCGTAGCATATCGCTGCGGGCTAAGACACAAATTTTTAAGAGTGGTTTTCTTATCTCGATTTGTTTAAGGATCACTGGAAACACATCACAGTCTCCCTGCGCTGCTTGGCTTCACTGAGTTTACCTTATGAGGCAGCACCCTGTTTTGGGTTTTTTAAATAATCCTGATAAAATTTGAGTTACATTACTGCAAAGCACCACAGTGTCTGTATACTCAACTCCTATGGCAATGTAAGGGGGAGAGGAGGGGGGATCTACCCACACCCCCAAGCTGCCCACCCCTTCTTTGGTGATTGCAGGACAAAATGGCACCGAAAAGTGCCTTCAGTATTCTTTCCATCTCGTATTTAATAATAATAATAATAATAATAATAATAATAATAATAATAATAATAATAAATAATTTATTATTTATACCCCGCCCATCTGGCTGGGTTTCCCCAGCCACTCTGGGGCGGCTTCCAACAGAAAAATAAAACACAGTAATCTATTAAACATTAAAAGCCTCCCTGAACAGGGCTGCCTTCAGATGTCTTCTAAAAGTCCGGTAGTTGTTTTCCTCTTTGACATCTGATGGGAGGGCGTTCCACAGGGCAGGCGCCACCACCGAGAAGGCCCTCTGCCTAGTTCCCAGCAACTTGGCTTCTCGCAACGAGGGAACCACCAGAAGGCCCTCGGTGCTGGACCTCAGTGTCCGGACAGAATGATGGAGGTGGAGACACTCCTTCAGGTATACTGGACCAAGGCCATTTAGGGCTTTAAAGGTCAGCACCAACACTTTGAATTGTGCTCGGAAACATACCGGGAGCCAATGTAGATCTTTCAAGACCGGTGTTATGTGGTCTCGGCGGCACTTTGATCCATGGAGTGCTGATGACACCACCTGCCTCTTCCTCCCTGCACCACCTTCTTCCTTGCCACAGCTGATTCTTCAAGCATCCCTAAAGGCCTTTGGTTTCAGTGCTGCGCTCTCTCCGGAATCCAATGCTGACCGAGAAGCCTCCCGCCCAGGACAGCCAGCTTATATATAGCAAGGGAGTGGACCAGAGGGACAAAGGCTTCACTCAGGTCCACTCCCAAGCTGCGTCCTCCACAAGCTCCCAATTTGGCTCTCGTAGCCGTGCAAGCATGCCCAGCATCCAGCGCAGGAAACAATCCCTTGCGTCCTGATGGAGCTGGGAGGGAAGGATCCACCCTTTCTGCTGTGGCAGTGCCATGCCACAAGTGATACCCCATCTGGTTTCCTCCAAACCAGGGGTCAGAAAACATTTTCAGCAGGGGGCCAGTCCACTGTCCCTCAGACCTTGTGGGGGGCATACTATACGGAGAGGGGCTGCTTTAAATGGCGGCTGCACAAGCACTGCTGTTGCTGGCACCAAGAAAGCCCAGCCCCCTTCCTCCTCTAGGCAGGGTGGGGAGAAGCTGGGAGGTGGGAGGGAGGAGGAGGCACAGGCGCCGTGTGAGGGAGAGGGAGGGAGAGGGAAAGAACATGTGTGCTGGCGATCCATGTGGCGATCCCTGGACCGTCCGCAGGCAATTGGGCCTGATCCAGCCCGCGGACCTTAGTTTGCCGACCCATGCTCCAAACAGCCCTAGTCAGAAAGTCTCCCTCCAATATGACTTGCCCTTTCCTTTCCACAAGCATCAGCTTCCTCCCCAAACTGTTATCTTCTTCCCCTTCCCTTCTTTCCTTGCCCCTGAATCAGTGGCCACCCTGCCTATTAGTTCACACCTGAGAGAGACTGGGGGCAGGCTGGTCTGAAGGGCCAAGGGGTTTTCTCCCACTTTCCCACAGGAAATAAAGTTACATTTCTCCTAACGCTTGAAGTACAGCTTGAGAGAGAGAATACCGATGGCTCATTCCTGCAGCGAAGTGTGGGAGAACAACACTGAGTCTGCCTAAGACAATTGTTTTGCTCCACACAATCAAAACTCAGCTAAATGGAGTTTGGTGCTGGAGGCTTGTGGCCAGTCAGAGCAAGGCCCGCTCCCTGAGACCTTTGGCCAACTGTGAGAGAATTTCGGGAGAAATACCAGGAGCTATTCTGTCAGCAGCTGTCCCTCATGGATGACTCTTGTTTCTTACTTAATTCCTGCCCCCCCCCAAAAAAAACATTTTTAAAGACTGTCCGTTTGTGGTTTCTAACATTCGCAGCAGCACTCACTTTGCCTTCACATCAATGTTGACATGAGAAGCAGAGACGTCTCGCCCTTCACCTCGTTTTTCCTGCTGCGCCAAGGTTTCCATAGGGAATTCTCTTCACACAGGACCTGAGAGCAGAGAGATGGGCAGATCAAGACAGGCATCTTGTCTTTCCACAGCAGTCGGCAGCATGTAGGATAGGCCTTGGAGCAAATGAAGTCCTCAGCTTGAATCTATAAGTCTCTCTGCATTTGTTCAGTTCAGTATTCACCCATGACTTGACACAAGCATAGTGCATCGCTGGAATCGTTGTTCAGCTTCTCTTGTAATTTGTTCTTTCAAATTATGTTTTTTAACCATTGAGGCATGAATTAGTGCTATTGAAACTGGCCCAATTAAGCATTCAGTGTTTCTATTTTTGAATTCACCAATATGGCATCTGGGAGGTCTTGAATTAGTCGTGTTGGCTTGCTCCTTTTGAGAAACCATATAAGTGAATTAGCCATGAAACATTCAAATATGGCATGCCTTCACGCACCACAGCAACATGCCAGATTAAGACAAATGATTTGTCTTCAGGTTTTGTAGACGTATTTTAGAATCAGCTAAAGATATGTATCTTTACATAGGCAAGAACCCCAAGATTGCAATATATTTTGAAGGAAAATGAAAGAATACACCAGATGGACAAACAATCACCCATCTCATTTCATTTCAGAGATTATGTGTTACTTGACATTTTAAAGTATTAAACACAAAATGATTGCTTGCAGCATCTATAAATATTTCGGGCCCACTCTGTTTCCGTGGCAACAGTTCTAATTTATGCAGAGACCTTTGCAGATTTTTTAAAAAAGAGAGAAAGAAAGTAAGGGAAATGGTTCTGTGTATGATAAAAATTTGTGTTTTTCTTGATTTTGGCATCTTTTTATAGAAATGAAGGGTGTCTGACTGTGATTCAAAAAATATGCTTTGAAACGTGGGAGTACTAATGCCTCTATGTGCTCAGGGTCCATTTGCCAGTGCAAGGTTACAGGGTGCCATAGTTGTGGTTACGCAATCACAAGTCCCTCCCATGTAGACAACCAAAATAACTCCTCTTATTTAGTGTGGGTGTTTGGAGGGGGGGCAGCTTTTGCAGTGGCCATGGCCTTGAGGAAAACTATAGTTCCCAAGAGACACTGGTGCTTTTGTCTTGGAATGCTATCATTGCACAAAAGAACAGGTCAAAGGAAAGATCTCCGACTTCTTATCATGGCTGGAGAACTTCAGCTGCTACCCCCAGCTTGATGAGTGTTTAGAGGGGAAAGGAATGGTGGAGTGTTACCTGTGCATTTATTTAGAAGATTTGCAACCCACTCTTCACCAATACAGTGGTACCTTGGTTCTCAAATGCCTTGGTAGTCAAACGCCTTGGTTCCCAAATGCCGAAAACCCGGAAGTAAGTGCTCTGGTTTTCAAACGTTTTTCGGAAGCCAAACGTCCGATGCAGCTGTCAACTATTGTTTCCAGGGCGCCTGCACCAATCAGAAGCTGTGCCTTGGTTTTCAAACATTTCAGAAGTCAAACAGACTTCCAGAATGGATTAAGTTTGGCACTTTTGTTCTTGCTATTTTGCATTTTTGTTTTTCAGGCTTTTTCGATTAATTTGTTTTTGTGACTGTGTGGAACCCAGTTCAGCTTGTGTGACTGCAGAAATGGATAAAAGCCCCCCATCCAAACAATGACTATCATCAGTGAAGGTAAGAATATTTTTTTAAATTTTTTTTATCATCTACAATACTGTCTTATTTATTTTATAGTACATTACATTGAATTATTTTATAGTACATTACATTGATTATGGTTTTCATTTTATGGATCAATGGTCTCGTTAGATAGTAAAATTCATGTTAGTAAAATTCTCGTTAGATGTAAAATTCAGGGGTTGTTTTTAAAAGTCTGGAAAGGATTGATATGTTTTGCATTATTTTCTATGGGAAAGGCACGTCTTGGATTTGGAACCGACTTCCAGTATGGATTAAGTTTGAGAATCAAGGCACCACTGTTCTAATACCATGATGGAGAAGCTCTAGGTAGAATGTTTAGGAGTCTCGTGGGTGGTATGGTAGATGTTAGAGAATTCAGATTTGATTCAGAAATGAGTTGGGTTATTTCCCTGAATTATTGGGTGGGAGAATAGCTAAACTCACCCCTGAGCCATTCTGATGTGAGGGAGGCAAAGTTCACTCATCTACAAGAAATTCAAGTGGCATACCTCCACCCGAGAACTTTAGGTTGCATGTTGACGTCAATAGGACTGAACGTTAAAAGATTCTCTTTGGTGGTAGTGGGAATTGTTGGCATACGCCAGGTTCTGCCCCACGTCTCAAGCCCCTGGGCATAGGCTAGGCGACTGGAGCACCTTCAGCGTAACCCGATAACCTGGACTCACAACTGCAATTGTGAGCACCAATTCAGCAGCAGCAGAGAATAACGCAGAAGCTTGCTGTGGAGGTTAGACGCATACCTCATTTTATTATCAGACAGGCTACTACATACTATAGAATATGTTATGTACTGAGCTGAATCATAGAACAATAGGATCCAGAATCAGCAGTCTGATTGGTCCGCAGGAGCCACCCAATCCAACTCCAGGTGGAAGTGAATCTGCAACCTGATTGGCCTGCAGGAGCAACCAATCAGGCTGCTGGCAGAAGTCAATCCACAAACTGATTGGCCCACAGGTGTAGCCCTGAAGTAGCCAATCACGCAAAGCCCATTGTGTAAATAATGTATATAAGCAGATGGTTTTGGGGAAAGGGCATTCTTCTTCTCCTTGATGACTATGAGCTGAATAAAGAGCATGAAATTCACTCTCGACTCCGAGTATATTTCAGAATACTACTGGCTTGCATGAGTGTTACATTTCTCATTCAGCCACCTTATCCCTACAAGATAAAATCGAAACCCACACTGAGTCAGGGACGGAAGAAGGGAAGACCAGTTCCTCCCCCTCCTTTCTCAAAGCATCAGATCGCCAGATTCTCACAATGGGAGGGGTGAAAATGTCAACAGGAATGACCAAAAACATAGCCCTGTACATCAGGAAGGGGAGGGGGCTTTTTTTCAGACTAAAGGCCGTATTTGTTCATGGGCAACCTTCCAGAGGTGGTGGTAGGGGGTCAGTTATGTACAAAAAGTACAGAATTAGCCGGGATATCCAAACCAAACACAAGCGGGACTGGCTTTTTTCGCATCTGTCAACATGAATGTTACGTGCTGTTCCCTGGTTGGGGTCAGAGGAAAAAGTGAGTGGAGCAGCAGGTTTGAGTCTTACCTTTGTGCAGTAAAAGTCAGAGATTCCCAAGTACATCCGCACCCATTCAGTGTTATGTAATAATAATAATAATAATAATAATAATAATAATAATAATAATAATAATAATTTATTATTTATACCCCGTCCATCTGGCTGAGTTCCCCCAGCCACTCTGGGCAGCTTCCAACAAAATATTAAAATACAGAAATCCATCAAACATTAAAAGCTTCCCTAAACAGGGCTGCCTTAAGATGCCTTCTAAAGGTCTGGTAATTGTTGTTCTCTTTGACCTCTGGTGGGAGGGCATTCCACAGGGTGGGTGCCACTACCGAGAAGGCCCTCTGCCTGGTTCCCTGTAACTTGGCTTCTCGTAGCGAGGGAACCGCCAGAAGGCCCTCGGCATTGGACCTCAGTGTCCGGGCAGAACAATGGGGGTGGAGACGCTCCTTCAGGTTAGCGAAGTATGTTAACTATTTGATGTTGTGAGCTGCATAGGGCATGGATTGCTTATGGAAAGGTGGCGTACAAATAAATGGTGATGGTGATTCAAACAAGTAGGAAGCATCATTACATGTTTGAGTCAGGAAAAATAACTCCAGGAGGGGTGTGGCCTGGGGGAAAGGGTCCCAAGGGCCAGATACAAAGCTGTGAGGGGCCACTTGAGCCTGAAGTCCCCCACCCTTGCGACACATACTAAAGTAACATGTCAGGGACAAATCCTTTCCCCTAACATACTTGTTTTCCATGTGTCTTCTGTGTGTGTGTGTTTATTGTTTCTGCTTTGTAAGGAAGTAACACCTACACCTTAAAATTATATATAGATACTTTAATGCTCAATTCTCCTGTATGGGTTTGGATTTTCTATACAAAATGGGAAGGAAACAGTGGGTGAGATGCAAACAGAAAACACACCCAAGTAAATAAAAATAGCATTGAGGAACAGGACTCCTGAGCCCAAGCCTGAAGCAGACTGACAGGCGTGTTCAAGGCTCCCTGCAGCTTTCTTGCCTGTAATCCATCTATCCTACAAATAAATACTTTGTTTACTCTTCAAGGCTGCCCATGTACAGTATTCCAAGCAAGAATTTAGTGGACGGGAGTGGGGGGGAGGGAGGAAGCTTTTATTATGTGAAATGTATGAATTTGTGGCATATGGTTTAATTATCCCCTATAATTAGGGGGTTTCTTGCTTCTGAAATCAGATTAGAAGATCCAGTGAGGTGTTGTTGTTTTTTTGCCCAGCATCTAAACAATGATGTAGACTGCAGTCATACTAAAAAGACAGCGGAAGTTCATCCAATTATTATGAGAAACCTCTGTGACTGCAGTTTTTAACAGAGAAATAAGCATGGCCTGGGAATTCAAAGGTTTTAATTAAAAAAACAAACAAACAAACCCAGTCTGCATGTCCAATCCTACAAACCACGGACTGACATGGCCTGTGTGCAGCTTGGAAGCCACTGGAGCATGGGGAATCTTTCTTTTAGCTCAGCTCAGCTCACTGCAGCACATGCATTTATCCTCATACTACAGACTAAGGATTTAGTTCCCCATGTGACTTGGATCAGTCTGTATGCCTTCTGCATGCGCTTCTGCAGTTGAGTTTTAGAAAGCCAATTTTGTATATCACCCAGAAAACAACCTTATCGTTCATTTGTGACCCAGGCTGGCATTCTGAAATTTGATAAACAAGCAAAACACTGCACTTCGCTAACATGCTAAAACTGCAGCAAGTGTAGGTGTACTTGCTAAGAAACTCACTGGTGAATCGCAGCGGCCCTGGGTGAAATCTGTGGACTCCCTTGGGCAAACCATTGCTTCTCAGACTCAGCCCTGCCCCCCACCTCCACTTCAGGGATAATATACTGGCTTCCCTTTACAATATATCAAAGGATTATAGCGATAACAACATACTTTAAACATGCCAAAAGAAATGCATGTCATCCGTAACTTTGTGTAAGTCTACAATGCAGCTCGCTATAGGCCAAAAGGTTGTAATTGTGATTAGCCCATGTCAACCAATCAGCTCACTAATATAATCTTCCTCCTTCTCACTTTCATCTTTCGATGTTACAGTCGTACCTTGGAAGTCGAACAGCTTAGTTCATGGGCGTACCCAGTGAGGGGCAAGGGGGCAGCTGCCCCCCCCCCAGAAGCAAAATGTTTAAAAATGGTTATAAAGTGATGAAATGAAACAAAATTAGGTAGGGAGATGGCAAATAATCAGTTGTTTACCACACTGAAATGGTGCAAAAACTGAGAAGTATCTAGAGCCACCTAGCAACTGGTAGAGGAATCTATGTCAGCCAGCCATTGAGACTCAAGGGAGGGAGAGTTCTCTAACAGGCTCTAGCAGAGAGAAGAGGGAATCTTCTAGAGGGGTCTAGTGAGTTCCGCGTCACTAAACTGAGCCACCTGCCGCTAAACTGAGCCGCCCGCTATTAGTTTACCTTCTTATTTACATTTAGAAGACATCGAGGCTGCCTAAATGGATATAAGAAACTGGTTCCAAAAAGGTAAGTTAAGTAATTTCTGTAGAAAATTAAAATTTAAAGGGTAAAAACCTGGCTCAGAAGTACAATGGGAGAGGACAGACTGACTGGGTTGTGTTTGATGAGCGTCCATCAGAAATTCTTCAAGGAAAATCAGGACTGGATTGAAACAAAAGTTTTGAACAAGTTTTATTCAAACCCAAGAAAAATGATATTAGTATAAGACATGTAACTAGAATATTTTTTTAAAAAAATATTCAAGCAAATAATTGTAATAACTACCGTAATAAAGCACTGCTATAATTATATATAATTTTCTTAAAAATTTGGTTTCATTCGCCTTTTCCATGCTGAAATGTCACAGCCTGAATGACCATGGCTTGCCCCCACCCCCTAGTTTTGATCCTGGGTACGCCCCTGGCTTAGTTCCCAAACATTTTGGCTCCCGAACGTTGCAAACCCAGAAGTGACTGTTCCAGTTTGTGAACTATTTTTAGAAGCCGAACGTCCAACGGGGCTTCCTGCAGCCAATCGGAAGCTGCACTTGGGTTTCCAAATGTTTTGGAAGTTGAACACACTTCTGGAATGGATTCCATTTGACTTCCAAGGTATGACTGTATTTTCGTTAGCTTCCTTGAGGGTTCCTGTGGAATATGTTTGGCAGAGAAGGTACACTTTTGCAAAGTTTTGCTACACCTTAGAACAGAGCTATTGAGCTTAGTATACGTCAATCCAAGTCTAATGTCACTTTACTCAAATGTTAGGTCCCACTTAACAAAGCAATAGGATTTTGGTGGTAGTTTTAGTTTCGTCTTTGTAACCTTTTTCAGATCCAGAACTCACTTTTAATTCCAATCTGCATATATACGTAAGTGATACTCAGTGCTGATATTTCAGGTAGAACACAATTACATAAATAATAATAATAATAATAATAATAATAATAATATGTTTATTTATACTCCGTCCATCTGACTGGGTTGCCCCAGCCACTCTGGGCTGCTTCCAACACACATGAAAATAATAATAAAACATCAAACATTAATAGTAACAATCAGATCGTATATAAAAATAATATACAATATACAATAATATACAACAACTTTAAAAAATAGTCACAATAACTTCAAAATAAAAACTTTAATCAAATAAAGCATTATTGAAATTGCAAAATAATAAATCAAGACACAAAATTAGAGGAAGGCCATCCCTCAGATTAATACCATAACTAGGATACTCTAACCAAAAGACAACTAAATAAAGCTGCAGCATTGTTTTTGTTTAGTCATGTCCGACTCTTGGTGACCCCATGGATCAGAGCACACCAGGCACTCCTGTCTTCCACTGCCACCCACAGTTTGGTCAAACTCATGTTCGTAGCTTCGAGAACACTGTCCAACCATCCAGTCCTCTGTCGTCCCCTTCTCCTTGTGCCCTCAATCTTTCCCAACATCAGGGAGTCTTCTCTTCTCATGAGGTGGCCAAAGTATTGGAGCCTTAGCTTCAGGATCTGTCCTTCCATTGAGCACTCGGGGCTGATTTCCTTCAGAATGGATAGGTTTGTTCTTCTTGCAGTCCATGGGACTCTCAAGAGTCTCCTCCAGCACCATAATTCAAAAGCATCAATTCTTTGGCGATCAGCCTTCTTTATGGTCCAGCTCTCACTTCCATACATCACTACTGGGAAAACCATAGCTTTAACTATACGGACCTTTGTTGGCAAGGTGATGTCTCTGCTTTGTAAGATGCTGTCTAGGTTTGTCATTGCTTTTCTCCCAAGAAGCAGGCGTCTCTTAATTTCGTGACTGCTGTCACCATCTGCAGTGATCATGGAACCCAAGAAAGTAAAATCTCTCACTGTCTCTATTTCTCCCCCTTCTATTTGCCAGGAGGTGATGGGACCAGTGGCCATGATCTTAGTTTTTTTGATGTTGAGCTTCAGACCATATTTTGCGCTCTCTTCTTTCACCCTCATTAAAAGGTTCCTTAATTCCTCCTGACTTTCTGCCATCAAGGTTGTGTCATCAGCATATCTGAGGCTGTTGATATTTCTTCCGGCAATCTTAATTTGCTACATAAACTGCAGCATAGGAACACAATAAGCTGTCTTATATCAAGACAGTACTTCTAGCTTGCCATTGTAAACGAAGACTGGCAGCAGTGTAGTCTCCCAGCCCTCCTTGGGGATGCTAAGGAGTAAACCAGAGACAAAGGAAATGCTCTACCAGATGGGCTGGATCTAGAGTACTTGTGGAAACACAGAGAAATTCATCCAACACCAGTAAAAGGACTGTGTGGTTTGGGATTGGAACATGTATTCTTTGCTATCACTATTAATTAATCCCCCCCCCGTGTTTTAAATTTTTAAGATACACCTCTCCTACATTTTTTTAATTCCACATAACACCAGCCCTAAAATATCTACATTGGCTCCCAGTATGTTTCCAAACACAATTCAAAGTGTTGGTGTTGACCTTTAAAGCCCTAAACATCTCCACCCACCATTGTTTAGCCCAGACGTAAAGCACACAACCGGTGTGTGCTTGCAAGTTCTAACCTTTCTGCTTTGTTATTGGTTGTTCAAATGCCCTAAATTCTCTTTATAGCATGGAAGCATTTTCCTCGTTCTAAACGGGCTTCTCTTTGCAGGTCGTGAGATTGGCACCTAGCCATGAAACTACAAAGCACCAAAACATCCAGGATGTATGTAGAATGCCTGAACGGTTAGAATCCTGTGAGGGGAAAGGAAACAAAAAGAAAAGCAGCTGAGGGGAGAAGCAATGCCTATGAGCAGCAGCAAACAGCCACTACTACAAAGCTAGGACTTTTAAGGGAGTTAAAAAAAACTCTCTGAAATTGCTCATTTTGAGTCAAAAAGTGAACGTTTGGTTCACCCCAAAATATATCACATCTAAGGAAGTAGCTTTGAGTAATTAAATACCATTGTAGACTGGTAATTTAGACTAGTAAGAAACACTATAGCGTTCCAAAGTACCCCACGCCTCATTTTATTCACTCTCTTCATTTGGATGCTGTGCTAATAAAATTGCTTGACTATCTCTTCCAACAATTAATTCTACCTCTGGCCATTTTTTAATGCCAAACTGGATTGAGCCACTGTGAATAATTAATTGAGGCTATTTGTGTCTTACAAGCTGGTCTACACACTTCCTTGGGACATAATTGTTATAGGATTGACTGAGGAAGCCTTTGCCTCTTAATTAGCCAGATAGATCTCTCTGGAATCAATTAAAATGTGTAGGTACAATAATTCTGTTACCAACAACCTTTGTACAAACTGACAGCGCTATTTAAATAAACATAATCAGCTTTCATTAAGCAATTAAATCACCCAGGTTGCACACCCAACCAATAGTAATTTTGCTGTTTGCTATTCACCAGTTTTATGGCGCTGCAATGTAAGGAGACGCCTCCAGGTGTTGATGCAACACAACTCTCATTGCGCATGAAAACTGGCCATGTTGGCTGTGGTGGATGGAACCACTGATGGAACAAAACGAGGTGGCCACCTATGCCGGCAACAGGCCCAACAGGCCCAGAGGTGGCCACCTCAGCCACCCCGTTGCTGGGAAAGATCCAGAGTGAAGGGTGAATCTAGTTGTCATTTTCAGCGACATCTTAGTTGGAGTAAGGCGAACCAGTGTTGTGGTTTTTCTGTTAACAAAGAGCTGAACCTGCTGTGTGTGTATATATATGTGCACACGTGCGCCTGCTCTGTGGTTGAACTGGCTCATTGGCAGCTCTTTGACCCCACCCCACCACCTCCAACATCAGAGAAGTGACTCTGGTTTCTGGAAAGATCTCTCAAGATCTAACCCCAATCTCGCAAGCTATCATGGAGAGCCTGGTGTTTATATGGTTTTGGTTAGATCTCGCCGGAAGCCAGCACCACTGACCACGCTTTGTAGGTACCATCGCACAACACAGGTAAGGAAAGGTGCGGTGTTGGTGGGAGGACAACAGATGCACGGTGGAGCCGACACATTCTCATTTCCCCACTTGAGGCATGGTGAAACAGAACGCGCCACCCCTGCTAATGGAAAGTGGAGTCCAACAACCACTGGAAGTTCACAAGTTCCCCCGCCTTGTTTCCCACAGCAGCCAGCCTTGGGGTCTTCAAGCTGGATGTAAAAGCAAGGGCCTTTGCCTCTTTCTTATCTTCAGCATGAGGCATTCAGAGCTTTTTGTTGCCTCTCAATGCCAAGGTTTCAATTTAGCTGCCATACACATACGACTCATCTTCCATGACACTGCATACTGCCTTAAAAAAAAAAAAACACCATTGAAGGAAGGAGCCAGTCACCGCATCATGTTATGCATTGCATTAAGGAAATATTTATTTTTTGTCTATCCTGAACCTACTTGAAATCACTTTCATTGAGTGACTCCAAGTGATATCTTCTATGAACTTTACAAATTCTATGGGACCTAATAAGCAAATACTGTTCATGGTGAGATATTTATTTTAACCACCCTGAGACCCTGGGTATAGGGTGGTATGCACGTAATAATAATAATAATAACAACAACGACACTGCTGGTGCTACTGGCTGTTCCAATACCACCACTGCCTACAACCTCTAAGATGCATAGCAATAAATGCATAAGAACCTCTTATTTGCAACTCTTTTGTGCATACTTAGCAAAAACACTGTATATGCAGAAATAAGAATACAAAAAATATACAATATTTATAGAACTGTCTTTGGATTATGTTTTTTATTATATCTGTTGCTGGGCATTGGTATGAATTACTAGTGGATTGTTTCACCTTAATGTATTTTCATATAGAATGTTTGGGCTATTAATATTTGAATGACTATAAATTGTTGCTGTGTCTTATAACTGTCAGTGCATTATATTTGAAATATTGTTGTATGCTTCTCTTAAGCTGATACATGAATTGGGAGGAAATCCTCCATTCATGCCAGTGGGATATTTCCATCCAAAGCAAATAGCACCTTCAAGAGTGATCTTCTTTAGGATGGCTGCAAAAGAGGAAAGGGTTAAAAAATTCCAACACTTATCAGTCCCTCACCCCCCAACTGTTGCTATTTGCATTTTTGAAAAACCTGCACATTAAATGCAAAGATGCTTTTAATAGTTCATATAGCTTGGTTCCAAGATTACTGGAAGGAAACTAAAAAGAAGGGAGCCATCATACACTGCAATATATTTTTTCATCTATGGGAGGAAGTGAGCCAGAGGAAGAGATTTGCAGGATTGTAAGAGAGATTTAATTCAATGGAGCAGGACAAAGGATTACAGAATTCTGTGGAAGGTCAAACTTCACACCTGATCTCGTAGGTATCTCATAACAAGGTGTGGAAAAAAGGTCTTCCTGTGAGCCCCATGTGGCTAATGTGAAAGCTAAAGAGTAGAATAAAACTCCTAAATCAGTGGTTTTCAAACTTTCCATCTTTGGAAACTTTCACAGCACTTTGGAGACTCTGTGCTATGAAATGTCTGCATGCTGCAGAGGATTCTGGGAAAACATTTCCTTAAGATCGCCATTGTACTTGCCTCAGCATTTCCCCATCTGAACCGAGAATGCGTCCTAAAACACGCCAAACACTCCCCTCCACCTGGGCAGCCATGGAACACTGGCGCTGCCACCCTTGGATTCACTCACTAGCCATCTTCACATATCATTATATTTTACTAGTATCATGAAGCCCGTTAAATTAATGGGTGCTAGAACATATGTGGTGAAACATTTGTAATAACAGCTCCTTTAAATTTGGAAAGTACGGCGCGCGATTCCCCCCTCCCATTCCCGCTCTCTCTCTCTCTCCCCCTCCCTTCTTTTCTCCACCCACACACCTCCCTGCCTCCCTTTATGGCTGCTCTGCGCGTGTGCATTGCTGCGACACTCTTCCAGTCTTTCCCTGCACCGTGGGAGGTAAGTGCTGGCTCCTGACGTGGGTGCGTGCGGCACCCCCTCCCCCGCTTAGTCCCTCCGCTCGGCCGCTTCAACACTTCCACCCGGCCGTCACCAAAGCAAGAGGGAAACCGAAGCCTACTGAAACCCTCTTTTTAATTTTATTTTTTGGGGTGCTATTCCATTGCTAAGCCCCGCCGCTCCCTCGATATATATACAGTATATATTTTTAAGCACCCATAGTCACGAAAGGGACCCTTCCTGTGGCAACATAAAGACACGCACGCACACACACGACTCACCGGTTCCTCACAGGGTCACTCCTCGCCGGCTTGCCGGTGCCTCCATCCATCCGCCCGACCCCTCGCAATGCAGGAATCTCAACTAAAGCGATGGTCCGCAGATTCTGATTGGCTGCAGGTTTCTGCACGGAAGCCACACCTAGGTTTCTGAACGTTTTGGAAGTCGAACGGACTTCCGGAACGGATTCCGATCGACTTCAGAGGTACCACTGTATTATAAAACTGCCGTGCTGGTTGGGGCTAAGGAAAAAGCTGCTATAACTTAGCAAAACCCCATGTGTATGTCCCAGTTACTCGTATCTTATTCCCACCTGAAGCGATGATGGAATTATGAGCTGAAGTCCTTCTCTTTATCTGAATTGCAGTTTGGAGAGGAAACTTGTCTTTCTACCCTAACGCTGGCAGCATGATTAACAAAGCCTGTCATGATCTCATGGCCAAATGAGAGGAGAAGGCTGAATCTCTTGCTATCAATATTCCCTTGCTCTTTTTATCTAGTGTTGAGTTTCATTACCAACATCTTTCCAAGAGCTGTCATTGATACTTGCCTGTGAGATGAGTTAAGCTGCTAATAAAGCATAATAATGTGTTTATCTTTGGGAACTTAAAAAACAACAACATGAATCTAAGCAGAAAAACAAGATTTAGTGAAAGAACCATTTTTTAAAAGCAGGAAATGTATGGGGGGGGGAACTAACCTATTTCTAGCTTACAAATCCATTAATGTATTGCTATAGCCATGGTCTTCTGAATGAATAGATGGCAATCTGTATAGGTTTCAAAACAAAACTCAATGGAAGAAGTATTTGCTTACTGACCACTGATGGCCAGCTGGTGTTCCTAAGACCTGGGATTAGAGATTTGATTGTTCACATTTAAAGGAGAACCTATGTAATTCACACTTCCTGAAACAATATGAAAACCAGAACAGAGTCATCTGTTGAAATTCAAACTTGCCCCAATTTTTCAGTTCAGTTCTCCAACCAGGTAACACGTACAAAAATGCATGTGCTAGGCAGTGTGCACATAGAAATGTGTATATAGATGAAAATAACATATGCAGATTCATATTAGGGAGAAAGTGTCCATTAGGAGAAATTCACACTAATATGCAAATGAACTTTCACAAGGACTTAAAATATATATTAGACAGTGGTATGAAAACTTGGGAGACGTGAAATTAAAAATTGGAAAGCGCGAGGAGAGAGAAACCAAAAATGTCAGGTTCACCTATGACTACCTGGGACGCAGGTTACACTCTCCTGTCAGGTTTGGGGCTAAATGTATACAGCAAGGAAGGCTGACTGAATCTGGATAGGAAAAACTCTGAAGGATGCTTGGAAAGAAAGTTTTGGCAAGTTGTAAGACATGCATTTCTCCTGGTGCTGGTGCTGGGCTACTTTGTGAGTAGGGCTGCCTGTCTGTGTGTTGCTTTTCCAGCTGCAAGAAATGCAGCCTGGTTGTCTAGGGTTAAATAAATTATATTTTCTAGACACAGAAACGAACTGTATTCCATGCCTTTTCTAATCCCCCCCCCAATGGAAAGAAGCATAGTGTCCCTCAACTTGCCTACCCCTGGCCACACCTGTCGAATTCTCTCAGCGCAAAAGTCCTATTGCTGGATTCAAAAGGCTGCAATTTCCAGGTGTCAGATCCAAGCAATTATTTTAGTAGCATTATTGTATTTTATTGTATTCCCTCATATCAGGGTGTGTGTGTGCTTGGGTAGACATCTAATCCCAACTAATCTAAGGACTCAACATTGGAAACAATGTTTTAATCTTTTTTTAAAAACAATGTACAATACAGTGGTACCTCGGTTTAAGTACACAATTGGTTCCGGAAGTCTGTACTTAACCTGAAGCATACTTAACCTGAGGCGAACTTTCCCATTGAAAATAATGGAAAGTAGATTAATCTGTTCCAGACGGGTCCGCGGAGTACTTAAACTGAAAGTACTCAAACCGAGGCGTACTTAAACCAAGGTATGACTGTACTTCGGCTTTTTCTGTTTACAGTTCTGCATAGTTCTGGGCCAAATTCAGCTAACCTGGTTGAAACCAGCACAGGACTCCTGCTAGCGCAATAGGGATTCCCCACTCTCCTTTCCACATGCACCTACTCCAAGTCTGCTCTAGAGGGTTGGGAGAAGCCCCAGAACATTGTTGGCTGCAGGGAGAAGGGAGATTGTTCCATCTGGCAAGCAGATATGCTGATGGAACGACCACGTTATTGACTCCCACCCTCTGTTTCTGCAGTTAAGTTTTCTCTACAGTACTTGCCAAGAAGCCCACTACAGAGTAAGACCCCTGAGCAAACTTCTCCAAGCTAGTGGCCGTCAAATGTTTTTGACTACAACTCCCATTACTCCGAACCACAATAGCCGGGATTGATCAGTCATAATCAAAAACATCTAGAGGGCACCAAGCTGGGGGACGCTGTCCTGGGTTTCTCCAACCCACATGTGCCCTCCGTTATGTGTTTGTTTATGTAGCACAATTCATATAACACTTAATCAAAGAATATATTCCTCTAGGCAGTTTACGTGGAATGGTATAAAATATGCATTTGAAACAGCAGTAAAAAGAATATATAAAAACAGTAGACCTGATACGGTTATCAAAAGAGAGATAAAACCAACAGATCTATAAAATAAATGTGCGTTGGCCCATTTTAATAACTGCCTGGGAGCACAAGGGTAGAAAATGGAGGGGAGATAACAAATCAAGGTACCGTTATCCTTATAAACAAATGCTGCTTTTACCAAACAACCCTCGGAGTGTTCTGAAAACCATGAGAAAGGAATGGTGCATTTTGTTAATCCTTCCCACGATTCTCTGCCTCTGAATCAGAGGAGAAATTACTATATCAAGTGTAGATAATTGCATTTCACCTCGCCCTGTTTAGAAATTGCCTTGCTATGTTGACATCGGCACCCTGGGAGAACAACCACACTTCAGTGAACTTGCGCTAGATTTGGTTCTCGTTGTCAGCTCTGCCTGAATCTACTTACCTGCGGTAAATGTAATATCCAGGAGAACTGAAATTGCAGGGTCAAAGAAGGGACTTCTCAGCTCACTGGCCTAAATGGGCTAAACATCAGTGAGCCTTAGGGAAAGGTTGCAGAAAAACTAGCTATGAAACTAGACCGTACTTCGACTGTCACTTAAGACTAGTTGTATGCAAAAATTGCATGTACTGCTATGCATGTTTTCTTCATTTGTGTGCATTCCTGTATTGCAGGGGTGGCCAACTCTCAAGAGACTGCGATCTACTCGCAGAGTTAAAAACTGTCAGTGATCTACCCCCTTTTGGGGGGTTCAGGTCAAAGTTGTTGAGCTTCTTTTTATGGGCTGCAGGACTAAAATGTTTAGTGTTTTTAGGGGAGCCCATGTTATTGGGCTTCTTTGGGGGGAGCCAATGATCTACCAGTGATCTACCGCAGACGTCCAGTGATCTACCAGTAAATCACGATCTACCTGTTGGACGTGCCTGCTGTATTGAATACCCGAAAACAGCACATCTGGGTGCAATATTGTCATCTGAACCATAAATGTTGTGAGGCAGAATGTTCTGTTGTGGTACCACTCCAGTGTCCTTGCTTTTTACATATACAACTGGACTGTCATTTCATGTTTGGCGATACTCCATTATGTCCCCTCTGTACTTTTATCAGTTTGCAGCAGAAAGGTGGGGAAATTGGAGCAAATTTGTGCACTACATTGTGATCCATGGATCTGGAGAATCAGAGGGGGAATGGATCCAGCCCTCCATCACACACTTTCCTTCTGAAGCCAGCCATGAGTGTGGGAAACGGTCCAAATGAAAGCATTCATCGAAGGCTGTACGTCACAACACACACAATGGTAACAAACAAACTGGAATCATAAAAAAAAACCCAGCAGCAGCATAGTGATGCAGTAACCAAGACTGATGACACAATTTAGTGTCTCAGCAAGACTGATTTTGATTTCTGCACACTAAAAACACGTAAAATACAGAGAAGCAATATTCTCTTTGCAGTTAACAATCTGGTGCCTCTCACACACACAGTGAGAGAGGAGACACACAGCAACAACAAAATCATTAACTGTACCTAATAATTAAACTTGTGAATTAATGCATATATTTAAAGAATTCATCTATAAAAGGTTCGTGCCAATTGCAGAGGAACAGGAGCATTCATCTCTCATCTCTCATTGTCATCTACAGTCCTACCGGTAGAAATATGTCCTATTTTACTTACTTCTTGTTTCTATACTGGCTTTCAGCACAGCTTCCAAAGTGGTTTGCAAAACAAGATAAAATATAAATGTAGAAAGATGTTTGTAGTTTAGGGTGCTAGTCTAACCATGTCTATGCAAAAATAAGACCCACTGAATTTAATGGGACTTACTCCCAGGTGGGGGTTCAGATTACAAAATTCACTGGGAAGGCAGATTGACTGTTAAACTACTTTTTTAGAATCATTTTTTATTAAAAGTTTTCAACATAAGAGAGATGAGACCAGAAAGATGAAAAAGGAAAAGAGCAAAAAATAAAAATAACAAGCGCTCTATCACAATTATATCTTCGCCTTTTATTTATTTTAATTTTACCTTCATTAATCCAATATCGTAGGCTTCGAAAAACAAAGCTACTTTTGAGAATGGTAGTTCTGTAAGGAGAGTCTTCTGACAGCTCTCAGCATCCTTAACAAGCTGCAGTTCCCAGGGTTTTTTTGGGGGAAGCCATGACTGGTTAAAGTGGTATGATAATGCTTTAAATGTGTAGTGCAGATGGCCCCATAGTCTGACCTGGTATATGGCAGCTTTCCATGGGATTCCCCAGCCACCAAGCTTCCTTCAGTAATGTCAGGAGAGGGATCTGCATTGCCTCTGCACTGGTATCAAAGAACACTTAAAAAAATCCTGGACTGTGCATTATGGAATAAGCTCTAGTTTAAAATGTTCATGCAGTAACAGGCCAGAAAGCCTACAGTCGCAAAACCAACAGCAACTGGCAAGCCACTCGGAAAAGTTTTCAAATTTTTTGTCTGCAGAACATAATTTATGTAACTTCTCAGAGGTTGTAATTCAGAAGATTGCTTGCGCTACAGCATTGTATCTGGACAGGATAAACTCAACACTGCACTATGATAACACGAAGTTGCTCAGCCGTGTAAATGGCAATAATGTAATACCACTCCCTGCCTTTAAAGCAATATTCCCAAACAAATAAACCTGCTCTAATCTGATGAGAATTCATTCATGCAAGTGTGTGTTTGTTTTAGATGAGGTCAGCTAGTGATAACATTTCCTTTAGAGTTACCGTCTTAATTCCCAATGCATAACCCAGGTAGTAATGTTGATTTTCTGCTCTGGTGTTTATACTGATCAAATTAAAACCCTGGGTACATGCGGCTGAAAACTCAAGTATCTGCATCCATACTTCATCTAGATTTGATAATTATCTTCACTGCAGAATTCCTTTGCAGGTGCTTGAGACGGGAGGATTAAAAAAACAAGGCCAGCAATGCTTATGTTCCTACGCATTCGTAAGTATCTTGCACCAAAATTCAGCAGCTACTGACTTTTCTTGCTCACTATCCCCACAACAATCCTGAGAGGCGGGTCAGGCTAAGAGGCAGTGGCGACTGGTTAAGCTTCAGGGCCAAGTTAGGATTTGAACCCTGCTATCCCAGGTCCTTTGAAATATGGTGCTGGAGTAGACTCTTGAGAGTCCCATGGACTGCAAGAAGATCAAACCTATCCATTCTTAAGGAAATCAGCCCAGAGTGCTCCCTGGAAGGACAGATCCTGAAGCTGAGACTCCAATACTTTGGCCACCTCATGAGAAAAGAAGAATCCTTGGAAAAGACCCTGATGTTGGGAAAGATTGAGGGCAGAAGGAGAAGGGGACGACAGAGGACGAGATGGTTGGACAGTGTTCTCAAAGCTACCAACATGAGTTTGACCAAACTGCGGGAGGCAGTGCAAGACAGGGGTGCCTGGCGTGCTATGGTCCATGGGGTCACGAAGAGTTGGACATGACTAAACGACTAAACAACAACAACAACACATCCCAGGTCCTAGTCTTACACTCTAGCCACTATGCAACACTGGTTCTATGACCCAATCAGAATTCAACTTGAAGCTACCCATGTGGCTGGAATGTGTCATTGAACTCTGATTTTGACTCTTGCACGTCAAGATGCAGGATAGAGAGGACTGTGTGCAGAAAGAAGCTTGCCTACTGTAGAAATGTCATTTTTACAGTGGTTGCCCCATTCATTTTGCTTCTGGCCCCACCCACCAGTGGCTTCCAAAGGTTATCTGGCAAGGAATGTGGCCCTTGGCTGAATAAGGTTCCCTATCCCCTGTCTTTTGGCAAGGTAGTTCCTTCTTTCAATGCTGTGCATTTCCTCTCTCTACATCTGTCAGGCTGTTCTCCAAAAGGAGGAATGAATGGCAATCCTTCCACCCACTACAAAAGTGGAAATACCATTATCAGAGGATGGGGGCACCAACACTCCAGGTTACACCATTTTGCATGGAGAGCGTTTTCCTTTGTGAACAGTTGAGTGTTCTCATCCTGTGTAGTTAAAGTTAGCATACTATTTACAGAAATAATATGGCTCCATTGCAGAAAGTAATACTAATTATTGGGCCGACATGGAATGCTTTCAGCAAAATCACCTAAGCAAATGCAAGGATTCCTGCTAGAGCAAAATAAATCTCCCACTCTCCTCCACCCATCCATGCCATCCCCGCATCTGCTCTGGAGGGTTGGAGAAACCCCCCGAAAATATTTAGGGGAAATGCAGGGGGAGGAGAGGGGAAAGCTTCTGTCACGGAAGGAAAATGCTTGTACCTGTACTGGGGAAACCTTAACTGGGTTACTGGGGAAACTGCATTGAACACCACCAAGTGCCTCTCAGCATGTGAAGTATTTTTGCTTCACTAATGAATAACGAATCTGCCTACACACCAAAATATGAGATAAAGGGGCAGGCCCAAATATTCCATCTTCCAGAATGATTAACCTGCAGGCAAATATGTAACCAAACAAACTAAAATGGGCACGGGGCCTGCTTATAAAATGATTTACCTTTATTTAATGTAGATGACCATGGCTTCATTTACAAGCTTCATGCCCTATTAATCATCTTAACTGAATCTGATCTCCAAATGGACATCAGCATCACCTAGAAAATGGATTAGTAGTATCTTTAGCTTCTGCCTGCTATTAGCTTAATTCCATAATATTAGTATTCAGTTTTAAGAAATTAGTACAAATCAGTGAGGTATTATACTAAAGAAAATTATTATAATTTAAGTTCTCTCTAAACTTAAAGAAGGATTGAACACTTTCCAATAAAAGTGAACAGGTTACATGCACGTTGTGATGGAAACAGACTGACCCTTCAGATCGCAATTTTGAATTTTTTATTAATTTAATCAAAAGCATAGTTAAATAACATATTTACATAAAAATAAGTTTTAATCCCCTTCTTTGTCCCAAATATTCCTCTGATTCAGTGCATTTTACTGGTCCTCTGGCAACATACTATTATCTACCTTATACAGTCGTACCTTGGTTGTCAAAAGCCCTGGAACTCGGACATTTTGGCTCCCGAACACCGCAAACCCGGAAGTGATTGTTGCTGTTTGCAAACGTTCTTTTGGAACCTGAACATCTGATGGGCTTCCAATTGGCTGCAGGAGCTTGCTGCAGCCAATCAGAGGCCACAATTTGGTTTTCGAATGTTTTGGTAGGTGAACAGACTTCTGGAATGGATTCCATTTGACTTCCAAGGTAAGACTGTATATCAGTCTAAGAATACGATTTTTATTTTTCATTATGGAACATCTGCTTTGTGGAGTATTGTATGTCGTAAAATATATTGGGTTGCATCCAATGAAGTCATTCCATTAGACTTCCATGCAACGGGACTTCCTTTCCCTCTCCTCTCTTGACCCTGTGCACTCATAGAATCATATAAATGTAGAGTTGGAAGGGGTCTCCAGCATCATCTAGTCCAACCTCCTACAATGTGATCTACCAAATGGTGCCGGGGCAGAAGGGGAGAGGGAAGATCTACATCAGAAGCAAGGGGGGAATGAAGATATATATCTGGAACTACGGCGGGAGAAGACCAACAGCATCCCCTATTTTTCAAGAGGTCACTGTAGAGGCGGCATTGTTGGGGGAGTTCCAAGGAGATCAGACCTCCAAGAACGTGCCATGACTCTCGCTGTCACTGCAGCAGCAGGTGAGACATTCCCTAGAGGCCGGTAGATCCTGCCGTCCAAGACAGTCACTTCCCCTTGCCTCATGGGTAGGTCAGCTCTGATCATCCCATTGCTACAGGCAAGATGTGCATGGATCTAGTTCTCAGATAACAAAGTTTGGTTGACTCAAATCTATCTTTGAACACCTGTAGAAGCCACCATGTAAATGAAATAAACTACCTGGTGAGCAACACATCGGCTTGCCGAGAAAATTAAGGGCTTGCCAATAGCGTAGTCCAGGATTGTTTTGAAAGCACTGATTGGAGTGTGTTTGAACATCAAGATCTGCATAGATACACTGACGCTATACTTTCCTATATTCAAGTGTGCGCCGATAATGTAACATCGAAGAGATGCATTAGAGTCTATGGGAACTGTAAACCCTGCATGACTGCTGAGTTGAGAACACTCCTGAAAACCTGGGATTCTGCCTTTAAGACAGGGAATATAGACATATACAGAGAGGAGAGAACAAATCTCAAAAAAGGCATTAAGGCAGCAAAACAACAATATAAGCTTAAGGCGGAAAATTATTTAGCCGATAACATGGAACAAGTGCGGCAAGGACTGCAGCACCTAACCCACTACAAAGGCAATACGAGGAACATGGTTAAGGCTGATGATTCATTGGCAGAAGAGCTGAACACCTTCTTTGCTTGCTACGAGGTGAAAAGATTGAACACTTTAGCTCCTGCCTGCCAGACTTCCAACTCTTAGCCCCTCATTCTATATGATCATCAAGTGAAAGCTACATTGAAGGCAGTGAATCCCAGTAAAGCGGGCTGGGCCCAGATGGGGTGCTTGGGATAGTGGTCAAAAATTGTGCTGATCAACTAGCAGGGGTCCTGACAAAAACTTTTAGCATCTCCCTGCTCTTCATCCCCCCCCCAAGACCTAATTAGGGTGAGAAGAGGCTGTTTCATGTGTTCCTCTGTTATGTACTGAGCTGAATCATAGAACAATAGGATCCAGAATCAGCAGTCTGATTGGTCCGCAGGAGCCACCCAATCCAACTCCAGGTGGAAGTGAATCCGCAACCTGATTGGCCTGCAGGAGCAGCCAATCAGGCTGATGGCAGAAGCCAATCCACAAACTGATTGGCCCACAGCATGGGCGTACCCAGGATCAAAACTAGGGGGGGGCAAGGGGAGGGGCCAAGGCACGGAAGGGGAGGGGCCACAAAGTGGGCGGGAACGGCGGACTCGCGCTCCGGCGGGCTGTGCCCCTCCCTAGAAGCAGGGCTGGTGGGCGGAGGCGGAGCCCAGCCCAGCGGAGCGCGAGTTCAGCGTTCCCGCCCGCCGCGCTCTCTGGTTCCCCGCCGCGCTTGGCCTTGCCAGAGGGCGCGATGGGGAGCTGGAGGGAGGGCGCAGCGCGGCGGGCGGGAACGGCGAACTCGCGCTCCGCCGGGCTGTGCCCCTCCCTAGAAGCAGGGCTGGTGGGCGGAGGCGGAGCCCAGCCCAGCGGAGCACGAGTTCGGCGTTCCCGCCCACTGCACCGCGCTCCCTGGTTCCCCGCCGCGCTTGGCCTTGCCTGAGGGCGCGCCGGGGAGCTGGAGGGAGGGTGCGGCGCGGCTGGCGAACTCGCGCTCCGCCGGGCTGTGCTCCGCCTCTGCCCACCAGCCCTGCTTCTAGAGTAGGGCAGCTGCCCTAACTTGCCCCGTGGTGGGTACGCCCTTGGCCCACAGTTGTAGCCCTGAAGTAGCCAATCATGCAAAGCCCATTGTGTAAATAATGTATATAAGCAGATGGTTTTGGGGAAAAGGGCATTCTTCTTCTTTGATGACTACGAGCTGAATAAAGAGCATGAAATTCACTCTCGACTCAGAGTATATTTCATCCTCATAAATAGATAAGATTGCATCACCGTCATAAAAAGGTTTACAAGTTTGACGGACTATTCAGTACGTCAGATGCATTCCCACCCCTTTTTTTTCTCCGACTACTTTTAAAAAGAACAATTCGGTATCACTGGTTAACACGATGTGAATTATGGGTTCCAAAAATTCCATTTGTGGCTATCTGTAAATAATGAGAACCATTTGGATTGATTGATATGGAAACTGAAACTAATTGATCCTGCCATTGCAGCGCCTTTTATAAAATGAGACTAGACAAGATAGTATTAAGCATTCTAAAGTTAATCAAAACTTGTGTGTCAAATTAAATCAGTGGTAGTTTATTGAAATAACCTATGGGTTGGGACCTGCATACCTGAGGGACCGCCCCTCCCAATATTGATCTGCAGGGTATAAGGCAATCAAAGCCTTGATTTTTGAACATTTAGTCATTTAGTAGTAGCAGAGCATTTAAAAATGATTACTGTATTGTTGCATTGTTTTAGTGCGTTGTTTTGAACACTGGGAAAGCAGCTCATCAGTATTTTAAAATCAGAAACATTCTATAAGCAGCCTTCCCAAACCTCCAGATGTTTATTGGACTGTAAACACCCCCACCCCCACCAACCCAAGTCTGCATGGCCAAGGACAATGGGAGTTCATGGGGGGACGGGACCAGGTCGATCTTCTCAGCTTAAGGAGTTTCCTTGCAAAAATCAAATGGGTGTCGTCGTTTGCCTTGATCTCAAGATTATGGTACTGTATTTCAAAATGGGAAACAGCCCTAAGGCCAATGGAGGCTGTGGGAAGAGAATGACCTCTGCTTCTAGGTCTGTTTTGATTACTGTATTTTGTATTTTCTAAGATGCTGAGCCTGTGCTGGACAGCCTAAGACATTGCATGAATATTTTGATTGTATCTAGTTACAGGTAGGTAGCCGTGTTGGTCTGAGTCGAAGCAAAATAAAAAAATTCCTTCAGTAGCACCTTAAAGACCAACTAAGTTTATATTTTGGTATGAGCTTTAGAAGTGTCCATGCACACGAAAGCTCATACCAAAATATAAACTTAGTTGGTCTTTAAGGTGCTACTGAAGGAATTTTTTTATTTTGATTGTATCTGTTATGTATTAAGTTAACTGCAGTACTCATTCTGGCCACCGTGGCTGCAGTTCTCACTCAGGTCCACAACATGCAAATGAAGGATTGAGAGTGCTGTTCACGGATTGGGTAGCTAGGGGGAGTTTGTTACTGTTGCAAGTTACTGAGTACTATATAAGCCAGTCGGCTAACCTACTGTTCAGTCCAGGACTCAGAGCTGAAATAAAGAGCTGGTTGTTTTAAGAGCTGTGTCTTCACCCGTCTTTCTCACTATTCAACAGTATCTCTGATGCTTTATGTTTTGTTTTGTTTTTAAAGAGTGCTGGCAGTAAAAGTCTGAATAATATTTTTATGGTCTTGGAGAATGATTTATTCCAAAAGGAGCCAGTTATTATGCTTCCAGTCGCTTCAAACTGAGCAATATTAATATCTGCAATACTCTGGAAGTTCTTTGCTCATATCAATAAATCCTTGTCCTGTTGGCTAATTTGAGATGCTCGGATATGAAGAAAAAAACACACCACTTATTTTACCTGTAAATAATAGGGCTATGTGAGCCCTTCCACTCTGGGAGCCACCAGCACATCATATTTGCTTCAGATCACTTTGAGAGACCCTCACCTTGGATCCCCAATCTGAAGTGGTATATGGAAAATACACTTGGTCCACCCAATGATTTGCACTGGAAAACCAAAATGTTCATAATTTTTTTTTGGGGGGAGGGGGCGTCCATGCAGGTTCATGGAATCTGTAGCCACGGTAGCCCCCACCCCCTGGAGATTTATCCTGCAAAATTTCAGACAAGTAGATACAGTTTCTGTGCTAGCTACCCGGGCTTGCTTTGTTCAAACTGCTTTAAGAAGTAAAATGGCCATACCTTTTTGGTTTTTCTCACTACAACACCATGTAAATGTTTAGTACAACTTAAAAGTGCTGGTGAATTTCCAGCAGGGTCACAAACAGAAATATTTGTTTCTTTAAAGGTTCTACTTGGGCAGAGATCATTTAACTTTTATTGTAGCAGCTTAAAATGTTTATTGATTAAACTATCAACACTTGGCAAGAAAATCTTCCAAATTAATATTTACTGGACACTTTCCTCCATGGGCGTAGGCAAGGGGGGGCAGGAGGGGGCAGTTGCCCCCCCCTAGAAGCAAAAAATTAATGTATTTTACAGACCATAACCAGCACTTTTCCCCTCCAAAAACTGAAGTGGAAAGGGCTTTGCTTTAGCAAGAGCAGCTAAGTCTCCGCTTGCTGGGGGGGGGGACACACACAGCTGTAACAAAAACACATCAAATAAATAAAGCAAAGTGGCTACCAGTAGTTAAGCAGTTAAGACAATGGAGCATATATCCCCAGGCAAGATTCGATAGCTGACCATTTCACCCTATTGTTCTTAAGTGGGAGTTGTTAATGAGCATTCAGGAGCATTAAGAGTTCAATTGGCGATTTAATGAGGGTGCAGACTCAGAGGATTCAATTTGACTAAGGTGGCTCTGCAAGGCTAAAAGGAAGTGAATAAGAAAGGGGGGAGGCTGTAGCTTTGACAGACACAGTGATGTTTATAAAAAGCATTGGTGTTCCAGTCTGCCCCTCCTCCTGCATCTACTGTAAATCAGGGGTGGCCACCTCCCAAGAGACTCTGATCTACTCACAGAGTTTAAAACTGGGGGTGACCTACCCCCTTTTGGGGGGTTCAGGTCAAAGCTGTTGAGTTTTTTTAAGGAAGGGAAGCCCTTTTTTGGGGGGGTTTAGGTCAAACTTGTTGAGCTTCTTTTAGGAGGGAGGGAGGCCCATTTTTGTTTAGGGCTTCAGGTCATAGTTCAACTTTTTTTAGGGAGGAGGAAAATTTTGGGTGAGCTTTTTTTAGGGGTGCCAGTGACCTACCAGTGATCTACCACAGACATCCAGTGATCTACTGGTAGATCACAATCTACCTGTTGGACGTGCCTGCTGTAAATCAAGCAGAGAGAAAGCTGCTTACAAGGCTCCTGTACATGCAGAGTTCCAGCATCACAGTGTCACCCAGAGGCACCCACAAATATGAGTTATCCCTCTCTCTATTTCTTCCTTCCTTCCCTCCCTCTTCCATCCTTAATAAAATACGGGGGGGGGGCAGATAAGCCCCACATAGAAAGCCCATCAACATGGGGGAATGACTCTTTCAAATACGGTATTTACCAGTAATTGGGGGGGGGGGGAGAGGCACCTAGGCCTCTAGGAGTTGGCTGCTATGTCTAGGAGTAGGACAATTCAAGAAAGCAGAATGATGCATATGCTATGGTAATATATCAATAGAATCATAGAATTGTAGTTGGAAGGGACCACAAGGGTCATCTAGTCCAACCCCCTGCAATGCAGGAATTTTTTCCTAAGGTGGGGCTTGAACCATGGTTGAAATATTATGCTGATATGCAGCAACCCCTCGGAGCCGTTGTGGCTGCGGCCATGCCTTGCCTCGCCCTCGCCCGCCCTGCCACCCCCTCTTGCCTGCCCGACCCTCCCGTCCTCTCCAGCCAAGCAGGGTAGCCGCCAACGCTGCCAGCCCCAGAAGCACAAGGTGGCCGCTGCCGCCGCCGCCGCCGCCACAATGTCATCGGGCCCGTTGGCCCTGTAGCCCCGCCCACATTCCCACTTCGTGGCCCCTCCCCTCCCGTGCCTTGGCCCCGCCCCTGAACGACCATGGCTTGCCCCCCCCCCTAGTTTTGATCCTGGCTACGCCCCTGCTTTCCTCATAAAGATTATGTGGTCTTGACACAGTTCTACGGCGATATAAGCTTTGTTTGTTTGTTCAGCTTATGCAGAATTGCCACTTTCTGACCTGTATAACCATTTTTGCAAATCACAACCTGATGCAGGCAGAGTTCAACTGAGCATCTCTGAGCATGACACAACACTTTTTGCAGAAAACAGTCCAGCACTTCTGTAGCACTCAACTGATCAAGTTTGCAGAGCATGACTTAGGCCTTCCCGATTCAGAATTGTTTGATATGACTCAGCAGTGCACATAATAGGCAGGCCACTGAGCAACTCTCAATACTTTAGCACAGGCATGTCAAACATGCGTCCCTCCAGATGTTTTGGCCTACAACCCCCATGATCCCTAGCTAGCAGGACCAGTGGTTGGGGAAGATGGGAATTGTAGTCCAAAGAATCTGGAGGGCCGCGCCTGCTTTAGCATGAGTTAGCTCTCCCTGGGAACGGCAGCTTGTTACAGATTAACATTCTGTAAACTGCTTAGAAGTCTTCTACATGAATTTTGTCGTTTTGGCAACACTCAAACACCACCATTTGGCGCTAGCTAATCATTATCTGGCCCTTCTGTAAACCATGCTGCCGTACTTTCTGGACAAGACAAGGCTTTTCCATCACATTTCTAGAGAATGCCTTGGGAATTGCTGGTTCAGAACCTGACAAGAGTATAATATGCCGAGAAGGCTGAGAATGACTCAGCATTTTATGACAATGACTCAACATTTCCGTAGTAGGCCAAAGGGAATCATTATTACGCAACTATTCCCCTAGCTCAAAAGAGGTTGGAAGTTTCCCATTTTTGCATTGTGAGTGTATGACATAACTGAGAATAGGATGTAGTTTGAAGAAACACTGCAGTAGAACCACATTTTACCAAATAGCTGTGCATTATTTAAAGAACCGGGCAATACACAATGGTCTAATCCCAGCTGATCACCCAGTCCCATTTGGGTAGTGCCATCGGAATTTCGAAAATATGCTCCCAAATTATGGAAGACAAGCTGTGGCTTTCTGGAGCCTAAGTGAATTCCGGATAACACCAATATACAGAATACTCCTTTTTTTACTATATGCATGTAGCTGCCATGAATCAATTGAGGCCACAATCCTATTCATCCTTGCTGTGGCCATGAACACACTATGTGTACTAAGAATTCCGGACACTGTACTTCGTTCAGGGTTGGTGGGAACTATAAATCCCACTGAATTCAGTATTGAGTATTATTACGAAGTGGGAGCAAGCATCCCTGTTCCTGGGGTGACCCTGAAAGCCAATCACTGCCAGGGGCAAAAAAGCAGGAGAGTTTATTTCAAAGTTGCAGCAAAAAAGGCACAGAAGGTTAACATAAAATGTCTGCGTACCATTCAAAGGCACGAAGCTCATTTTTATGTTATTTCTCTACAAAGCATCACGTTAACCCAACATATTAGGAATATGCATTTGCTGTTCTAGGTGTGATTAGCTCACACAGGTACCTTTTCATTGGTTGCAAAAACATGTTCCTATCTGCATTAGGAGTATCATGGCAATGGGTAATTGCTAAGCAAAGTTGCACTTTAAATTTGGCCTACTGTCCCCTATCAGCTAGGTGTGACCTTCTGTTTTTAATTCACTACTGTCTAGAAGAGTTTGCCTTTTAAATGTTTCTTTTCTCTCCAGACTCCTGCTTCTGCAGGCTGCCAATTCTTGCCTGTTGCTTTGCCAGTTATTAGATGACCACTCCGAGCGGCCCTAGGAGGGAAGGCTGGGCAGGGAGAAGAGAAAATGCAGTTTATTCATTTAGAGGGAGGGGTGCAGAGCACGAAAGGGGGAAATGTTGTTTAGCAGAAGATAAGGAAGTTTATTCACGATGCCCCCTTATTATTACCTATTAAATTTGTGTACTACTCTTCATCCATAGATCTCAGGGCAGTTTACAACGTTACAGTACAAAAAACATAAAACACGTAATAAAATTAAGAACCCAAGCATGGAGAGTGCTGGTCCTTGAGGTATTGCAGTCCTGACATGAATAGCATCCTGCACACTCAGCAAAGTCTTGTTTTTCCTTCCAGTTGGTTTCCAGGGGAAGATACATTTGAAGAGCTTTCTCTCAGTTAAAAGATCACAGGTTGTCCACACAATGACCATTACCTTCTCCTCCTCGTCTTTTTTCTGAAGATACCTCTGCTCCCCATAGCAATGAAGGCTTTAAAAAAAAAAAAAGGTTGCCCATAGGCTTGCAAACGTTGTACAGGTATTTACATTAGCTCCAAGTTAATTAAGACTACCGTTTGTATTGCTCCTGATAATTTACCTTTGCACTGCCTGGCTAAGCTCAGTGCCAGTGGTGTTCTGAACTGCCGATTAAGAAATACAGACTTGTTAGGATCTTTCCAAAATGCAACATGCTATGATTAGATGGATTTCCTAGTTAATATATTGTTCCATTATATTTTGGGCCACAAATTATTGTGGTTGACCTGCTAACGCACTTAATGTATTAGCCTTGGAAAGGTTTCACAGAATCCACTGATTTGGTTTGATTTAATTAGAATACTTGATTGGCTTGGAGTAATTTCACTTTGCCTACCAACTGGACTTATTATCCAGTGAGCAGATGTTGCATTTGATTTGTAGCTTGCATGGGTGGGCCCACCCTGTTTCACCCCGAGGCAAAAATAGAAATTGCCACCTCCTGCCCACCCCCCTGCTGCCGTGCCCCAGCTCTCGCTGAACTTGGTGGGAGCTGGCTGGGATGCTCCTCAAAGCTTTTCCTCCTGGGGGCAGGAGGTTGGTGGTTTTTTAAGCACCTATAGGCAGCCGTGCACAATTGCAGCGGGTTGGACTAGATGACCCCCAGGGTCCCTTCCAACTATGACTCTTGTCAGCAAGGGCCTTGGGATTAAAAGGATCCCTCACCCTATGCTCTAGGTGTAACGCTTTTCATGCAGAGGAATGAAAAGCACTCCTTTAGAGGGGGCAAGGGAAAATGGCTTTCAACTCTCAGAAGTTTGGGAAGTGCTGACCTAACAAAAGCAGAGAGAGGCATTTTCACCTGGCTTTTCAAAGAGCGAAGCATTGGCGTTTCTGTCCCTCCTGAGCAATTGATGCTGTCAGGAGAGCACCACACCTTGATAAATTCCTCCATCCTCAATGATTACTCCCTTACAGTTCACAGACAGGAGGAAATTAATTCTTGGCTGCAGTGACAGAGTGATGCTGCCAGGCAGTTCCATTGCGTCCTCCCCCCACTGCTTTCATCTGAACAGCCCTTTGAAAAATCTTCCTCCCCTCCCCCTTACACGGAATATCACTAAGATTATAAACCATTGAGCTCCAGTCAAATAAGCTTTAATCGTTCCCCAGAATCTGGCTGCCAAGCCTATCGGGCTGGGAATTTGCAGCTCCAAAAAAACGGGAGGAAATTTCCATGGAGAAACCTCCTCTGTGCGTAACACAAATCTGCAAAGGCTGCCGATTTACAAAGCAGCACTATACCTATCAAGGGGGAAAACGCAACAGAATTTGCTTTCTGCCCGCCCCCTTTGCAGGCTTTCTGGATTGCAGCAAGCAGATGAAATGTATTGCTCCAAGTGTACATCTAAGCAGACTTTGCAGGATCAGAGTTGGAAGGGACCCCAGCAGTCATGAAGTCCAACCCTGTGATGCAGGACTCTCAGTTAAAAGCATCCATGACAGATGGCCATCCAATCTCTGCTTAAAAACCTCAAAGAAAGAAGCCAACCTAACATCTCACCTATGTATTATTATTATATTATTATTACGGGATATATGGGGTGTTAGGGGAGGGGTAGTACCTGGCGGGGGACACATCATGCTCCTTCTGCAAGGGGGTTTGTCCACCTTTGGTCCCTACCTGGCGCTAGGCTCTCACCTGTGGCTCCGAGAAGCTGTCAGCGTTTGACTGGCCTGCTAAACCAGGTGAGGGTAGCCAATGGGTCTGAAACCTTTGGCGCGTTAGGGGACTTCTCCTGCATGCAAAGACAGACTCTGACGGATGGAGCGGACGAGACCAAGAGTGGGTCCAACAGTCAAGAAGGTGGTTTCTGCACATGCAGTAGAGGGAAGCGAGGGGCAGATGGGCCTCGTCAAGCTGGGAAGGGAGCCCATCTAGGAGATGGAAAGCTGGGTGGTCCTAAACCTCCGCTGCCTTGCAGGATGTCTTCAGGAGAAGAAAAAGCTAAGGAGTAAACCCTACGCAAATCTGGATTGGAGTTCCTAAAATGGTTGGGTGATATTTTGTACACCTGCTTCCAGCGACTCCTGCAGCCCCAACAGGTGCCAAAGGTATAGCTCTGCCTTCCTTTCGACCACATCCATGAGGCTGGGCAGCCCAGGACCTCCAGACACACTATCCAGGCTTGCACTTCAGTGATGCTGATGCACCCCCAGAGGTGCACTCTATTGTCTCTTTGAGATAGACAGGTGCCAACATCAATTACAAGTAGCTCCTAGGTCAGGGGTCCCCAGACTTACCGTGCAGTGGGCCGGTGCCCACCGCGCTGACCGCGTGGCGGGCCGGAGGGCTGGGGAGTGCGCGCCCATGCGCATGCGCACACGCGCCCGTGCGGGGAAAAAATTGCCGAAAATCGCTTGTGTGCATGCGTATGGGCCTCCCCCGACCCGGAAGTGCATCGGAAATGACCTCTTCTGGGTCGGGAGAGGCCCATACGCATGCGCACAAAGGATTTTCGGCGATTTTTTGCTGATTTTTCAGTTCGTCGCCGCGCGCTGTAAGAGCGGGCGGCGGGGATCGTCGCGGGCCGGATTGGGAGGCCGATTGGGCCGCATCCGGCCCGGGGGCCGTAGTTTGGGGGCCCTGTCCTAGGTCTTGTGGGTGGCCCAAGGTCACTGGGTGAGCCTCATGAGATTTCAACTCTGGTATCCCTAGTCCAACACTATAACCACTATACGATCTTGGCTTTCAAAAGGCTGGCTGTCATTTCATATAAAAGCTTCTTCTTCTTTTTGCCACTATTACAGGTGGGACCTGCAACAAAATGTTGCAGCACCTGTTCAGCCATGCCTTTTTCTTAACTATACAGTGGTACCTCAGGTTACAGGATGCTTCAGGTTACAGACTCTACTAACCCAGAAATAGTACCTCGAGTTAAGAAATTGTGTGGCGGCAGCGGGAGGCCCCATTATCTAAAGTGGTGCCTCAGGTTAAGAACAGTTTCAGGTTAAGAACGGACCTCCAGACCGAATTAAGTTCTTAACCCGAGGTATCACTGTACTTCATTACACACACACACACACACACACACACACACACACACACACACACCAAGAGTGAGTTTTTTCAATCACTACCCCTAGCAGACACTCAGCATACTGCATCCCCAATCATATTCAGTCTTCAAAGGGCTTTTGAGGGGCATTTGTCCCATTTGGGGGTTCCCCCCCCCAGTGTCAAAAGATTTTCCCCATTTTCCATTTTGAATACATAGATCAGACATCCCCAAACTGTGGCCCTCCAGATGTTTTGGCCTACAACTCCCATGATCCCTAGCTAACAGGACCAGTGGTCAGGGAAGATGGGAATTATAGTCCAAAACATCTGGAGGGCCGAAGTTTGGGGATGCCTGACATAGATGAACCAGCATCAGACATCTCCGTTGGTTAGAGTGTAGTGCTGATAACGCTAAGGTTGCAGGTTCGATCCCCACATGGGACAGCTGCATATTCCTGCACTACAGGGGGTTGGACTAGATCAGGCACCCCCAAACTGCGGCCCTCCAGATGTTTTGACCTACAACTCCCATGATCCCTAGCTAACAGGACCAGTGGTCGGGAAAGATGGGAATTGTAGTCCAAAACATCTGGAGGGCCGAAGTTTGGGGATGCCTGGACTAGATGATCCTCAGGGTCCCCTCCAACTCTACAATTCTATGAACCTGAATTTGCAATTAGTGTATGATGATATTGTTGCATTTATTTATTATCCATGATTTGCTCCGACACTGTTGCTTGCTGCCTTTCTTTAAATGAAAGCTACAAGAAAGGCTTTTTCCCAACTCCCTTTCCCCCAGGTATAGACACAATACTGTACTTGGCATGGCTGGCAAGAGGAGAGGGAAAAAATAATTCTGGAATCCTTTGTACAAACAGGCTCCCCGACCCTCTTTCTCAGAGCGCTGGATGGATCTCGCCTGCCCTCCGCTGGCTGTAACAGAACTTTTGATTGTCAGAGGATAGAAGAGTTCATGCAGCAAAGGGAGGCGGGGGGGGGAATAGTGAGCAATATGTCATGTTATATAAGCTACTTTTTCTCCCTTTTTAAGCAGAGTTCCTGCTCCGTGCGACGCAGGAGGGATTCTCTCCCCCACCCACCCCCAACGATTCTGCAAGAAGCAAAACCGAGGAAAGAGATCAGGGCTGGTGGCGTGACAAACCTGAGATATCCAGATCTTTTCTTAAGAAACAAAACAAAGCTGTAGAAACAACAACAGCAGCACGTGATCAAGAAAAAGCCCTTTAAAAATGCATCCATCCCTGCCTAGGCTATTTTTATAGCACGCAGATACTTCCACCAGGGAAAAATAAAATGTGGAGGAAGAGAACGGCAGAGACAGAATCAGAAAGCATTAAAGGCAGGCAAATCGCTGTGATGTCAGAAACACTGCAAATGTATACATTTGGGCGACAGGGAAGCGCGAGCAGTCTCCCCAACTTCTACCTGCAGGTGTTTCTGATCACACTGCATTGGGGGAGCCGTGGAAAGACCCAGTTGTGACCCCGTAGCAAAAAGCAATCTCCTCCTCCACAGATTCAGCTGCCTCCCACTGACCAGGCAGCCTCCAATTCTTTGAAGCAAGCACGAAGGATCACAATGCAATAGACTCGGTACTTCGGAACTCACTTATTTACACGATTTACTCATATGGGGCGTTCGGTGTCGGTAGAGCTTTGCACAATAACACGGGAAGTTGTTTTATGACCTCTGGTGAAGCTACCTTAATACTGGCATCACTGACTCATGTTGGTAGAGCACTGATCTCAGGGTCGTGGATTCGAGCCCCACATTGGGCAAAAGATTACTGCGTTTGCAGGGGGTTGGACTAGATGACCCACAAGGTCCCTTCCAACTTTACAGTTCTATGATCTATGGTCGGCAGCAGCTCTGCAGAGTTTCATTCAGACGGGGGTCTCTCCCAGACCTGCTTGGAGATGTGGGGGATTGAACCTGGAACCCTTGGCATGCCAAGCGTGTGCTCTGCCCACGAACATCTGGAAGTCTACAGCTTCCTCTTGCCTGGCTCAGAACAGAACAGTATCTCTAAGTTATTTCAGATCCATTGCAAATAAAAGAAAGGAGGTCAGCATGGTTCAGAATCAAAGAATCATAGTTGGAAGAGACCACAAGGGCCATCCAGTCCAACCCCCTGCCAAGCAGGAAACACCATCAAAGCATTCCTGACAGATGGGTGTCAAGCCTCTGCTTAAAGACCTCCAAAGAAGGACACTCCACCACACTCCTTGGCAGCAAATTCCACTGTCGAACAGCTCTTACTGTCAGGATGTTCTTCCTAATGTTTAGGTGGAATCTTCTTTTTTGTAGTTTGAATCCATTGCTCCATGTCTGTTTCTCTGGAGCGGCAAAGGAATAATTTTTAGAAAGTTCCAAGTTGGTAACAATAGGACAAATTCCAGCAGCAATCCAGTCCCTCAAAAAATCCAGGACAAGGCCTCGCCCCGGTCCACCCCCCACCAGCTAGAATGACAAAGAGTCCCACACTAAAAATGTGTCCTAGAGCACTACATTACATTTTGTCTTCTTTACATATACAATTATATACAGGAAAATTCCAACAGACAGCTTTTCAAGCCTTCATTTGGGGTGGAGGTAAAATGAAAACCTTAAAAAAATTGTTTGTTTGTTTTTTTTAAAAAAATTCACCCTTCCTTTTTAAACTAATAAATAACAACAACAACAACAACAACAACCCCCCACAGAGACACAAGGCTCTTTCCACTGCCTCCTTCACCGATGCACTTTTGAAGACCCAGTAAGGTAAATAATAACCCTCCTGAACATTTAAGAAATCTGACTCTCAGTAGTCTCCATTGTTATGAGGAGAGAATATTTTGGGGGAAAATTTGGGTAGGGATTTTGGTCCACATCAGGGATGGGAGGTGGAGGCCAAGGGATGATGTCTTGCCCAGGGCCTTCTAATGTGTTCATAGCAAAGGTAAACTGGGGATTTACTGGTGGCTCAAATAGAAAATACAGAAATAGGATCTATAAACTTGCTAGATTTAGAGGTACTCACTCTCATCACCAGCTAAAAAGCAAAATTAAAATTGCTGGATGCAAGGAAGAAAAATGTGCTTGGAACATCCAGTTCCTTGTCTGCTTCCCACCAGCCAAGATGTCCCCATCTTCCTTGGAAATTAATTTCCTTTTATTAATCACAGCTAATGTTTTGCAAAGCGTTCCAAAGATGAAAACATCCAGAAGTGTGTATGCCTAATTTGGTATTACCTTGGTGACTTGAAGGCTGCTTGAGACCCAGTTTGCTTTCTAGAATCCCACCCAGTAGCCAAGATAGGGGGTTAACAGTGGCCAAAACCAGTTGTCCTCAAACAGCAGCCACATCAAGCAGAATTTATTGGCGTGAAGGGGAAAGTCTCAAGAAGGTATGGGCAAGGCAGAATATTGGCTGAAACTTTGGTTTTGGCAGGCAAGAGGGAAACAAATGAATACATTCAGAATGGGGCTCCCAGTACGTTTCCAAGCACAGTTCAAAGTGTTGGTGCTGACCTTTAAAGCCCTAAATGGCCTCGGTCCAGTATACCTGAAGGAGCGTCTCCACCCCCATCATTCTGCCCGGATACTAAGGTACAGTACCGAGGGCCTTCTGGCGGTTCCCTCGTTGCGAGAAGCCAAGTTGCAGGGAACCAGGCAGAGGGCCTTCTCGGTAGTGGCGCCCGCCCTGTGGAACGCCCTCCCATCAGATGTCAAAGAGAAAAACAGCTACCAGATTTTTAGAAGACATCTGAAGGCAGCCCTGTTTAGGGAGGCTTTTAATGTTTAATAGATTATTTTATTTCATTTTTCTGTTGGAAGCCGCCCAGAGTGGCTGGGGAAACTCAGCCAGATGGGTGGGGTATAAATAATAAATTAGAAGAAGCAGTGATAGTGCCTTTCCTCAACAGTGGTCATGGGAATCACGCTACCTTGCATTGCTTACGCTTGGTGAATAATTTATTTTTTCACATACAACAGGTAAAAGGAGCTAGGTTGCAGGTACTGAGCTACAACTGAGCAGTCCAGCTCCGCCCTACTGGTGTTAAGGATAATGGTTTAATTTCCTGGAATGGAAATGTTTGCTTATGTTGAATTGCTGTGTTTTTCCTTTGGCAGTAGCTCTCTCGTGTGATTGGCTGTGAGTCACAAGAGAGAGGCATTCCATTGTTTTATGACCATTACTCAAGCAACTGTCATTCTAAACTGTTTTCTGTGCCCCCCCCCTCTCTCTCTCGTGTGTGTGTGTGTGTGTGTGTGTGTGTGTGAGAGAGAGAGAGAGAGAGAGAGAGAGAGAGAGAGAGAGAGAAGCCCACTCACCCCTCTTGGTATGGCGTTGCGGAATGAAAGAGGCTTCACTAGGGCCCCAACGTAGGAACTAGAACTGCTGTGCCCTTCCTAATAGGTGGTGGGGGAAGAAGCATCCAGCATCCAGCGGCGATAGTGATTGTAGCATCCACGCTCAATCGTGCCAGCCGAGAGCCTTTGAGCTGCCCACTGGCCAGGAGCAGCAGTTTTTCCTCTCCTTTACAGGCTTTTTCGGAGTAGGGAGATTGGGGGAGGACTCCGCAGAGGCGCCCGGTTTCCGCGCCACCCACCTGGCGGCCAAGAACAGCACGGCTTCCTTCCTCCGGCAGGCGTTACGGCAAGAGGAGCAGGCGTGGGGGATTTGCCAGCTTTCCCCGTGTTTCCATATTTCCCACGGCTTTGTCATCGCAAGGGTGGTTGGAAACATGAGTTTTTTGCGTGGGTGAGTAGTTCCTTAATTACCAAGAGCCGAGGATTCTGGGAAACTTTGGCGAGTTTTCGTGGCCTTTGATGCTTACTGTGGGGGGGTGGAAAAAAAATTCTGGTCGCTAAAAAGCACAGGTTTTCTTGAGGCCGGTTTTGTTTGTTGCTTACATAACGTGGTTTTCAGTAATCGAAAAATTCAGGAATTGGATACTAGCACTATTGGGGCCTTCCTTGATTGTTGGTGCATTTTAAAATCAAAGCCATGTGGTGCCAGGGCGCAGACCCTGGTTGTAGTGTTCTTTTCCTTTGTTGTAAGAGCTGAGCCGCGCCATGTTGTCGTGGAATCTGGGCCTTCCAGGTGGGCGCGCAATAGAACTAGAGTGACCAGTGCTACCACTTTAAACAATAAAAGGTAATTAAAGGAATAAATAAGTAAGATCATTGTTGAGTTATAAATTAACAAAGAGGGCAATTCGGATTACGGCTTTTGTTTTAAGTTTAGCTCTGAGATTTGCTAGTGCATGTTGCTTTTAACTTTGGACTGTTTAGTTTACATTGGACGTACGCTTGGTGTGGGTGCAGTTGTTTGGGAGCCATATGTGAAATCTTGAACATATTTAATTTTGGGGAGTTCATTTAGCTTGCATTTATTTTCCTGTACTTTTGGTCGCGTGTTTTTCTTGATGCTTATTTTGGCGAGGTTCCTTTCTAGCATTGAGGGTGGTGTGCTTGGTTTTTGGGGAGTGTGGCTGGTGTATATGTGGGAATCTCACTTGCTGCCTTAGGTATTGTTTTAAGAAAAAGCCTGCTCCTTTTCCCTTGTGGGGTATCCAACAACCCGTATAGAGACCTTAAGTGGGTTCCCTATCGGTAGGAGAAAACAACAGAGGCCAACCTGAGAATATTGAGAAGCAAAGCAGCTAGCAAGCCTGATCTTTATTAAACTGTTGAAACAGGGTTCCTCACTCACCACACGCAGGTGGGAGGAGAACCCTGAACAATGGTGCGCAAGCCCTTATATAGACTTTTGAAATTTCCCACCCTGTAGCTCAAGACCACCCCCCAAAACATCATACATACATCACAGAAGGAGGCAGGTCTTCAGCAGAAATACATCACAGGAGAAGCTTTATGGTCACTGATTGCTTTACCTGGGCAACCTGACCACTCTTTTGTGATGGCCAATACTTTTAGTTCCTGAATCCAGGTCACAGGCTCACCCTATTCATGCACAAATGCACCCTTAAGACAGGTGCTGTAATGATGCTGGTTGTGAGGAGAGAAGGGGGATAAAGGTACAGTGGAGTTAAGAGCGGAACAAAACCATATCTCCAAGCGAAGGGGAAGCTAAAGACCGGAGAGGGAGAGATAATTGAGAGATTGTAAGAAAAGGCACGTTGGGAACCCGTGAGAGATAACGCAGAGGAGGGTGATGAGAAAATGGAGGACTCATTTTAAGCTGACTCAAGTAGAGACACTTGCTTCCGTAGTCTTCACGGAAGTGGGGATAAAGAGAACAATTAGTGGTGTAGCAGGTGGGTGATATCTAGTGGTAGATCTTTCAAGACCGGTGCTATGTGGTCTCGGCGACCGCTCCCAGTCACCAATCTAGCTGCCGCATTCTGGGTGGCTCTGATTTGATATCTAGTGGACAAACTAACAACATGAACCGAGACCAGGACTCTCTGCTTCGAGACAGACGCTATATTTTGCTTCTGATTCTTATCAGGTATTCGAATCTGTTTTGATGTCACGATAGACACATAACAAAGGGAACTCCCGGATTAAGGGGGAAAGGGCTTATTGTAAAAGTGAATTTCAGCATTCGTTTGGCGACTTGGACTTGAATTAATATATTTGGAACAAGATAGGAACCAGAAGAGCGCAATCCATAATAGCAAAAAGACAATTGATATCAAATGATAATGACACCCTGGCCAATATTAAAGAATTAATAACAGAAATGAATAAATCTTTGAATGATAAATTAGATTCGGTGGAGGCCAAATTGGAAAATAATTCGAAAACAATTTTGGAAATGACGGGACAGATAAAGGATTTATATGGCAAGAATAAGGAAATGGAGAAATCAATGAAGGATCTGAGCGCTAAAGTTAAGCAGACAGCTGAAAGTAAGGAATTAAAGAAAATACAAGAAAATGAAGAAAAGAAAAGACAAGATATAAAGAAAATGCAGGAAGAGTTAGCTGACCAACTTGCTCTGGTGGAGATGAGGCAAAAGGCATTGACGTTAAGATTGAGAGGTGTCACAGAAATGGCCAATGAGCGAATTGAGGAGAAAATAATTAAAGAGCTAGCGGAACGGCTGAGGGTCAATGAAGATGAGTTGATATTGGATGTGGATAAGAGCTACAGAATAAGCGGAGAAATGTAGCGAGTAGGCATAGGTCATAGTTACGAGAAGTGGGCCTATGCTTTCCTGGTATATAACTGCAGGGAATGAGCCATTTTGCCTTTTTGGTATAAGTCATTTTGTCTTTCTAAAAATCATATGTTCGTCTTTCTAAAAATCATATGTTCTGACTCCCTTTGCCTTACTAAGATGCTGTTTCTATGACCGTCAGCACTGCCTATGTTTACATAAAGCCACCTGGTTAGGGAATGTTCTTGTCTGGCTGGCAGAATTCCTGGAACATTAGATAAGGATGGATGTTTCAAGAAGTGGGCTATGGGTTATGGCTGACTGTCTTTCCATGCTGTATTGCTAATTGTTGTACTCGCATTGATGAAGTGTCTTTTATGTATTATATTGCTTTCTAATATTTACCAAAGTTTAATTGTAATTGTATCCATGATGGAAATGCACCTATGTTGGAAAGCACCTAGATTCTGTCTGTGTTATAGCTGGACGCTGGATGTGAGCACACACAGACAGGAACCTTGGAGACTTGGAAGGGGTTATACCTAAAATGTGGCAGGAAGCTTATGTAATTTTAATACCAAGAGGGAAAGAGGGAATCGAGGAAGTAGGAAATTTTAGACCAATTTCTCGCCTGAATATAGATTATAAAATATTTGCAGAAATTTTGGCCAATAGAATAAAAGGGGTATTAAATAGGGTCATTGGGCAAGAACAACAGGGTTTTTTTTACCAAAGATGTTTAACAATATGATAATCTTTTTGAATTTATTGGAATATATTGATTGGAACCCTAGTAAAAGGGCAGCATTCATCTTTCTAGATGTGGAGAAGGCGTTTGACAATCTAGCCTGGGGGGGTTATGAAGAAAGTTTTGGGGGAAATGGGGGTAATGGGCAGATTTTTGGAAGGAGTAAAGGCAATTTATAATAAGCAAATGGCTATATTGATTATAAATGGGGTAATCTCAGAAGAATTTGAGATATCTAAAGGCACTCGCCAAGGATGCCTACTGTCTCCATTATTGTTTATTCTGTCACTGGAATTTCTGATACAAGACATTAAAAAGGATGAGGATCTCAAGGGAATCTCAGTGGGGAGGAGTAATTATAAAATAAGGGCCTTTGCAGATGATATCATAATAATGATGGAGGAACCAGTAGAAACAATAAATAATCTGAAAAAGAAATTATTAAAGTATGGAGAAGAAGCAGGATTTAAAGTTAATGGAAATAAAACTAAAATAATTGTTAAAAATATGAGAAAAGAGGAAGTAAGCAAATTAAAAGCAGCTATAGAGTAGGAGATAGTGAATAAAGTGAAATATTTAGGAATAATAGTAAACTCAAATAATGTTAATTTATATAACAATTATGCCAAAATACAGAAAAACATTAAGGATTTAGAGATGGAAAGGGTTAAATTTGACATTTTCGGGAAGAATAGCGGTTTAAGTAAATTTATTTGGCACGGAAAAGGGCTAGAATACAGTTTAGATTATTAACAGATATAAAAGAAAGGGGAGGCTGGGAGGTTCCAAATTTGAAATTATACCACGCAGTGGCATATTTGTGCTGGATGAAAGATTGGTTTCTGCTCAAAGACCGAGAATTATTAGAACTGGAAGGCTTCAGAAACGTAGGCGGCTGGCATGCATATCTATTAAAGAAAAGGAAATTATACAGTGTTTCCCCCCTTTTTAATATATAGTCATAAAGTAAGCCATGGCAGGGTTTTTCTAAAAGTAAGAGAAGTAAGACATACCCCGAACGTGAGCCACCATTGTTCCTGTCGCCTCCTCAGCCCCTCCTGCATGCTCAGGGAGCCAGGGGGAAAAAATGCGCCTCTCAGCTGATTTCCCCACAGCCTGCTCAGCTTGCAGAGAGAGGGGGGGGGGGGGAGACGGCCTCTTCCTGTCCCACCTGTTGCTGACGCACTGGGAGCCAGCAAACCAGCAAGAGAGCAGGGGGGGAGGGGGAAGGGCGCCTCTCAGCTGAGTTCTCCACACCAGCTCAGCACGCAGGGAGAGAGGTGGGGTCGGGAAGCCTCTTCCTGCCCCCCTGGGAGCCAGCAAACCAGAGAGGCACGGGGAAAACCGTGTCTCTGAGTGCAAGAGACGCCGACTCAGCAGAGACTGAGGGACCAAGAAGCAAGGGGGTACTGGTACCAGTAAAGACCAGTAAGAAAGAACCCCTTTATTACTCCCCCCTTTTAAATAATTTTTATTCCCAAAAGTAAAAAAAAAAAAACCTCTTTGGGGACCCACATTTTGGGGTGGGGGGTGGGGGACTGAAGCCACTGTTCTCACCAGAGAAATTGCTCTGTAAATGGAAGTGGGTTGCTGAAAGAACAAAAGAGCCCTGAAAAGCCACTTTGATGCAGCAAGTTGGGGTGTTGATAAAGACCAGTAAGAAAGAACCCCGTTATTACTCCCCCTTTTTAAAATATTTTTTTTATTCCCAAAAGTTAAAAAAACCCCTCTTTGGGGGCCCACATTTAATTGAATAAATGTTGATTGCTGTATGCTCCAGCAGAAGATGACTTAATTTTAATTGAAGAAATGTAGATTGCTGTACTGTACCGTACCATACTGACGCAATAAAATTAAGACATCCCACCGAAAATAAGCAACCCTGTGTTTTTTTAAGGAAAAAAAGTTACAAGATGGTGTCTTAAAAAGGGGGAAACACGGTAAATCGTTTTCAGATCATATGATTAAAAAATCATTATATAATATTTGGGAAGAATAAAAGAATTCACTCAAACCAAAGGTACCATGGTGGGCTTCACCGCTGGAGATGACAGAGATGAATAGCAAACCTAAAGGGGGGAAATGGTTAACTTACAAAGACCTATTAGTGAAAGAAAGTGATCAATTTGTGTTAAAACTATACCAACAGATTGAAAAATATTGCATGAGCTGGTTACATTATTATCAAATACAAAGCGTATTTAATAAACATAAATTAGTGGGATTTTCTGAAAATAGATCCAAATAACAAGAATTGTTGATTGAGAATTCTATCAAACCATTGGCAAAAATATACAAATTCTTATTAGAATGATATATGAAGGATGAGGAAGTCAAAAATGTGATGATAAGATGGGCACAAGATCTTGGTAGAACAATTTATAGGAGTCAATGGGATAAATTGTGGAGGGTGGACATGAAATTCACGGCCTGTATGGGGATTAGGGAAAACATGATGAAATAGATGGCATCTGACGCCGGAAAAATTAGCAAAAAAAAAAAATAGGAACAATTCGGATAAATGTTGCGAAATGTAAAGAAAAAATAGGTAATTACATTCACTGTTGGTGGAATTGCAGTAAGGTCTTTAAATTTTGGTCAGATATCTATGAAAAATGAAAGATAATGCTAAAGAGGACGTTCGAGAAAAAGCCAGAGATTTTTCCATTAAGGTATTAAGCATAATACCTGATAGCATCCCGAGTGACAGGAAAAATATTCTCTTGTATGCATGTGCAGCAGCCAGAATGTTGTTGGCTCAAAATTGGAAGGGGGATAAAATACCATCAATCCCGGAGTGGCATATTAAGTTGGTAGAATTCATGAATTTAGCAAGATTGACGGAGGTAATCAGGGAGGGATGTCCCAAAACAAAAATTGAAAGAGGAATGGAGATATGTGGAAGAATATTTGTGCAAAGAGGGTTTAAGTACGAAATTGGTGATTTGCTTAGGCTAAGATTCACAAGAAAATACAAGGATATAAAATGTAAGAAAAATATGATTATGTTTTATTTTATTTTTCAAAACTCAATGAAGAAGAAGCATGGTAATTGAACATAGGAAGAAAGGGAAATGATATTAAAATGATTGGAAGTTGATTTTTATTCCTTATTTCTCTGGTTTTTCTTTTTCCTTTTCTCGTTTTCCTTTACTTCTTTTTTCTTTCTATATCTGGATGGATGTTATGATTTGATACGATTTGTTATAATTTGTTTTTTGTATGGGTGTGTTTGTTTGTTATGATTTGTTGATGTTTTAATAAGAAATAAAGCTTATTTAAAAAATTAAAGAAAAGAAACATGAAACACACAGGGGGGAAATGACATACACAGGTTAAATTGCCATGTTGGCACTTTGCAATCAATAAGTGTGTTTTGGGTTGTGCAGTTTGGAAACTTGGGTCTCTAAAAGGTTCTCATTAGGGGCCAAGTGCTGCCAAGATCATGCCACATTCCAATGCACGGTTGGGCATTGCGGCAATCCTTTGTTTTGGATGGAGGGGAGACTGTAGTCTCCGCCTGCCCCTCCAAACGCTGGGGTATCCCATTAAAGGGATCTGGGAGGAGCGGCCATGTCCAGGGCCGAAGGCACTCCCTCGAACAGCGATCCCTGTGGGGGCCACGCTATTTGATGTCTTAGGAACCCTGCCTGGTCTGACCACACATATTTAGATTTCCCCATGCCCAAGCCGAGCCTCTTTCATCTGTATTCAATCAAGTTGTGGCCTCTTTTGACCCCAAACCAGTCTTATTGGTCTCTTTATTTATATGGGTTGGGATATGGGGACCCCAACACCTGGTCCCGCAGTGCCCTGCCAAGAGGTTTCTCTGGCTGATGCTGAGCGTGTTGCACATTAGTGTGAATAATCATGACAAAATGGCTATAAAGAAATGAGGACAAAATAAACAGGAAGGAAGGAACACAAATTAGTTCAGAGCTGCAGGGCTCTGCCCTCTCCCCACCCACCCCACGCTGAAAAGTCTGCATTAGGTAAGGGAAGGCATAGGGAAAGTGCAAGCTCCTGCAAAAAGACACATGATTGGTGGCTAGATGCAGGCAGATGTTTCTGAATGGAAAGTCAGGCCGGGAATGTTGTCCGATCTGGGTCAGTGGACATAATGAAGGCCAGTTGGCCTCCTTGCTTGCAAGCAACCACCTTGTGTTCTCCATAATTTCTCTTTCACTGAATCCATCCCCTGAAGAGCTGGGATGTCCCAGGTTGGGCATTTGCTCAGTCATACATGGCTTCCGGCTTCAACCTGGAAACGAGAAATAAACCAAACAGCTGATCCCTACATGGACTTGGGGAATAAATACACTGCCACCAACAGCAGAACTATTGCTATGCTCCTTTGACCGCTGCTCATTTGCTGCTCAGAGACATGTCGTTATCATCATGTGCTCCCTCCATCTGTTAGTGTTTTCATCTCTCTCTCTTTTTTTGGGGGGGGGGGAGAAAGATAGCAAATAGCATTTCATACTGGTGACGCACTTACGGGTCTCAAACCATATAGGTACAAAGGGGAAAATGATTCCCAGTTATTTCAGTGGCACACAGTAATGCAATACTACCCACGATTGTATAAACTTTTGTTTTTAAAGAATGGTGCCCTGTTAAGAATAATATCAAGTTTTAAGAATCTTTTGAGCTTGTCCTTCAGGAGCTTGCAGAAGCAATAGCTGTAAATAGCACACAAATGGAGGGCATACTTTGTGATGACTTCTTTTTGTACTTTTTATGTAAACATGAGATAAAAGGCACAGCAAACAAGCACCAGCTGTCCAACAGAAAACGTACAATGCATTCCTATGCGTGTCTATCCAGAAGCAAGACCTAGCATGTCTGCAAAGAAATTGGGGTTCCCAAATCTTGGGAACCAGGCGCTTGTTGGCTTAGCAGCAGGGTTGCTACCCATGGTGGCCCTTGGCCACCATGGAGGCTCGTAGGTTCCCACAAATGAGCCAATCCATGGAGATTGGGGGGCGTGGCCTGGTGAGTGGGCCTGAGGGTTGCAGGCTTCACTAAGGTCCACCTGCCAGCTATTTATCCCAGCCAACCCTGCACAGCCGTTCAGTCAGCTGGGAGCATCAAGGAGGATGGACAAAGAAAGAAGATCCAAAGATCCAAAGGCAGCAAGGGACTTGGAGCACTGACCGTCCATCCAAAGACCACTGTGCTTTCTCACCCGGCCATAGGAGCTGCGCTGCAGCGTACTGTGCAATAAAGGAGGCGCTGCTATGATGGACAAGAGTCGGCCGACTGCAGGCTTCGTTGGGTGACGAACGCAGACATCATCAGGAGGATTGCCAGGATCATGGGTGAGCCCCACAAAAAGAGCTGAAGGCGCTGGGCTTGTTAGCTGCCCAGGTGCCAGGCACATTTCTTAGCTCAGGTGCCTTAGGGCAGGGGTGGCCAACTTCCAGAAGACTGCGATCTACTCGCAGAGTTATAAACTGGAGGTGACCTACCCCCGTTTTAGTGGGGTTCAGATCGAAGTTGTTGAGCTTTTTTTAGAGAGGGGAAATGACCCGTTTCATAACCCATTTCCCTCTCTAACCCTTTCTGAAGTTCTGAAGCCATGGCTCGAAGCAACATGGGCCTGCCGCAGAAACTAGCGGCACCCGCCTTCCCCACCTACTTACAGCTGCTACAGTGCCACATGGTTGGCACCATTTTGCCTACACGTGGTCTGTGCTTCACTGACCCTGTGGGAGGCAGGTAGGGGAGGGGGTCACATGGGGAGGCAGGCACCCAAGAAAAAGGGGATTTCCATGAGGTTTTACATGACGTTTTCTGCACGTTGGGGGTAGGGCATGAAGCTTTGGTGCTGCACCTATTAGGTCTTCCCAAGGTGTCCGTAGCTGCACAGTTAAGAACAGAACTGGGCCTCCCCTCCCCTCCATTGTAGCGAGAGCTCGTATTAGGATCATTAGTTTTTATAATAAATTAGTAGATGCTATTTTCTATTAGCCAAGCAGGCTTTTTTAACCTGCTCTCGCAGTTTCACATGGTCCAAGGGCATGGAGACCACCCTCACACGTTACTCTCTTCTGGAATTTGCCGCGCTGTCATCTTGGGATCAAGACAAAATCTGGGACTGGATCCTAGCTAAAGACGAAGCTATGGACCTGGCACAGTCCAAGACAGCTCGCCTTTCCATGTGGTTCCCTAGAGTGAAGGTCGTAAGATCTCTAAAAAGTGCAAGGTATTTTATGGGGAGTCCCATAAGAGGGAAACATCAATCTGAAGATTGGGGAGGGGGAGGCTTTAGTAGCGCCCCCCTCCCCCAACATTGTAGGAAATCTCCGGTGGTTTGTGAGTTTTATTAATGCAATGCTGCTAACAAGTTGTATTTTCTCACACATGGCTTATTTTTAAATGAACTGCTAAAGCGTAACTGGCATATTATTTAGATTCCTACCTAGCTGCCTTCCCTGGACCAAATTGCCTGCTAGTCAGTCAGTCTCTGCCTTCAGAAATTCCTTTAATCAGCTCATTAGTGTAGTCTAAGGCTACCTTGTCCTGCTTGGATGATTTAGCAGTAAGACTCGGCTGCCTCTTTTATAAGTCGACTCAATCTACAAATCCTGGCTACAGTCATGAAAATGCAAAAGCTCATGTCCAAAATCTTCAGCTAAGTGAAGCAGGTGGCACTAAGGGTCCCTTCACAACCTGCTGTCTAATTTTGGAAGCCTCACTCAGGATTCATAGATACTGTAGGCAGTAGGCATGTTTCTCCTCAGAAATGTGTAGTTGAACTTGGGAGGTCATGAGCCCAGAGGAAGTTTCATTTGTACAACAAACAGGATCTTCTCTGATCTGATGCGCCACACGAGCTACTCAAAACTTATTTTCACCATGCATGTCAGGATGTAACTAGAGAGATGTAGCTGAGACATCATGACACACCTGAAGGCAGGCCACAATTTTAAGATTCAACATGGATGTCCCCGAGTTCTGATGCTATGGGAGAGAGGAAAAAAGCTTTTCTCTATGCATATTCTCCACACTACACGTAATTCAACACAACTCTATTGTGTCCCTTTCCTTTCATATTCAGCCACTCCTTACTGTACACAAATAACGGCTGCTAATTTTGCTAAGATAAAAGGCTACCAAACTGAAAGGCAACTTCATCTACTCACCAGAGATCTAACAGCCACCCCATTTTTATATCCCTTCTGCATAGGCTACAAGCCAGGTAAGAAGTTGGCTGGCTTGAGGTGTGTGTTGCAAGGCATTGATTGCACAAACATCCTCCAAGCTCTCAGACTCAAATCTTTCCTTTTGACTTAGGGTGAGGTTGGCCTGCATTGCCTTGCAAATCATGCTGTGGGCTTGATTGTTTCAGCTCTATTTGAGGGGATAAATATAAAGGAAAACTGTTCTCAACAAAAGGACTCTCATGTTCATGACTCAGTGAGAGCAGGTATCCATTGCAAAGAGACAAAACACGTTAAAGGATTCCAAAGGACACAAATGCAGTTGTGTTCATGAGCACACATACAGGCAGGCAGGCATGTGTGTAGCACAGTAGTTTTCTTCAATTAAAGTTATAACAAGAATGCTGAGCTGTCTGAGCACCTGAAATACATTTCCATTTTGATGTCAGTCAACATTTTTCTCCATGGATTTCCTCATTTATTTATGAGGATGTTGGCCAGTATCTAGCTAAATCAAAATCACACGCAAAATTAGGATCACTTACCTCCCCATAAATTTGTGCTGTCTGGGTTTTCATAAGCCTAGCAATTGTAATCATATGTTGTCTAGTCTATTGGAAAGTCTTACAAATTATGGTAAACTAAGACACACTCTGTCTCATTGGAGTACAGTAATTGAAATGGGCATAAGTAACTTGAGTTCGTTGGCTTCAATGGATCTACAAGGTGTGTGTTGTAAAGATGTGTGTAGTAATATTGGATATTGCTCATTACTTCTGTCAACTCCAGGAGCATAAACCTCCTCAGTTATGAGCCACTTCTGCTGTGAATTCTTAACATCCCTCCATACTTGGATCTTAAAACATAATTGGTTTTTACTGCAGAAGAATATCCTGCTGCTGTGTCATTTATTGGTATAATCTCAAGTACATGGTTGGTGTGTTCTGAACATGCCAACTGGAGGCTAAAGATTTCTAATGGCATGAACTCATGTGAATAAAAACACAATTATTCTATCTTGGGCTTCTCTTTCCTTTCCAGAGCTGAGTAGTCAGCAGCCAGGGCATTTTTAGGTAATTTAAATGACCTGTTACTTTGTGTGATCGGGGACCACTTAAAAACAAGCTTTGTGCAAGTTATCTTAAAATCTGATGGTTGGAGATACGGATACTGTAATTCAAAAAAAAAAATCATCCCAGAACTTCCTACTTTTTTGGGCTTGGATCTCTAAAGCTGCATTTAATGTTCTCTCATTGAGGTTGTACAAACCATATTGTTAGGAAGTCATTGTTTGTCGTATGGGACAAATATAGAAGACTGCTTGAACCTAAAATTCCCCGATGGATTATTCCAATAGAGGCCTGCACAGTCAAGAGGAAAAACACCCAAGGAATGTGGCCTTCATATAAAGCGGGCTCTCCATTCATGGAGAGCACGGGTTGTGGAAGGGTTAACAAGACGGGTTAGACTAGATGGCCACAGGGTGATTGAGCATTTTTGTTGCTGGGGGGGGGGGAAGTATGTTGCAAGTTAATGATGGCAGACTTCTAGCTCACCTTGGGTATCGGCACTATTATGGGCCTTTGTGCTGCAGTGTTTGCGTTTTAACAGTGTTTTCGGCTCACTTTATTACCAGAGCATCTCTGGAACCTTGGCAATAATAGTTTGGCTGGGAGTAGCAGAATCTATTTCCCCTTCTACTCATAGGTCCTATATAAAAGCTTTGACAGATTTCCTAATTTCCCCCATCAGTCCTTAGCTGCTGAGGTAGGGTTGCGTCCTTCTATTTCACAGGTGCTGCAGTATCTTGTGCACCTTTTCAATTGGGGTGCGCTGCTAAAACCCTTAGAACCAGTCGTCCACCATTTAATTTTTCCGCAAATATAAGATCCCTGAGCTAGGTTTGTCGTACACAAGGCTTTGGAGGGTTGGGGTAGGCTCTGTCCCATTCGAACTCCACTTAGGAGGCCCGTAATGGTTGATTAGTTGACCATTATGTGCTTAAAATTACAAGTCTTCTGTTGGTCTAAGTTTGAGTCTAGGTTCTTTCGGCAGCCTTTTCCATTGCATTTTTGGTGCCCTAAGAGTAGGTGAGGTACTCCTGGAAATTTTAAAGGGGGTTCCAGGAGTTTATTGCTACAGGATGAAAGCTTGTCCCGGTCAGAATTGACCCTTACCATTAGGAGTTCTAAAACCGATCAGCGGAGTAGAGGCATTGTGTTTCACTTGCTTGCTACAGGCCAGACGGGCCCATGTCCCGTCAAGGATGTGTCTAGATATTTGGCCCTTAGACCTCCCGGAGATGGCCCATTGCTAAAGCATTAAAATGGGCTCCCATTGGCAAGACGTGAGTTTTCCAGGGTGATGCGTAAGGTAATAGCAGCCTGTGACTTTTCGGCCACTGATTACGCTCCTCACTCTTTTCATATAGGGGCTGCCACGACAGCCGCCCGCTGGGGTTTGTCAATAGGATTAAGAATTTGGGCCGATGGAACTCTGATGCTTAAAAAAGCTACGTGAGGATGCGGTGTTAATTCTGGTTTTTGTTTGCTTGTTTGATTCTTCAGGTTTAGCGGTGGTTCGCATCTGCATTGTGGGGCACAGCATTGTCCAATGGGCTGGCAACAGAGTGAGGGAGTCTGGACTCGGCTTTGTTCTCAGCCTTCCTCAACATGTGAAGGGACACTCCATGGCGGTGGTGCAGCTAGGGGGAAATGATTTGCCACCCTCACTTTACATTCCACAATCCAGAAAGATTTAGGTGAGTTAAGTGTCCTTGTCATAGCTGCCAAGTCTCCCGATTTTGCCGGGAAAACCCCGTTTTAAAATCCGTTTCCTGCCCCTGTCCCGTACAGCAAAATATCCCGTAATTCTCCCGTATTTAAGGCAGCAGCTCCTGCTTCTGCTGGCCGGCCGCCCAGGAGGCTCCTCAGCTGCGTTGCAATGCTCTGTGAGGACTCGGAGTATCAGATGCTAAAGGGTTAATAGGAGTCTGACTCAGAACGACTGGGGTGGGGGCAGAGCTTGCATGCCTTTGTGCCTTGCCTGGGGACCCGCCTGTCCTTTCCTTAAGCGTTTCGCTGCACTGTGGGAGCTTGAGGGAGGCTTTTCTTGTTGGCTGGGCTTTGCCTTTCTGCCTTTCGGAATCGGAAGGGCTCGAAAAGAAACTACCAGGCTGTGTGCTTGAAGAATCGATCGGATGGAGGATACTACTAAGTCCGATGGCCCCTTGCAAGGGAAAAGGTATGTCTGGGCCTGGCCCTTTTCAGCCTTCCCACCCTTCGGCAGCGGTGTGGGGGAAGTGTGGATCCCCTTAAAAAAAAAAAGCGAGCATGGGCTCGCAGCTAGCTTGCGGCCCTGGTGAGGAGCGGACAACGGCGGGAGGCCTTTTTCGGCCTTCCCGCCCTCCAGCAGCAGCGTGGGGGGGGGGAGTGGATCCCTTCCCCTTTTTAAAAAAAAGGCTGGGCGGCGGCGAGAGGGGGAGGCCTCACCGTGTCTCGCAGCTTGGGGCCTTTGAGGTTTTATTGCCCTACTGAGTGTTTTATGGCTCAGCAGGGCATCTTCCAGCCCGGCACACTCCCAGAAGCTGCGCGCTCTCGGCTGTAAAATGCAGAGTTCCATCGTCTCCTTTCTTGCAGCACTGTGGGGGCAAGGAGCAAGCGGTGCAGCTGCGAGACCAGTGTTTTGAGAAAGTTGCTGATAGCATCGAGAGTTCTGCTGCCTTAGCAACGGTCAGAAACAAAGGACTAGACAGTTTTACTTTCATTGTCGACTCAGGCGCTTCGCACCACATGATGCCGCCAAGTGGACAGATCCGAGATTGCAGGCCACTTGAAGAGGAGAAAAGCCTTAGTTTGGCTGAAGGTTCTTGATCTTGATGTTTATGTTTTACCAGGCATGAAAAACTGTCTTTTAAGTGTGTCTTCTTTAGTGTGTGATGGTTTTGAAGTGGGTTTTGCTAATGACGTGTGTACCATTTCCAGAGATGGGGTTAAGCTGGTCAGTGTTACTGTTGGGTCAGATGGTCTGTTTGTCCTGGATGGGAGGGGGCAAGCAGGTGGAAGTAACACTGGTGAAGCCCAAGCTAAGTGCGCCACAGTTGCCAGAAGGTAAGAAAGCAGTGAGCAGTCGGTGGGTCTACAGGTTGAAACCCACAGCGACTGGTGAACCTCAGTACAAGGCCAGGTTAGTGGCAAGAGGTTTCACGCAGTGGAAAGGACTTCACTTCTCAGAAGTGTTTAGCCCCACTGCTAGATTGGAATAGTTTAGGATGCTTCTAGCGACAGCAGTGCAGAGAGGTCTAGTGGTCAACCACTTCGACGTGGACACCGCCTATTTGAACTCTGACCTTGAGGAGGAACTGTACATGTTGCCTCCACCAGGGTTTGAGGGCGACGTGCCAGGTCAGGTGTGGAAGCTGCACAAGTCGATCTACGGTTTGAAGCAATCTGCGAGAAACTGGAATTCATGTCTTGATTCTGTTTTGGAGAGCCTAGGTTTCAGGAAGAGTCTAGCTGACAGTTGTCTGTATCTCAGAGGTGAAGGAGAACAGCAAGAACTGTTGCTGGTCTATGTAGATGACTTGATTGGGGAGAAAGTTGATGGAGAAATCTGCTGCCCCCCTTCCTTCTCTTGTAATAAAGTCCTGGAACCTGGGGTCACCCAATGAAGAAGAATGTGGGAAGTTTCAGGGCAAGCAAAAAGGTAAAGACTTTTGCAAAAAGCCAGTAGTTCATTTTACATTTATTTACTTGTTTATTTACTTGCTGCATTTATATGCCACCATCATTTTTCTCCAAGGAGTTCAAGGTGGCCTGCATGGCTCTTTCGCCACCTCATTTAATCCCCACAACAACCCTTTGAGGTAGGGCAGGAACTGCTACAGGAGAGCAATTTCTTTTCAAACTGCATGTTTGGCCAGGGGCGTAGCCAGGATGAAAATTAGCGGGGGCAAGGGGCGGGACCAAGGGGCCACAGCGGGGCAAGGAAAGCTCCCTTCTCCCTTGCCAGCTTTCCCTACACCCGCCCCGGCGATCGCGGAGGGGGAGGAGGGGATTGGAGCAGCACGATTTCCTAGCTAAGGGCCAGATGCAAGTGCAGAAGTTTGCAAAAGAGCTAGGTAAGCGGTTCAAGCTCAAGAACCTAGGTGCAGTGAAAGTTTATCTAGGTGTGAAGATATATAGGTCTGAGGATGGAAGTTTTTTGCTTAGTCAGAAAGGCAAGATTGAACAGTTGCTTGAGAAGTTCAGAATGTCTGACTGTAAAGGAGTCAGAACACCCATGGAGACAAGCTTTGTGAAAGACTCACAGGTAAAGGACAGAGTAGCGTTTGAGAGTCCTGAAGTGTTTCAGTCTGCTCTAGGAAGTCTGTTGTATTTGTCACAGTGGAGTAGACCAGATATTGCTTTTGCAGTAAATTTGCTTAGCAGAGAGGCTTCAAAGCCTAGTGTGCATGCCTGGAATGGCATTAAGAGAGTGCTGAGGTATTTGCAGGAGACCAAAGAGTTCTGTTTGGAGATGTCGGCACAAGGAGAGCCACAACTCACTTGTTTTGCAGATGCGGATTGGGCCAATCAAGAGGACAGGAAGTCAGTGACTGGTTTGGTAGTGAGGTTTGGAAATTCTCTGATTGGTTGGCGTTCACGCAAGCAAAGCCTAATAGCTATGTCATCGACGGAAGCTGAATTCTGTGCGTTGTCTGCGACATGCACTGAGTTGGAGTACTACAGATGTTTGGTCCAGGAGATATAGTGATTGTAGCCAGCCCATCACTGTTTGGGGCGACAATCAGCCATCTTTGAAACTGGCACAGTCTGGACAGTTCAAGGCCAGAACCAAACACCTGGACATTCGCTTCCGGAACGTATGTCAAAGCGTACAGGCAGGCTTGGTAAAGCTGAAGTACTGTCCAAGCCATGAGAACCTAGCAGATGGGTTCACAAAGCCCTTGAGTTTCCAACGTCATGGGGAATTCTGTGAAGGGTTGTTTTTGGGGTGAGTCTAGATACCCACTGTTCCCCAGTGTCCAGGTGAGAGGGGGTGTGGAGTTTTTCAGGCTGGCAAGGGTTAAAAGCCTGAAGCTGTGAGAAGGAGGGAGGAGTTTACCCTACATACGGGAAAGTTCCTTTTGTTCTCTGTATGCTGTTTTTAGTTTCGTTTCTGGTTGCGATGAAGACACAACCATGCCAGATTTGTCACCAGGTTTGTTATTTTCACTGTAAATAAAGTTCAGTAGCATTAGCAGAAGCTGGACTTCGTGGTTTTATTCATGAGCTACTTCTGAAAGCTCCACAAGCTTCCGTTTGTGCAAGAAAGGAGACGACGGAACTCTGCATTTTACAGCCGAGAGCGCACAGCTTCTGGGAGTGTGCCGGGCTGGGAGATGCCCTGCTGAGCAATAAAACACTCAGTAGGGCAATAAAACCTCAAAGGGCCTTCCCCAGGGCCAGGCGGGCCTGCCTGGCGAGGAGCGGGCGACGGTGGGAGGCCTTTTCGGCCTTTGAGCATGTGCAGAGTATTAACATGTTGCAGTCGTGTGATTTGATATGCACTTGGAATGGGAGGGGATGCCCTCTTGGAGTGAGGGATGTTGCTGGCTGGAAAAGGTTGAGAAAATGGGGGCACCACAAATGATCCAGGGACTGGAGCAACTCCCCTGTGAGGAAAATTCACAACTTCTGAGGCTTTTTAGGGCAGAGAAAAGGTGACTCGGGGCGGGGAAGGGGGAAGAGACATCAGATTGGGATATAAAATCATAGAATCATACAAGTTGGAAGGGATCCTGAGGGTCATCTAGCCCAACCCCTTGAGCTGCAGGAATATGCAGCTTTGTGAACCTGCAGCCTTGGTCTTATCAGCACAAAGCTCTAACCAACAGAGCTGGGGAGAAAGTTGATGGAGAAATCTGCTGCCCCCCTTCCTTCTCTTGTAATAAAGTCCTGGAACCTGGGGTCACCCAACGAAGAAGAATGTGGGAAGTTTCAGGGCAAGCAAAAAGGTAAAGACTTTTGCGTAGCCAGGATGAAAATTAGCGGGGGCAAGGGGCGGGACCAAGGGGCCACAGCGGGGCAAGGAAAGCTCCCTTCTCCCTTGCCAGCTTTCCCTACACCCGCCCCGGCGATCGCGGAGGGGGAGGAGGGGATTGGAGCAGCACGATTTCGGGCTGCTCCGACCCCCTCCTCCCCCTCCTCGAACGGCAGGGGCGAGGGGGCGCCAGGATCAGCCCGAAATCGGGCTGCTCCGATCCCCTCCTACCCCTCTGCGATCGCCGGGGCGGGCGGAGGGAAAGCCCCAGAGCCGCGCAAAGCGTTTGGCTGGCTTTCCCTCCGCCCGCCCCACAGCCAGCCGGCTAGAAGGGACGTCTCCCTTCTCCCTTGCTGTCTGTGGGGCGGGCGGAGGCAAAGCCAGCCAAACACTTTGTGTGGCTCTGGGGCTTTCCCTCCGCCCGCCCCACAGCCAGCCAGGGAGACGGCACCGGGCAGGCAGCGGGGCAGGCTGGCCAGCGGCCCTGCTTCTGGGGGGGAATTGCCCCCTCCTGCCCCCTGCCTACGCCCATGTGTGTGGCTACTCTGAATGTGTTGCTTTTCTTCTTTTTCAAACAAGGAAAGAGATGGATGGAGGTGGAGAAGACATTCCTTCGAAAAAAGCAAAGAATGGCGCAGAAACATGCCCCGACAATGTCCACATTTGTGACTAGGAATACCAAAGAGGCTGACCAGGACATAAATGCAGAGGTTAAAATGGCCATGCTGTGTGCCAAAAACGTTTCTTTCACCTTCTGCGACGACTACAACAAGTGTGTAGCTGACATGTTCTCGGACTCTGCCATTGCACAAAAATATTCTGCGGCGAGAACCAAAACTGCGCAAATAATAAAAGGTAAGTTGATACAGGTGCCATAGCAGCAGAGCTAGATGACGAATTGGCCAAAGCATGCCGATCTCAGCCCTTTTCATTGAAGTGTGACGAATCGAACAACAGAAAAGCAGACAAAGAATTTGTGATCATGAGGCCACTCTGCAGGTTGCTACCAGATTTTTAGAGATGCCCATATGCAACATTGGGAATGCAGAAAATCTTTATGAAAAGCTGAGTGAAGCATTCAGGTAGGGAAGCCGCACTGTGTTGACGTTTGCAGTAGTTTGCTCTTAACTATAACCTTACATTTTGTCTGATGTTTTGTTGCATTTTTTTTTCCTATAGAAAAAGAGGCATTCCATGGGAGAACCTGATAGCCTTCAACTCTGATAATGCGAGTGTCATGAAAGGCAAACATAACTGTTATCAGCAGACTAAAGACCAGACAGCCCCACATTCAGGATCTTGGCTGCATCTGCCACCTAGTACAGCTGGCCACTGGCTATGCCATCAGAGCAGCACAGGAATCTGTTGAAGACATCCTGGTCAGAAAATACAACCACTTTGATAAAAGGTGAATTCATGTACATTATTATTAGATGGGCTTTGCAAACATACACATACGTATCCAGCCACTAACAAAATTATTTTCTATGTTACAGTGCAAAAAGATGTGAAATCTACAAGGATTTTGTAGATTTTACTGATTCAGAGCACCGGAAGCTGCTCAGGTACTGCAGCAACAGATGGCTGAGTCTGTTAACCTGCATCCAGAGAGTGTTGAACCAATGGGCCGCACTAACGGTAAGGATGGTAAGTGCAGTAGATATATACATGCTTTACTATGCTTTGTTTTCATTTTAATTATGTTCTAATCTGCAGGCCTACTTTAACAGCCTTGAGGAAGTGGAGAAGAATGCTAAACTACATGATCTAGTGGCCATCCGGCTGATCCGGTCGTGAAGATCTACTTCTTGTTCTGGCTGCTGCCCTGAAGCCTTTTTCTGAATTTAATATTGCGTTCCAGGTGTGTATGGGTACCGATGACATTGTATGTATGTGTGAATAATAGTTGTAAATAAATAGGAATGTCACATTCCTAATTCTCTTTTTTTAATATTTTCTGCAGTCAGGGGCGTACCCACCACGGGGCAGAGGGGGGCAGCTGCCCCCCAGAAGCTAAAAAGAAAGAAAAAATGGCAATGCCTATTTAAAAAAGCGGGGCGCGCACTGTTTTTCCCACACTGTAAAAAGAAAAAAGAGCAGAGGCCGGTGGGGAGGAGTTGCGTGACCGCCGCCTCCCCTTGTGGGGGTGTGGGGGTGGACATTGACCACACCCCCTGGGGATCCCGGTCACGTCATCACCAGCCAGCCAATCGGGTGGCTGGGGGCATGGCCGGGGGCCCGGCTCGTTTAAACCAGTGCGCGAGCTGAGAGGCACTTTCTCAGCCGGCACTGTTGCTCATTCAAGCAACTCCGAGAAGGAAAAATTGACAGATTCTGGGGCCTGCTAGGGAAGGATGTGAGGTTCAGGGAGCTGCCAAGACTAATGAAGGTGTTACTCTGCATTCCCCACAGCAATGCCAGTTCAGAAAGGGTGTTTAGTATGGCAAGAAAGATAGTCATAGAGAATAGGATGGCATTGGACAATAGCACTGTTTCTGCTTTGCTTGCCTGTAAAACGAACCACTCTGGCCCAGCCCACAAATACACTCCTTCCAAAAGAGTGTTAGAGGCTGCAAAGCCTGCAACACATTTGTATAATCAGTCATTAGTGGATGCCAGAGAAGAGCCCCCATGAAGAATTGAACATTTTTGTATTGTATTGAAGATTTTCTTGATTTACAGAGGTGTGCACAATGTCTCTCATATTTTGAGAGAGCTCGGGTTGTGGAAGGTTAAGACATCCCTAGGTTTGTTGGGCGGGATAGCCACAGGTGTGATGATTGGGGGTTTGCTGTTGTTGGGGAAATTGGTATGTTGTAAGTTATTTGATTGACAGCCATAGCCTTTTATATTCATAGCAAGCAGCTTGAAGTTTCACTTTTGCTGCTTGCAATGGATCTCCTGCCCGTCCTCCCTATTTTCAGGGGTTGCTCTTGACATTGCTATGCCTGTCATGGGGTCGACTGTTTTGGATCAGGGGCCTGGTAGGAATTTTGTCCATTTGGCTGATGCCATGTGGTTTTTGCCTAATGCATAGCAAATCAACACAACTTGTAAGGTTGCGGTTAGGCATTGGTTCAAATTGGATGGTGGAGGGGTAAGGATCTGGGCCTGCCCCTCAAAATTGCTGCTGCCAGGTATTCCGTTAAAGGAATCCTGGGGCTCCACATGTTTGTCCGTACCCCCAGTAGGGGCTCAGACCACGCATGAGCCTCGGGGAGCATCCAAGGGAGAGGTGAAGAGTTTGGCTCCCAGCTCCGTCCTCTCTTGAGTGTGCACTGCTCACCTATACTGGCTTCCCTAGTACGCTAGCGGGAGTCAGTTCTGTCTTGGGCGGGGGACAGATGGCTGGAACCAATGCCTAAACAATCACTCACATTTGTTGTATTTAAATAAAGTTGTGGCCAAATTAATGCCAAAAACCTTAAAGTCTGTGTGAAGTGTGAGTTATTGGGGGGGGGAATGTCTGGGTACCTCGACACACTCCCTGAGAATCGTAGACTGTTCCCGGGACAGGTGAGGGTGCTGATCCCTTATTTTGAAATCCGAAACTTGGCAGCTATGGTCCTTGTTGCCTGAAGTAAAGATTTTCTGGTCCCAATTATTGCAAAGGTGTGTGTGGCGTGGCAGTCTCTGCCCGACTGCCACGGGAAAGGCCAGAAAGCGCACTAACAGTGCGGCAGCTAAGAAAGTATTAGCGTTGGGTGGGTCCTTAATTCAGCACCGAGATTACTTTTAAAAGCGACTGCCCTTTACCGGGATGATGGGGTGTGTTGTGTATTGAGTCAAAGGATTTTATATCTGTATTATTATTGTCTGTATTTGCATTAGGATAAAGCAGGGGTCCCCAGACTACGGCCCGCGGGCCGGATGCGGCCCAATTGGCCTTCCAATCCGGCCCGCGAAAGGTCTGGGGATCAGCATAGCCATCCCGCACTTAAAAATTTTTTTTTCAAGCCGAGAGCCAAGCCGAGAGCAATTTTTCCCCTTCGTCGCCATTTCCCCCCTCTCCTTCATCGTGGTTGGCCAGCAGCAGCCAATCAAAAAGTCGGAGTGCTTCAGCCAATGGGTGGGCAGCAGCTGCACGTGCACAGGAGGAAAGGGGCTGTGCAAAGCTGGCCGATCGCCATTTTCAGCAGCCGCTTCTTGCCAGAGCAGAGCCAGCCCTTTCTTTGCTGCCGCTCCACCCGCCGCCGCAAGCAGCCCCTGCTTCAAGACACGGGTACGTGTTTCGTGTGTGTGTGTGTGTGTGTGTGTGTGTGTGTTTTAAATACTTTTATTTTGGGTTGTCTTGCCTTGTGCCGCTCTCGCCTCCGCCTCCGCTGCCTCAGAGGCGCAGGCATCCCAGTGGCGTCCCTCCTCCTGCCTGCCTGTATTGTCCGATGAGCCCAGGCAGCTGCCAACTGCTGCCGGCTCCAGCCCCAGTCCCGGCCGGGCTGCCGTTAGCCGCAGCCCCGGCCCCATCGCTGCAGCCAATTCCTTCCTTAGGGACGCGGAGCCAGGCTGCCCGCCGCCGCGCTCCTCTTGCGACTCCCTGCGCGGCTGCTTAGCCGCGCTGCCGCTCCCGCCGCCGGAGCCGGGCTGGCCCGACCCAACACTTGAGGAGGGCCGCCTGCCCGCTGCAGCCACTGCCGCGGCCGCCCTAATGGCCTCCTCCTCCTCCTCCACCGCCGCTCTCTTTCTGGGCTGCCTGCCCGCTGCAACCACCGCCGCGGCCGCCCTAATGGCCGCCGCCGCCGCCTCCCCCTCCAACGCCGCTCTCTTTCTGGGCCGCATGCCCGCTGCAGCCACCGCCGCGGCCGCCCTAATGGCCGCCGCCGCCTCCTCCTCCTCCACCGCCGCTCTCTTTCTGGGCTGCCTGCCCGCTGCAACCACCGCCGCGGCTGCCCTAATGGCCGCCGCCCTAATGGCCGCCGCCGCCTCCGCCGACGCTCTCTTTCTGGGCCGCATGCCCGCTGCAGCCACCGCCGCCGCCGCCCTAATGGCCGCCGCCGCCTCCCCCTCCAACGCCGCTCTCTTTCTTGCGGCTCTCGGCCCGAGAGCTGCAAATATGGCGGGCGGAGGTGAGCGGAAAAGCGGCTAGGGGTGCTGGGGTCTGGTGGGGCTCTCCCTTCGGCCCCCTGGGAAGGAGGGACGGGACTTTTCCCGCGCTTTAGGCGGGCGCCTTCTCGAGGGGGGGGGACTCGGGGGCCGCCGGACGGCTGCTTGAGCTGCCTGCCCTGGTGGAGCGCAGCCTGTGTGAGGGGGTCGTGACTAGCTGCCGTCCGTCTTCCAATGGCCGTGTGCGGAGCTGCCCGGCTGGTCTCTACCCACAGTCCCGCGGCCAGGAGCGGAGGTGGAGGGCGCTTGGGCCAAGCCCTTCCTTGGTCTGCGGGGCTCCCAAGGAGGGCCAAGGCCAGGATGGAGGGGGTCTGGCTGGCACTGGAGGGGCTGGGCGGGTGAGCGACGGCGGGCCAGGCGGGGGAGGGAGGGATAGACTCGGAGGCTCCGTAGTTGCGCCCTGGCCATGGTGGGTGGGGAAAGAGGGAGGGAGGGATGCTGAGAGACAAAAAGGGAAGGCAAGGTTGGGAAGTTATGGGGGGGGAGTGTGTGCGAGAAACTTGAAATGTGTTCCATTAACAAGAAAACCACCCACCCCTTTTTATTGTCCTTTTTTTCTTTCCACCTTGCTTTTTTTGTACTGCTCATCTCTAACCAGTTTTCTCCCATTGCCTGTTTCCAGGCTTCCTTTGGGAGTTCCAGCCCAGGTTTGGAACAGGAGTTCCTTCTTCTGAGATTCCGGCAGTGCGAAGCTTTTGGGTACGGGTAGGCGCATCTGCCAAAAGATGCTTTGTGTATTTTCTCGGTTTCTTCATGTTAAAAGTCACTTGTTTGGTTCTAGAAGGGCCAAGCCCTGTAGAGCTGTTCTCTCTTGTACAAACCACTTTCTGCTTTGCTAAATGTATATTTTTTCATAAGTATGTCCCCCTGAATTGAGAAGAAATTTCTTATTGAGAAATGAACTTAAAGTTGCAGCCTTGAAATCTGAGATCTTCAGAATTGACTAATGTTCCCCTTTCTTTCCTGCTTAGCTGTTTTCTCTCTTTCCCACAGGCCTCGCCCCCAGCTTCTTCGTCCCATCAGTCCTTCCACCTTTTAAAAAGAGGAGACTCTCTCTCTCTCTGCTGCCCACCCAGAGAGAAACGCCAAGGCACCAGGTAGGCAAGCACAGTGGAATGGCCCTTGGCCATATCCAGTGCACATTTTTATGCACATTTTCATGCACAGGGATTAACTCAGTACAGAGTGGAAATAATGTGTTAGTTTAGCAATGCATAGTTAGTTTTCAGAGACGGGCCTAGAATACACATATATTTTATTTTATTCGCTGCTTTGCTTTCTCTTAAGACAGCCCTGAATGGTTATAAAATAGTTAGGGCAATGGCAAATAATCAGTTGTTGCCATTATCATTTTTCTTGCTCTTCTAAGTTTATTGGTATTTTACTGACACCAATTTTCCATCCATAGGAAATCATGTCACGTAAAAGAAAAGTGGACTCCGAGTGCAGAGTTTTCAACGAACAGTGGACATACGACTACTTTTTCACCCAATACAAAGAAAGAGGCGTTTGTCTTATTTGCCACGACACGGTGTCTGTCTTCAAGCAATTCAATATCCAACGACACTACAATACTCACCACAAGGATAGATATTCTTCTTTGACAGGACAATTAAGAAAAGATGAAATAGCAAGACTGAAAACTGCCTTGACAGCTCAACAAAATGTGTTTGTGAAGCGGAAGCAGGAGAACATTTCGTCTTTGCGAGCAAGTTTTCAGATTTCCAGGCTTATAGCCCGCAATGGAAAACCCTTTGTAGAGGGAGAATTTGTTAAAGAATGTATTCTTACAGCCTCCAAAGAGATGTGTCCGGAGAAGACTGAATTGTTTTCCACATTGAGTCTTTCTGGAAGCACAGTGACTCGTAGGATTGAAGAAATGGGGGGAAATTTGCATGAACTTTTGCAAAATTCCTCAGAAAAGCTTCGTTACTTCTCGCTGGCACTGGACGAAAGCACAGATATCCGTGATTCTGCGCAACTCCTAATTTTCATCCGTGGAACAAATGAAAAGTTTGAATTCACAGAAGAGCTTGCTGCACTGCAAAGCATCAAGGGAACAACGACTGGAGAGGATATCTTTGCAAAAGTTCAGCAAACTATCCATGATTTGAAGTTGGACTGGGCTAAACTTGCCAGTATCACAACAGATGGTGCTCCTAGCATGGTGGGGCGTACAAGAGGAGTGGTTGCACGCATCAACCAAGAGATGGACAGACACAATCAGCCACATCCAATAGCAATACACTGCCTTATCCACCAACAAGTGCTGTGTTGCAAAAGATCGCTGAAGTTGGACGCAGTCATGAAAACTGTGGTGTCCTGTGTGAACTTCATTAGAGCTCATGCACTTAACCACAGGCAGTTTCAAGAATTTCTGTCAGAGTTAAATGTTGAGCATGAAGATCTACCATACCACACAGAGGTCCGTTGGCTGAGTCGAGGAAGAGTTTTAAAACGTTTCTACGAATTACTTCCTCAAGTTTATGATTTTATGCTGATGAAAGACAGAGAAGTGCCAGAGCTCCAAGATGACGAATGGAAATGGCTGCTTGCCTTTCTGACTGACATAACCGAGCTACTGAACAGTTTCAATATTCAATTGCAAGGAAAGGGGAAGCTCATTGGTGAAATGTTTGCACATGTGAAAGCGTTCCAAGGGAAATTAGACTTAATTGTTAGACATGTGAAGGAGAAAAACTTTTTTCATCTCCCCACAACTCAAAACCGGTCATTGGGAAATCCAACAGTTCCATTCCCAAAAGAAGCATGTGTGGATTTAGTGGAGAGTCTGCAAAAGGAGTTCCAAACAAGATTTAAGGAGCTTCACATCCATGAAAAGGACATACATCTTTTCCGAAACCCTTTTTGTGTGGACATTGACACTGCAGATCCCATTCACCAAATGGAATTGATTGAACTGCAAACTTGTGATGCTTTGAAAGACGCATTCAAGACAAGCAGCCTTGCAGATTTCTACGCATCTCTCCCCTCAGAGACATATCCAAACATCAGAAACCATGCACTCAGATTTGCAACGGTCTTTGGCAGCACATATGTCTGCGAGCAAACTTTCTCTAGGATGAAACATCTGAAATCTCCCACGAGATCAAGACTGACAGATGAACACTTACATCACTTGCTAAGACTAGCAGTGACCAATATGGAACCAGATATAGACCATCTCATCAGCCAAAAGCAGGCCCATTTTTCCCATTGAAGTTTTTGTTGATTACAATCATTCTTTAATTTAAATATTGTATGGTGTTGTTTTATTTAAAATATTATTTTGTGTTGATTAAAATCATTATTTTAAATTTAAATATTGTATTGTTTTCCTGTTTTTTTGTGCACCAAATGCAATATGTTCAATGTGCATAGGATTTCGGCTCCCCCCCACCCCCCAAAAATATAGTCCGGCCCAGCGAAGGGTCTGAGGGCGGTGGACCGGCCCCCGGCTGAAAAAGTTTGGGGACCCCTGGGATAAAGTAACTGCCTTTTGGTTCCAGAGGGTACAGCTACTATTGGTTCATTTAAGCTGCTGTATTTGGATCCTCTGTCTTATTGGTTTCCTCCAAAAGGCAGCACTGTGATTGCTTGATATTGTTCCCTCCAAAATGTATCCCTTCCTAGCTAGTCCCCTGTCCCTATAAATGTAGCTTTCCTCTCCTCAGTCTTCAGTCTTGTTCACTTTAATAAAGAGCTGTTACTAGAGAACTGTCTCCAGCATGTTTTGTCAAAAAAGCTGAAATCACAAACCCCACGTCACAACAACTGGCGACGAAGGTGGGATCCGGAATGCTGAGGAGCGGTTAAACACAACCCTGCCTCAGAGTCCGGATTGCAGCTGAGAACAAGACTCACTGGCCAGCTGAGTAGACGACCCTGCCCGCTAGGACAATGGAGAGTCCAAGGGTATTGGAGCCCTTCCAGCCATCAGAGCCCCACACCTGGGAAGACTACGTCGAACGCTTCGAGTTCTTTGCAGTGGCTCAAGGGATCACCGATGCCAGCAAAAGAAGGGCCACATTCCTGAGCTACTGTGGGCTCGAGACCTTCAAGCTGGCCAAGGCATTACTTGCTCCAGCGAAGCTGAGTGAGACATCTCTCAAAGATATTCTTGCCTGCCTAACAAGCCACTTGGCGCCTACTGAGACCAAGATGGCCCGGCGGATGGAGTTCCATAAGAGGCAGCAGCATGCTGGGGAGTCTGTATCCACATTTCTGGCTGAACTCCGGAAGCTCGCTCAGCACTGCGGCTTCCAAAATCTGGAAGAGACTCTCCTGGATCGGTTTATTGGTGGTCTGAGCAGCAAGAAAGCCAGAAGACGCATCGTGGCTAAAGAAGAGGTTACCCTTGCTTCAGCCTTGAAAGAGGCCACCGCCACGGAGAATTATGAAAGAGAGGAGCTTGATGCCAGTCGCAAGGCCACTAAGCCACAGATAGAAGTTGCGCATGCCATGGACGAGCTAGAGGCTACTCCGAGCCAGAGCCCAGTCCGTGGGGTCGAGTCGGTGCGTCAGGCCTGCACAGTGCACAGAGATCGCCGAGGCAGTTGCCCAGGTTGTGGCGGAAACCATGAAAGGAAGAGTTGTCGTTTCAGGGATGCTATCTGCCAGACGTGCGGAAAGACGGGTCACATCGCCAGGGTCTGTAGATCGGCGGCGTCGGGAGCGACAGGAGCACCTAGACTGGAGCATCGCAGACCGCCCACAGCAACTCGTTTTCTAAAGGACTGCCACTACGTAACGGAGATCAACGGGAGGGCCGTGCAGTTTCCAGCGCAAGGCAAGGCACACGTCAAGGTGAAGATTGAGGGTCAGCAGTGCGACATGGAGGTGGACTCCGGATCCGCATTCACCATCGTGTCGGACCAGACTGCGAAGACATTCTTCCCCAGGGGTAAGTTGCCCCCTCTGGAGCCCTTTCCGGCAACCTTGCAGTCGTACTCAGCAGGCCGCATCCATGTTATGGGAATGTGTGCCGTGAGAGTACAGTTCCGGGACAAACAGGCTGTACTCAAACTGGTGATTGCGAAGGGCAGTCGCCCCAGTCTCCTGGGCACTGACTGGTTCCCTGCCCTGGGACTGAGTATCTCAGGGCTTAATTCAATCCAAACCTGCCCTGAGATGAGTGAGGTATTATGCAAGGAATTTGCTGGTCTCTTTAATGGAAAACTGGGTTGTTATAAAGGGCCCCCAGTTGACTTCGAGTTGGACCCCGGGGTGGCTCCAATCCGACTCAAACCAAGGCGAGTGCCATTTGCACTGCAACCCAAGATCGAGGCAGAGCTGGATAAATTGGTCAAGCAGGGAGTTCTCTCACCCGTGGACTCTGCTAAGTGGGAGACTCCAATCGTCACACCCCTTAAAGCAAATGGGGAAGTCAGGATATGTGCAGATTACAAATGTACTATCAATAAGGCACTCAGGGGAAACTCATACCCCATTCCAGTCGTATCACATCTGTTGGCTAAACTGGCTGGGGGCAAGGTGTTCGCCAAAATTGACCTGGCACAAGCTTACCAACAGCTGCCAGTAACCCCACAATCAGCGGAAGCACAGACTATTGTCACACATAAAGGGGCGTTCAGAGTTAACAGATTACAGTTCGGAGTTTGTGTGGCCCCAGGGATTTTTCAAGGGCTCATGGAACGCCTGTTAAGAGGTCTGCCGGGGGTCTTGCCATTTTTTGATGATGTTTTGATTGCTGGAAAAGACCCACAGGAACTGGTTGCGCGTGTCCGTGCAGTGTTGCTCAAGTTCAAGGAGGTGGGGTTGCAACTGAAAAAAGAAAAATGCAGTTTTGGGGTGCCAACTGTGGATTTCTTGGGGTTTAAAATTGATGCATCAGGCATCCACCCCACAGATGCTAAGATTAAGGCCATCATCGAGGCACCACGACCACAGAACAAGACGGAGTTGCAGTCATTCCTGGGACTTATTAACTTTTATCATTCGTTCTTACCCCAGAAAGCTTCGGTAGCTGAACCATTACATAGACTATTGCAGAAAAAGAATGTGTGGCGATGGGGGCGGGAGCAGCAGAAGGCTTTTGACTCCTTGCGAGGAATGCTGAGTAGCAGGAGCGTCCTTGCTCATTATGATGAGTCAAAGCCGCTGGTCCTGGCATGTGATGCCTCTCAATACGGTCTGGGGGCTGTGCTGAGTCATAGGGAACCGGATGGGTCGGAAAAGCCCATCTCTTTCTATTCCCGTACGTTGTCGCCCACAGAGCGCAACTATGCTCAAATTGATAAAGAGGCACTGGCTATTGTGTCCGGAATCAAAAGGTTCTATGATTATTTGTACGGTCGCCATTTCTCCATTGAAACGGACCACAAACCACTGTTAGGGTTGTTCAACCCAAACAAACAAACGCCACAAATTCTCTCCCCCAGAATGTTGCGTTGGTCAATATTCCTGAATGGGTTCCAGTACACCTTGACCCATGTGCCGGGGAAACAGTTGTGCCATGCTGATGCGCTGAGTCGATTGCCCCTTCCTGGCGGGAGCAATGAGGATCCTGCTCCGGCGGAGCACATTATGATGCTAGAAACACTTCCGGGGGCTCCTGTAACAGCTACGGATATAGCTGAGAAAACTAGGAAAGATGCTGTTCTCTCCCGTGTGCTCACTTGGGTGGGGAGGGGGTGGCCAGGTGGTCCGCATGAAGAAAAATTCAGGCCTTATGCGACAAGGCAGCACGAATTGTCCATGCATAAGGGTTGTCTCCTATGGGGAGATAGGGTGATAATCCCAGCACCACTGAGAAACAGGGTTCTTGAGACGCTTCACATGGGACACCCGGGAATGGTCAGGATGAAGTCGCTAGCCCGATGTTATGTGTGGTGGCCTGGAATGGACCAGAACATAGAACAATGGGTACGAACATGCAAGGCATGCCAAGAGGTGCGGCCAGAAGTGGCCAGAGCACCAGTCCACTGGTGGGAGCAGTCCAGGACTCCCTGGAGCCGGCTGCACATAGATTTTGCTGGGCCATTCCAAGGGAAGGTCTTTTTGGTTATCGTTGATGCATATTCCAAATGGTTAGAAGTGGCGATGGTCCCTAGCATGGCATCAGCTGCCGTAATCAAGGTGTTGAGGCAGCTGTTTGCTACCCACGGGTTACCTGAGACCATTGTATCAGATAATGGGGCAGCTTTTGTATCCCAAGAATTCAGGGCATTCTTGGCTGATAACTTTATAAGAGGGGTCACATCCGCGCCCTTTCACCCATCCTCCAATGGGCAGGCTGAGCGCATGGTAAGAACAGCCAAAGAATCCATTGCGCGCTTAATGGAGGGTAACTGGTCGGCTCGCATTGCGCGAATGTTATTTTTGCAGCATGCGACGCCATGTACTGCGACGGGCAAGTCGCCAGCCGAGCTGCTCTTAGGTAGAAGACTGGTAACGGTGCTGGATTATGTCCACCCAGATAAAATGCCAAACCGTAATTCAAGAGCAACCCCCCAGGCTGAGACTGACACAACAAGGTATCTCGCCCCTGAAGATCTGGTCTGGGTGAGGAACTATTCACGAGGTCCGCGGTGGGTGGCCGGTGTGATCACCCGGGCTAGTGGACCTGTGTCCTATTATGTGACCTTGGAAAATGGGCAAGTTTGGAAGAGACATATAGATCAGCTGAGGCGCCGGGCGCTCAGCAGGGAGGAGTCAGATAATTCATCCCTGGCTAATGACGCACAGCTGCAAGACCAGAGTGAAAATGGTCCAGAGGTACAGTCACCAGGGGCTTCAGCAAATGAACCAGGGTCTGCTAGTCCTCATGATGACGAGGTACAGGTCGGGGACCCTGAGATGTCTGGGACTCCATCTGTTCCTGATGAAACCCCTATAGCAGCCCCTCCACCACAGGTAACACCCAATCCAGAACCTGCAACACCTGTTGTCAGGAGATCAGGTAGAAGTTGTAGGACCCCACAGTACCTGAGGGATTACGTCTGCTGTGCTCACTAGGGGGGGAGGGGTGTTGTGTATTGAGTCAAAGGATTTTATATCTGTATTATTATTGTCTGTATTTGCATTAGGATAAAGTAACTGCCTTTTGGTTCCAGAGGGTACAGCTACTATTGGTTCATTTAAGCTGCTGTATTTGGATCCTCTGTCTTATTGGTTTCCTCCAAAAGGCAGCACTGTGATTGCTTGATATTGTTCCCTCCAAAATGTATCCCTTCTTAGCTAGTCCCCTGTCCCTATAAATGTAGCTTTCCTCTCCTCAGTCTTCAGTCTTGTTCACTTTAATAAAGAGCTGTTACTAGAGAACTGTCTCCAGCATGTTTTGTCAAAAAAGCTGAAATCACAAACCCCACGTCACAACAGGGTGCATCTGTCATCGCTAGGGAGTGACACATGGTTGAAGGCCATTGCTTTGGGTTTAAAGGAATGGCTGGGATGGTGAGTGGTTGGTGGCGAGCTAAGGAGCTCAATTGGCGGTTAGGCATTGGTTAAAATTGGTTGGTGGAGGAGTAAGGAAAGGCTCTGCCTACCCCTGAAAATTGCTGCTGCTTATAGAGGTATTCCGTTAAATGAATCCTAAGGCTCGACATGCTTTTGTCCGTACCCCTGCAAGGGGCTAGGGCCTCGGGGAACATTTGGGGAGAGGTGAAGGGCCTGGCACCCAGCTCCATCCTCTCTCAGGGGGTGTTTACCTACTGACTTCCCTATATGGCTAGGGATGTCAGATCTGTCCCAGGGCGGGGGACAGATGGATGGAACCAATGCCTAAGCTACCACTCACAATTGGATGTATTTTAAATAAAGTTGTGGCCAAATTAATATCAAAAACTTTAAACTTAAATTGTTGTGTGATGTGAGGAAATAAGGGAGTATGTAATGGACTGGTTTCAATACCACCAATTATACGAAACATTTAAATCAGACATACAAAACGGTTTTGCCACAGAGACTTCTAGACTTGAATCTGATCTAGTAAATTGAAACAATGACAAAATGGGCAATAGACTTAGGGAAACCAATACAATCAAGGCAATGGGAGAAGTTATGGAAAGATTCTTGGAAATTCACGGCTGCGGAGGGGCTAAGAGAAAATATGATTAGAATGTTCAATGTATAAAACAAAAGATAACCTTTGTTGGAGATGCCGGAAAGAGGTGGGGACTTTCATGCATATATGGTGGCAGTGTGGTGAAACTAGAATTTTTTGGAATCAAGTCTTTGAGGAAATTTTTAAAATTCTGAAATAAAACAAAGAAAAATCCGGAATCCTATTTATTGGGGATAACAGACGGAATAAGTAAACAAGATAGTTGTTTCTCTATGCAGTAGTCATGGCCAGGATACTAATTGCTACACGTTGGAAGCAGCAAGAGGTTCCAAAAATCAAGGAGTCACAAGAGAAATTATAAAGTTATATAGATCTGGCCAAATTAACAGATTCAATTCAGGGGTGTCGCAATGGGGGGCGGGGGCAGGCCCCTTCCAGGGTAGTTTTTTGTTTTGTTTTGCGGGGAGCGGACTCCTGAACCCCCAGCAAAGTGATTGCTAATAGACAAATCCAAGGCGTTTCACCCTCGTCACCTCCCCAAAGTCAGCTGGGGACAAACCCTTCCCATCCTTCATTCCCTATCTGGGAAAAGGGAGCGAGATGTTTTGTAGATTGTTCCACTGGTCACAAAGCCTTTGATAAATGTGTCCTGTGGACCATTCAGTCTAGTTTTGTCTTACGCCGAGGGGTGGGGGGGAAAGGGAAACTCCAATTTCAGTCTTCGAGGGCCTTTTATCCAAACAAAGATCCTTGATCAGGGACCATGCAACACGTCTCACTCCAAATACAACATCTCCATCCAACACCAGTCACAGGATCTTTAGAATATACGGCTTACTCAGAATTATCAGAATCATACGTAAGCATTGGCACATACTATGGAATGTGCCTGGTTGTGATGAATTCCCCTTAATTGGCCTGAGGAGGACCAAGTCTATTAAGGACATGACATGACTCTCACTTGATCTATCAACACCATTGGCCCCACTGGCCATTACAAGTGTAGCAGATGTTCATCCTGCCCGTTTTCACTACAGATCAGAGAGATTTATGATGATAAGTCTAATTTTAGATTTGTCCTACGACAATTCAGCACATGTCAAACTAAAAATGTGCTTTATCTTATCCGATGTCCATGTAATTTATTATATATAGGTTCCACCAAACAAGCAGTCGGGATTTGCATTGGGGAGCATCGTTCCCGTATACGAAATGCCATTAAGGAGGCACCTTTGGTTGAACATTTCTTAGCCCACAAATATTTGGACACAGATTTATTACTTACAGTATTATGGGTAAATCAAAATAAATTTGGTATTAGGCAAGATTTTGAATGGCGTTTACGTCAAAAAGAAACATGTTTCATTTTTCTGTTTAAATCTATTTATGGGGCGGGGGGCTAAATTCTGAACTTGATTTTAATTGCTTTGTTTAAATATTGCTGTATGCATTGTTATATATTTGTCCTGTGTAACTGCTTCTTATGGATCTACTTTGTATTCATATGCTGTATTTACTATATATACTGTCTTTAAGCATATCGTCATTAGAAACACCTGTGGCTTACTTGATATATCCTATACAATTTAGTTGCAAGTATCAACAGCTACACTACTAGTAAACACTGATCCGTAGCATGAATCTTACTTACATTTTTTTTTAAAAAAAATATACTGGGTACGTACCTTTATACACTTTCTTTTGTATATTCTGTTTTATTATACAATGTGTATACGGGTAGCTCAATTCTGTTATCGTTCATTGGTTGTATGCTTTGTATTGTATTTTCAGCTGATGAAGACTATCACAAAACAGTAGTGTCATTCCGGAAACACTGTCCTTGATATTTTTGGGGTGTCTCCCGTTGAAACTTTTGAAAAACTATTGAGAAAACTTTACTTTTTAGACTTTTGAGACGTCTTCTGTTGAAACCTTTGAATAACCATTGTGAGACTGACCTTTGACGCCTATCTTGAACACATGGCTTGACGTTCTGCGCCACTAGTCTGTTACATTGTATATATGAACTCTAATCGAACTATTTCTACCTTTTGAATATCATTATTCTATTGTACATGCTTTAACATTTAGCCTACATGTCGTGTCTATATTTCTGTGATTGGTTCTCATTGCAATACAGGGATTTGTTTTTGGAGCACTAAACACGGCTGCACACCGTGTGCGTGTTCAGTGTGAGATGGTGCCGGTTCTGGGATCCATCTTGGGCAGGCTGGCTGGGAGAGAAGCCTTGAACTCCTTGGCTGCATTGCTGTGGGGGACAAGCCCCTCTTGAAATGACCATGCTGTAAGATCTGGACTCCCTCCATGCAGACTGAATGTGTACAGGTGAATAAACCGTATTTCCTCTGCTGTTTCAATTCTCTGCGAAGACTCCGAGTGCTTGGGACGCAATCCCCCGGGAGTCTTGCAGAGTGTGGGGGGTGGTACTTGACCTTTGAAACAGTATTTAGGCACCCCCTCTATAGAACAAATATATTCTCCTGGCTGTAAGCTGTTATTTTAATATTGTATTTATTGTACCTAGTCATTATGGTAAAGGATGGGCAATGAATCTGAGCACTAACAAGAACGAGAACAGATTCTCGCAGGACCCAATGCAACATTAGGAATTAGTAGTATGTACTTCAGTGAGGTAAAATGAGGGAAAGAGAGTTTTCCCTATCTAGATTGGACCAGAAATGAGAATTTTACATTGGATTTAAACTGAAGACCATGCAATACCTGCAGTTGTCCTTAAGCTATTTCCAGAAGTACTATTGCTGTCTAGGGTGAAGTAAACAAGTGAAAGACGCTGCTCCCCTCCTTGCATTTAATCTATCCACAACTTTTTTCTAGGTTGAATCACAGACACTAAAGTCAGACACTTCAATTTACTGTGGGTCACCATGGTTACAATTCAGCAAGTTATTTCTTTTTTGTACCCAGAATAGTTAGTGGGTTGTGGGTGGGTTTTTTTAATCCTCTTCAACTGAGATACTCTCAGCCTAACTTGTGAGACATAAAAAAAAAATCTGGCACGAATTTAAGAAATGAAAACCACATGGAATAAAAGATGAGTGTAGATGTAGGTGTTATGTAGAGAAATGAGTTCACACTGTGGGAGTCACTGAGCATAGGAAATATCTTTCGGGATTTTGAGAGAACATTTTGTGACCTGCCTATCCATCTGTGCAGAAAGCCTGCTTGCTTTCCCAGGGAATTTCCCTTTTTTTAAAAAGCCTTTTGAGTAGTTTCCTCCTGCTTGCAATCTGGAGCCTGGCTTATTTCAGAACTACTGTTCAAATGCATGAAGAAGAAAAAAGCCAGAGTTTGTGCTGGAGGTCATCCCAGTCAGCATGGGCGCAAATCTAGGCTTGCCATACATCAGAACAATTCCTGACATGTCCTGGTTTGGGGGTGTAAAAATGGCATGGGTAGGTTTCTAAAAAGCAGGAAAAGCTCAAAGGGTGTCAGGAATTTTATAGGCAACCCTATAAATCTAAATTAGCAATTCACTGTAGCCAAGAAGGCAATTGCCTTCATCCATAGCTGCCAAAGCTTATTTTTAAATATACTTTTGTAATTTGGCACCCTAAACCATGGTTCTTGGGGGGGGGATTATGATGCATATACCTACAAACATTACATGTATTTAGAAAACTCTTTTAAAATCCCTGTGTATGTTATTCTAGAAGACACTTTTTTAAGTATGTAGGAATTGCAGGAAATTCAACATTCTCCAAGTTTCTCATTGGGTCACTTAATCTGTTAATCCTGCCCCTTTCAGTGACAATTCCCCATTTATAAGATATCCTCCCCGAAGAGGCCAGTCTATACCCTTTTTGTTTTCCCAGAAGGCTTGACTGATGCTACCTGGAGAGGGCAGGAACAAGGAATGGCGACCAAACACCGAAGCTTCTGCCCCCAATGGTGGTCACCCATGTGTGCCTTCTCCTGCCCAGCAGCACCCACCACCACTGGAATTGGGGGAGCAACACAACCACACCCTGCTAACCAGCTACCCAGAAACATCGATTCACCACTGTGCACCCCATATGCAGCAGGCAGATTGGGGCACATATTTAGTATACAACTAAGGCCCACATTCCCACACTGTCAGTGGACGTTAAATCCCCCCCGTTACAGACACTGATTTGAACATTTTACCATCTCTTCTGGAAACCTGAATATTTATCTACCTGAAGTGTACCAACTGATGTTTAGTAACTGAAGTTTAAGAAGAGTTGTGCCTATAATATTGTGTTTAAGCCTGAGACACCTTATAGCTTAAGTAACTAAATTGAATTCTACCTGAAGGAACGTTTCCCAACCCACTTTTTGTCATAAACTTCCTTAGTTAATACAACCTTTCCTGTTTGTTTGATCAACTCCTGCCTGAGACTCTCACTTCTGGATAGCCGCGTAATGGCGAACAGAGGGCAAGCCTGATCGCTCAGACGGACTTGAGCTCTGCAGAAGGAAGGGGCAAGTGCTGAGGCAAGGCACCCCCCCCTCAAAAAAAAAACACTAGGAGTGCTCTGAGGTGTCTAGAGGTCCTGCAACCTACAGAAATGGCTTTCTGGCTGCTGCATCTGCCTTTGCTGTCGTGCCTTCAGCACATATAAAGAGATTATAGATTTTCTCTGCTACATGTTTGGAGTTTCTGCCTGTTGTGATTGCATCATTGGTAAGCTCTTGCCTGCAGTTAACATGTAGTAACGTAATGATGTTTGGATTGTTGTTTGTCAGGTATACTTATTGTATGTATTTCTATTGCCTTCTAGTTTTACCTCATCCTTGTTCCTTCAATAAAGTCAAGATTTCTAAATAGTCTGCTTAATGGAGAACAGGGAGGTTTATCTGCATGTCGAGCTGCGCATAGGACACAAGGCGAAGGGAGGACGAAACGTAGGGCGTGTTGAATTTTTCATCTTTTAAAATCCTGATTTGAGGGGTGTTACACAAATATCAACACGACAGCAATTAAAAATATTAAAATTCATTGCATACTATCCCAACAAAACCTTCATCCCACAAAACAGGAAGAAAAGGAAAAAAGACAGCGTGTTAAACAGACGATGGAAGGGGTCTTTACTTTTTCATCCAGAAATCTTCCCCTGGCTTTCATGGCCTTCATCACAAAGACCACTAACCACGTGGGTAATCCGTGGGTTAGCATCAACTAACAAAGATTCTATTCTATCTTCAGGATTGATTAGAGTTGGGTGTAATTTGCAGCATCGCATCTCTAAAGCCTGAGTAAATGGGACAATAGAGGAGGTAATGTATAAGATCCTCTTTAATTTTCAATGAAGCAAGGGTGTGGCGGATTTGAAACTGTTATGTTATGTTATTGTTTCGCAACCGACCTATTGAAGGGTTAACCCAGACTCCTGGTTAACTGACAGCAACATTCCATGGGAGGCGTGGCCTGCATGAGGTTTAAATGGAAAGGGGAACAGTTATGTCAGTTGGCGGTTGGGGGTTTTTTGTGTGGGAGCTTGGGTGGTTGTGGAGAAGGTAGAATTTAGAGTAGATGAAGTAGTGGATAGGTATTCTGTTATTTGATTACCAAGAACATTACCTGTGAAGTTAAGTTTGTACCAATGTTACCAGAAAGCAACCATTAAGATTCAAGCCAATAAATATCCATCTTTAAAGTGTCACATTAGTAATCGTCTATTTCATTTTCCAGCTAAGGTACCCAGGAACCCAGGTGGTGGGGAACTCTTTTAAACTGTCAAAACTGCCTTTTAGAGGAGGAAGGTTAGTTTGTGGCTGAGAGTGCACCAAGAAAGGGGGGGGGCTAAGGGAGGAGACAGGTTCTGAGTGATAATAAAGTTACCTCAGGAAGGAGGCTAGCTTTACAGTAAGGGAGGTTCTAGTGAAGGGAAACCCTTATCTGAGCGCACATAGGAACAGTCTTATTTATAGCCCCAAGTATATATAGGTACCTGGTCACGTTTAGGCTGGAAGAGGACTCTCTTTTATTTTTGAAAACCCACAAGTGCTAGAGGGTTTAAAGAAAGGCTAGAGGGATAAGTGGGAGGTTTGATTTACCTCAGAAATCCCTGCTAGTGCTTTTAATAATTGAGAGGTCAGAGTTATAAGACTGAAAGTGAGAGGGACTTTCGTCAAGATCCTCTTTAATTTTCAATGAAGCAAGGGCATAAACGGAGCTCTACTGGGATTTTTGTGAATCTGCCGGTCAGGTATGCAGCTGGCAATGCTTGAAACCGGGCCATAGTGAAAGCTTTCCAAAGGGTGGACAAGATATTGTAGTTCTCTTATATATGTATTGTACTCATCTGTACTATTAATATTAATATTATACAACGGTATGTGATATATTTTTTGCTTTCTACAACCAGTGATAACTGCTTCACTATGACTACAAAGAGAACAAGACAGGGAACATTCACACATATGAGCAATCTTATTGGAAGTGGAAGAGACATGTTGCCTTCTGAATTACCAACTTTGCGAGACGTGTTAAAATATGGACTGTTGCTAAATATTGGATCTGGATGGGGTCTGTGTTTTGCCTGTGATGCTGCATGGCATGCTTTGCAAATTCTATTTCCATGTGCTTTGTATTGTATCTGTTGGATGGGGTCTGTGTTTTGCCTGTGAGCTTCCATGGCAAAAAGTCATTTTAATTGTACTAATAGCCATTTTCAATCCCTAGGAAATGATGTCCAAAAAAAGAAAAGTTGACGCTGAGTGCAGGGTCTTCAATGAACAATGGACTTATTACAAAAAACACAAAAAATACATAGAAAAAACAGAAAATACAAACAAAAAAAGAAAGGAATAAATGTTTCTTTAACAATTATCCAACATATAAATTTCTTACTCTGTCGACTTCCTCCTTCCCCCCTTCCATGTTTCTAATTAAATCTATAATAGCACTCTCTACTTCTTAACCCATTTCTTCTTCTAATATACTTATCTATAAATATTTTTCTTGATCCTTTTTGACCACACATTCCCAATATCATTTGGATCTAGAAATCTTAATAACTATACTCCATTTAAACTTATTCCCTTCTTACAACATCTAAGTGCTTCATCAGCCTCTTTGTACATCCGTTTCCCTTATTATCTATTCTTAATCTTATAATTCTTTTCCAAATAAATTTTAAATTTCTTCCAATCTTCTTCCACCATCTCGCTTCCCTGTTCTCGGATTCTCCCAGTCAGTTCAGACAGTTCCATGTATTCTATCAGCTTCATCTGCCAGTCATCCACGGTCGGTAGATCTTCGGATTTCCAGTTTCTTGCTAATACAATCCTAGCCATGGGCGTAGGCAGGGGGGCAGCTCCCCCCCCCGAAGCAAAAAAATATTGTATTTTACAGACCATAACCAGCACTTTTCCCCTCCAAAAACTGAAGTGGAAAGGGCTTTGCTTTTGTGAGAGCAGCTCTCCACTTGCTGGGGGGGGCGGGAACACAGCTGTAACAAAAACACATCAAATAAATAAAGCAAAGTGGCTACCGGTACTTAAGCAGTTAAGACAATGGAGCAGAAAATCCCTTCAGGCAAGGTTTGATAGCTGACCAATTCACCCTATTGTTCTTCAGTGGTAGTTGTTAATGAGCATTCAGGGATCGCATTAAGAGTTCTATTGGCGATTTAATGAGGGTGCATTGACTAAGGTGGCTCTGCAAGGCTAAAAGGAAATGAATAAGAAAGGGGGGGGCTGTAGCTTTTGATAGACACAGTGATGTTTATAAAAAGCAGAGGTGTTCCAGTCTGCCCCTCCTCCTGCATCTGTATACTGTAAATCAGGGGTGTCCACCTCCCAAGAGACTCTGATCTACTCACAGAGTTAAAAACTGGGAGTGATCTACCCCCTTTTGGGGGGTTCAGGTCAAAGCTGTTGGGTTTTTTTAAGGAAGGAAAGTCCTGTTTTTTTTGAGTTTAGGTCAAACTTGTTGAGCTTCTTTTAGGAGGAAGGGAGGCCCATTTTTGTTTAGGGCTTCAGGTCATAGTTCAGCTTTTTTAGGGAGGAGGAAAATTTTGGGTGAGCTTTTTTTAGGAGTGCCAGTGATCTAGCAGTGATCTAACACAGACATCCAGTGATCTGGATGTACCAGTATCTTCCTCTTGCTGCAGAGTTCCAGCATCACAGCGTCACGTCACCCAGAGGCACCCACAAATGTGAGTTATCCCTCTATTTCTTCCTTCCTTCCCTCCCTCTTCCGTCCTTAATACTGGGGGGGGCAGATAAGCCCCACATAGAAAGCCCATCAACATGGGGGGGATGACTCTTTTAAATACAGTATTTATCAGTAATTGGGGGGGGGGAGGCGGCACCTAGGCCTCTAGGAGTTGGCTGCTATGCCTAGGACAATTCAAGAAAGCAGATTGATGCATATGCTATGGTAATATATCAATAGAATCATGGAATTGTAGTCGGAAGGGACCACAAGGGTCATCTAGTCCAATCCCCTGCAATGCAGGATCTTTTTCCCAAGGTGGGGCTTGAACCCACAACATGGTTGAAATATTATGCTGATATGCAGCAATGCCTCGGAGCTGTCGTGACTGCGGCCGTGCCTTCCCTCGCCCTCGTCCGCCCTGCCACCCCCTCTCGCCTGCCCGACCCTCCCGTCCTCTTACTGCAGAGTTCCAGCATCACAGCATCACCCAGAGGCACCCACAAATATGAGTTATCCCTCTCTCTATTTCTTCCTTCCTTCCCTCTTCCATCCTTAATAAAATACGGGGGGGGGCAGAAAAGCCCCACATAGAAAGCCCATCAACATGGGGGGGTGACTCTTTAAAATACAGTACAGTCGTACCTCGGGTTGCGAACACCTCGGGTTACGAACTTCGCAAACCCGTAAGTATTTTTGCCCCGCGCGCGTGCGCAGAAGCGTCACATGCCTTTGCGCATGCGCAAAACGCAAAAATAGCGAAAACCTTTTCGGGTTACGAACTTTTCGGGTTACGAACTGCGACCCGAAATGGATCGCGTTCGTAACCCGAGGTACCACTGTATTTACCAGTAATTGGGGGGGGGAGATGCACCTAGGCCTCTAGGAGTTGGCTGCTATGCCTAGGAGTAGGACAATTCAAGAAAGCAGAATGATGCATATGCTATGGCTATATATCAATAGAATCATAGAATTGTAGTTGGAAGGGACCACAAGGGTCATCTAGTCCAACCCCCTGCAATGCAGGAATTTTTTCCTAAGGTGGGGCTTGAACCCACAACATGGTTGAAATATTATGCTGATATGCAGCAACGCCTTGGAGCCATCGTGTCTGCGGCCGTGCCTTGCCTCGCCCTCGCCCGCCCTGTCACCCCCTCTCGCCTGCCCGACCCTCCCGTCCTCTCCAGCCAAGCAGGGTAGCCGCCAATGCTGCCAGCCCCAGAAGCACAAGGTGGCCGCCGCCGCCACGATGTCATCAGGCCAGCTGGCCCTGTAGCCCCGCCCACGTTCCCACTTTGGGCCCCCGCCCCTGAACGACCATGGCTTGCCCCCCCCCAGTTTTGATCCTGGCTACGCCCCTGATCCTAGCTGCTGCTGTGGCATACAGATTTATGGGAGAGGAGCTTAAACGGGAGACCGCCGGGAAATGGTAAGGAAAAACAGGGGTTTCCTGGGGAATACGGGGTACTTGGCAGCTATGGACATACATCTTTTCCGGAACCCATTTTCTGTGGACATTGAAACTGCTGATCCAATTTTCCAATTGGCTGAACCACAGACTTGTGACTCTGAGAGAAGCATTCGGATCAAGCAGCCTCACAAATTTCTATGCATCTCTCCAAGACATATCTGAATCTCAGGAACCACGCACTCAGATTTGCAACCATCTTTGGCAGCACATATATCTGTGAGCAGAATTTTTCAAGAATGAAACACCTGAAATCTCCAACTAGATCCAGACTAACAGATGAATACTTGCATCACTTGCTACGAATAGCACTGACTAATATGGAACCAGATATCGACCATCTCGTCAGCCAAATGCAGCCCCAAACTTCCCATTGAAATACTTTTAAGAGCCATACAAAGCAATGCTGGTGTGGCGGATTAGTGCTTGCTGAGGATTCCGGTGCATTGAGGGTTAAACTATCCCTCCAATGATAGGCAGTTCTCCAGGAGGTGGAACTAGACTGTGTTTAAAAACAAAATCTCCGAGTGAAATCCATGTTCTCAAGTTAATAAATAAAGTTAAAAATGTGCCTAAAAGCTAATTGACTCCAGCAGTGTGTCAGTTCCCTCCAGTTGTGTGACTAAGAAGAGAACCAAGCTTCCCTGGGGTCAGGAAAGGAAGCTAGTTCAAAGTACTTCTGACATACTAAGGGCTGGTCAGTGAAGCCAAGAAAGCCATGAAGTTGCCCGAGCGAAAGGCTAACCAGAGCAGTAGGGATCCATGAGAGGGGAAACCCCACTGGTGGCAAGGTGGTGAGGGGCTTTAGATAAAGTGCCCTGAGGTAACCTAAAGCCAAGCCCTATCTTTTGATGAAACTGGAGGTTTTCATCCCACTTTTGCTGAAAGAACAGTGGGAACTACTGTCTGGGTGTTAAGAGACTCGTCCCTTCACAACTGGTAGCATGAGGTTTTATGCAAAGGAAAGGTGAAGGTTTTGATGAAACTTTTTCTCCTACTGCAAGGAGTGAAAGTGTACGTTTATTGCTAGCTACTGTAGCACAATGTGGGTTTGAAGTAAATCATTTTGATGTGTAAACAGCTTACCTCAATGCAGATCTCCATGAAGAAATTTTTATGAATCAAGCACCAGGTTTTGAATCAGGTGAACAAAACTCAGTATACAGGTTACATAAAGCAATCTATGGACTCAAACCAATCAGCTAGAAATTGGAAAGAGTATCTTAACAATGTTCTCAAAAATATTGGTTTTAAAAGAAGCTTAGCTGATAATTGCTTGTACATCAAAGGAAAGAATGATAAACTAGAGTTTTGTCTATCTTATGTTGATGATTTGCTTCATGCTACAAAAAGTGATAAACAAGTGAAAAATTTTGCAGAACTAAGAAAAGAATTTAAATTAAGAGATTTGGGTACAGTTAAAAATTACCTTGGTCTGGAAATTCAAAAGACAAATGATGGAAGTTTTTTGTTGAGTCAAAAAGATAAAATAATAGATTTATTTTCTAAAAAAGGAACTAAGCCTTGCTCTTTAGTTATTGTCTTCGATGTTGTAGCTGTCGCTAGGTTGAGTCTCTCTCGAGGCCATTTATAGGGGGGTAGGGGATTCGGAATGCGCGAGGGCCTCCAGGTTTACTCAATCAGTTCTTAGTCTGTTTTCTAGCCCCGTTTTCCGCGCCGCTTTCCTCCCTTCGTACCCCGAAAGTTTCCTTCGAGGGTTCCGACCCTCCGTTGCCCTCAGAGAGTCTATAAGCCCCCTACAAAAGGGCCAAATCAGCGAGATTATGCTCCCACCTTTTCGACCCACGTCTTGACTAGACCGCGACCAACCCGGAAGACTTACCTTAGCCTGTGCTTCTATCGGGGAACGCTTGAGAATAGCGACGGGAACAAAGAAAAGGGCTTGCCTGAGCTCCCGGAGGTTGCAACATTGTAGCGAGAAACGCGGGGAGTGAGACAAAGAAACTTAGGAACAAAAAAGGAATCCAAGGAACAGAGAAATAAGGGACGACCCCCCCCCAACGCCTGGTCTGGAGGTACCCATAAAATGTTTTGGGGAAAGGACGAGGCGGAGCGACTGGAGACTAGCGACTAACGATCAGCCAAGGAAGCAACAAGGAAACACCGGAGAGCGAGCTGGAAAAAGTAAGTCGTAAGTCGTGTAAGGGAGAAAGGAGTGGGGGTGTTCCCGGTCCCGAGGGAAGGAAGGAAAAGTATCTTTTCCCTTTTTTTTTTTTTAAAAAAAGTGACTCTCATTGACGGAAAGTGGATTGGCGGTGAAGAAGGGTAGAACACAAAACCCGGAGGAGAAACCCCAGAACGCAATTGTACCAACTTATTAAACTAACTTGAGAGCTGGGAGAGATCAAGGGGAGGAGGAGACTAGACAGAGAGGTAGACCACTAGAAAAGAAAATCGGCAAAAGGGGGGAAAGGTCTGGCAATTACAGAAGCCCAAAATGGCGACAGCAATGCGCTGAATCACGGCCAACCGGAAACAACTGAGTACTAAGAACGGGAAGAAGAGTGAAGGGCTAAGGAGTGAGAGAGAAGCCCCATAAGCAAAGACATTAACAAAGGCACAGCGACACCTGGTGGCGATCAATATAAAGACTAAGAAAGTGCAACTAAAGGGCGTAAAATAGAACAGACAATAGACCCTAATACCCCTCTCAACGTGGCAACTCTTATAATAAGACTTTCCCCCTTTGCACAGCCTCTATTCATTATGCAAGCTTAAAAATAGATGCCCAACCCCCAACCCCCAAAAGAGACAATTAGCTCCACCTCAGAAGTGGGAAAATTGGAAGGTCTAATCCAATTTAATTGGGCACAATACTCCCAAAATATAAAAATCAACATGAAGAAAAGGCTTGAAAATCAGGCAACGCCGGCTGTAGCAGGTCAACAAAGGCGTCAATCAAACGCAGATACCGAACCAATGGATATAAGGGAATTAATTCTAGGAATGAAAGCAGAGATTAATGAGAAAATGGACTCTATGAACGAGAAGTTAGATAATATGGGAAACAAAATTGAACAAAACTTGAAAAGAATTGAGGAAAATTCGAAAGCAATAATTGACCTGAACAAACAATATGAGGAGCTGCAAGAGAAAAATAAAGGGATAGAAGAAGTCACCCAGAGCCTGTCAACCAAAATGAGCAAACAAGAGGAAACAGCTAAAAAACATGCAGAGGAGCAGAGAGAACTGAAAAGGGCCCAAGAAAGAATAAGAGAAGAAATGCAGAAATTAAAGGATATGCAAGAGGCCACCTGGGATACAATTGCGATGCATGAACTTAAACAAAATGATTTGACATTGAGGTTTAGAGGTCTGAAAGAGAACCCAGAGGAAAATGTGGAAGACACCATAATTAAGGAAGTTGCAAAGTGGATGGAGTTACAAGAAGAGGATGTGTCTATATGTGTAGACAGAGCTTTCAGACTAAGAACGAAACAGGCAAAAGCTGGCAACTGGCCAAATGACTGTCTAGTCTTTTTGAACTCTAGAATATTAAGAGACAAAATAATGCAGCACAAAAAAACACAAAAGCTGAGGATAGAGGACAGAGACATTGTCATTATGAGGGAAATTCCACCAAGACTTTTGAGGAAAAGGTCGAAATACAAATTATTAGCAGATGCTCTGCAGAGGAATAACATTTACTATAAATGGGAGTTTCCTGAAGGGATAACCTTCACATACAAGCAGGTTAAGAGGAAATATACGACAGAATCACAGGTGGAAAAGTTCTGGAGAAAATATGCTAGTGCGTTGGGGGGGGGGGAGGTTGTGGAGAAAAAGAAGAAGAAAGGAAAATCGGAAAGTGAAGAAGAAGATTAGATTAAGAATAAATAAATAATTACGATAGGGAAGGAAGAGGATAGATGTTCTACACTTGATCTATAACCCAAAGCTAGTCAGGAGAGTGAGCAAAATGATATGAGAAAGGAAGATTTTAGATAATGAGTGGTTGGTTATGGTAATTTTGGTAATTTCGTGTTGTTTTATTTAGATTATTTCTTTTTTGTATGTTTCTTTTCTTGTGAATATTATCTTTTTTCTGATGATGTGTTTACTGAGAAAGTAATTTTATTGTAGATTTTGTTGTATGTAGAGAAAGAATAAAGGTAATTGGTATAAAGTATATTTGGTGTCAGGGAGATTAAGATTGGAAAGTGCGGAAAATGGATTTAAGACTTACCTCTTGGAACGTGAACGGATTAAATAGCAAATTAAAGAGAAATAGATTGGAGCGCCTGCTGATAAAAATGAAATCAGATATAATATGCCTGCAGGAGACGCATATAGCAAAGAAACACCGCAGATTATTGGTGAATAAGAAATTAGGATTGGAATTTATATCCTCAGACGCAAATAAGAAAAGGGGTGTAGTATTTTACATTAACCCCAAATTAAACCCAGAACAACTATATAAAGATAATGAAGGAAGAATTATGATCCTAAAAATCAAAAATAAATTAGAGAAAATAATTTTAGTAGGGATTTATGCGCCTAATCAGAATAAGTCAAAATTTTACCAGAGATTGGAGAATGTGATGTTAGAATATAGTGACCAAAAAATTATTCTTATGGGGGATTTAAATGGGGTAATATCCACCGAACTGGATAAGGTGAACAAAGAGAGGAAAAACAAAAAAGAGGGGCGTCTCCCAGAATCCTTTTTTCAATTAATAGACAATCTGGATTTGCAAGATGTATGGAGGCGTAAACACCCCACCCAAAGAGAATTTACATTTTACTCGTATCCCCAAGATTCAGAAAGTAGAATAGACATGATCTGGGCGACTAAGGATTTGATGTTAAGATGTAAAAAAGTAGAAATTTCGCCCAAAACAATATCGGACCACAACCCAATAGAGATGGAAATAATTGGCGCAGAGAAATGCATTAAAAGGTGGAAGCTAAGTGAATTTTTATTGGAAGATGAAAGGATAGTTAAGAAAGCAGAGGAGACAATAAGAGAATTTTTTCAGATAAATTTGAATCAAGAAAATAATTTAAACACAGTTTGGGATGCTGGGAAGGCTGTCTTCAGAGGGTTCTTCATTAGTCAAAATAGTTGGAAAAAGAAAGAGAGAGAGAAGAAATTAGAAAATCTTTTGAAAGAAATTAGGAAGAATGAGAGAGAATTAGAGAATACGAGGAGTAAAGACAAAGAGGATATGAAAAGGAACATTAAAGTATTACAAAGTCAAGTCTCTATGATTTTAGATGATGAAATAGAAAGGAAAATAAGATATTTGAAACAAAAGAGTTTTGAGCATTCCAACAAGGCAGGAAAATACCTAGCCTGGCAATTAAAGAAAAAACAAAAAGAAAGGACGATAGATAAAATAATAAAGAAAGGGAAAATAATAGAAGACCCAAAAGAAATTGCAAAATACTTTGTACAATTTTACGCCAATTTATACAAGGAAGGAAAGCCAGATCAAACTAAAATTGATGAATATATTAAAAACACAGATATATTAAAAGTTGATGAGAGGGGAGTGAAATTATTAAATGAACAAATAACAAAGGAGGAGATACAAGGAACAATTAAAAGAATGAAATCCGGCAAATCCCCAGGGACAGATGGAATCTCGGCAATATTCTACAAAACATTTATAGCAGTATTGACTGACCCCCTGCATAAATTATTAAATGAAATTTTAGAAAAAGGAACAATCCCGAAGACATGGGAAGAAGCATACATAGCTCTCATCCCAAAGCAGAACTCGGACAAAAATCAAATACAAAACTTCCGGCCCATTTCATTATTAAATAATGATTATAAGATCTTTGCAGACCTGATAGCCAATAGAATGAAAAAAGTATTGAAGAATATGATAAATAAAGACCAAACAGGATTTCTCCCAGAAAGATTTATGCATAATAACATCAGGAATATCATCAACATCTTAGAACATTTAGGCTTGAGGTTTAATAAAAAGGTTGCCTTTCTGATGTTGGATGCGGAGAAAGCCTTTGATAAAATTTCATGGACATTTATGAAGAGGTGTATTATAAGGTTGGGATTTGGAGAGAAAATTATAAAAGGAATCGAGGCAATTTATAAATCACAAAGTGCCAAGCTAATAATAAATAGTGAAATATCTGAGGGAATTCATATACGGAGGGGGACGAGGCAGGGCTGCCCATTATCCCCGCTATTATTCATTTTATGTCTGGAGTTTTTGTTGAAAAATCTAAGGGAAGAAACTAGGATAAAAGGCATAAAAATTGGCAAAGATATACACAAGGTTAAGGCGTTCGCGGATGACGTCATAGTCACTGTGGAAGATCCATTAGAGAGCATCCCAAAAACTATAGAAAAAATTAGAAAATTTGGTGAATTAGCAGGATTGGATATAAATATGAAAAAGACAAATTTGCTAACCAAGAATATGACAAAAGAGGAAGATAGGCAATTACAAGAAATAACAGGATTGGAGGTAGTAAAGAAGACTAAATATCTGGGAATATGGATAACAAATAATACAAACAATTTGGTTAAAGATAATTATATTAAAGTTTGGAAAGAAGTCAAGAGGGATTTGGAAAATTGGAACAAATTAAATTTGACGTTATTAGGTAAAGTGGCTGTAGTTAAAATGAACGTCTTGCCGCGAATGCTTTTCTTGTTTCAAATGTTACCGATATTGGGTACGGGGAATAACATATTTAAACAATGGAAATCGGATTTGACGAAATTTATTTGGAGCAATAAAACAGCTAGGATAAAACATAAATTATTAACGGATTCTAAAGAAAGAGGGGGGCTAGCCTTGCCAAATCTTAAATTGTATCACGATGCGGCAAGTTTTTTATGGTTAAAAGATTGGATAACCTTAAAAGACCATGAATTATTAGACTTGGAAGGAATTGACAATAAATTCGGCTGGCACGCTTATTTAATAGATGGGAAGGTAAGAGTTCATAAAGGGTTCAACAGCCATTTAATCAAAAAATCCCTTTTAAAGACCTGGGAATGTTATAGAAGGCTGCTGGAACCCAAAACGCCGAATTGGGCATCACCAATTGAAATAATTACAATCAAGAAGGTAAATTCAAACGGGAAATGGGGGAGATATACAGATTTACTGCAAGAACAGGAAGGTAAACTCAGATTGAAAAAATATGAAGAAGTAAAACAACATTTAACAGGGTGGCTGCAGTATTGTCAGATAAATAGCAGATTTAAAGAGGACTATTTCAAAAACGGCTTCCAGAATGAACCATCATTATTAGAAGTTAACTTGTTGCAAGGGGATCGGAAAGTTATAAACAGGATGTACAAAGTATTATTGGAGTGGGATTTAAAGGATGAATCCGTAAAGGAAACAATGATTAACTGGGCGATAGATCTGGGGAAACCAATCCTAATGGAGAGTTGGGAAAAACTTTGGAAATATTCGTGGAGATTCACGGCGTCAGAAACGATCAGGGAAAACATGGTTAAGATGTTTTATAAGTGGTATCTCACACCGGTTAAAATTAAAAAAATGTATAAAACCCATGATAATCTCTGTTGGAGATGCAAAAGAGAGGTAGGGACATTTGTGCATATATGGTGGCACTGTGATAAGATTAAAATATTTTGGAATGCAATTTTGGAGGAATTGAAAAAGATATGTAAATATAACATTAAAAAAACCCGGATTTTTTTCTACTAGGGATGTTGGGAGAGGAAATTAAAAAACAGGATGAGAAAATATGTTCATACGCAACGGCAGCTGCAAGAATTCTATTGGCGAAGTATTGGAAAAAGGAAGAAACTCCCAACATTAAAGAATGGCAGGAAAAATTATTAGGGTATATAGAATTGGATAGACTAACAAATGTAATAAGGGGAGGGAGCTGGGAAAAATCGGTGAAAAATTGGAGGAAATTTGGAGAATATCTTAAAAAACAGTGCCCCATGATAAAAACTTGGATTTGCTTTTAACACCTCGCAAAGAGTGAATTCAAAAAAAAAACAAAAGAAACAATGCAATAAATATTAAGCTATTAACCCGGGAAGAGGACAAGCGGAAGTCGGTTAGTAGGTGAAGGGGGATTATGTATGAATATTGTGTGTACATAGGAATTTATGGAATATAAGTATTATAAGCATTACAAGAAGATACAGGTATTGATATATGGGCTAATTTACATTCAAATTACACATCAGAATATAGATTTTGATTCTATTTTAGATTTAAGTTTTGATATTAATTTCGTGTTATGTTTTACGTTACGTTATAATTTTTGTTATGATATGATTTAATTCTAATTTGTATTTGAATTACGATTTATTGTTATTTAGACATCGTTAGGCTCTTTTTTTGTATTTATATATGTATTTGTTTGTGTTTTTGTTTTTTTGTTTTTTTTGTTTTTTTTCTATTTTCTTTGTATTTTTAATGTGTGTTTTTCATTTGGTATCTTTTCTGTGTGCTTGTGTATTTTAATCTCAATAAAGTTTATTAAAAATAATAATAATAATAATAGATTTATTAGAAAGAAACAGTATGTTAAATTGTAAGGGAGTAAAAACCCCAGTGGAGGTAAGGTTTTTCAAGAATGAAGAAGAATGCACAGAACCAGTAAATCCTATAGTTGGAAGTTTAATATACATTTCATTGTGGAGCAGACCAGATTTGAGTTATGCAATTGGAATGCTTAGTAGATTAGTAAGATGTCCTACTGAAAATGCATGGAAGGGTTTAAAACGTGTTTTCAGGTATTTAAAACAAGCACTTGATTATTGTTTAAGAATATCTTCTTCAAAATCTACAAAATTTCAATGTTATCTCATCAAGACCTCACCCTAAGCTTTTAACAATTATGGCTGTAGGAGATACTGCAGCCTGTTATTTTTCCCCTGTTGGAAACTGTTTTGATCCGCTTTTTAGTGTTAAATATATAATTAGAAAATTTGTGTGCTTGTTTGTTTGCACCTTTTCTGTGTTGCATTGTGGACCAACTCGCAGGGAACCCCAACTCTGGAGCATCAAGACCTCACCCTAAGCTTTTAACAAATGCAGCGCAATGAACTATTATTCATACCGATTAATGATTTGAGAGAATGAAGACAATCACATTTTGAAATGCAGTCAGTTGTTTCACCAATACATCGTAGATATGTATGCAAAAATTGAAACAGAACGTTTGATATTCAGCTTTGCTCTGAAGAATATGTTCATTTGAGAGACGCAGTTGTAAATGACGGTAACACAAGTAACGTTGGAAGACTAATGTGACAAATTGAAGCACTTTTAAAATGTTTATTTCTGCCCGGCTGGCAAAGAGTTAACCCACCTCCAGCCTGACTGACTTAGAACTCTGATGGGGGCGGGACTGTGCCCGGTTTAAAAAAGGAGGGAGAGTCGGTTTGGTCAGTGAGGAGGGAGAGGGAGGAAGGTGTGGTGTGGTGTTATGAGGTGGCTTGTTTGAAGACAGTGAAGAGGCTAGGAAAACTTAAAGTTAAATGTTTGACTGAGTTTATTTTGTACAACTGGAACAAAGCTAATTAATAAATGACACGTTAAAGAAACACTTATGTTTTTAACACAATAAAACTTCATCTCTGTTTTTGCCAAAAAAAGGTCCGTCTTTATTTTTCCAGCGAGGTACCAGGACTCACAGCCGGGGTGACTCAAGAGAGGGCAAAACTCACCTCAGGCAGGGAGGTGGCAGTTTGTGTCCTGGAGTTACACGGAGGAGGCTTAGAAGGGTAACCTGAGGTGCCAAGAAGTTGCCAGAGTGCATAGGGCAAACTTCTACAGTGGGGAATCCAACTGAGGGAGACCCTTTACTGGAGGCAAGAGGTTATTCCGTGGGACAGCCTAGAGTTTCTTAAGGTACCAGGTCACGCAAGCTGGAAGGTTCTCCTTACTAAGAAACCCATTAGTAAAAGGGGTTTATTTTTGAGGCGTCAGGAGAAGAGGGTGGGTGTTTTCCCCTCTGGATTCCTGTGTCGCAGTGATAGTAAGGTAGAGTGGGACACGGGTCGTCACATTTTTGGTGGCAGCGGTGGGATCGACATTCAAAGCTCACGCGCCTAGTTTGGTTTGAGTCTGTCAGGATTTCCTGTGAGGAAAATGACTCACGTAAGAAAACCCAGAGAGGCAAAAGGAGATGAAAGAACGGAAGGGGCTGAGGGAAGCCCAGATTCTCAGGTAGAACTTATGAAACTACGAATTGAGATGGCCAGAATTGAAAGTGAAAGGGAGAGGGAAAAAGCTAGAATTGAAAGTGAGAGAGAAAAAGCTAGAATTGAAGCTGAAAATGAGAGGGAAAAAGCTAGAATTGAAGCGGAGAGGGAAAAGATGGCATCTGAGGAGAGAATGCAGTCCGAGAGGTTAAGGGTACAATTAGAACAGGACAGAATGAAGCTTGAAGAGATTCGTTTGCGATCAGAATTAACTCAGAGTCCAGTTAATAATGATAGTACCGCAATTAATTTAAAAAGATTCCCCAAATTTGGAAAGGACGATAATGTCGAATCGTTTCTATTTACCTTCGAACGCGTTTGTGTGGAATTTCAAATACCTGAGGAGAACTGGATGCTTTATTTAAGACCTCAAATTTGTGGGATACTAAGTGAAATTTATGCTGACCTGAGGGAAGAAGAGCTGTCATGTTACCAAGTATTTAAGCAAAGGGTCAGGGTTCGATGTGGACTCACGGCTGAACAAAGCAGAAAGGCTTTTCGTGAGGCAAAAAAGGAACATAAAGAGACTTATGCCCAACTAGCTAGCCGCTTAGATAAATTACTTGACAGATGGATTCAAGGGAGTGGAGTGAAGAACTTTGATGAGTTAAAACAATTAATTTGTTTAGAACAATTTTTTAAAGCAAATCCCTAGCAATTTACGTTGGTTCTTGAGGGATAAAAAACTGAAAACTGTGGCAGAGGTTGCAGAGGTCTTAGATGAACTACAAGGAGATTTCAGTGAAATAGCATTCCCAAAACACTCACAGAAGGGTAATCCATGGAGAAACAGAGAAAATAAAGACAGGCAAGAAAATTTTCCTGTCAGGGAATCAGTTTCTGACAAGACAGGGTCTAAGAAAATCACTTGTTTTTTCTGTAATCGTGAGGGCCATGTACGTGCCAGGTGCCCCCTGCTGGTTAAGTCGCAAACTACACCTACTGCAGCTAAACAAGTAAAACTGGTAATGCAGTCACAGGAAAATAGCTCGCCTCAGACAGAAGGCTCAGAGAAAGCAGACAGTCCAGCTGAGACTACTTCTAAGGTCTTACAGGTCTGGAGGGCTGAGCAGGAGTGCAACCAAGATTACATGGAGCCAATTGAATTAAATGGTCAGTCTTGTTTAGGTTTGAGGGACACAGGAGCAGAAGTCTCACTTGTCAAATCACAATTTGTTCCAAAGGAGCAGTACCTCGAGGGTCAGTCCTATAGTTTAAAAGGCATATGGGGCCCACATTTTGAAGTACCATTAGCTGAAGTTGAGATTACTTACAAAGGATTTTGTGGCAAATGGAGAGTAGGAATCCTAAATGAATTGGAGGTGCCCTTTTTAATAGGGAATGACCTAGCTAGTCAGAAGCACCGTATTCAAGTGATAACTAGGTCACAGTCTCAAGTCACTGAGAGTAATCCTCCTGCAGTTATAGAGACACCCATAGAGCCTGGTGAGGATGAAGGGCTGATTAGCGTGCCAGTGGTCCAGGAGCACGGTGCCCAATTCTTGAGTGATCAAAAAGAGGATGAAACTATAAAAGAGCTGTGGAGTAAAGCACAAAGTCCTACTGCAGAAGTAACTGTGGAGAACCCCTGCTTATTTACCACCATTGAGGGAAGACTGTATAGAATTTCTAGGAGGAGGAAAACTGCTGCTGTTTGGGAAAGGAAGAAACAGTTAGTGTTGCCAAGAGCTTACCGGTTGCAAGTGCTACAAATGGCACACGACGCACCCTCAGCAGCGCATCTAGGCATTAGGAAGACTAGTGATAGAATCCAAGCAAGATTTTACTGGCCTGGGATGGGCAAAGACATCAAAGAGTATTGCAAGTCCTGTGTGATCTGCCAAAAAGCAGGCAAAAGAGCGGACAAAACGCGAGGCTTGTTACAGTCTATTCCTGTAATTACGGAGCCCTTTTCCAGAATAGGAGTGGACATCCTCGGGCCTATCTCCAGAGTTCCAAAAAGGGGGAATAAATTTATTTTATGCCTCGTGGATTATGCTACGCGCTATCCAGAAGCAATACCTCTAAAGGACATTGATTCCAAGACTGTAGCAAAAGCCCTCATGTCGGTGTTCTTAAGGCTGGGATTCCCCAAAGAAATTATAACAGATTTAGGGACATCCTTCACGTCCAAGACCATGGAAGAGCTTTTAACTCTTTGTGGGATTAAGCATGTTAAAACTACGGCTTATCATCCACAGTCGAATGGCTTGACGGAGAAATTTAATTCGACCCTGAGCCGGATGCTAAAAACCTATTCCATCAATCATCCTAACGACTGGGATGAGAGGCTGCAACACTTCCTGTTTGGTTATCGCGAAGTGCCGCAGGAGAGCACAGGGTTCAGTCCTTTTGAACTCCTATTTGGACGACAGCCACGAGGACCCCTAGACTTGATGAAAGCAGCGTGGTCAGGGGAGGAACAGATCGACAGCCCTGATGTTGTGACGTATCTACAGGAGCTGCAGAGCGACCTTCAAGAGTTACGGGAGCAAGCTGCTCACAACTTGCAGCAGGCAGAGCGTCGACAGAAGCAGTGGTATGATGCACACGCAAGAGACAGATCTTTCCAGCCTGGTGACAGTGTGCTCGTGTTAAGAACAAGACGTCGAAAGAAGTTGGAGATGTCGTGGGACGGTCCCTTCAAAGTGGTCGAGAGGATTTCTGCGGTGAACTATTTGGTAGAGTTAGATGGGGAAGGGAACCGATGTAAAAACTTTCATGTAAATTTACTTAAGCCTTATTTTGACAGAAATAAGTTGGTGTTACAAGTAAAGGGGAAGATGTCACAAGGAATCCATTTAACTGGGTGGGGAGAGCTGAGTAAGGGCACAACTCTAGCAGAGGTGTCATTCGATGAAGGTCTGACCCCAGAGCAAAAGGAGCAGTTAAAAATAGTCCTTGCTCAGTTTGCTCAGATCTTCTTAAACATCCCAGGGAGGACCAGCCTAGCAACTCATATAATAGACACAGGGTAAGCACATAAGTGGGAAGGAAAACATCATAGCGGACGCTTTATCCAGGTATTTTTGAGAGGTATAGAATGGTGCAAATTATTATATGAAATGGTGGGAACCCTAGCAGAACATTTGTGCTTAGGCGTTATACTCTGACACATGCCAAACAGGGTTTATCTGTGTACAAGTTTATGAGATGTGAATTTAGTTGACTTTGTAATATGAATGTTATAGAATGCATTGAAGTATTTTTAACCCCAAGCCCATTGCTTTGGCATTGCTCTAGTTAGTTAAGAGCAAGCCGACGCAATGTCTTTGTGGTGGGGGGAGATATGTGACAAATTGAAGCACTTTTAAAATGTTTATTTCTGCCCGGCTGGCAAAGAGTTAACCCACCTCCAGCCTGACTGACTTAGAACTCTGATGGGGGCGGGACTGTGCCCGGTTTAAAAAAGGAGGGAGAGTCGGTTTGGTCAGTGAGGAGGGAGAGGGAGGAAGGTGTGGTGTGGTGTTATGAGGTGGCTTGTTTGAAGACAGTGAAGAGGCTAGGAAAACTTAAAGTTAAATGTTTGACTGAGTTTATTTTGTACAACTGGAACAAAGCTAATTAATAAATGACACGTTAAAGAAACACTTATGTTTTTAACACAATAAAACTTCATCTCTGTTTTTGCCAAAAAAAGGTCCGTCTTTATTTTTCCAGCGAGGTACCAGGACTCACAGCCGGGGTGACTCAAGAGAGGGCAAAACTCACCTCAGGCAGGGAGGTGGCAGTTTGTGTCCTGGAGTTACACGGAGGAGGCTTAGAAGGGTAACCTGAGGTGCCAAGAAGTTGCCAGAGTGCATAGGGCAAACTTCTACAGTGGGGAATCCAACTGAGGGAGACCCTTTACTGGAGGCAAGAGGTTATTCCGTGGGACAGCCTAGAGTTTCTTAAGGTACCAGGTCACGCAAGCTGGAAGGTTCTCCTTACTAAGAAACCCATTAGTAAAAGGGGTTTATTTTTGAGGCGTCAGGAGAAGAGGGTGGGTGTTTTCCCCTCTGGATTCCTGTGTCGCAGTGATAGTAAGGTAGAGTGGGACACGGGTCGTCACAACTAACAATTTTGCCATCTTCATATACAGGCAGTCCACGCCATATGCATGAGTACACTCAAGATGCAATTGCATATGTCCGTCACTACGGTCCCCCAGACCTATTCATTTCAGCAGAAGTTGGCGGTAAATTAGCAACCATACAAATGCAAAACGGTGACATCAAAGTAGATAACCGGTGGATTGTTACATATTCGCCTTTGCTATCAAAAACATACAAAGGCATGCGAGTGACAGACCTCGCCAGGGAGTACGGGAAGAATCCATCCACCATTGGGACCATCCTGAAGGGAGTCACCACATCATGCCGAACCGGCCAGCTGTTCTTGAGGAGGTCGAGAAGTTGCTGCTCGTCTGGATGCAAGAGAAGCAGCGTGCAGGGGACACAGTGACCGAGGCTGTCATTTGCGAGAAGGCCAAGGCCTTGCACGCAGACCTCGTCCAGCAACAGCCAGGATCCTCAGATGCTACACCAGAAGTCTTCAAGGCGAGCAGAGGCTGGTTTGAAACATTCAAAACCAGATCCGGAGTTCCCAGCGTGGTCAGGCATGGAGAGGCGGCCAGTTCTGATGTTCCTGCGGCTGAGGAGTTTGCCTCAGAGTTCCTTCAGGTCGTGGCTGAGCAGGGCTACCTTCCACAGCAGGTCTTCAACTGCGACGAGTCCGGGCTGTTTTGAAAGAGGATGCCCCAAAGAACCTTCCTCACTGAAGAGGAGGCCAAGCTGCCTGGTCACAAGCCCATGACCCTCCTCTTCTGTGCCAATGCCAGCGGTGACCTCAAGATCAAGCCCATGCTGGTGTACCACTCCGAGAACCCACGGGCCTTCAAGAAACACAATATCGACAAAGGCCAGCTGAGAGTGTTGTGGCGATCCAACAGCAAGGCTTGGGTCACACGTGTCCTCTTTGTGGAGTGGGTCAATCTGGTTTTTTGGCCCTGCTGTCAAGCAGTACCTGTTGGACAACGACCTGCCGCTGAAGGCCATGCTTCTCATGGACAATGCTCCTGCTCATCCTCCAGGCCTTGAGGACGACTTGCTGCCGGACTTCTGCCTTCATAAAGATCATGTTCCTGCCACCTAACACCACCCCAATACTGCAGCCAATGGATCAGCAAGTCATCGCCAATTTCAAGAAGCTCTACACCAAGGAGCTTTTCAGGCACTGCTTCGAGGTGACCGATAGCACCAACCTCACCCTGCGCGGTTTCTGGAAAAACCACTTGGACATCGCCAGCTGCGTCAAGATGATCGCCACGGCCTGGGATAGGGTCAGCCAGAGAGTCCTGAATTCCACTTGGCGCCAGCTGTGGTCAGACTGTGTGGCAAGAAGTGACTCTGATGCTTCTGCGCCTGCACCAGAGACAACAGTGCTGAAGGACATTGTTTCGTTGGGGAGGGACATTGGCCTTGAGGTCACAGCGGAGGACATCTGCGAGCTGGTGGAGGAGCACGAGCACGACCAGGAGCTGAGCACCCAGGAGCTGGTTGAACTGCATTCAGAGGCTACGCTGGAGCAGACCCAGACCCCTTCGGAAGAGGCGGCACTCCACGGAACTGAAGGACATCTGCCAACAGTGGGAAAACGTGCAGAGTTTTGCACGCCGCCACCACCCAGACAAGAGTCTGGCACGTGACCTTGTGAACACATATATTTTTTTAAAAAAAGATATTTTTTATTAATTTTTTAAAGAAAAGAACCATAACATCCATGTGATTATACATTGTTATAACATCCATACTTAAAAAAGAAAAAAACAGAATAAGAATAAAGAAAGAAAATTAAAAAGAAACAAGAATTTCTACGTGTATAGGGGACTTCCCCGAGTCCCCCTTCTAGCGGTTCATTGATAACATTCTTAGCAGATTCTAATTCTATTTTCCAAACCTAATTGCTATTACAACATCATTTCTCAATTTTGCAACTCAATGTAACATTCTAACCTTTTTTCCATTTATATCTCACTTATTTTAAAAAACCCCTGCAACTTCACAATCGCTTCTAATTCTACTCAAACATCAATTCTACAATATTTTTTATAATAAATTCTAAATTTCTTCCATTCCTCTTCCACCTTCTCCTCTCCCCGGTCGTGTCTTGTGAACACATTTGACACAAGGATCATGTCCTCTTTCAGAGGGATGCTGAAAAGGCGGCAGAAGCAGCAGTCCATGGACAGGTTCATCATGAAGAAGCCAAGAGTGGAACAGGAACCTGCTGCTCCTGAGGCTAGCCAGCCTGAGACCGTCGCTGCCTGCTCTACAGCGCCTTCTACCAGTTCTACCAGTTGAACAGCATTCATGCCATCCCCAGAGAGGCTCTCCGTAGCTCTGGGTAGGTGCTGCGTCATGTTTGCTGGGTTTTTTTCAATCTTTTTCTGTCATGTTTATAAAGTTGAAGTTTTGCACTTTAAATTTTTGACATGCTCTGTGCAGTATGTATGCCTTTAAAGTGCACTTTATAAACACTTTGAAAACCAAATTTGGCTTTGTTGTGACCATTTTTGCCCATAGGAATGCATTAATTGATTTTCAATGCATTCCTATCGAATTGACCCGTGGAACGAATTAGTCTAGTGAGGACTGTATGTTAAATTGTAAGGGAGTAAAAACCCCAATGGAGGCAAGGTTTTTCATGAAGAAGAATGCACAGAACCAGTAAATCCTATAGTTGGAAGTTTATTATACATTTCATTGTGGAGCAAACCCGATTTGAGTTATGCAATTGGAGTGCTTAGTAGATTTGTAAGATGTCCTACTGAAAATGCATGGAAAGGTTTAAAACATGTTTTCAGGTATTTAAAACAAGCACTTCGATTATTGTTTAAGAATATCTTCTTCAAAATCTATAAAATTTCAATATTTTCTCATCAAGACCTCACACCATAAGCTTTTAACAATTATGGCTGTAGGAGATACTGCAGCCTGTTATTTTTTCCCTGTTGGAAATTGTTTTGATCCGCTTGTGTTAAATATATAATTAGAAAAGTTGTGTGCTTGTTTGTTTGCACCTTTTCTGTGTTGCATTGTGGACCAACTCGCAGTGAACCCCAACTCTGGAGCAAGGCCTGAGCCAAGGTAACAAACTGGAAGACAAAGTTCTGGGATTATAAAAATTGGCCAAAACAATAGTGATTCCAGATGTATGTTCGATTTGGTTTAGGCATTGTAGGGAAAAAACACTTAAGCCTAATTTGCTTAATAGAATATCTGGCCTCTAAGGGGTGGGGCTTTTATGCTGTACTCTGGAATGGGCCCCTCCCTTCAGGTTGTCAGTTTTGAAACAGAGGTTAACAGTCATGTACCTCAAAGATGTTTCATTTCTCAGTTTGTTACTAGTAGAGCTGGAAGGGACCCCTAAACAGCAATTGACATGCCATCTGATACACACAAGATTGTCATTCATGCTGACAAAACGCCTGCTGGAGAACATGTGTGAATATTCAATGCTCCAACTATAGATGAAGTGGCAATTGTTATAGTCTGAGATCAATTCTAATGTTCTTCATCGAAAAAACAATCAATTGACAAAAGTTCCAGAAATTCATCGATGCTACGATGCCCTGCAATATCCACTCATTTTTTGGGATGGTGCCGATGGATATCACTTCAACGTTAAGATGATAAATCCACTCAGTGGCCAATAAACAAATATGAAATGCAGCGCAATGAACTATACCAATTAATGATTTGAGAGAATGAAGACAATCACATTTTGAAATGCAGTCAATTGTTTCACCAATACATCGTAGATATGTATGCAAAAATTGAAACAGAATGTTTGATATTCAGCTTTGCTCTGAAGAATATGTTCATTTGAGAGATAAAGTTGTAAATGACAGTAATACAAGTAACGTTGGAAAACCAACAATTTTGCCATCTTCATATACAGGCAGTCCACATCATATGCATGAGTACGCTCAAGATGCAATTGCTTATGTTAGTCACTACGGTCCCCCAGACCTATTCATTTCAGCAGAAGATGGCGGTAAATTAGCAACCATACAAATGCAAAACGGTGACATCAAAGTAGATAACCGGTGGATTGTTACATATGGGTCAGTCTATGAAAATGTGGGGAATTTTTTTTTCGTAAAAAGTTTTTTTAATAATTTTTTTACATGTTATGTTTGTGTACACATATCAAAGTGTTTTGGCAACAAAACAAATTATTCCCAGAATGCTTCATTCCAAAATGGCTGCCACCTGAATGTAGCACATGTTGCAAATGATTTTGTTTTTGAATTTAAACATACATTAAAGGTAAGATAAAATCTATTCAAACCACGAAAACAATGATTGTAATATGTCTATTGAAAGCTTAAAATGTCATCTTTCAATTGCAAATGGTCTATATTGCTCCAATTACATTCTTAATTGGTATTGATTTATGTTAATTATTGATGATTAAGCTGTAAAGTGAGTTACCAAAACAAGTTATTTTTAGAATATCTTTCTGAATTGGAGCTTCAGAATTAAACTTTTCTGCATTTTCCTTCTAGGCAGTAGATGCAATGTAATCATGTAAACATTTTAATTTTATGTTACACTTTGTGCCCTACAAACACTATCAAAATGTGTAACGTGAGTTACCGCAATTATGGTAACTCACGTTACAGTGCTCACTGTGACGGTTTTGAATTGTTTTGGTATATTTTTCTTTTTCAACCGACCTACTGAAGGGTTAAACCGGGGGAAGCAAGACCCATAGCTACCCCTCCTTACAGGGTGACGGGGGAGCACGCCGACTTGGTCTCTTCAGAGATCAGGGAGATGCTTGCACTGGGATTAATTGAGCCCTCTTACAGCCCCTGGTCATCGCCCCTGCTCTTGGTCAGGAAGTCAGACAATACCTTTCGTCCCTGTGTAGACTTCAGAAAGTTGAACCAGGTGACCGTGCCGGACGTTTACCCCATGCCACGGGTGGACGACTTGGTTGAGACCATAGGAAAAGCGAATTATATATCTACACTTGACTTAACAAAAGGGTACTGGCAAGTGGAAATAGATCCCTTAGATAAGCCCAAGACCGCTTTCATCACTAGAGATGGGTTGTTTGAATTTAAAGTGTTGCCTTTTGGGTTAAAGAACGCGGCAGCCACGTTCCAGCGACTCATCGATAGGATGCTAAGGGGTCTGAAAACGTTCGCCCTTGCTTACATTGACGACATAGCGGTATTTAGCCCATCGTGGAGAGATCACTTACAACACCTAAGTGTGGTCTTCCAGAGGATAAAAGCGGCAGGTTTAACAGTAAAAGCGGCTAAGTGTCAGATGGGGAAAAGACAGGTAAAATACTTAGGCCATGTTCTCGGAGGGGGAGTGATCAGGCCAGATACTAACAAAGTGGAAGCCATCAGAAGCTGGCCGGCTCCCAAAACTAAGAAGCAGGTGCGTGCCTTTATAGGAGCTATAGGTTATTATAGGCGTTTTATCCCCCAGTTCAGCACTCACGCGGCTATGTTGAGTGACTGTACGAAGAAAAGCCGCCCGGACAAGATTATCTGGACATCACAGTGTCAACAAGCTTTTGAACTTTTAAAGGCTGCTCTGATGACAGAGCCCATTTTAAAAGCACCTGATTTCTTTTGCCCTTTTAATTTAATGACGGACGCATCAGGTGTTGGTTTAGGTGCAGTACTGGCACAGGAGGGAGAAGGAGGGTTTTTACACCCGGTGTTATATATCAGCCGGAAGCTATTGGAGAGGGGAAAGCACCTCTCTACCATAGAACTCGAATGCCTAGCGATTTTGTGGTCCGTAGGTAAATTGAAGCCTTACCTGTGGGGCCGAAAGTTTACCCTATATACCGATCACTCACCACTGAAATGGCTAAACCAAATGAAGGGTAACAACAGCAAGTTAATCAGGTGGAGCATGCAGTTACAGGATTACACATTTGATGTCAAGCACATAAGTGGGAAGGAAAACATCATAGCGGACGCTTTATCCAGGTATTTTTGAGAGGTATAGAATAATGCAAATTATTATATGAAATGGTGGGAACCCTAGCAAAACATTTGTGCTAAGGCGTTATAATCTAACACATGCCAAACAGGGTTTATCTGTGTACAAGTTTATGAGATGTGAATTTAGTTGACTTTGTAATATGAATGTTATAGAATGCATTGAAGAATTTATAACCCCAAGCCCATTGCTTTGGCATTGCTCTAGTTAGTTAAGAGCAAGCCGACGCAATGTCTTTGTGGTGGGGGGAGATATGTGACAAATTGAAGCACTTTTAAAATGTTTATTTCTGCCCGGCTGGCAAAGAGTTAACCCACCTCCAGCCTGACTGACTTAGAACTCTGATGGGGGCGGGACTGTGCCCGGTTTAAAAAAAGGAGGGAGAGTCGGTTTGGTGAGTTAGGAGGGAGAGGGAGGAAGGTGTGGTGTGGTGTTTTGTGGTGGCTTGTATGAAGACAGTTAAGAGGCTAGGAAAACTTAAAGTTAAATGTTTGACTGAGTTTATTTTGTACAACTGGAACAAAGCTAATTAATTAATGACACGTTAAAGAGACCCTTATGTTTTTAACACAATAAAACTTCATCTCTGTTTTGCCAAAAAGGTCCGTCTGTATTTTTCCAGCGAGGTACCAGGACTCACAGCCGGGGTGGCTCAAGAGAGGGCAAAACTCACCTCAGGCAGGGAGGTGGCAGTTTGTGTCCTGGAGTTACACGGAGGAGGCTTAGAAGGGTAACCTGAGGTGCCAAGAGGTTGCCAGAGTGCATAGGGCAAACTTCTACAGTGGGGAATCCAACTGAGGGAGACCCTTTACTGGAGGCAAGAGGTTATTCCGTGGGACAGCCTAGAGTTTCTTAAGGTACCAGGTCACGCAAGCTGGAAGGTTCTCCTTACTAAGAAACCCATTAGTAAAAGGAGTTTATTTTTGAGGCGTCAGGAGAAGAGGGTGGGTGTTTTCCCCTCTGGATTCCTGTGTCGCAGTGATAGTAAGAGAGAGTGGGACTCGGGTCGTCACAACTGACGGCCACATTCCATGAGGGGCGGGGACTGCCAAGTGTTTAAAGAGAATGGGGAGCCGTTTTTTTCAGTTGAGAGGGTTATGGAGAGGGAGTGTGGGAGGTTGTGGAAAAGGTAGATTTAGAGTAGATGAGTCTATATAGGTACCTGGCCACGTTTTGTGCTGGAAAAGTACTCTCATTTTATCTTTAAACCCCAAGCGTTATAGGGGGTTTACAGGGAGACTAAAGGGGATAGTGGGAGGTTTTCATTTTACCTCATATACCCCTGTTAGTTCTTCTTTTAATTTGAGAGGTTTGAAGAAGTAAAGGCGAAAGACAGAGGCCGATCGTCGCACTCACATTTTGCATTCTTATTTTAAATGGCCCTTACACCTGCTGAAAAGATGAAACGTAGGAGGGAAAAATTAAGAGCTGAGGGAAAATATAATGAATACAAAGCCAAACAAAGAGAATTTATGAAAAACTAACAGGGGTATATGAGGTAAAATGAAAACTTATCACGCTACAAAAGTGACAGCATCGGGTTCGAATTAGAACGCTAGTACCAATAGGGACAACATTACACCTGGAGGGGAGGATAATCTGAGGATTAATTATCTAACCTGGGGGTGTGAGTGTGTGGTTCTGAGGTACTGAGAAGAAGCTGTAACAACAAGAGAAGAGAACTCAAAAGCTGTTCTGGTTGTGGGTTAGATTCAGAGTCAGTGGAAGTTAGCTAAAGGGTGAGAGAGAAAACCCCTAGCTGAACTTTGTGACAGGAATCTTGAAGAGCCTAGCCAGAGGAACAGAAACTGAGAGGAAATTTCTCTAGAGTTGTTAAGCTTAATAGAGATTCTCACACAATATGCCAGCTAAGAAAAGAAAACCAGCCATGAGGGAAACCTCTGTTGAAAGAACCCAGGAGGAAAATGGGTCTTTACAAATTGAAGAGCCTAGAGTTGAAACAGTTAGTGAAACCCCATCTGAGGGGAGGGTTCCACAAGTGTCTGAGGAATATGAGAAATGGAAATTAGAGAAAGAATATCAGTTAAAAGAAACAGAAATGAGATTACAAGCTGAAGAAAGAGAACTGAGAGAGAGGGAGATGCAGTTTTTAAGGGCTAGAATTAGCAGAAAGTTAGCTGAAATTTATGCTAATATGACAGAAGAGCAAGCAAACGATTTTGAATTATTTAAACAAATAACTTTTACCCATTTCGGAATTACCTCAGAACAGCTAAGAAAGAGGTTCTGAAGTGTGACGAAAGGGAAGGAGGAAACATATGCTCAAGTGGGCACCAAGATTTCAAATTACCTCACCAAGTGGCTAGACACAGAGAAAGCCAGTACCACATCACAAATAAAAGAAGTGTTTGCTTTAGAACAATTTTATGAAACTATACACGGCCAATTAAGATATCTGATAACAGAGAGACACCCTAGAACCCTTCAAGAAGCTGCTAATTTAGCTGATCAGATAAATGAAATAAGGGACCATAGATTTGATGACCCAAGTTTTGGCGGGAAACTGTGGGGGTCTCCCAAAAGCAAATCCCAGACAGTGAAGGGAAACCTTTCCTCAGAGACTGAGAAAGGAAACAGAACCCAAGGCAGCACTAGTACAAATGAAGAGAAGGGGAGGAAAAATAATTACACTAATCCTAAAGAAATCAAATGTTGGGTGTGCAATCAATTTGGCCATAAAAGTTTTCACTGTAAAAATAAGCAAGATAAAGCTCCAAGTGTTAGCCCTCAGAAGCAAGCTTATTGTATCCAGTCAGCTGAGGCAAGTCAAGCTAGCCCAGTTACCATGACAACAGCAGCCCCACTCAGGCCTCATGCTGTGGCAGTTGAAGACACAGTAGCTCATTGCTATGCCATTAAATATGACAATCAGTTGTTGAAGAATGCTGGGGAATTTATTGGGATTGAGGGGAGGCAATTTCTTGCGATTCGTGATACAGGATCTCAGGTGACTCTTGTTCACGCCGATCTAGTCTGTCCCTCTAAAATAATCCCTGGAAAATTGACGAGATTAAAAGGAATTTCTAAACAGCCAGAGGTGCTGAAAGTCGCACGGCTTCAAATTCTGTACCAGAATTGGTCAGGAGAATGGGAAGTGGCAATATCTGAAGAGATTCCCTCTGCTGTGTTAATAGGATGGGATCTCATAGAGCACGTACAGAGTTCTTTTGTATTAACACGTACTAATGTGAGTCAGCAGTCACCTCACGCTGAGGAGATTGCTACTGTTGCCAATGAAGCTAGAGCTGAGGAACTAAAGTGTGAGGGGGAAAATGAAGCCCTGTTGGTTCCTATTATAAGAAAACAAAAACCTAGCTTTGCTCAGAAACAACAAGAAGATTCTGAGTTGCTAAATTTTTTTGAGGCAGCCAATCCTCTAACACCTGAAAGCCCTGAAAAGTTTTGCTTGAGCAAGAGACTTTTAGATAGGGAAGTTCAAGCTACACAAGCCCAGGAAGGAAAAGAAATGTTTATAGAACCTGTGATTGAGAACCAAATCCTTAGATTATGTGGCGTTTCACCTCTAGAGGGCCTAGAAGGGGTTAAGTTGCCAGGGAGGGAAACCAATGGGAGCTCTCCAGCCAATGGGAGCTCTCCAGCCAGAAGCAGGGTGTATATAGGGAGAAGCAGGCAGGCAGGAGGGGAGATGAGAGTTGGAGATAGGGTTGTTGAAGGGAGTTATTGGTTGAAGTCAGTCAGGTTAGAGTTGGTGTGAAAATAAGAGCTGGTTATTATTGAGGTGGCTGTTAAATAGTGAGATAGTCAGACAGGATACAGTGTTATGAGATTAGTGATAATTATTATTAGTTATATTTAGAGGTAATAGGCCGGTAATTCATATTTAGAGGTAATAGGCCGGTATAGGAACCATCTGTGATTTGAAACCGTTTAAGCTTTGTACAGTAACCAATACGCATAAGAACATTCAATAAACCATCTTGTTTTATTTTACGATATCCTGGTCTGAGGTGTGTGAGTGATTGAAAGTATTTAGTTTGTCGTTGGCACATCACCAATAGACCGTCAAACGTCCGGGGGTGATGTGCAGGTCAGTGACCGCGACACTGACGGCCACATTCCATGAGGGGCGGGGACTGCCAAGTGTTTAAAGAGAATGGGGAGCCGTTTTTTCAGTTGAGAGGGTTATGGAGAGGGAGTGTGGAAAAGGTAGATTTAGAGTAGATGAAGAGTCTATATAGGTACCTGGCCACGTTTTGTGCTGGAAAAGTACTCTCATTTTATCTTTAAACCCCAAGCGTTATAGGGGGTTTACAGGGAGACTAAAGGGGATAGTGGGAGGTTTTCATTTTACCTCATATACCCCTGTTAGTTCTTCTTTTAATTTGAGAGGTTTGAAGAAGTAAAGGCGAAAGACAGAGGCCGATCGTCGCACTCACATTTTGCATTCTTATTTTAAATGGCCCTTACACCTGCTGAAAAGATGAAACGTAGGAGGGAAAAATTAAGAGCTGAGGGAAAATATAATGAATACAAAGCCAAACAAAGAGAATTTATGAAGAAAAGCAGAGAGAAGAAAAATGCCAAAGAAAGTAAGTTGCCAAAGGCTGAACAGTTGAAATTGCAAAGTGCCAGAAGAAAGTATGTAACAGAAAGAGTTTCCAAACATAGAGAGTTGAAGAAGAAAGTCCCAGTTACTCCTATCGGGACAAATAAAGACTCACCGTCAGCATTCAAATCCTACTCTGCCCTGGCCAAGGCTACAGCTAAGGCTTGCCGAGCTCTACCCAAGTCACCACGCAAGAAACGTACAGTTATATGTAAACTTTTTGAAAGTTTAGGATCACAGAAACCATTAGCAAAGAAAGCTGTTCAATCTAATTCTGCATTGAGCACTGAAACTATTAATAAAGTAGAAAATTTCTATAATCGCGATGACATAAGTCGACAAGCACCGGGAAGAAAGGATGTAAAAACATTAGTAGGAAATGATGGTAAAAAAGTCCATATGCAATTACGCCATCTAATCAATTCAGTTAAAGAGACATATGCATTGTTTTGCGATGAACAGGGTAAACTACTGGGTAAAACTAAATTTGCCGAACTACGCCCCACAGCATATACTGTTGTCCAATAAACTTCCACATAATGTGTGCCTGTGTAAGTATCATGAAAACTATATGATGGCAATAAATTCTTTGCACAGTTGTATGCCAGGAAATTTTCCAGCATACAGTTCTGAATTTCCCAACTCCTTGATCTGTAAGGAACCAAAAGAAAGCTGTTGGCTGGGGAAATGTGACAAATGCAAAGGTGGCAAACAGAAACTTGATGAAGCTTTTGAAAATATTCCGGAATGTATTTCAGCAACTTGGAATATTTGGGGGGTAAATGAATATGATAGGTTATGCAAGATGGTGGTTGAGGGGAGTGTGAGAGACCTTGCTTGTCACATCAGAAGTATGACAGAAACTTTTATGCAGCACTGTTATATAAAAAGGGAACAAGCCAAAGCCTACCAAAAACAGAGAGAAGCAGTAGGACGAAAAGACTTTGATCAGAAGACTGCACTTATACAGGTTGACTTTTCGGAAAATTACAGCTGTGTGGCACAGGATGAAATTCAAAGTGCCCACTGGAAACAAAACCAAGTAAGCTTGTTTACTTGCTCAATGTGGTATAGTGGGAAGCACCACCCATTGGTTCTTGCTTCTGACAACCTAGATCAGCGTTTCTCAACTGCTGTTCCGCGGCACAACGGCTGGTGTGCCGCAAGACGCTGGCGACGAGAAGGGCGATTTGCTGCCCTGTCACGTGACTGGCGGCCGCCATTGGGGGCGCTGACCTGCCGGAAAGGAAGCCGGCCGGGTCACGACGGGGGCGGGGCGAGCGCAGCTCTAAACAACCACCACCATGGCCTGCTGCTGTTTGTCTCGCTCCTCTTGCTGGCGGCGCCCGGGGCTTGGTCGGCGCGGGAGTGAGCGGCCTCTTCGGTGAGGAGTCCTGCAGAAGGTGAGGTGCTCTTCTCCGCGCGCACGGGGAGAAGGCGGCGAGTGGCTCCGCCCACCAGGCCGGGACTGACGGGACTGAGGCGAGGCAAGTCTGGGTGCCGCGGCAATGGGCGAGCCTCCCGTTCCTTCCGCTTCGCCGCCTCCGGGCTCAGTGCTGCGCCGGCTGCAGTACCTGGAGGACGGGGGCCCCTTCTCGTGCGCAGCCTTCCCGGAGCTGCGCCGCCCGCTCGCCCAACCCGTAGCCAAGGCTCTGCCGCTCGCTGCCCAGCTGCCCGCCTTCTCGCCGCCCCACTCCCGTTGAGAGAGACAGATGTGCGCGGACTCTGAGCGCGTGCAGAGCGCTGGCAGGCGAAAGCCCAGCCGCCGCTTTTGTAAGGTGCAACAGGGCAGGAGGCGGTAGAAGCCTCTGGCTGTGCTCCCCTCAGAAGTCCACGGGGCCAGCTGCTCCCTGGATGGGACTGCCTGGCGCCGGCCGCGGCTACTAGTCCCGGTGGCTCTTGGTGCGGGGGGAGGACAGCGTTGTCCGCAGCTGGGGAGATTGCTGCTTCCTGGTGTCAGGGCAGTATGCTGGGGTGGGGGTAGGAGAGAGGGGCGATTCAGCCTCTGGGAAGCAGCATCTGAAGGTCTCCCTGGAGGAGAGAAGAGCCACCAAGGGAGACCTGGCTTTTTCTCCGTTTTTGCATTCTTGGCATGCTCAAGGAGGATTGGGGCTGGCATGGCTTCCCAAGGGGAGCCCCCCCCCCCCAGTAAGAGACAAAAAACAGTGACAGTGTTAAAATGATGTACTTGTACTGTATAAACTTTTGGCAGCCGCAGGCATGAAATTGTTGAGGGGCCTGCTTCAGGGATCTCTTGTTGTTTTCTGCTCTTCTCTCCACACACTGAGTGACCAAATTCCCAGGGCCACCTGTACACAGAGGTTAAAGCTTAGTTCTCTCTCCCTTTCACTCTCATTTCTGCATCACCCAACTGATATTTCTGATCAGATGCTTCGTTGTCTCAAGCGCCACTGCCTCCCAGACTGAACTTCTCATATTTCCACTTTAGCTCTCCTTTTTTATTGTATTTGTTGATGACGTATTAGATGTTAATTAGTAGTTGATTTCACTGGCATGTATGCAAAGGTCACCTCTAAATATCTTTTTTTTAAAGTATTCATCTTGATTTTATTCCACAAAGCTTATGCAGACGTTATAATGTTTACTGAACATTTGTTCCAACTTGTTTGTGGGCAGTTACACAACAATGAACATTAGTTTGCATTTATTCTGATTTGTTTGTTGGGTGTTGGTCTTCCTGGTATTAATTTGTTTACCACACACTTTTCAATGCATTTCCTTGTCACTTTCCAAACTGCAAAAAAGCCCTATTCTTATGAATATTTAAGTCTCACCATTACTATTTCAGTTCAATTCATTTGTCAAAACCACAGGGTCATAACTCCATTCCTATAGAGTTATGGCCCTGTGGTTTTGACAAAAGAATTCCCTTATCTGAACATGAGATTTCATAACAATAGGGCCTTTTGGGGGGGAGTCCTGAAGTGTGTATGTAAATAAGTATGTATTAATAATCATATTTTATATGGGACTTTGACATGGCAGCATAAATATTTGAAATAATGTCTTTATTATATTATTATAAACTGCTGCCTTAATTCAATAGAATTACTTTATATATAGTCAATATAGGCACAGAGTTAAATTTTTTAACTTTTTTAATGGTGGTGTGCCTCGAGATTTTTTTCATGGAACAAGTGTGCCTTGGCCCAAAAAAGGTTGAGAAACACTGACCTAGATCATTCAAAGGAGACAGTGGTGTGTTACATAATTTCATTTTGCAGCAGATTCCCAAAGAAGTTGACATAATTAATGTATGGTCTGATGGACTGAGCTCACAATTTAAGAACAAATATGTTGTGGCTGCAATTGCTGCTCTTGAAAAAAAGCACCACAAGAAAATAAGGTGGAACTACTTTGCTACATCGCATGGCAAAGGCCCAGTTGATGGCATAGGAGGGACCATTAAGCATCAAGTTTGGAATGCAGTGAGAGCAAGAAAGCAAATAGTTTCCAATGCCACTCAGTTTGTCACCACAGCAACTAAAGTCTCCAAAGTGAAAGTAGTGGAGATGACACCAGGCCAAATCATTAAAAGAAACGCTACGCTGAACACAATGAATATTTTCAAAACTGCACAGCCAGTGAAGGCCATATCAAAGATGCACCATATTAAGATTCTGGAACACAAACCTATTTGCTCCATACTTTCTACAAATAGTGATGAGTAACTAAGCAGACCTGTGAAGTCATTGGCGTAATTTCCCCACCTACTATGGTTAATTCAAGTTAATTCTAAACTGTCTCTAATATTCATGTTTAAATAAATATTTGTCAAAATTTCCTAAATGACAAGAAAATAATTATTTACCTTCATAGAATTCCAATGCCCAAAATTATGATTTGAAAAGTAACATGAGTTACCATGTTATGTAACGTGAGTTACCATGAGAAAAGTTATTCAAATAACCGTTGAAATTAGAAATGCCAGACCACTATGCTATGAAAGGCAAGGTTTCTGTAATACTCTTACCTAAAAAGTTTTTTTCTAAATTCATCATGGAGGAGGAAAAAGAAAAAACAGTGGGTGCATAAAATTAAGCTGTCCAATTCATGTAACATGAGTTACCACACAAAAATAATTTTTATTTTTCATATTTTGAAATTAATATAAAAAAGTAATAAGATTCTATAATAACCAGGTATGTATTATATACACAATTATTTTATTCAAGATTGCTTCTCAATTACTATGTTTAGATATTACTTAATTGTCGCAATCATAAGTCAAATGTAACGTGAGTTACCATGGATTTACCCATATTCACCTTTGCTATCAAAAACATACAAAGCGCACATTAATGTGAAATACTGTAACTCTGTTAAATCCATCAAATACATTTGTAAGTACGTGAATAAAGGCAGCAACATGGCAGTTTTTGGTGTGCAACCAGAAAGAAGTGATAGGAATGTGGTCATACATATCGATGAAATCGCACAGTATCAGGCTGGAAAATACATAAGCAGCAATGAAGCTGTATGGCGAATTCTTTCATTTCCCATACATGAACGAAGTCCAGCTGTTGTTCACTTAGCAGTAAATATAGAAAATGGACAACGCGTTTATTTCACAGCTGCAAATGTACAATAATAGCCCTACACCCACCGGCTACGACGTTGACTGCTTTCTTCACGTTATGTCAAAATGACACGTTTGCAAAAAAACTGCTGTATTCGTAAGTACCTACGTTTTACACATGGAATACAAGTAGAAAATCATTTGAATGACGCAAATGAAGAGAGCAAGTCGACAGACAACTTGGCATATTCAAAGAAACTACAATAGGCAGACTGTACACTGTGCATCCTAATCAAGATGAATGCTTCTTTCTTGGCATGCTGTTGGTAAATGTGCCCGGTCCAACATTTTTCCAACAATAGAGAATACAGATTTAGAGTTACCAACAAATTATAGACCTATTTCATTGCTCAATTGTGATTACAAAATTTATGCAGGAATACTGGCCAAAAGATTAAATTTAATATTAAAAGATATAATCCATGAGAATCAGGCAGGATTTGTGAAAGGGAGGCAGATGAAAGATAACGTAAGGAATATAATAAATATTTTTGAATGCCTAGAAAATGATAGGGGAAAACAGGCTGCAATCATGTCAATTGATGCTGAAAAAGCATCCGATAACGTATCGTGGATGTTCTTAGAAAGAATCTTAAAAGACTATATCAAAAACATATCAAAATCAGAGAGCAAAATTAGTTATAAATGGGAAAATTACAGGAGATATAAAAATATCAAAAGGCACAAGACAGGGGTGTCCCGTCACCATTGTTATCTATAATTGCATTGGAAATATTATTGAAAATTATTAGAGAATATGAGGGGATCGATGGCATCAAGATTGGAACCAAAAAATATAAAGTAAGAGCATTCACTGAGAACCCACTAAAAAGCATTCCAAACGCTCTTAAAAAATTAAATGAATATGGGGAATTGGCAGGCTTTAAAATGAATGGGAAAAAATTACAGAAAATCACGGGCATTGAAATTGGGGGGGAAATGAAATATCTGGGAATACAAATAACTAAAAGTATCAATTTGTACCAAGAAAATTATGAAAAAGTATGGGAAGAAATTAAGCAAAAATTGGAAAATTGGTCTAAATTAAAATTATCTTTATTAGGCAGAGTATCAGTTATAAAAATGAACGTTTTACCAAGGATGATATACCTCTTCCAAATTTTTAGGAGGCGCAAGCTGGCGTTTCACCTCTAGGGGTCTAGAAAGAGTTAAGTTGCCAGGTAGGTAAACAGCCAATAGGAGCTCTCCAGGCAGAGTCAGGGATATATAAGGAGAAGCAGTCAGTCAGAAGGGGAGTTGAGTTGAGGGGATTTGATGAGAGGTGGAGAGGATTTGAAATAGAGGGTTAGAGAAGCTAGTGAGGTGAGCGGTGGTGCAGAATCTGCAAGAGTTAAGAAGTGAATTTCAGTCAGGGAGGACAAGGGGGGAACTAAGACTAAAGGTTAAGCCTAAAGTAAACATATTTGAGAAACCAATAAGAATTGATATGCTTGTAAGATCTTCACATTAAATAAACTTAATTGTTTTGTTCACTGTTCATCTGACTGGGTTCAAATCAATTGTGTACCAGTACACAGATTTACTGGTTGGTGGCAGCAAGGGGGGAAAATAGGCGAGGGAGGTATTGGATCAATAGACCGTCAAACGTCCGGGGACCCTTTACCGGTGTATCTCGCCACAAAATTGGCGGCAGCGTCGGGATACGATTTATCACGCCACAAAAGTGTTGACAGCATCGAGTTCGAATTACAACGCTAGAAAACTATTTAGATTGTTGAGTCTAGCAACCACAAAAGTGGAGGCTAAGACAATATACAATTAAGTACGCTAGTACCATTAGAGACAACATTACACCTGGAGGGGAGGATAATCTGAGGATTAATTATCTAACCTGGGGGTGTGAGTGTGTGGATCTGAGGTACTGAGAAGAAGCTGTAGAAGAGAACTCAAAAGCTGTTCTGGTTGTGGGTTAGATTCAGAGTCAGCGGAAGTTAGCAAAAGGGTGAGAGAGAAAACCCCTAGCTGAACTTTGTGACAGGAATCTTGAAGAGCCTAGCCAGAGGAACAGAAACTGAGAGGAAATTTCTCTAGAGTTAAGCTCAATAGAGATTCTCACACAATATGCCATCAAGAAAGCAAAAGAACCCTCTGAGAACTACCTCACGATAGCTCTGAAGGAGAGGGAAATGGTAACCCTCAAAGAGAAAAGCAGAGCTTAGAGGAGGAAATTACTAGTCCACCTGAGGTGAGAGAGTCAGAAACCTCAATAGATTTTGAAAAATGGAAATTAGAACAATTTAAACTGGAATTAGAAAAGGAGAAAATTAAAGCTGAGAGGGAAAGTGAGAGAATTAAAGCTGAGAAAGAAGAGAGAATGAGAAAACAAGAAATGGAGAGTGAAAAATTAAAAGCTGAGGAGAGGATGAGGGAAAAAGAAATGCAGTTTCAGCTTGAGATGAGGCAGCTAGAATCAACAGCTCAGGAAAACCAAAATAATAGCAACAATACTAATTCCCAAACACAAGGGAAAGTAGATTTGAAACGTTTCCCTGAATTTAAGGAGAAAGATAACCCAGAAGCTTTTCTAATATCATTTGAGAGAGCCTGTAAAGATTTTCAGGTAAAAGATGAGGAGAAAATGGTCATTTTAAGGGCTAGAATTAGCGGCAAGTTAGCTGAAATTTATGCTCAGATGACAGAAGAACAAGCAAACAATTTTGAGTTATTTAAACAAAAACTTATACTCATTTCGGGATTACCTCAGAACAGCTATGAAAGAGGTTCCGAAGTGTGACGAAAGGGAAGGAGGAAACTTATGCTCAACTGGGCACCAAGATTTCAAATTACCCCACCAAGTGGCTAGACACAGAGAAAGCCAGTACCACATCCCAAATAAAAGAAGTGTTTGCTTTAGAACAATTTTATGAAACTATACACGGCCAATTAAGATATCTGATAAAAGAGAAACACCCTAAAACCCTTCAAGAAGCTGCTAATTTAGCTGATCAGATAAATGAAATAAGGGATTAGATTTGATGACCCAAGTTTTGGCGGGAAACTGTGGGGGACTCCCAAAAGCAAATCCCAGGCAGTGAAGGGAAACCTTTCCTCAAGAGACCGAAAAAGGAAACAAGTCAATGTTCAGGGAAAAGAAGGACAGAACCCAATGCAGCACTAGTACTAATGAAGAGAAGGGGAGGCAAAATAATTACACTAATCCCAAAGAAATCAAATGTTGGGTGTGCAATCAATTCGGGCATAAAAGTTTTCACTGTAATAATAAGCAAGATAAAGCTCCAAGTGTTAGCCCTCAGAAGCAAGCTGTGATGGATTGGGCTGGCTTGAATAGAACTCCAGGGTGTTAAGTGTTAAACCCAGCCTCCTAGGTGATTGACACATTCCATTCCTGAGGGGTTTCTGCCACGAGTTTAAAGGGAATGGGGAGCAGTTAATTCGGTTGATACGAGTTGAGAGAGGGTTTTGGGAGCGGGAGTGTGTGGGTGGTAGTGGAGAATAGAGTGTTTGAGAGGTTTACTGGAACTGAATGAACTAGTTTGAGTTATATGTAACTAAGATAATGAACTAAGAGTTTATACAAATGAAACCATAAAGAACTTTACATGTCCTCCAGTTAAATAAAGCTTTCTTAAATGTTGTGTTAAAAACGGATGTTCCTCCTTATTCCAGCAACGTATCTGAACTCAAAAGGGTGGTGACTGAAGAGAGGAGGCAAAACTAAACCTGAGGAGCAGGAGAATAGTTTATACCTCAAGGTCACGCACAAGGGAGGCAAGTGCCAGGGAAAGGGTGCCACAAAGTAGCAAGGGTTGCTAGGGCAAACAGCTGCTGAGGTGAACCTGAGGTGAAAGGGAATTCTTACTGTGGACACAAGTTTGTTCTTGTAACACTTGCCTGAAGTTATTAAGGATATTTGGGGAGCTGGAGCGGCACTTCATTTACTAGCAAACCCCATATATAAACAGGGAGTTTATTTGGGAGGAAGAAGGAATAGTGGGTTGTTTGTAAAATAACTGAATTCCTTCTACACACTGCTAGTGATAGATAAGGGAGGTACATCGCTAATTTGGTGGGATCCGCACATTTTCGATGGGATCGTTGCAGATTTAGTGATAGTGTTGTGTGACCGTCGCATATTTGGTGGTAGCGGTGGGATACGTCGCACAAGCCTATTGTATCAAGTCAGCTGAGGCAAGTCAAGCTAGCCCAGTTACCACGACAACAGCAGCTCCACTTAGGCCAAGACTAATGAAGGCGTTACTCTGCATTCCCCACAGCAATGCCAGTTCAGAAAGGGTGTTTAGTATGGCAAGAAAGTCACAGAGCATAGGATGGCATTGGACAATAGCACTGTTTCTGCTTTGCTTGCCTGTAAAATGAACCACTGGCCCAGCCCACAAATACACTCCTTCCAAAAGTGTTAAAGCCTGCAAAGCCTGCAACACATTTGTATAATCAGTCATTAGAAGAGAAGAGCCCCCATGAAGAATTGAACATTTTTGTATTGTATTGAAGATTTTCTTGATTTACAGAGGTGTGCACAATGTCGGCGTCCCTTGAACCTTTTTTTTTAAAAAAAGATTTTTATTGAAGTACGAGAATTTTTACATACATTATATTCTCTCCTTCCAATTTTTAATTTCCTGTACCATTTTCATCTCTAGTGGGATGGCTTGGAAAAGATAACTTAGCTTGGGGACCCAGAACATTTTAGTAGCCTTGACTCTAGCTGTAATGCTTAAAGTTTTGTTTCTCCATCTTTTCATATCCTTTAGTATTTTATTCCATATCTTCTTATAGTTGAATTCTGTGGTCTTGTTAATATTCCTATAGAGTTCAATACCCAGGTATTTTATTCTTTTAGAACCCGGGCCCATACCTGTTATGCTATTTATTTCTTTTTTTTCAGGTAGATTCACATTAAAGCACATTATTTCTGATTTAGTTATATTTGCCCCTAATCCGGAGTATTCCTCGAAATCTTCTAATATTATCTTTCTTTCTTTTATCCCTTCCTTGGGATTTGTTATGATTACAATAATATCATCTGCAAACAAGTTAATTTTCATCTCCTCTTTCCCGATCTTATAACCCTCTATCCTTCCACCGTTTCTTATTCTTTCCGCTAGTTGTTCTATAGCCATTATAAATAGGAATGGCGAGAGAGGGCACCCCTGCCGAACACCTCTGCGTATTGGGAAGGGTTGGGAATGTTCTCCATTGACTCTTACCACTGCTGTTCCATCTTTATAGTTCTTGTATCGCAAACCGATAAGCCTCTCCTATTCCATATTTAGTCATTATTTCCTATAAGAATTCCTGTGAGAGTGTATCGAATGCTTTAAAGAAGTCTAATTTCAATAACCCGAGCTTTTTTGATTGTCCGTGATACAACACATTAATAATATTTCTAATCGGGTGGGCAATATTTCTACCCTTAACAAATCCACATTGGTCTTCTTTTATAATTTTGGGGATGGCATTTTTTAACCTGTTTGCCATGATTTTGGCGAAGATTTTATAATCTTGGTTTAATAGACTAATGGGTCTATATGAACCTACTTCTTTAGGGTCTCTGTTTGGTTTTAGGATTACCGTTATTTCTGCCTTTCTCCATGTTTCTGGGGCTTTTTTCCCCTTCTAGTATACTATTAAAAAGTTATTGTAATTCAGGGGCCAGAATTTCTACCATTTCCTTGTAGAATTCGGCCGTAAAGCCATCTAGTCCTGGCGATTTGCCATTTTTTAATTCCTTGATTATGTCCTTTATTTCTTTTATTGTAATTTTGCTATCTAGTTTACTTTTCTCAGACTGATCCAGTGTTAAATTTGTATTCTCCTGAAAATTAGCTACTTCCCTTTTTTTATATAGATTTTTATAAAAGCTTGCAAAGGCCTCTTTAATTTCCTTTGGGTCTTGCATTTTAATACCGTTTATTTTTATACTTTTAACTTTTTGTTTCTCTTTCCTTATTTTAAGATAATTTGCAAGTCTTTTTACTGATTTTATATTGTTCCTCTGAAAATCATTTCTGACCGTCCCTTGAACCTAACCCTTCCAAGATCAGTGTTAAGCTTACTGGAAAAATTAGAAAATATAACTCTGATTACTTGGAAATCGGTTTTACGGTCACTGGACCTGAGGAACAGCCTAAACCTCAATGTGTAATTTGCTATGAAAGCCTTTCGAATGAATGTATGAAACCAGCAAAACTCCGGCGCCATCTTGAAACAAAGCACCCAGAGTACAAAAGTATGTCATTAGATTTTTTCAAAAATAAATTAGGAGAGTTGAAAACATCTCGTAAAACAATTGCCAAACACTGTGGTGCAAATGTAAATGAAAATGCAACCCTTGCGTCTTACGAGGTGGCTCAGCTTGTTGCTAAATGTGGGAAAAACCACACAATTGCTGAGGAACTTATACTGCCATCAGCAGTAATACTTTGCAAGAGAATGTTAGGTGATGCAGCTGCTAAGGTAATAGGAACTGTCCCGCTCTCAAATAATACTGTTCAAAGACGAATTACTGATATGGGAGTTAACATCGAAGAAACATTGCTGGCTAGACTTTGCATGAGTGACATGTACGCTCTACAATTGGAATGAAAGCACAGACATATCAAACAAAGCTATAATGTTGGTTTTCGCACGATTCTTATGGGAGGGCCAAGTGTTCGAAGATTTTCTTTTTTCATGCGAACTACTGCATACAAAAGCAGACGCTATTTTTACTGCATTAAATAATTATCTCAATGAACACGATGTCACCTAGAAAAAATGTGTAAGCTTGTCTACGGATGGAGCAAAGGCAATGGCTGGCAATAAAACAGGGCTTCAAACTTGTGTCAAAGCAGTAGCTCCTGAGGTGAAATGGACTCACTGTTGTATCCATCGTGAAGCCTTAGTAGCCAAAAGATTGCCTGAAAATTTGCAAAAAATACTTAAAGAAGTAGTTCAAATCATCAACTACATTAAAACTCGACCTCTGCAATCCAGATTATTTTATTTGTTGTGTAAACAGATCGGCAGTGAGCATGAGCAACTTCTTATTCATACGGAAGTAAGATGGCTTTCTCGAGGTAGGATCTTGTCAAGATTTTTTGAACGTAAGAGACGAGGTTCGTCTCTTCCTTCTTGACACAAAGTACGCGGATTTTCTCACTAACTTCTCTTGGCTTTGCTCAATTGCGTACTTAGCTGATGTGTTTGAACACTTGAATGTGTTAAACCTGAGTTTACAAGGAAAAAATGTAGACATGTTCAAAGTTGAGGGTAAGATTAGTGCTATGGTCAAAAAGTGTCAGATCTGGGCATAAAGGATAGAAAACAAGTCACTAACTAACTTTTCTACTTTAAAACAATTCTTGGAGTCATCAGAGGAGAGTTTGCCTGACCAGATCAAGATCAATGTAGCCGAGCATCTACGCAGCCTAGCCACCTCTTTTAGAGAGTATTTCCCTGAACCTGACGACAGATGGATTCGAAATCCCTTCAGCTGTGAAGAAATACACAAAATCCAAGGCCTCACTGAAGAAGAGCAAGATCAACTTGTGGATCTGTCCAGCTGTGGTACGATGAAAAACATTTTCATCGTTGATAAAATTACAGACTTCTGGGCATCAGCACGCAAGGACTACAAGAAACTTGGAGATAAGGCAATGAAAAAGATCCTTCCATTTGCAACCACATATCGGTGTGAGCAAGCATTTTCTTCCATGTGTTTCATGAAAAACAAATATAGGAATCGGCTCGACATGCAGTCGGATTTCAGAGTGAAAGTTTCAAGTTTGGAACCTAATATTTCAGAAATAATGGACTCAAAGGACAGATTTAACTCATCTCATGGCCGGGGGAGAAGGACATTAGCGGGGATTTTAGGCGAGACTGAGCCTGAACATTCATTCCCCCAGTTGGTGCACCTGTCTTTGCTTTTAAAAGAGTTCAAGCGCTACTTCCCAACCACAAAAGACCCACGAACTGGTAAGGAATGGATCCGCGACCCATTTGTCAACAAATCAGGCGAATCTAGCATGTCTGTGCAAGAAGAACATCAACTGCTGGAGATTGCAAATGACGGCGGCCTTAAAACTGTATTCGAGACAACAACTCTGCCGGTGTTCTGGATTAAAGTCATGGCGGAATACCCTGAGATTGCCATCACAGCACTGAAATCCCTATTGCCATTTCCGACAACCTATCTGTGTGAAGCGGGGTTTTCTGCATTGACAGCAACCAAAACAAAACAACGGAATAAACTGGACATAAGCAACATACTTCGGGTGTCATTGTCTCCTATTACCCCAGATGGAACCGTCTCGTTGCAAAGAAACAAGCTCAGGGTTCTCATTGATTTAGCGTTCTAGTGAGTTAAAATGTCAAATCATTTTATATTCATTTTTTGGTGTAACTGTATTTTATTTTGGAGGCATGTTTAAATACAATTAAATTAAAAATATTAAACCAAAGCAATCTAAATAAAATATAAACAATCAAAATTCCCCCCTCAGCGGGCCGCGGTAAAATTATCAAACGTTGACTGGTCTGTGGCGATAAAAAGGTTGGGGAGCACTGCTGTATATAGTCCAACTTGGGAGAGTCACAAGGAGCATTTAAAGGAAGTGTTCTCACGAATTAAGGAGGCTGGCCTAACAATCAAAGCTAGTAAATGTCAGATAGGAGGCTCCACTATTAAATACCTGGGGCATATAAGAATAAAGAAATCTAATCTAATCTATAGCCCATCTGCCGCATGTGCTTTGGCTTTTGGACAGACTACTACCCAATGCCTTGACTTCCACCCAAGATGGAGAAACTGCAGACCTGCCACGTCATAAGCAGACTCTTGTTACTTTGAAACCCTGCCCACCTGCCTTGGCCAGGATTTGAATGACCTATGGCAGGAAAGCCTGCTAATCTCCCATGGCTGGCCTGGGAATCCCCCCCCCAAAAAAGCTGGCTGCCTAGCCTTGACGGAGGGGCCCAGCATGACTGACAGCAACAGTTGCCCACCCTGTGACCAGGTAAGCAACCCTTTCCTCCTTGTCTGTCCTTTGAAGCTTGGGCAAAGACAGAAACTGAATGCCACAAGCTGGCCACTTTCGTATTAAATGCTTTCCTGCTTCAACCACAAGGTAGTGAACCATAATCTTCCATTGATGAGCTTCTACAAACATTGTTCTTTCCTGGAGGACTATTAAGCAAGTGTTCTGTTCATGATGCTGTGCTGTGCTGTGATTTGTTTATAAACGACACTGGAGTTTAAGGCCCAAGTCATCTAAATGACATTGGTGCATCTCAGATACAGATCTCTAAAGTCAAACGCAACCCCATAGTTGTGTACAGTGGTACCTCGGGATATGAACGCTTCGGGTTGCTTTTTGGGGGGTATGAGCAATTGTAACCAGGAAGTGAGTTTTCCGAGCTCTCCTAGGCCTTGCCACTGCCGGGAGCCAAGCCCAGACATCTGCGGGGCCTGCGGAGGCTCCGCAATCGGCCTCCAAGGCCTCCTCCAATGCTTGGAGCCAAGCCCCGACATCGCTGTTAAGGAACAAGCTGTTAAGCGTGGTGGACATGCAAAAAACTTAAAAGATTTTGGGAAATGATATATAATGAACTGAAAAAGATTTTTAAATATACCTTTCCCATAAAACCTGAAGCTTTTCTATTAGGACTTCTAGGACAGGAGATTGTGAAAGAAGATCAAGTATTATTTATGTATGCGACAACCGCGGCTAGGACTTTGTTAGCCCAAAAATGGAAAACTCAGGAGTTACCGGCGATTGAAGAGTGGCAGACAAAAATGATGGACTATGCGGAATTAGCAACACTGACTAGCAGGATCCGAAACCAGGGAGAGTCAAAGTTCCAAAAGGACTGGAGTAAATATGTGGACTATATGGAGAAGAACTGTAGAAGTTTAAAGACATTGCAGGACTGAAATAAATCCTACGAATTGATTTTAAATGGAAGGAATAAAGGAACTGCAAGACAGGAATGGACAGAAAAAACCGTTTGGGGGGAGGGAGGGAAGTCAAAGCTCGGCAGAGCAAAGAAAACTGTAATAATTGATAAGCTGGTTAGAAGAAAATTTTTGTGTTATGTTTATTGTTTGTTTTGTTATTGTTAAATGTGTTTAATTGGAAAATTTAATAAAATGTCTTTTTTAAAAAAGGAACAAGCTGTTAAGAAACAAAGATGAGCCTGGGCTGAAAAGCCCTTTACCAACCCTTGCCCCACCCCCAGGTGTAGCAAGATGGGTGGCACCTAGCCAAGTAAGCCCACCTACCCTGTGGGGGGGGGGAGTGGAAAATTTTGGGATTCTGCAAGGGATTTTGGGATTTGTTTATGTGAGTCTGCCCTGTGCCTTTGTCTCTGCTTTGCGCCTTCGTTTGGGGGACTTCTGGGGGACTCTGCCTTCTGCCATTGCTTTGGGGATCATGTGGAGCCCAGTTCAGCTTCCTGGGACTTCTGACATGAAGAAAAGCAGCAAAGGCAAGAGAACCGTGATTATTATTTTTTGCATTTTGGTTTGTGTGGCTTTTCCGGTTTTTTGACTGTGACTTTTTGTTCAGCTTTACTCTGCCCCAGATTTTGATACCAATAAATGTTACGAGATTTGGCCTCTCTGTGTGAACGTGCAGCTCAACACACCACATCAATTAAGCACCTGGTGAATGACTCAGCTTTGCACGTAGCCAAAATTCTGCCCAGAGATAGTAACCTAGCAACAGCCAGTTGATTGGTGAAGAGAACAATAAAGACATGTGCTCTGTGTAGAAAGTTGTGGAGAGTTAGGAGATGGTGGACGGTGTGTGTGGAGAGAATTACTGATCTATGTGCTGTTTGTTATTTTCTTGTGAATAAACCTATATATAGTTACTCAGTACTAGTGGCAGTGAGTTCCTGTGTCAAGCTACTTGCCTTCAACTGCAACCAAAGAGTTTCCGCTGTGCCTGTGCTTACTCTGCTGAAGTCCAACTGGTGTAGTTGGCATTTACAAACCGCCTACAATTCTTTAACAATAAGGTCTCCTTCCCTCTCTCTTAGTCCCTGCCAACCTGGGACCCGGTCTCCCTGGAGAGATGTGTCCAACTAATCAGCCTGCTATCTGGAGGCAAATCCACCTGAGGTTTTTTTATCCAACTGGAACTGGTGCCTCTTCACTTCCATTAATTCCTCTCTTAAGATTCCCTATAATTGGAAACAGTATAATTCCTATTTATAAAAAGGGGGATCCCTCAAGATCCCTCCAATTATTGATCAATTAGCTTGCTGAATATTGCAACGTTGTGCACAACGTTGGCCTCCTGCATGGCAGAGCATGTAATTTTCGCTGGATTTAACCTTCCTTGAGTTTTTTCCCATTGCAGTGGCAGTCCATATTGGGGTTGACGACTTCAAGGACCGCCGCATATGCTTCTGGTCCGACAACCAGGCCGTGGTGAATGTCTGTGCAAAGCAGCCATCTAAGTCAACTTGGGTATCGGCTCTGCTAAGGGCTTTCGTTCTGCAGTGCCTGCATTTCAATATAATTTTTTCAGCGTGTTTTGTACCTGGCATATCCAATGATATAGCTGATGCTTTGTCCCGCTTTCAGATGGAGTGCTTCAGGTCCCTGGTTCCAGACGCCCAGCCTCTGCCGGAGTTTTTCCCGGATCGTCTATGGAACCTTGGCAGCTGCTAGTCTTGCAGGGAGTAGCAGCTTCCGTTTCCCCCTCTACTCTGCAGGCTTACCAGAAAGCCTGGACTGACTTTTTAGCTTTTCGCTGTCAGTCCCTCGCGGTAGGGGGAACAGCCTGTCCCTCTTCTTCCCAGGTGCTCCAAGAGTTGGCGCACCTTTTTCATTTGGGAAGGGCAGCCAGGACCATCAAGCTCCAGTCTGCGGCTATTTCCTTTTTCTCTAAATTATTTTTTCATAGGGACCCTTGCGCCAAATTTGTGGTGCGCAAGGCCATGGAGGGTTGGGGCAGATTGTGTCCTCCTCGATCTCCTTCGAGCAGCCCAATCTCCTTCGATCTCCTTAGCAGGATGCACTGGAAGTTAAAAGCTGTATGTTGGTCCAAATTTGAGGCCCACTTGTTTTCCACCACCTTTTCAGTGGCCTTTTTTGGCGCACTGAGGATTGGCGAAATTGTGGTTGAACAGGTGCGGCAGGGGATGTCTGGGGGTCTACTCTTGCAGGACATCCGCCTGTCATTGACTGAGCTGTTGCTTACCATCCGGAGCTCCTAAACTGACCAGGCCGGAAGGGGCGCCCGCTACGGGACAGTCGGTCCCCTGCCCAGTTAAGGATATGTCCAAGTTCTTGTCTGATAGGCCTGCTGGGGATGGCCCCCTGTTTTTGCATCAGGATGGAGCTCCGTTGACCAGGCAACAGTTCACCAGGGTAATGAGGAAGGTGATAGCGGCCTGCGGTTGTGTGGCCGCTGATTACGCTCCTCATTCATTTTGTATTGGGGCTGCCACCACAGCGGCCCATTTGGGCCTCTCAGTCGAAGCAGTTAAGGATTTGGGCAGGTAGAAATCTACCACTTACAAAATCATGTTAGGAAACGTCGCTAATCTTTCTATTTGTTTCCGCTGTTTCTCCAGGACTTGCGGACGTGCACATATGGATGGTGGAACATTCCATAGTCCATTGGGCAGGCCTTGACGCTGGTGAGACATAATTCAGTCTTCGGCTTGGCCTTCCTGCTAACATCCACGTGACCTGGATGGGCAAGACAGGCATGCGCTGGGGGGAACTCCTCCCCTTGCTCCAGCGCAAGGCCCTTATACTTGAGTTGCCCGTCCGCCCTAGTGAACTAGCTGGGTGAAAATGATATCCCCGCTTTGAACTCTTTATCGCTGCGCTTGGCTATCCTGCGGGATTTGATGGACTTTGTTCCCGGAAACAGCCATCTTCTGGTCACAATTGTTGCAAAGAATTCATTGGCAGGGCAGCATTGGCCCTTTGGCCACTGAAAGAGCCAGGAAGAGGATCAATAGCATAGCTGCCAAGCGGGTGATTGAGATTGGGGGAATGTTAATACAGCATCCCGGAATTAACATTAGAGCCCCTCTCCTATATTGGGATGATGGGGTTCACCTGTCCCCAGCTGGGAATGATGTTTGGTTGGGCGAATGTTTCAGAGGGTTTAAAAAGATGGTTAGGTCTGAGTGTTGGCGGCAAGCCTTGGCAGGCTTGATTGGCGGTTAGGCTTTTGGTTGGTGAATCGGTTGGAAGAGGGGTGTGGCATCCAGATGCCTACCCCCCCCCACCTTTGCTGCTCCACATAGAAGTATTCCATTAAAGGAATCCCGGGGCTTACGCTCTCGTCCTTACATCCCCGCCATAGGCCGGATGGAGGGGCCAATTATAAGAGTAAGAGCCTTGGGGAACATTCTTGGAAAAAGAGAGGAGAGAATGCCTGGCCTCAGCTACCTCCTCTCCCTTCAGGAAGTCGGAGCTGGTACTGTCCAAGCGGACAGTGGTGAGTCCTGTCCCAAGTGGACAGATGAAGTGAGTCCTACCCCAAGAGGGGGCAGATGCGAGTCCTGTCCAAAAGGGGACAGATGATTGAGTCCTGTCCCAAGTGGACAGATGGAGATGGTCCTTTTTAGGGAAGGACGAATGGTTAACCAAAAGCCTAAGCAAACACTCGGATTAAAATTGTATTTAAATAAAGTTGTGGCCTAAATTAATGCCAAAAACCAAACCAAAATGTTCGTGTCTGTTGTGAGTTATTTTAAGGGTAATTTCTGGTAAGCCTCGACACACAAGGCAAAAAGACCCCAGCGGAGTGTTAATTTCACAAACTGGATGATAGATGGCCTATTATATGCTATTATATGCTGAGCTGGTCTCTGCCTCCTACACCCAGATAGGGGGTGGCAGCTTTTTAACCAGCAGGAAAAAAATCCGGGGGATTTAGAGAAGGCCGGTGACATAGCTGCCATTGAGCATGATGAGATTTTTTAGGAAACGGGTCCGAGAAGAATTCTGGCATCTGATTGGGTTGTGAACCCACCTTGCAACAAAAGGCCAGGCTGCAAAAACCCAAACAGAAACTGTAGCATAGATTGTGCTTGGAATTTAATAATGGGCCTTGTTGTAGGGAAAGTTGCTGTTACTCCCATGGATGTGAATGTGGTTGTGCTCGGGTCCGTCTTTAGAAAGAGACCAAAACTACTTTCCAGTCAAGTGGATGTCAAGCCTGTTTCAACCTTTTAACTCCCCTAATATTTTGTTCCTTTGTTTTTATTTGATATAATATGCCTCACCCAAAGAGCGTTTTTTAAAAAAGAAAGAATACCAAATAGCTTCACAGAGCTTTGCACTCTTATATAGGGTAACGTCATCCTAACTGGAGTGGCACTTCTTGATAGTATGCTTCTGAAGGTCAGCTGCTGGAAATTGCAAGAGGGGAGCTTGGTCACTGTGAGAACAGGACACTGGCCTAGGTGGGTCACTGGCTTGGTGCAACACGGTTTTTTAAAAAGTTATTTTGTATATGGTGCAGCTCCCTAAGAAACGGTCAACAACTCTGGGGAACCTTTCCTTAAAAAGTCAACAACTTTGGGGTCGTCCCCCCCCCTTTAAAAAGGTTGACAACTCTGGAAAACAGCTTTGCGCCACGGCACCAGATATGCTTACGGCGGCCCTTGTGCTGGATCACATCTTCACTCAAATGTGTTTTAAAGACCACCTTTTGGGGCCTCTCGGGGCTCTGAAGCATCCAGAAAGGCGGCCAACTGCAATTAATCCAGAATGCGGCAGCTAGACCAGTGACTGGGAGTGGCCGCCGGGACCACATAACACCGGTCCTGAGAGATCTACACTGGCTCCCAGTACATTTCCGAGCACAATTCAAAGTGTTGGTGCTGACCTTTAAAGTCCTAAACAGCCTTGGTCCTGTATACCTGAAGGAGCGTCTCCACCCCCATCATTCAGCCCGGACACCGAGATCCAGCACCGAGGGCCTTCTGGCGGTTCCCTCATTGCGAGAGGTGAGGTTGCAGGGAACCAGACAGAGGGCCTTCTCGGTAGTGGCACCCGCCCTGTGGAATGCCCTCCCAGCAGATGTCAAGGCAATAAGCAACTATTTTACTTTTAGAAGACAACTGAAGGTGGCCCTGTTTAGGGAAGTTTTTAATGTTTGATGCTGTACTGTTTTTAATATTCGGTTAGCACCAACCCGTTTAAATAACCATGCTTCCCCTTCTACAATTATGCAGTTATTAACAGACAGAAAGGTTTCAAATTTTGTTTTCACATCCCAGGCTTCTCGTGAACAAGTTTCTGATAACGCACCCGCCGTCAAAAGTCTGTAAGGGAGCTCCCTAAGTAGCAGAAAGGAATGAAGGAAAAGGACCCTGGGCAAGGTAAGCTGCTGGTCGGTCCTCTCCCGACTCACACCCCTTGCCAGACCCAGTGGGTTTCCCCATTAGGCATAGTGCCCCAAAAGGTCCCTGGGGAATATCAGCTGCTGGGGCAGTTCTATAAAGGTTGCCTGAGGGATTCCATCTACCTGTGAGGAAAAATGTGGATCCTATTCTGCTAGAACTTGAGAGGTAAAGGTGGGGGGCGGTAAACAGCAGATTAAAAGTGAATATCCATACAGCTGTCTGGAGGACTGAAACAGACCAGGGATGTTCTGATGCCAGAATAGATGAATGGATTTATTAACAGAAAACATTAGGAGATAGCCAGAGCTGGAGATGATTGGGTGGGGAGCTTTTATACAGATTGAAGCGAACACAGAAGAAAAGGCTATGCTTGGCGCCTACAGTTCAAGGCAAATTTAAACAAACACCTGAGCAGCAACAATGCCCACTGTCCTTTTAATAGCTGCTTTTAACATAGGGGAACAAGCAGGAATAAGGCTGCCGGGGGGGAGGGGGCCTCCTATTTTTGTATTGCTTCGAACTCTTCACGGTTAAGTATTCACAAGTCAACCCACATTATTATACTCCAAAAAGAATATACTGTTCATTTAGTATTCAGGAAATATCTTTCAAACTGCGTACAGTTTATTAGCGACTTATGAATTGTTTGCTCTGAACGTTGTTTGTTTTTATTCAGTGTTGCAGGCTTCATGATCCCCCGAGGGGATGAATGAAAGCTTTTGGCTTTTGAACGAAGACAAATGCGTAACTGTAGTACGGATGAACAGTGTGGTGTTGCAAATCATAGGTCATTATAGTTTAAACAAACTATCAATAAGGATTATCACAAAACTTTATCCAAGTCTATGTTCTGCATTTCAAGCCAACAACTTAAGGAAGGAAATTCTGGCTAATTTACATTCCCCATCAGTACAAGCGTAGTACTCCAGAGTTCAGAGTACTAAAGAAAACAAGGCCTTTTGTTGCAGGCAACTTCCAAGACTGCATAGACTCGTTTCGGTTTCCGGCCTTATTGAAGCACGGACACAACCTGTGTTGGATGTGCACTTCACATTTGAGGGGCACAGAAGTATTTGCACATGGAGCAGCCGACCATGTGGAGGTTATGTCTCGCCCTCACTTGTTTAAGACACAAAGCAAAAACTTTTTGCAAGGCTATTTGAGGATTATGAGTCAAACTCTGCCACTTTGTCCTTACCCACAACCACTTCAAATTTGGTGATGACCTGTTCCTCCAGATCAGCGGCACAGCCATGGGCACCCACATGGCCCCACAGTATGCCAACATCTTCATGGCAGATTTAGAACAACGTTTCCTAAACTCCTACCCACTCAAACCTCTCTTGTACCTACAATACATTGACGATATTTTTATTATCTGGACACATGGACAACAGACCCTGGAAACCTTCCACCAGACATTCAATGACTTTCACCCCACCATCAACCTAACAATGAACCAATCTATGCAAGAAATACATTTTTTTTGGACACTACTATAAAAATACAGGATGGACGTATGGACACCACCTTATACAGAAAACCAACTGACCGACAAACATATCTACATGCTTCTAGCTACCATCCCAAACATACCAAACAATCCATCGTATACAGCCAGGCCCTATGTTACAACCGCATCTGTTCCAACTCTACAGACAGAGAATCTCACCTAAGAGATCTACAGCAAACCTTTTTAGAACTAAAATATCCACAGATCAACAGAGCCAGACTGATACCTAGAGAGAACCTGCTGCAAGACAGACCCAAAAAAGAAAATAACAGAACACCACTAGTCATCACATATAGCTCCCAAGTTAAAACAGTACAACGCATCATCAGAGATCTACAGCCTCTCCTGGACAATGACAGCTCCCTTTCTCAAGCTCTGGGAGGAAGACCTTTCATTGCCTACAGACAGCCACCTAATCTTAAACAACTCCTCACCCACAATAATACAACCACCAGACTTAATATGGACACTGGTACCAGAGCCTGCAATAAACCCAGATGCGAACTTTGCTGCCACATACACCAGGACACCACCATTACTGGCCCCAACAACATCCAACATACCATCTCAGGACTATTTAATTGCTCATCTTTAACATTGTGTATGCCATCAAATGCCAACAGTGCCCTTCAGCTCTCTATACAGTGGAACCTCGGTTTATGAATTTTCGGTTTATGAACGCCGCGGACACATCTGGAACGGATTAATTCACTTTCCATTACTTTTAATGGGAAAGTTCGCTTCAGTTTATGAACGCTTCAGTTTATGAACAGACTTCCGGAACCAATTACACCCATGTTTCAGTTTATGAACGCTTCAGTTTAAGTACTTCACGGACCCGTCTGGAACGGATTAATCCACTTTCCATTACTTTCAATGGAAAAGTTCGCTTCAGTTTATGAACGGTTACTCTGTGGACCGTCTGGAACGGATTAATCCACTTTCCATTACTTTCAATGGGAAAGTTTGCTTCAGTTTATGAACACTTCAGTTTATGAACAGACTTCCGGAACCAATTGTGTTCATAAACAGAGGTACCACTGTATTGGACAAACAGGCCAAACCCTACGCCAAAGGATAAATGGACATAAATCTGACATCAGGAACCACAAGACAGATAAACCAGTAGGAGAACACTTCAATCTCCCAGGACATTCTATACAAGATCTCAAAGCAGCTGTTTTATTACAGAAAAATTTCAGAAGCAGACTGGAAAGAGAAGTTGCTGAATTGGAACTCATTAACAAGCTTAAAACCATGGAGCCACCTGGGATGAACAAAGACACAGGATTCTTATCTCATTATGCATGATCAAGCTTTCTTTAGCGCCTCAGCCCTTGCTTTTCCCCCGCAGGACCAATTGCAGTCATCAACAGCCATCAACAGGTTTACCACTCCTATCAGCCCATCACCCATTCCCACCCACCCCCACCACCCTCTGTATATACATAAGGGTCTGGCTCTTCTGCTTCAAGTGTATCTGAAGAAGTGTGCATGCACACGAAAGCTCATACCAAAATAAAAACTTAGTTGGTCTTTAAGATGCTACTGAAGGATTTTTTTTATTTTGAGTCAAAAATCAGTTATGCATTTGGATGCTGCCAATTATGTTATATATTTATGAGAATTTTAAAAATATTTGTGTTTTACATTGCCTTGTACGTCTGACCACCAATGCCTTTTCCCACCTGACTTGCCTCACCATCCAAGCCCTAGTTTTCCAAATGGAGTTGATCCCCATGGGCATAAAGTGCGTATTTTAATTTTTTCCTTGGGAGCCAACTCAGGGTGTGGCTGGGACACCCTAGTCAAGATAGGAAGCATATAAATAGAATTGTAATTATAAAATAAGTCTTTTGATGAACTGAGTAGAAGACTTGAGTTATAGGGATGGGGAATGTGGGGTGTGAATTCCACAAGTGCTTTCTTTTGGGTTGCAGATTTGCTAATGTTAATATTGTATTTTGGATTAGGAGTGCTGTAATGCTTTGTGAACTTTATAATACGACTTTGTTGTGGTTACACAGTTTAGGTGTCTTGTCGTCCCCCCCCCCCAGTTGCTTGGTTAATTGTGGTTTACTGATTTTGTTCAATATTTTCTTTCTGTAATTTACATTTTTGCATTTAATCTTTCTTGGGTTTTTTTGTTATACATCACAATTATCATTCTCCGTCAAAAATGTACGTAAGAAGCAAATAATACAACATTGAAAATGAAATAGAATGATGTAATAAAGTATTGAAACCTCCCTCCACCCCGAACGTGGGTCTTCTATAATTCTGTATTAACTGGATATTTGAATAACATCTAGTTCTTATTTATCTAGTAGGCTATGTCCATAAACTGTGTCACCTTGCCGAAGACTTCACAGATGTTCACAATGATTGTATTTATCCCATTCTGTATTAAATTTTTTGTCATCCCGATTCCTAACATTCCCTGTTAGTCTAGCCATTTCCACATACTCAAATAATTTTGTCTGCCATTCCATTTTTGTCATTATATTGTCTCCTTTCCAGCACTGGGCTAGTAACATTATCACAGCCACGGTTGCACACACAAGGTAATTCTAATTGTGATGCTCTGTTATTTCTAGCTTGTAAGCCACTTTGTGACTCGTGCGAGTGGAAAACGCTGTAGAAATATAATTTAAAAATGAAAATAAAATGAGAACTTTTTGAGGTGTGCAACTTAAGTTGGGAATTTAGCATCACCTTTAAGGTGAAAGAATATACTATTTTGGTGGCAAGGAGGTGCTCCAAAAATGGTTTGGTATGCAAAGAAACTTCTGGTAGACCCAAGTGATCTTGATCCACGTCACTTCAGCACCCCAGGGATGATAGCACTGTCGTCCCCGAGGCAATAAATGCCCTTAGAAAAGCCGGTATAGTGGCTGTCTGTTGAGATAATAGTCCTCCCCCTTTAAGGCTAGCTTGTGGGTTTGTGTGGAAAGCTGTTAGCAATTCTGGAATTATAAGCTCAAGCACAAATGTTTCTCATTAAGGTCTCAAGGCCAATGTTGTTAATCAAACCGTGATGGGAACAGAGACAGATTCCTTTGGGGTGAGGAAGGGTGAACACCCACAGTTAACACTCTTAAATCTGGGTTAGGACTGGTAGGGGGAAAGCTCATAATGGATTATCAGTGCCTGTTCAGACCCCAGTTAGTATCTTGCTCTCCTGCTCATAAAACGATTTATGTGTTTTGTGTTAGGCAACTAGATGAGGTTGTTTTGCTTTAAAAGTTTTTTTAAATAATACTTTTTACAAAAACTGACTTTGGACCGAGTTTCTTAACCTCCTGATTGTGACTGCACTTCATGTCCAAGCAAGAATACCATTAAGTTTCTATCCATTTCAGTGTGAGATTTGAGATCTCACAGTACTAACACGTGATTGGGTTGGATGGTTGACTATCTTCTTAAGTTTAACTTGCCTAGCCTGAAGGCCACCTCCACGGCCTGCCATTTGACTTTTTTGTATGCCGTTTGGGTATTTAAATCCCGCAAAAGGTAAATCAAAGCCTGGCGAACGGCTTGTGTGCCATCTTTTAACTGGTTGGTGAATTTGGAAGGATTTCACGAATACATTATCAGTTTGTACACGAGGCAGTAATGAAATATGCAAGGAAGGTTGTACCGAGATTGCTTGCTGTGGCCAATCACTCATATACCTGTAATATATGCCACCCGTTTCCTCTGCAGATAATGGGTGGCTTTAAGGCAAAAGGACTTCCCAAACTGCACCGGCGCCTGCGATAAGATGCCATATTCTTATCGGTATGCCCATGGCAAGGGTGGCTAGTGTCCTGTTTTGCTGCCCAGCCCTGGCCATTGGTGCGAATAGATCTCACATGGCCATTGCCTGAGCAGATTGCATCACTCTGTCTAATGGCTGCGCCGGCCATGTATAAAAGTAACCGCTATACCGCTTTTTCAACAGCAGCAAACCATTAAGATATATGCACATCAGCAGGACTTGCACATTTCAGGAAATCAGGGCAAGCAACATTGGCAGGGAGAACAAAAAGATTGCTCGTTACCTTAAGCCAATCATAGTAAATTCCTACGTTAGGTGTTCGTTTTTCTACAAGTTGCTCAGCCATTCACAAGCCTTTTCTGCCATCTGGTGGCTAATATATACGTGTCACACAATTTTTAAAATGGCAAGTATTGTATATTTAAACAAGGCATCTGAACACTGGAAGCAAGCAGGTACAGCCCGAACCTAAAACTTAATCCTATAGATCAATGGAATTTTAAGCCAGGAGGGAGCAAAAATTTTAATTATGTTTGCATGACAGCAATGTATATACTGAGCATTAATTCACTAATAATAATAATGAGGCATCTGGCAGCTTCACTTTTTTGAGGTCCATGGAAACTACAAAATCTGGGCTGCAGAAGAGGACCGAGGCCCTACTTCCTGCACCAAGAAAAAACATTACTTTTTAACATTTTTCTTTTAATTCTCTATGGCCTTTTAGAGTGGGTGGGATGTTTTAAATATATATAGGATTTGGGTCAAGATGGCACCTGGAAAGAGGATATTCATTCTGTTCAGCACTCTCAAGTGAACCTAAGGCAACATACATAAATCTCAAAGGTGTGACTACAAGGTGTGTCTGTTTGGGCCATAGGCCGAACAGCGGGGTGGCAGGAGCAGAGTGGCAGCTCAGAGGCCGAGGACCCTTTGGATGTAGGAAGCCCAGCTCAGAGGCCCGTTCCCCCCCCCGCTAAGTCTCTCGGAGGCTTCGGGGGCCACAAGGGAGCGCGGTCTGTGCTGTGCCCGGGAGGCCTGGTCGTAGTTGTTGCCTGCGGTGGGTGTTGGAGGAGCCGCCACGCTTGCTTTTTCGCTCGGCGGCCATGAACAGCTTGGCAAACCACCCGCTGGACAAGGATGAGCACCCACTGCAGCTGGGCGAGAGCTCAGAGAGGCACCCCAAGGCCTCCTTCCCCACCATATGCTGTGATTGAGGGGGCACCGGGGGGGGAGCTGACGGTCGCCCAGAGCCACCCGGGCCCGAGGGAAGCAGCTCCTGAGGGCAAAAGGAGGCCTACTCGCAAGCAAGCCCCGCGGAGCTTGTAGGGTTGTAGATCGCTGGCAGCGGTGAACAGCGGGGTGGCGGGAGCGCTGGCGGCAAGGGCCCCGATTCGGCGGGAGCCGGCTGCGCGGGCCTGATTTGGCCATAGGCTGAGCAGCGGGAGCGCTGGTGGCAGCGGCGAGGGCCCTTCGGATGTCGAAGAAATTCGTAAGCACGTGCCAATTTTTTCTATTTGTAAGTAGAGTATTTTGGAAGTAGTCATTCGTAAGTAGAGGTTCCACTGTATATAAGGAGGTCTGCGTACCTCGCTCAGTACCCTGGGTGGTGGGTCATGTTTCTGTAACGTTCTTGTAGTTAAAGCAACTTGTTATTTTTCTTTAATTAAATCCACTCCTGATTATACTTTGCAGTCTCCTCAAAACATTTTTTGTTGCGCAATTGTTACTCTGCTTAAATACGCCAACACTAAGACTAGTATGGTTAATTGAAAACCTCCATCAAAATCATTCCAACAGAAGATTGAGTTTAAAAGGATATATTCTGCCCCCTCTAATTTGTTAATATAGTAAGTACTAGTAGTAAGTAAAGGATTTAGTTATTGCATCGCCATTTGTATGTCTGTCCCAAAAATTCTTATTTTGTGTCACTATAATTGATGTCCAATTTAGGTCATGGTGATTTATCCATTTACAAATATCTTGTCAAGTTACTTTTTCCAGTGACAGCGCAGAAAGGCAGGAGTACCCCAAAAAAAGTTTTAAAATTTATATTAACCTCAATACTGTTTTAAACAGAATGTACATACTTATGTTACTGTATTTTATTGTACTTGCAATGACCTATGGCAGCATGCAAAAGATATTTATTCTAGCTTTCAAATGCTGCAATAAAATAAATTATCTGCCTCTAACCATTACAGGACAGAGATTCAATAAGACACATTAGTCAGTACCTAGGAAACTTCAACAAGATCTTTAAAAGGGTAGGGAGAGTGAAGAGTTCCATAACTTGACTTAACTAGATTTAAAAATCGCATGCGTCCTAGGAAATAATTTGATTCCAACAATCCAATCAAAGTTCATTTGGCAGGTAAAAGGCAAGAGTACCCAAATTGTGACTCGTGCAAGGATTGGCAATCTCAAATTTATAAAGCAATGAAATGGGTACTTCCAGGGAACATTTGCCTTTTGCTGGTGGTAGCCTCCTCTGAAACAAGTATATAGAAGCAAGCTGCTTGTCATCCGGTTTTTTACCAGAAACTCTTGTTAGTTAACTCCTGTTTTGTTTTTATTAGTGTCCTTAAACCTAGATTGTTTTGGTAAATATTTCCTTCTGAGTTTGTTAAAATTGTTGGTTTGTTAAAATATGCTCTGCCTTTTCAAAGCACTTTGCCAAACACCAGTAACAACTAGATCATGGGAGCTTGCACAGCAGTTTTTAAAATTCTTTTAAAAGCTAATATAATTTGAATTCCCCCCTTGCTTTCTGCATTTTAGGTTCCCAAACCTTTTTGATACTGCAGCATTAGAGCTTTCACACGTTTGGGTATTCAACTCCTCATTACTGGAATGTTATTGGCTTCCTTTAAGTCCAATTAAAATTATCATAAGCTTTTCTTTCGCTGGGTTGTTTACCCTTTATCTTCTTTGGTCATTTAAGTTTAGTATCTTCCCATTTCGAGGTTTTGTAGCCGGCATCCCGTTAAGGATTTTGATTATTACTTAAGTTATTTCTGCATCATTTAATTTTGCTCTAGTTGCTTTTGATACTCAATTGTTTCAGTGGTTATTATTTTCAGTTAATCCCTATTATAGTAGATTACTTCTCATTTCAGGGAATTTCACCATTTATATTTAGTGTTTATTCCTATCCCCGTGACGGTCTTTCTTGCCATTCACTGTAGGAAAGCAACATGCAAATAAATTTAATTAACATTTAAAGATCTTCATTTATTGGCATACCAGCAAAGGGGGGGGGGGAATTAGGTAAAGTTTCACCCTTCCTGAAAGCAACCTTCATTCTTCAGTAGATCCTGTCATGCAGCCCCCTGAACTTTAAAATGCTGTTTCCCTCAGCTCAAGTTTGAGTATCCTATTTATTTTTGAGTCTGTATATTGTAAGGTGCTTGCATCATTAGGAAAAACCCCAAGCATTCACAGAATTTTTTGCATGGTGCGTGTGCACAAGGCAATACAATTAAATATATAACTAGCTGCAGCGTATTTCCACCATTTTGTGATTGCATCAATGTTGAAGCCTGAGTAGTTCTCATAAGTTTTATGTTCCAAATCTGCCCTTCTCCCAAACTATGCCAAAACACTACATACTGGACTATCCCAACACCCCCACATACACCAAGCAAACTAAGGATTAGATAACTTTGCAGCGTTGGCATAATATAGCCCCCTCTCCAAGCTATACCCTTGCAATACTTGTAAAACAATCCAATTTTATCTGCATCGGCAGACCATTCTTCCCACGTTTAACGAACTATTAGGGGAGGCGGGAAGGGAGGTTGCATTTTTCCCCTAGCACTGCCTCAGGTTGCGTTTTTCTTTTCTCCCTGCACTGTTTGAAAACTCGTCGAAAAAGCCTCCTCCCTTTCAAAGCAACGTTTATAAAAAAGGGCTTCCTTGAAACGCTCCTCTCCCTGCCCCTTCCCCCCCCCCTCAAAACACACCAACGCTCATACTCCGCGCCCCAAACGCGAATAACACGAGGCGCGTCTGCTGACAGGCATTTATAGCCTAACTTGCGCACGCGCGCTGGGTTCTCCGAGCCCTTTCCTCAGCGGCTCGGGAAAAGGGCCCCGCCCCTTTCCCATAACCGCGGGACTTGCCGAAGCAGCAGCGGCGGCGGCGGCGGCGGCCGAAAGGGGCGGGGCTCGCGCCGGGCGCCGGAAGTCCGCCCACTTCCCTCTCGCTTCCATAGGCCGGGTAGTGAGTGAGTCGCTGCTGCTGGTGCTGCTTTGTTTTGCTCATCTTCGCCGTTGCCGCTGCTCCGCTGCATCTTCCAGGAAAGGAGGAGGATGAGGCTGGTGATCCTTGACAACTATGACCTGGCCAGCGAGTGGGCTGCGAAGTATATCTGCAACCGCATCATCCAGTACAAACCAAGCCAGAGCAGGTATTTCACTCTGGGCTTGCCAACAGGTAAATGAATGCAATTGCTTGGCATTTATTTATTAAAAATTGCTTGGGGGGGGGGGGTTCTTGTCGAAACAAAATAAAAAAGATTCCTTCCGGTAGCACCTCAAGAGACCAACTTAAGTTTGTCATTGGTATGAGCTTTCGTGTGCATGCACACTTCTGAAACAGAAGCCAGCAGACACTTATATATAGTGAGAGGGTGGGGAGGGGTATTATTCGGGTTTTTTGTGTGTTTTTTGCCTCTCTCTCACGCACACATCAGGGGCTCTCTGAATTAAAATCCAGCACCAGAGACATAATAGGGTGCCCTGAGTGAGGAGGACAAAATTGGACACACACACCCCAACTTTGAGTTCCCACCTGTATAAATATTGATATTATTTATTTATTTATTTATTTATTTATTTATTTATTTATTTATTTATTTTGTGGCTCCTTGGCTCAGCGCCCTGTGCAGGGGAACCACCCTAAATCCAGTTCTCCTAGCACAGTGTCAGAGAATGAAAACCCATACTGTACAAGCAATTAAAGTTGTAAGAAAAGCAGATTCCAACTAAACACCAGGAATAATTTTCTGGCAGCAAGTGTTGCTTGACAGTGGAACGTGCTCCCTCCGGAAGTGGTGGACTCCTCTTTCTTGGAGGTTTTTAAGCAGAGGTTGAATGGTCATCTGTCATGGATGCTTTAGTTTCCTCTGTTGCAGGGGTTGGGCTAGATGACCCTCGGGGTCCCTTCCAACTCTACAGGTGGGCACCGAACAAGACCCTGCGCTGTGCAGGAAGCCACTGTCACATCCTTCAACTGCCTGTGTATTGTTGTGGGATAATTTCCTTCCGGCCAGGCTTGCGAGTTCCTCATCCTGCTTTCTATTCTCAACCATGTGACACTCACTTCCCCTGTTTGTTTTAACGCAATTAAAGTGGGTTCACAGATACACACATATCCCAGAAAGCCCAATATACTAAGGAGGGGCTGTAAAGGAAAGAACATAAGGATGTTTTTCTTTTCCAACTTCTCCAAAAAAACAACAACCAACCCTCCCCAGGAACCCCATGCATTTTTCCAAGGGAAAATGACAGGTGCAGAAAGTGTGTATGCGCACATACACACATGTACTGCAAATTGCCTGCTCCCAGAGTAGCCTAATGAAAATGGCTTCTGGAGTTTTGTTACACGTTCATGCAGCAAGAAAGTAGGCAAGACTTGAAGTAGCACATTTTAAAAGTTTCAACAAGGTCCTGACCAGGTTTTACTCAGAGCCAGCTACCACACAGTTCAGTGGGGCTTCCTTCTGAGTAAGGGTTACTTCATATGTTGATTTCTTTCTCTTCCTGCTCTCCAGAGTCAGTCTGTTACAGGGGGAAGGGGAGGGGGGAGCTACTGGCTGCCAAAAAAAGAAGGCTAGGAGCCTTGAACTTTGTGTAGCGACAACAGATCTCCGGCTTTTGAAGGCGGGGGTAAGAATGGTAGGAGCACCTTCAAGCGACTGCTGACTGGGCTTCTAGAGAAAGGTTTCTTTTCTGCATGTATTACATGCAGAGGAGCAGGTTCTATCTCTGTGGAGTCTCCAGAGCAAGTCTGCTTTGAGAATCACCCATGCCTAGGTGTTTTTTGTGGGGAGCAGGTGGTCTGCACTCCTGTATGTGTACTGACTAGCTTCTAAATAAATGTGCATAGAATAAAAACCTAATAAAAGCCCTTCTGCGTCAGACCAGGGGCATATCTAGTCTGGAGGCCTGCTTACCAACCAGAGATGTCAGATGTCTTTCGTAAGCCCCGAGTCATGTGGCCTCTGATCTTGGAGATAGTGTATTTCTATAATAACTAGTAGACAGCTGTTATTGTAAAAGTAGCCATGATTACTTTTACAGTACAGCGATCATTGATTTGGGATAGTATCTTCCAACTGCTCCTGTTTTATCAAGGGCGATCTCTAAATCACTCTTTCTCTTTTGCCTTTGTGTAGGTATGTGTGATACCATTTAAAAAAAATCTTCAGGTGTATTAGTTTGTTTTCTGCTGTATTGGAAAGCTGCCCATAAAAAGGAAAGCATTGTGGTGGACTTACTCACACACTGTATTTCAAGCACTATTGCTACACCTAGCTTGGCAACTTGTCCAGTCCTGTGACCAGCAAGTATTTATCTTCCTGCTTCTCTGGGTTACTGCTGTAGGTCGGTGGTTCGAATCCCCGCGATGGGGTGAGCTCCCGTTGCTCTGTCCCAGCACCTGCCAACCTAGCAGTTCGGAAGTACATCAGTGCAAGTAGATAAATAGGTACCGCTGCAGCAGGAAGGTAAACGGCATTTCTGTGCGCTCTGGTTTCCATCATGGTGTTCCGCTGCACCAGAAGAAGTTTAGTCCTGCTGGCCACATGACCTGGAAAGCTGTCTGTGGAAAAACACTGGCTCCCTCGGCCTGAAAGCAAGATGAGCGCCACAACCCTATAGTCGCCTTTGACTGGACTTAACCGTCCAGGGGTCCTTTACCTTTTTTTACCTTACTATAATAATAAAAGGTGGATGTTAAGAGAGAAGGACACATAGTGTAAGAATAAAGTAAACGCATGTCCTATTTCCATTTGTGAAATACTGGCAGGTATAAATTACGGTTTTGCCGCACGTATACTCAACAACAACCCTTCACACCTAGATTTAGAGATCAACTGGATTTGTGACTATTTTGCAGTTTGTGACTACAGTGAAGTTATTTTTTTCCAGAGTGCATGAAATAATGAGAACTTGCTTCCTGCAGGAAGTACACCTCTGAGATGTTACAAAAAACTGATAGAATATCACAAAAGAGGAGATCTTTCTTTCAAGCATGTGAAGACGTTCAATATGGATGAATATGTGGGTAGGTTTGTCTTAAATGTTTTTTTTGCAGAATAGGGTGGGACTGGATGGTTTACATGTATGCCATGTAATCCTAGAAAAATTGTTTGCAGTCCAGTAATTAGCATTTGTGTTGAATCTTTTGTTCCAGGGCTTCCCAGAAGTCACCCAGAAAGCTACCATTCTTACATGTGGAACAATTTTTTCAAGCATATTGATATAGATCCAAATAACGCTCATATTCTTGATGGAAATGCTGCAGATCTAAAGGCAGAATGTGATGCGTTTGAAAAAAAGATAAAGGAAGCTGGCGGAATAGATCTATTTGTTGGAGGTAATATATATATATATATATATATATATATACACACACAGTGGTACCTCGACTTACGAAGACGATCTGTGTCATGGCGTTCCTCGTAAGTCGAAGTCTTCGGTTGCCGAAGCGCCCGTCTTGCGCAAGCGCAAAGCGCAGTTTTGCACTTCCGCTCATGCGCGGACCGCGCACGACGCAGGCGCAAAACACACGCACGGCAAAAAGACTTCCGGGTTTGCCGACTTCGGAAGTTGAAACCTTCGGAAGTCGAGTCATTCGGATGTCGAGGTACCACTGTATATTATTCAACAGTGGTGGCAAAAAAGGGAGTTTTTCAGTGAGCACTCTAATCAGTAATGCATAATTACCAAACAAAATTCCTTGTGCAGGTCTCCTCCGAATAATCCCATTGAGTTCAATAAGATTTACTCTCAGGCAAGTTGGGGGGGGGGGGTTTGCAACCTAATAAAAGTATCTGCGTGGAACAGAAATAGTTGGAATGATTTATTAAACATAGTGGGAGTAGCCTGTAAGCTTAGCTCATAATAAACACCATCTGTTTATATTACATATGCGCTCAGTGCTGTGTTGCAGGGTTGTTCAACTTGCAGTTTGGAGCACATCTTATGAACTAAACTACCAAGATAAAGCTATGCTTAGTGTTGTTCTGATGCTCTCAAAAGCAAACTATCAACTACAGCTTAGAATGAATGCCACCCATCTACTGCTGCATAAAGTTATTTAGTATTACCAGACATTCCCATCTACATTGTCTTCCTTGTGTGTGCTCTTTCAAGGCATTGGTCCAGATGGTCACATAGCTTTCAATGAACCAGGCTCAAGTTTGGTATCAAGGACGAGATTGAAGACGCTAGCAATGGACACCATTCTGGCAAACGCAAAATACTTTGATGGAGATTTGGCTAAAGTTCCTACTATGGCATTAACAGTTGGCGTGGGAACCGTGATGGATGCTAGAGAAGTAAGAATATTTTTCTTTCTCTTCTGGGTATTTTTGTAGTGTGCTGCTTTCAGACAAGAAGCGTATCTGTGAAGCATAGCAGATCCATTCCATTGCAAAACAATGGAATTGCAAAATGAATCCTTGCTACAAACATTCTGTCCTAATAATGCATGTTTATTTATTTTGTGCAGTGTAACTGATGGTGTTGGTAAACAATTTTTTCCTCCCAAGTTGGACAAGGGGCTAGAGGTGTAATTTTATTCCCAATCCATTAGTATCATTCTTACTGTCAATTAGCATCCTGATTGAACTGAATAAAATAATGCTCTCTAGATTTGGCTTCCCCTTGAGCCGATAATGCATGTAATCTCAGTAAAATAGACGCTGTTTCACAGTGTACTTGTTTTCTGCTGGAGGGGGAAAAAGTTGTTTGAAAGGGTGCCAGGGGGAGAGTGTCAGCGATGCTCCAGGGCCACAGCTACCTATTGCCCTTCTCCCCACCCCCCATACTATAGCTAAACTTTGCTAATTATACAACCCTTACAATTCTCCTTGTATTGAATGTTGATGGAGGAATTGAGGTGACGGTGGTCCCATGTGCTCAAGGAACCAATGTGGCAGCAGAGTTAGTTTGCATACATGTTTTCTATATATAAAAACCAAAAACCTCCAAGGGGCTGGGCACTGGGAAACACCCTAGGGTCCTTTTGTGCACAGTCTTGATTCAATTTTTCCTCAAACTTGGGTCTCCAACTGTTGTTGGACTACAACTCCCATCATTCCTGAACAGTGGTCCCGCTAGCTAGGGATGATGGGAGTTGTAGTCCAACAACAGCTGGAGACCCAAGTTGGAAAAACACTGCGATTGTAGAGGACAAAATATTTTCCCCCTCCAATTACAGTGCAGCCTTTAGGTGGACTACTTTAGTTGAACGGGGGCACACTTCTCCATCTCAATTCCGTCAAGTTTATGCCCTCTACTGCCTGTACAGGGTCGACTTTGGCAGTGTCTTCTTACAGGAGCATAACACAGTGTCAGTAGGAAATGTGTGTTTAATATTTGCCGCTGCCTTCTTCTTCTTTGGTGATCACTCATAGCCGAGTAAGATTGACTTCCATAAACATGGTTTTAACAATGGGTCCGTAAGTGAAGTGTGGAGGCCAATTCTGGATCCACACGTCCTTCCACAGTGGGGACATTGGTTTCCAGGCGGGAGTTGATCACGGTGTGGATTTGCCAAGCTTGTCTTCATCTTAGCACGTTTCTCCCTTGCGTCCTGAGTTTGTCTTCAAAGCCCATGACACCTTTGGTAAAGGCTGTTCTCCAACTGGAGTGCTCGCAGGCCAGTGTTTATACATTTTTTTTATATTTGTCTTGAGATAGTCTTTAAACCTTTTTTGTTGACCACCAGCATTACACTTTCCATTTTAAAGTTCAGAATAGAGTAGTTGCTTTGGAAGACGATAATCAGGCATCCGCACAACATGACCAGTCCAGCGAAGTTGATGTTGTTATCTGCCATAACAACAACTGTCTGCAGATCTTCCTTAGCAAAATGATGGTACTGTTTTCTTCCAGGTGATGATTCTAATCACTGGCGCGCACAAAGCTTTTGCCTTGTACAAGGCAATTGAGGAGGGGGTCAATCACATGTGGACAGTTTCTGCTTTTCAGCAACATCCTCACACTATCTTCGTATGTGATGAAGACGCCACCTTAGAACTAAGAGTTAAAACGGTCAAGTATTTTAAAGGTGAGCTGCATTTTTACACCAGGCTTCTGCCAGAGTAGTCTCCCCTGTTCCCAAGTTATTTTAAGGAATAATGGTTTACTTATTTTATATATAATAGGTCATTTATTCCTTGATGGGGTGTTTAGAGGTACAACGGGCCAGTGCGTCTGGGGGTTGGACTAGATGACTCTTGGGATCCCAGCTCTACAATTTAATGATTCTTGAACCTCGAAGTGCAAATTTGCCTATTAGTACTGCAGAATTTCCTTGGAATTGTCTTTAATCTGGCATGCAAAAGCACTTCTCTCCATGATCCCACTTCTTTGTTTGGCCCAGCTGCTGGCTGGGGCAACCGAGTCAGATGGGCAGGGTACAAATAATAAAATGATTACTGTTATTATTCCCTTCCCTGACAATTGGCCCTGGTGACTAGCAATAAATGGGAGCTGGATTCCACAGCCTGCTGATAGAGAGGGTAAGAAAAGACATAGAATGACAGTTGATCTACACTGAAGTCTTGCTAACGTTGATTCTCTTTTCTCAAGGTTTAATGCATGTGCACAACAAACTTGTGGACCCACTATACAGTATGAAAGAGCAAAACTGAGGGAGAGGATCGAAGTTGGAATCATCTGGCTGACCCTGGCGGTGGTTTTAGGTAGCAGATGAATGTACTGCTATGCAATATGCTGGAATACTGGCTAAAATGGAGAATCTAAAGTACTGTGGGGTTTTGTCTTGGAAAGGTCCAAATGTGCAAACGTACATTCCTCTTAGCACTGTTACAAGCACTGTTGTCTGCTTTCTTAACCAGATCTTTTTTGCCTGTTACACGCTACCTGTATGCTACTGGAAGCCATTTAAAAGGTAGCGCTAGACAAGCTGTTTGCAGGAGGAGAGCTCTGTGTAAACTCAAGTATATATAAAAGTTCTTTTTGTCACAGGCTGTGTAATTTTAACCTCGGCAGCTGCGTGCCTTAAAATCTACATCTGGGAATCTGCATAGGGCACAGAAATAAGGTGAAAGACTTTTCATCCCTTAGCTGCTAGTCATGTTTCGTTGAATTCTGGAGGTGTAGCCAATATTGGTCTTCTGCAGCAAAAACAGCAAGGAATCATTTGGCACCTTGAATAGGAACTTGGATGTATGTATAACACTCAGCTAGATTTTTGAGGGTTAGATGCCCTTCCTGCAAGGCGGAAGAAAACTGAATTGTACACATCTCAAAGTATTACCTCCTTGTTATTAACTTTCCATAAGAATGCCACACTCTTGTAATTCTAGCTTAAGTAAAGCTTAACATAGCTATTATACTGTCTAAAATTCAATTGATGCACAACCCCTGGTGCACAGGTCCTTTTGGATCTGGGAGAGGGCGGAACAGGCTTATGCACGCTCTGCCAATGGGCACAGGGATGGAATCCCTGTGCAAAGTGGTCGCTGCCTCTACTGTACATAATGCGCTTCACTAAGGACCTCTGTGGTGCAGTGGATCAGTGTGTCTGTCTGTTAACCAGAAGGTTGGAGGTTCAAGGCCACCCAAGGATGGGTGTGACTGCTGCATTGCAAGGGGGGTTGGACTAGATGACCCCCGGGAGTCCCGTCCAATTTTGCGATCAGAGCATGTCAGGAATGCACATGGAATAAAAGGTGGTGTGCGAAGTTATGGCGGCCAATAAGTTGCAGCATCATAACGCCATCAAAAAAAAATTGATTTACCAGCCAGAATGCTTTATTAAAGAGTTGAAGGCTTCCTAGCCACTTGTCATTTATAAAAGTTCTTGAAATCAGAACACTTGTCAAAAGTGTACATTTACATTCATTACATTTCAAAGTCTTGAGCCGTATGTACACACAGGATATATTGGATTCCAGGCAGGGCATCCACATTGTAAACGCCACTAGTCTGTCAAACATGGATTTCCAACTACTTGTCAATCTGTCTCTTTAGAACACTTATAAAGGCATCCTTTGGCACTTCCACGTTTCCGATTTTCCTCAACTTCTTCTTTCCCTCAGCTTGCTGCTTCAATAGCTTCATTTTCCGTGTAATATCTCCTCCGTACTGTTTAAAGGGGAAGCAAACAGGTTATTTTCTCTGTGTTTTACAACATTAATATCTATAATTCTGGCCGGCATACTCTGGTCAAAATGTTTCTACTGTTTTTCAAATACCCAAGGCAACTAAAAAGACAGATAAATGTAAAACTGCTACCCTGAGCTTTGGGTGAAATAAGTGGCACGACTCTTATAAAAGCCAGATCTCTTAACTTCACATACTGTGGAACTGCCACCCAAAACCAAACTTGTGTCATTTTTACTGAATGTGCATGTATCAACATGAACCTAAAACATAACAGAAAAGCAGGAGTATATAGCTTAGCACCAGTACCTACGATAGAGGAAGCAAAACGGGGGGGGGGGGGGGGAATGATTCTACAATCACCAGACGTTGCCAAAGGAAAAGGAAGGTGGTATTATCAGACACTTACACATTTTGCCAGGACGTTCTTTCTATAAGCTTTCACTCTGGAAGAAATAAGGTTCAATGCTTAAACCAAAGTGCGTTTTCACAAGATGCCCTGCAGAAATGTTACATGATGTCACCTAGCGCTATATCACAAAAGGCGACTCGGTAATCGGCATGTGACCTCAAATGGCTAATGCCCATTGGCACTGATCAGCTACAAGTATTCAATTTGAATGAAATCTATTTTCTAGTTCATTTTAACCACTGGGTGTCAGCCTTACTCCATGGCTACTTTGCCCATATCCAAGAGGAAAATTGGAGAGAATTCTAATACCGGTACTCAGTCTACTACGCACTTCCTAATTACAAAGCGGTACGACAGAGAAACATGATTCTATTTCCTTTCATGAGACCATTCCTTTAATTCGGAATGGGAAGTTATTTGGTTACTGCCTCAACTATGCCCCATTTTCTGTGTGGGACTACCCTTCCAGACAGTTCAGAAACTTCAGGTGATCCAGATCGCAATTGCAAACTAATACCAGCACATGATACACCTCTTTAAGAAAGTCAAAATTCTGGTTAGTCTCCAGGCCAGGCATCCCCAAACTTCGGCCCTCCAGATGTTTTGGACTACAATTCCCATCATCCCTGACTACTGGTCCTGTTAGCTAGGGATCATGGGAGTTGTAGGCCAAAACATCTGGAGGGCCGCAGTTTGGGGGTGCCTGCTCCAGGCTAAAGGCAAAGTGCTGATCTTTAAAAGTTATGAAACGGCCTGGATCTAGGGGATCTTTGTGAACAGCTCTTGTTCCTTGTAAGTTGAGATTTTCACACAGAGCCTTTGTCTAGATGCCTTCTCTGAAATAAAGCTGGCATCGGCTAGAACGAATGGAGACTAATCTGAAATGCTCTTGAAGTGGGTAGCCTAAATGAAAGACCACAGTGATTTTAACTTGAGTTGTAACCTTTTAAGGGACTAGAACAGGCATAGGCAAACTCGGCCCTCCAGATGTTTTGGGACTACAACTCCCATCACCCCTAGCTAACAGAACCAGTGGTCAGGGATGTTGGGAATTGCAGTCTCAAAACATCTGGAGGGCCGAGTTTGCCTATGCCTGGACTCGAATGTCATTTTCACAAGTAAATACTGGAAACAACTTTAATAGTTAGAAGTGATGGGGGGGCTTTTATTCAGTTTGCAATACTAGCAGTTGTCAAACAAATGACTTTTTTAGAACAAAGCAAAACACAAAACAACTCACGTTTCTCTCGCAATTACTTTTTTCCCAATAGCTGCCTGAATAGCTATCTCAAATAGCTGTCTTGGGATAACGTCTTTTAAACGTTCACACAGAGCTTTCCCAACAGTGTATGCTTTGTCCCTAAAAAAAGGAAGAGACCAGGATATCAAAGTCTAAAACAAGGTTTACAATTTGATTTTTCCCATTTAGCTATATAAAGGGGAGGAGGAAATGGAATCGCTGAAATGAAGAACTCCTGTTGTACTGGAACAGCACCAACCTGTACAATGAAACTGAAAATCCAAACAGGCAGCTTTTGGAATGTAACCAAAAGCAGGAAATTGCACTTCAGGCATAATCCCATGATACCTGAAAAGGGTCAGAAGATATTGTGGGCCTTCCAGTGGCATTTTCTATTATTCCTCTGCTGTCGGTGGGGTTAGGGGTTAGCTCAGATCCACAAGCCTTCCCATTACTCCCAACATGGACCTGATAAGTGAGCCCCTCCCAATGTAATCAATGGGATTGTAAAAAAGAAAAAAGCTTGCTGCAAGGAAAACAGTAAGCCTCCATTCTGCCCTAGTTGGTGTAAATCTAGCAGAGTTTAGGGCCAGGCTTCCTCAACCTCGGCCCTCCAGATGTTTTTTTGGCCTACAATTCCCATAATCCCTAGCTAACAGGACCAGTGGTCAGGGATGATGGGAATTGTAGTCTCAAACATCTGGAGGGCCGAGGTTGAGGAAGCCTGGTTTAGGGATTGGCAGTTCTTCCACCACAGATTTTTCTTTAACACCCACCCACACCACCTCTTAAGGATACCTTCTGCAGACCAGGGCTGCATTTTTAGTTTACTTACTCATGAACAATAGTTACGAGCTCTTCTACAGGGTTCCCATTTAAAAGAACATCCATTTTTATAAGATCTGCAGGCTGGTATCCTGCATCTTCATAGTCAAAACTGAAGAGGGGGGAAAAAACATTAAATTCACCACTCAAAATGGCTTTGGCTTTTTAAGGACAGTGTTTTTAATATAATACTTGCATGATTCTTCAAGTAAAGATACAGGTTTGTTGTCCTTCACTAAAAAAGAAAAAGTCCCCTTTGCAAATACAGTGGTACCTCGGGTTAAGAACTTAATTCGTTCTGGAGGTATGTTATTAACCTGAAACTGTTCTTAACCTGAGGTACCACTTTAGCTAATGGGGCCTCCCGCTGCCGCCGCATGATTTCTGTTCTCATCCTGAAGCAAATTTCTTAACCTGAGGTACTATTTCTGGGTTAGCGGAGTCTGTAACCTGAAGTATCTGTAACCCGAGGTACCACTGTACCAATAAATGCATGGTGTATTCTTAATCACACTATAGATCTATTCCCAGTTCAATATAGTCATACCTCAGTTTAAGTACGCTTCAGGTTGAGTACTTTCAATTTAAGTACTCCGCGGACCCGTCTGGAATGGATTAATCCACTTTCCATTACTTTCAATGGGAAAGTTCGCTTCAGTTTATGAACGCTTCAGTTTATGAACAGACTTCCGGAACCAATTACACCCATGCTTCGGGTTAAGTACGCTTCAGGTTGAGTACTCCACGGACCCGTCTGGAACGGATTAATCCACTTTCCATTACTTTCAATGGGAAAGTTCGCTTCAGGTTAAGTACGCTTCAGGTTAAGTACAGACTTCCGGAACCAATTGTGTACTTAAACCGAGGTACCACTGCATTAAATTCACCCAGATATATAGACACCGATCCGATAAGTCATTGCTCTTCCATTTCTATACAGCCAAACCTTGGTTGTCGAACGTAATCCGTTCCAGGAGACCGTTCGACTTCCGAAACCTTAGACACCCAAGGTGTGGCTTCTGATTGGCTGCAGGAGCTTCCTGCACTCAAGCAGAAGCCGCATTGGACGTTCGGCTTCTGAAAAACGTCGAAAACCGGAACATTTACTTCCGGGTTTTCGGCGTTCGGGAGCCAAAACATTCGAAAACGGAGCTGTTCGAGAACCGAGGTTTGACTGTACTTGAAATAATCTTCTGGGGAGGGTTTTTCCCCTTTCAAAATATTCTTCCAGTGTTTACTAGCGTTTGGTAGAGGACTTAAAATAGTGCAGAAAGGAAATAACCTGCCTATGTCCCTCAAGGTCTTAAAGACAGCCTCTCCCACCTATTTGTCCTCAAACATGTCGCAGGGAAACCTGAGGAATAGACTGCAAACACGTGTACTTGCAAATAAGTCCCACTCAAGGGGGCCTACTTCAGAGCAGACATGTATAGAATGGTGCTGCAAGATACATAAACTTGCCCATTCTGCCCCACAAGAGAGGCAAAACCATTGTATTCCTCAAGTGGCTGGGGCAACCCAGTCAGATGAGTGGGGTAAAATTAATTATTATTATTAATTATTATTATTATTATTATTTCATGCACTTTGGAGAGACTCCACCTCTTCTGCAAAACCTTGAAATTCAGTGGAGACAACTGGAATTCTGGGTACAACTGGAATTCTGAAAACCCAACAAATAATGAATGTCCCACTTTATTTTATTTTTTATAAAAAAGAATACATTACCTGGCATATCCAGATGAGAGGGATTTCAGAGCATCGTAGAAGTCAACGACAATTTCATTCAGTGGAAAGAAGTATTTCATCATGACTCTGTGGTCATCAATGTATATCAGGTCCTTCTGAATAGCCCTTCGCGTCTGGCAAGCAACACAGTAGTTTTGACATTCAACTAGAATTCCCCGTGAAATAAATCTTCAGTAAATATTCCGTTCTAAAACATGATGGGTGAATTTTAAACTGAAGGAGCGATATCACCGGGACCTGGCAATTAACTTATAACTAAGCAATAAAAGCTCCAGTATTTCTTTATGGAATATATATTTTCTCATCTTGTTTGCACATTCTTCTGTGGGTCTTCCTCCCGACTACTCACATTTCTTATTGCTAAGGTACCAACAGTTTCATGAAAATACAATGGTACCTTGGTTTAAGAACAACTTGGATTAAGAACGCCGCAAACCCGGAAGCAAGAACATGTTTTGCTTCCTGTTGAATGTGTTCCATTTGTAAATTGAGTCCCCCGCTGCTATGGGAAAGCACACCTTGGTTTAAGAACACCTTGGTTTAAGAACAGACTTCCGGAACAAATTAAGTTCATAAACCAAGGTAGCACTGTAATGGAAAGCTACTTTGCTCAATCTCCTATAACTTTGCCTGCTGGGTGAGAAATGGCTTCAGGAGACCAAGTTGTACAGAGTGAAATAAATTGTAATTTAAGATGGCAAGCTAGTTAGGACAAAGTCCCACCTATATATATATATATATATATATATATATATATATATATATATATATATATATATTGCTGTGCTGAGCCTCGATAATCTGGAGAACTGGTTGACTACCATCAAATATTTTGAAGGTTCTTAGTACAAAGAAAGGGAAAGGAACCATCCTATCCACTGAGGATAAGACAAGAAATAGATTATAGTACATCAGATTTAGTATGAACCTTAGAAGAAACTGCACTTAATCTGGGAAGCTCAGCACTGCAGCGAGAAGCCTAAGGTAGCGATGGCATCTTCTCTCTTGGCCATCAAACAAGCATTTGTAAAGGATGTTTTGTTTGAGAGAAGTCATTGGAAAAGACAACCAACTGGGTGTCTCCATGCTATATTCTCATATATATATCCTGTTGCTGCATAAGCCTAAACATATTTATCAACCAAATCCACGTTTGTTCATTTAATCAGTTAACCAGTTAAATGAATAACTGATGCGTGTAACTTCCTCTCAACCAATTTATACATATACATGGATTTTATTTGAAGAGACAGAGTACTTCAGTGGCTTAGAGTCTGAGCGATGAGAGCTGGGAAGTTGTCAGCCGAAACTTCATCTCCGTCACAAACTGAATATATAGCCTTAGGCCACTTATTTCATCTCGGTTTCCAATCTGTAATGAAGCTGCCTACTGCCTCACAGGGTTGTATTAAGGATTACTGGGATAAAACAGACTAACTGCTCTGAACATGGTGAGTTAATCCATGGGAACGTGTTCCCTGGCTTTCCAAACTCTCTTGTGAGGAACCTGCGTTTTCTGAAAAGCGTGCCTGCCACCACAGATGTTCTCTGCATTGCGGGTTGAGCATGTTCCAGGGCAGGCTTCCTCAAACTAGGCCCTCCAGATGTTCTGAGACTACAATTCCCATCATCCCTGACCACTGGTCCTGCTAGCTAGGGATCATGGGAGTTGTAGGCCAAAAACATCTGAAGTGCCGAGTTTGAGGAAGCCTGTTCTAGGGCAAACGCTTAGTTCACACCGTGGATAAGGAGGCTCAAGATACGTGACCCGAGGCTCTGATGTTAACAAAGAATATGCCCCAGAATCCTCTGCAGCAAGTGAGGTTCTTCAGCAGACAAGTGGGCGTGACCGGCCCGTTAAAATTAATTTTTGGCTCGCTAAAACTGCCTCATTTAATCTCAACCCTGAAGGTAGAAAGGAAACCCAAGCTCAAAAATTTTTCACCAACCTGGCATAGACTTATTATTTTTCCAATATATTCATCAGGTGCTATGATAGTGCCCAAAACTGTAGGCTCCAAGTATTCCGCCACTACTGACTTGTCGGGAAACTTGTCAGGGTTTATTATAGTGATCACCTCTTTTCCATGTTCCTGCAAACAATTTTTAAAAAGTCAGCATGGCCTCAGGGATGAGAAGAGAGTTGTTGTAGCGCTCCCCCTCCCCGATTTCAAAAAGCCAAATCAAAACTATACCAAAGTAGGAGAAAACACTGTTTCACTGGTGAGAGAAGTGAAACAGGAGAGGGTAAAAGCAAAAAAGCACCCCAAAAAAGAGGCTGGGAAAATCAGCGCCCCGGTGAGAGAGGGGAGGATGCAAACAGTTGGGGGGCAGAAAGATGATGAAAAGGTGCAAAGATATAAAGTGATGGGATTACAGAAGAGGGGGGCAAGAGTTCGGCAAAAGTTGGTATGGGACAGACTAGGGGTGGGTTGAGGGGTTCTGGATTATCTGGTATTGTCTGAAATAATATGGTCTGATCTCGGAATGTATTAAGGATTGTATGAAGAACCTGGCTGATACATCTGGAGACTTCGATTTCAGGGAAGGGGGGGCGGGAACTTTGTTGTGTGGGTGGAAGTAAATGGGTAATAAATCTGGATGCGAATCTTATATATTTTTGGGTAAGGGAAAGAGATTAGGGATTAGATAATAATAATCTTGGAGAGAGGATGTTAAGAGAAAAGAGGTCAAAGTATAAGGAGAATGGATAATAGCAATGAAAAAGTTGAAACTTAGAAAAAAGAATGTGAAGTTAGAATGGGAAAATGCGAGAACTATTTTTAACAATAAGAACTCAAGAAGGGGAAATGAGGAAGCCTGAATCTGTTTTTGTTTTTGTTTTTGTCTTTTTTCTTTTTTTTTTGCTTTTCTGTGCCTTTTTCTTTTTTTCTGTATTTCTTGTTAAAATCTAATAAAAATTATATTAAAAAAAAAACTATACCATTACCTTTATCAGTTTTGCTGAGGAAAGAACGGCTTTATAGGGTACGGTGGGCACTGTCAAAATGACAGATGCATTGTATTCCTGTTCCAAACGCTGATTAAAAACTTCCATATGTAAAAGGCCAAGGAAGCCCAACCTGTAAATGCAACGTTCGCACGGTATTCAATCTTCCCTGTCAATCACATAGTGCTAAAAAATACCACCCCACCCCACCCCCAAAAAAGCACCAACTAAGCATGTTAAAGTTCCTGGCCAAAGGAAATCAAGAGAAAATGTTTGTGCTTTGTGGCGCTGAAGATTGAATATGGCAGATCTCACCTCCATCCGGCTCCCAAGGCAAGGCTGCTATCGCGATGAACAGAAACACTGGAGTCATTAAGAGTCAGCTTTTCTACAGCACTTTTCAGGTTGCTGTATTCCGACTGGTCTACTGGGTACATTCCTGTCAATACAACACAGAACCTAGGCTGGTAAAGGCAGCTGGTCCTCACATTTTATCCAGCATTTTCTTTAGACCCACTTAAAACTCTTCTCTCTGTAGGAGACAGGTGCCAGCCCACAAATAATATACCAGGTTCTTAAATTATCAGTCTTCAGTCTTGTTTCACATAAGGGCTGAATCCAGTGGTTGACTGAGCAGTAGTCAGCTTGAATAACTTAACCTTCTCTTCTGGGAGGAGGGGAAGAGAAAGATCAATTGCATGAACATAAGGAAGTCTCAAAAATATTCTCCTCCTGGAAATTCTCCATTAGAGTAAACGGACTGAAATTTTCGAAGCTACCCGTCCATGTGAGGAAATCATTCCTGGAAATTAAATCTGATTGAGTAAAGCTGTTTATCTGAATAACTGTGAAAAGGCATAGTTATTCACAAGCTTGTACAAAACCACTGTTCTGTCAACAAAAAATAAACCACCTTTCCCAAGCCACTGTTGTAATAAGCAGTGATCTTCACGGGCACTGAAGCACCACCTAATTTACAGAAACCCACCATAAACACAAAATGAAAGCATTGCCAACAAGAAGATTCTGCGCTCTAACCCTTTGAAGGCGATTCGGAAACTACAACGAATCCAGAATACAGTAGCTAGGCTGGTGATTTGGAGCGGCCGCCAGGACCATATAACACCAGTCCTAAAAGAACTACATTGGCTCCTAGTACGTTTCTGAGTACAAAAAAGTTTTGGTGCTGTAACGGGTACAATTTATACAGGTATCCATGGCATTCCTGTTGCGGTTAACAGCGATTCCTAAATGCACCTAAGCACTCTACCAGTATATGTAAACATGAAAGTACTTCCTATTATTGAATGTGTGCGCCTCACCTGCAAAGACCATGGGTTTTGCCGACTTAAACCCAGGCAATGGCTCCACTGGTTGGTTATGCAAATAGATTGTATCTCCTATTTGGGCCTCTTTGACCTCTTTCATTCCAGCAATGAGATAGCCAACCTGGCCGGCATATCTAAACGAAACCAGCATCATGCGGAAATAGTTATCACATTAGATATTTCAAGCCTTTCTTCTTGGCAGAAGAAGCTGTTTAGGGATTTAATCACACATTATCAAATGCCTGAAATTATGTCAAATCCTCTTCCCCACATTTGTGTGCTGCAATCTTTACAAAACTTGCTATACAGCCTTGGTAAATGGACAGAAACCAGCGTATTTTACTCTTGCGTGAAATGTTAATGTCATTACTCAGCCAACAGTGCTTTGTCCTGGGGCAGAGGCACCACGAAAGAGCTCCTATATGCCATCATGGAACACGAGTGGTGTTGTGGTCTAAACCACTGAGGCTCTTGGGCTTGCTGATCAGAAGGTCAGCAGTTCGAATCCCCGTGACGGGGTGAGCTCCCGTTGCTCTGTCCCAGCTCCTGCCAACCTAGCAGTTCGAAAGCACGTCAAAGTGCAAGTAGATAAATAGATACTGCTGTGGCGGGAAGGTAAATGGCGTTTCCGTGCACTCTGGCTTCCGTCACGGTGTTCTGTTCCACCAGAAGCAGTTTAGTCCTGCTGGCCACAAGACCCGGAAAGCTGTTTGTGGACAAACTCCGGCTCCCTCGGCCTGAAAGCGAGATGAGCGCCGCAACTCCATAGTTGTCTTTGACCGGACTTAAACGTCCAGGGGTCCTTTACCTTTTACCTTTTTATATGCCATTAGCCACTTCCCCATGCTGAGCTAAGCAAGAAGATGCTTCCGCTCTGCATTTTGCCAAAGGAAAGTGCAAAGCTGATGGGAAATCAGTCTTACTAGCTGTTTTTGTACTACAGCTCCCATCATCCCTAGCTGCCAGGAGCAGCGGTCAGGGATGCTGGGAACTACAGTCCCAAAAACAGCTGGAGACCCAAGTTTGGGAAACCCTGATATGGATATTGACAAGGGCCAAACAAATAACAGTTTCCGATTTATTTCAAACGCTTGCAACTTACAATTTGTGCGTTGGCTGCTCGTTGGGTTTCAGAATTCCCACTTCATTAACTTCATAAACCTTTTTCGTGTGAGCTGATGCTATCCTTTGGCCTTTACGAACCTCCCCACCCAACAGTGCAATATTGGCAATCACACCCCTGTAATGATCAAAAGTGGAGTCGAACACCAAAGCCTTCAATGGATCCTGTGTGCTGGCGCTGGGCCTGTTATAAGAAAGACATATATATCATGGTTACTATATAATACATACGGAGAGTTACTTTTCAGTACCAAATGTCTGTTTTCCAAGTGCTCACATAAATACAGTTCCAGTCACAGTAGCAAATAGCAACACATATTGCACACAGAACATCGAAATGCCTTTGTTTCTGCTTTCTTACCATGTTATATTTACCAGAGAAATCTACTGATCTGAATTCAATCAAGAATTCAATTCAGACAATTCAGATGTCAAAAAAGGTTATTTATGTATGCCACTACTGTGGCCCATGTTTTGTTAGCCCCAAAATGGAGAACGAGCGACATCGCAACAAAAGAAGAGTGGCAAATTAAGTTGACAGAATATGCACAACTCGCAGACTTAACATATAGAATAAGAGAACAAGAAGAACATACATTTAGAGAAGACTGGATATAAGGAGGGAGATTGTGTACACTTGAAAATGTGGGCAGCATTAAGATTAACTCAACAGTGTAAATAAGTTTTGATGGATGCAGTAATGGAATACTGAATGGTATAGTTTTTTTGCAAAATATGCAGGGATTTATGATATGTAAAATGAACCAGGGAAAGAGAAGAAGGGAAGTTATTGATATCTTAAGGATGTAAAAAATGAGGATTTTAAATTGTAAAACAGAAAATTTGAGAGAGAAAGAGAGAGAGAGAGATGTTAACTCACTAAATTAAGGAGATTATTAAAAAGACGCAAACAAGCAGATGGCTCAGCGTAACTGTAAGACACTCCATTTCTCAATAATACAGTGGTACCTCTGGTTGCAGACAGGATCCGTTCTGGAGCACCGGTCGGATCCCGAGGTTTCTGCAACTGGAGGGACTGCTTCTGCACATGCGTGCGCAGCAAACCCTGGAAAAATACTTCCGGGTTTGCCGTGTACGTATCCTGAAAGATACGTAACCGGAGGTGAATGCAAGTAGAGGTACCACTGTATATAAGATGCCAGAAAAATAAACTTACGGAGGGATTCGTTCAATAACTTCCTGAAGTATTCTTTCGACATTTGTTCCCAGCTTAGCAGAAATCTAAAGCAAATTAAAAAGGGAAAGAGAGCTTAATTCAGCGCACACTAACTAGTAAGCTGTTGTCACCTCAATATATTATGCTTCATGCAGTTATATTTGAAAATGCTTTACTCTGAATAGTAATCAATGATTACAGGAGAAGGAAGCAAGGCACTTTATTCTGGGGGAAGTGCTGAGTTTCATTTATCTCAATGGAGCTTAATTCTAAGTAAACACTGTGCACTGTGAGAATATGATCATTTAATAAAAAAATAACCTGGTAAGGTCTCCATGTAGGAGAGTTTTATCAACAGCTACTACACACAGGTGTCTTACCCTAATACAGTCGTCTTTGGGGATATCAAACACCGTTTCAATTTGATTTTCCACCCTCTCGGGATCTGCATTCTTTAGATCAATCTGCAAAACAAAGTTATTGTCGGAACAATGCACCCAACGAAACAGAAGTCAGAAGGAAATTCTGTTAGAGAGCAAAAATGAGAGGAGCTTTAAAAATGTGCACTGCATTTAGACTTTCACTTTCCTCATCTTTTACTAGCAACCTGGGAAGTTTTTGTGACTTGAGAACAAGACTAGGGACCTGCAATCAAGAAGATGGAGTTTGTCGAGAGCAGTTTATTCAAAATTGGAAACCTTGGGTTCGTTGTCACCCTATTTCATTTATAAAGCACATAAAATTACTGGGCACGGGACAAACCATTTCCAGAAAGACAAACCCTCTGCCTAACGCAAAGGGAAGGGTAAGGGAGGAGATGCATAAAGGGGGAAACAGAAAATGTACATCCGGAACAAAAAACCAGCTGAAGTATTTGTAAAAGAAAATGCAGGGCAGAATAAGCAGGTTCAAAATTCTGTTTTTCTTTCGGCATCAGGAAACAGGTGTCAAGCATAACCGTGTGCATGTTTACTCAGGAATAAGTGCCACTGTTTTCAGCAGGGCTTACTCCCAAGTAAATGCACAGAATTGCAACTTCTGAGCTCAAGGATAGGGCAGTACTGGGGAAGTAGGAGGCCTACCCAGAAGATTAAATTGAGCACAATATAAAGAATAAGAGGGACCATCAAGAGGGAACACTTAGTAGTGCTATATCCTCTCAATAAATAATAATAATAATAATAATAATAATAATAATAATAATAATTTTTATTATTTATACCCCGCCCATCTGGCTGGTTTTCCCCAGCCACTCTGGGAGGCTCCCAACAGAACACTAAAAACACGATAAAAGATCAAACATTAAAAACTTCCCTAAACAGGGCTTCCTTCAAAAGCGCAAGGTCTAAAAGGAAAGCGTGGAAAACCAAAAGTGAGGAAAGGGGGAAGTCGCGTTCGGCAGAACATCAGAATATATATTGCAAATAAAAACGGGAGTGTAACAGAAGAAGTGTATGATGTTGATTATTATTATTTTTCTGTTTATTGTAATCTTGTGTTTGTGTTTGTAGCTGAGAAGATAATAAAGTATTTGAAAAAATAAACAATAAACAGGGCTTCCTTCAGATGCCTTCTAAAAGTCAGATAGTTGTTTATTTCCTTGACATTTGATGGGAGGGTCTCTTGTGTGGCCACACCTACCCTTTGGTATGTGTCCTGAAAGAACACTAGGCTGGCAATTTCAATACTGGCATTTGGGCACCTGGTTATAACTATTTTGTTCACCCAGACTTTCCCTCCTGCATTGGTGTTTATGTTGATGCATCAATCCGACCTACAGATTTGTGATGTACTTGTTTCACTAATGTAATTTCGTTGTGGATTTCATGCTGTCCACTGCCGGGATATTATTATTTCTCTCTATATGGTATAGAGATTTCTGAAAAATAAAACAAATGAACAAACCATGGGAAAGAAAGAGGAAGCTCATAAAGGACCTTAAGTATATGTTGACGGAATGATATAAATCAGGGAAGAGGCAACTACAGAAATGATACACAACCAGAATGGCCACTTGCCCTTCCGTGGCTGGCCTCTGTCACAACTCCATTCAGAGGTGCTGAGAGCAGGTTGCTGTTCTACAGTCGGAAGTTATCTAATAATTTTTAATACTGTGTGTGGCAAGTATTACCTTATTTATAACAGGAATTATTGACAGCTGTGCTTCAAACGCAAGATAAAAATTCGCAACCGTTTGAGCTTGAATACCCTAGGGGAAAAAACATCATTTATTTGAGAGTCTGTGAATATAGTTTCTCCACCCCACTCCAAATTGTCCCAAAGGGGGGGGGGCATAGCTGCCAAGTTATCCCTTTTTTACAGGGATTTTCCCTTATGCTGAATAGGCTTCCTTGCGAGAAAAGGGAAAACTTGGCCGCTATGGGGGGGGGGGAGACATGGCCGTAGCTCACAGGCAGAGCGGAGATTTTCCACATAAAAGGTCCCAGGTTTCAATCTCCAGGTAGGTTAGGAGAGACCCCTGCCCATGAAATCAAATGGTCATGGAAAACTGTTTATGTAGCAGTGGATGTTAGAATCACAGAATTGTAGTGCTGGAAGGAACCACGAGGGTCATCTAGTCCAACCCCCCTGCAATGCAGGAATATTTCGCCCAACATGGGGCTCGAACTCATGACCCTAAGATTAAGAGTCTCGAGCTCTACGGGCTGAGCTATCGCAGCATAACAAGTTACCTAATCTATCACCCCAGTTATCAAGCAAAGGTAATATCTGCAGAAACTCGAAGTGTTCATTCAGAAGGCTCACTATGTCTAGTAGGGCTTGGTCTCTCGTGGGCTGCAATCCAGTACTCACTTATTTGGGAGTAAGTCCCACTGCACTCAATGGGGCCTGTTCCTGAGGAGACTTCTATAGGATTGTATTGTGTGTGTGTGTTTAGGATTGCAGGCTAAGATCCCTAGCACTCGCAGCAGCTAGAGACTCATAATATTGGTCAACACACAGGATCCAACTCTCAAGAGCCAACAATCCCATAACGTCCTGGCTTATCAGGAACTGCCTGTGGTGGAAATCTAACTGGTCTTTTCCATATTTCTGAAAAGTTATCTACAACGATAGACGAATCTTTCCTCGAACCGTTTGGGAGAGGGAAACTCTTCACTGCTCCAAGAAGGATACTGACAAGCTGGAACGTGTCCAGAAGAGGGTAACCAAAATGGTCCAAGGCCTGGAAACGATGCCTTATGAGGAACGGCTTAGGGAGCTGGGTATGTTTAGCCTGGAGAAGAGAAGGTTAAGGGGTGATATGATAGCCATGTTCAAATATATAAAAGGATGTCATATAAAGGAGGGAGAAAGGTTGTTTTCTGCTGCTCCAGAGAAGCGGACACGGAGCAATAGATTCAAACTACAGTGGTACCTCGGTTTATGAACACAATTGGTTCCGGAAGTCTGTTCATAAACTGAAGCGTTCATAAACTGAAGCGAACTTTTCCATTGAAAGTAATGGAAAGTGGATTAATCCGTTCCAGACGGTCCGCGGAGTAACTGTTCATAAACTGAAGCGAACTTTTCCATTGAAAGTAATGTAAAGTGGATTAATCCGTTCCAGACCGGTCCGTGAAGTACTTAAACTGAAGCGTTCATAAACTGAAACATGGGTGTAATTGGTTCCGGAAGTCTGTTCATAAACTGAAGCGTTCATAAACTGAAGCGAACTTTCCCATTAAAAGTAATGGAAAGTGAATTAATCCGTTCCAGATGGGTCCGCGGCGTTCATAAACCGAAAATTCATAAACCGAGGTGTTCATAAACCGAGGTTCCACTGTACAAGAAAGAAGATTCCACCTAAACATTGGGAAGAACTTCCTGACAGTAAGAGCTGTTCGGCAGTGGGATTTGCTACCAAGGAGTGTGGCGGAGTCTCCTTCTTTGGAGGTCTTTAAGCAGAGGCTTGACAGCCATATGTCAGGAATGTTTTGATGGTGTTTCCTGCTTGGCAGGGGGTTGGACTGGATGGCCCTTGTGGTCTCTTCCAACTCTATGATTCTATGATTCTAAGAACAAAGACGATGCAGAAGTTACTGTTGTCAGTTACACCTCAGACAACAAAGGTAAATGCTTTACAAACCCTACCTCATTTGCATCCACTACAAGCAAGACGCCTTGACAAGCAGACAACGACCGTGACACTTCATAGCTAAAATCTACGTGGCCCTGTATGGGGGGAAACAAGCGATGCAAACATTTCAAGAACTTGGCATCTCAAGGTCTAGTTAAAAAGACCATCCAATGAACACCATGAAGTCATGGTGTAACCCACTGTCTGACAGCTTACCAGAAAGCATCGAATCTAGTTTCTGCTGTTTTGTGAATATCGTCAAAATCAGTGGTTCCCAATTACTTGACAACACACTCGGGGGGGTCCGCAGCAGCATCCGATGCCAGGGACTCCCTTATCTTGGAGGAACTGATCATAACATTGAAACGGCAACTTACCCCCTTTAGGAAACTTAGTTATGAAAGCTTCTTGACCTGGAATTAGTTAACTGTAGTTCCTGAAGAAATGGCAGAAGTTTTATTTTGTGGGGAGGAAGGGACTAAGTATAGGAGGGATTAAGGACCTCCAACCTGGTGTTCTCCATGATGACTACAACTCCCATCATTCCTGACCTGACCATTGGGCCAAGATAGCTAGGGTGGATGGGAATTGTAGTCAGTTATCTGGGATGCACCTGTGAAACCTTGTATTTGTACTTTCTTCTGAAGATACCATGAGAGTCAACAAATCCCTCCCTGTGCCGAGCGATGAAGATTTCTGGATGACTCATCCAGTTCATTTGCTTCAATCTTTCTAAACCCCCTCATTAACTCAGCTTCTCCTGTTTAATAAATTAGTTGCATTAGTCTAACAACTGCAGTGTGTCCAGTGATTAATTGCAGCTCTGCTTCGTTCCTGCCTGATTAACAATGGAGCTTTATCCAACCCCTAAAGGATGCATAAGGATTCCTCACTGCTAATATACCAGGCCATGGTACCCCTGCATGGACTGAGCCAAGCTACACAACCAATTTGGTGTTACTAGATCACAGCCATGGATTTGCTCCAGTCCGCGGTTATTTATATATTTATTTTACAATATTTACATGCCACCCAATTATCTGGGCAGTTTGTTGTAAAAAGTGAAAACCGGGGGTCGGGGGGGGGGGGTTCCAACTGTTCACTCTTCGCAGAACGGACCCACTGAAATGTATGGGCATGACTAACTTAGGTTCATTCATTTCAATGGGTCTCCCCTCTGAGCAAAGCAGACAACCCTTAAAGTAAACAAATAAAGCTAAACAAAATAAAACCAACAGAATAAAGCCAAAGTAAAAAAACAGCAACAAGAAGTAACAATAATGCAAAAAATAAATCTACAAGCATTCAATATTTTATTTTTCAAAACAACAACAATAGTTCAATTTTGTATTACTTCAGCAACGATGATGATTAACTTACAGGTGTATCAATGAGATTTAAGAGGTAATTTGTTCCTTTGTGGTTATAAATGAGAGAGGCAGTCTGGGCTTTAACGGTGATTCCTCTTTCTCGTTCCACTTGCAATTTATCCAGCACCTGTTTGTTATGGTCAGTTTTGGCAATGGTTCCTAGAGGGTCAAAAATACTCCATAATTAATGTACATCGTGATAAGTGTCCATTTTGCCCTAGCCATATTTAATTCTCATAGACCTGTGGCTATTTTTTTTATTTAAAAAAAAAACCACGATCAATTTTTATGTGTTATCTTTCTCAATCTATTAAGAAAGCAAGGGCTCCAAAGTTTAGCAGAGCAGGCAGACAATACTCAGGGGAACTCATCTAAAACATATTCGAGCAACTGATTGGTGAAAGGGCTACTCTCAAAATGGATGCAATAAATATATTGTCCATTTCGACACCTGAATTTCAGAGTTCTAGTGGCACAGCCCCAATGCCCAAATGTTGAAGTGCAGTCTCAATGTGGGATGGAACACTGGGGCAGACAAGTCACAACAGTTCCTAGAGTGTCCACTAACAGGAACTCACCTGGAGGTAGTTCCTGTTCCTCCAGATATGCAAATGGGATGGATTATCTGGCAGAAAAGCCCCTGGCCAGCAGCCATTCTCTCTCTTAGCCTTTTCTCCTCCGATGGGAACACATCTCCAGAGAATCTCCAGTTAGGATGGTTCTCCCTCTTGGCCTGCTGCCAAGAGTGAGACCAGATGGAGTCTCACTTTACTAAGTAGTCTCCACATGTATATACTTGTAACTTTTCTACATAAGCCTGCCTTTCTGAGATTATGCTGTTAACTCAGGATGAAACTGTAAGTAAACACTGTGTTGTGTATTTCTTTTAAGAGGGGCAAAGGGGACTTTGCCAGGAAGTATAATATTGAAGTATAAAGTATAATATTATTGTACAAGTTTTAGCAAACCTGAACGCACTCGCTTTGCTGCGCACAAAAGGAGAATGTCACTCTGCTGATATTGGAAGCTTGCTAACACAAGCTTGGATAGGATCTATCTAATAATATATCCTAACCCACATCCCTAACATTCCCACACTCAAAAGTCCATGCCTTTCCCAGTCCTGTCTTAAACTCCAAAGTACATTTAGGCAATCTGAAAGCAGCAGCCTCCACCTGACTTACCAGGACTTCTCTATAATCAGGGGCCTAAATAGGTGCTATGCATGAAAATGGCAGGAAGGGCAGCAGCCTCAGTGAGCTGGATAAATTGTCATCTGTAGAGATGCTAGTCTGTATAGAAGATCCCTATGAAAAAGAAGAGCTAAGAACTGCACACTTTCAATGGACAAAGGCGGATTCAGCAAACAAGGCAAGTTATACAAGTCATATGTGTGCATATCATATGTTGCCTCTGTGACTTTGAAAAAAATCTGAGAATGTTTAGCTGGTAGGAGAAATGTGTATACTTCTTTTGGTACTAACACTTTTTTTAAGGCAAACTGACTGCCGTTTCACAGAACAGGTGTCCCCCCAAATTAAATGCAATAAAATAGAATGGAAACTTTAGCATCCCACTTCTGTGACAAAAATACACACTCAGGTAGTGAAAGAAAAATTACAATTTACGAGCCATTACCATAAAGCGTTCTATTTTTAAGTATGGAAACGGTAAACATTAGAAGTATTCTACTGAATCTATAAACAATGGGCAGCATAGAAAATAAAACTGGCATTGGAATCGTAATTGCTGTGCATAACTAACGAAGTAAGACGAAGCCAATTACCACAATCTGTGAAGCAGGTCTTGGTAGCCATTCCATGGCCGACAGGTAGTGTTGCCAGACTCAATAGTGGACAGGACTTCTGTGCCTTTAATTGCCCTGCTCTCTTTTGAGTCTGTTTAATTTCCAAGCAAAGGGTCTGCTGGTTTCTCTTTAAGGTTTCCAGACTCAAAAGAGAGCAGGGCAATTAAAGGCACAGAAGTCCTGTCCTCTATTGAGTCTGGCAATCCTACCGACAGGTCACCACCTCACAGTGGAAAGAAGGGCTTTCTCCCTTATGGCATCTCCCTTGTGTACATCAGGAAGCTGCTAAATGTTGTTCGTTTCCAACAGCAATAGAAATCGGACCTCTTCACCCAAGCTTTTCCTGACTATTAATAGGACCTCCCTATCATAACTGATTCTGACGTTTTATTCATATGGCTTTTATTATTCTATTTTGTCTCATGTCGCTGTTTTACATGTTCTGCCTCGGTATTTATTTCAAATGAAGGGCAGTGTGGGAATGTCAAGGATAGTAGGAAAGGATATATTGAAGAAGTATTATCCTTCCTTCAGAGCAGATCCCCCTCAACATAGCAGGAAGCTAGTTTGCAGATTGGATTACTTAACTAAAGAGATTCAAACCAATCTGGCTTCCAATCCAATCCTGTTGTCCCCTTTTATCCCTCTTAAAGACACAAGAGTCTTTCCTTAAAAGTAACAAGAAGTTTACTCGGGTTTCAGTTCACGATTTGATCCCTGAAAGGCAGGCTTTACTTACCAGTAGTAGTTGCATAACAATCTGTGAGTTCATCTCACATGGAGACTGAGCTCATGTGCTGCTAGCTGAGAGCCAGCAGACAGCAAAATTACATTAAGAGAACCAAATGGCTGCAGGAGAGCAGCATGGCAGCGAGAGAGAGAACAAGACAATAGAAAGATGAAACAGACTGAGAAGCTGGCTGCAAGACTCAGCTCTTTGAAGGAGTCAGGCAGGGGCATGTCCATCTCCCAGATCACATGCAGGGGGAAGACACTCCAGACCAGTGGAACAGGAAGTTACACCGACTGGATGTCCCCCTGCCTGTGCCCACTCTATGGAAATGAGGAATGTTTTGTATTTGGCTGTTACAACAGATTACATCCCCCAGGCGGTACCCAAAGAAGTAAATCACAGCACAGCAGAAGGTGAAATAAAGCATACTGTAAAATTATCTCACCTGTTATCTCCAGCAGCCTGTCTGCTAGAGTACTTTTCCCATGGTCCACATGAGCTATTATGCTGAAATTTCTAATGTTTTCAACAGGAAACAATGACATGTCCACTGTATCCTAAAGCACATAAATAAAAAAGGGTCACAAATAATGAATAGTTTGGGGTGGTAGACCAATGTATTTACATTCTCATTAAAAACCTAAAAGATACCATTTTGCATTTTTTGCTCCAAGATACAAAACTGGGAGGAGGTCCGGGCCACTGAAAGTTTGTGATTCTGATGCAACATCCCTTTAGTACCCTTACAGCTTTTGTTTTTCATCTGCATTAATAAGCAACAAATAATGGGCAAACAGAAAGGTTGTTACATTTAAATTATAGTAATAAAACCAGTGGCTGTCTTATTTCAAGGGATGGGGGGTGATTTCACAAACTGGGCACCATAACAGAAAAAGACCGCCCCATTGTTGGTCCCAAGATGAAACTTAGGGCTTTATAGCTCAACAAGAGAAACTTAAACTGTGCTGTTCTTTCCAAAGTGGTGCAGCTCACATTAGGCAACTCGACAGTAGCCAAGTTAAAACACCTGGAGAACACTAGTCTAGGGAACACTGAATTATGTTATATACACACACAGTGTGTTTTAAGTTTGCAGCTCGTAACATCTCAGTTAAGAGTGAGAGCTGACAGTAAGAGCTGTTCGGCAGTGGAATTTGCTACCAAGGAGTGTGGTGGAGTCTCCTTCTTTGGAGGTCTTTAAGCAGAGGCTTGACAGGCATATGTCAAGAATGCTTTGATGGTGTTTCCTGCTTGGCAGGGGTTGGACTGGATGGCCATTGTGGTCTCTTCCAACTCTATGATTCTATTCGTCACCGCATACACACCCAGTAGCTATGCAGTCATTGACAGTCACTCTTAACCGAGATGTTTCAGGTTGCAACTACATGCTGTGAACCACTCTACTGTTGTGAACTCATATGTTGCATACAAATTTACTAAATAAACAGACCAACTCAAAACATAAATAAACAAATAAACTCTAAACATACCTACTTGGGAAATATGCTTCACTGAAATGAATGAGACTTACTTCCAAGGATACGTTCCTAAGACTGGGATTTTTGCTAAGCCTTTGACCTCCCCGATACTCATTTAACAAAACAAAATAAAAAAGTGGTAAGAGGGGAGAAAAACATCAGGTGGCCAAGGAGCATCATTATGTTTGCAAAGTAGTAGCAGGAATTAGCTACCTGTTGTCATCTACTTCGGAACCCAATCCAATGACTTGGATTGCAACCTGCTATGGATTTATTTATTTTTTGCCACACATTTACTTCTCAGCTACATTAATTACAAAGTGAAGTTAATCATGCCAAAATCAACCCAATAACAAGTAGTTTATAAGTAGACAGACAACTGTCACCTTGCCAGTCTCGGAGCAATATCGCCTGAGGAATGTGACGCGATGTCCGGGAGTCTTCTCCAAACCCAGAGAAAGAGGCGAAAAAATGCCAGCATGATACGACCTCTTGAGGCTGACAGCAAGCCATGATGCCCTTTTCATGAGCACAAACATGCTTTTAGGAGAACTGCAGCAGTCACCGCCCAGAGTGTGGTGTGATAAGCAAAGTGCTCGGAACAGGGCATAAAGGCAGCCGCTGGTTGAGCATCGTTTTCTCGCTCCTATAATAATCAGTCAAAGGAATCCTTAACAAAAAGACATTTCCAAAAGTTGGAGAAACTTGGTTTTATGAAGCTGTGCGTGTATTCTCTGTACAGGGCAGAAAAATCCAAGGCTTACAGTGTTTATTCCCATTCTGCACCAAGACACTGGACTACACCTGTGAAGAGAGAGAAAGCTTGAACTTAAGTTTTTTTTTTTAGCAGTACACTGAACTTGTTCTAAAAGTGTGCTCCTTCCCCAGCAGCAACCAAACCACTAATATTTGAGAGAGAACCAATTTACGAAGCAATCTTGAAGCGACCGACCTTGCCTGAATCAACTTATATCCTTCGTTGCAAAGGACTTGATTTTTGTCCTAAAAGTTACGTTCATTGCAACTCAAGCTCAGTGCTCCTTCTTTCACTTCTGCCCACTAGCCAGATGCGTCCTTGAAGGATAGGCAGATCAACAGTTAATTGCCAGGATAGCTAGGTGGAAACTCCCAAGTCACAGCCAATATTCCTTCAACTACCAAATGATGGTGGGATAAAGAAGAGAGGGCAGTAGCTGTGATACCCTGTTTGTCACCCTTCCTAAGCTTTAGTTAGGCACTGCTGGAAACAGAATGCTAGACTAGAAAAAATTGCTAAGCTTTTCTTATTTTCCTCATGCCTTCTATTATCCTGACCCACGTGCTCCATGGCCACTATTTTAAATGCACATTATTTTAAATTCAAGAGATGCAGACTGCCTGTTTACAACAGCAGAAATAAAGCATTATTTCAGAAAACTCTCCTGTGGCTGGACTAAACAGAATTTTATGTGACTTGAGTTTCATAGTCCACTGATCAGGAATTTGTTCCACAAGTCTAAATGCATGGCCTATTGACTATTTAATAGACTTCTGTGTAGGAATCAATCCACACATTATGCAGAACACTAGGGACCTGAAACAAAACATTGTTCCAGGCAGTCAGCTATGACCTCCAACACAATACTCCATTACTGCTCACATCCCACTGACTTTTTTTCCTCAGCAGTCTATGTCATTATCCTATAGACAACGAACACACTCAGCCTTCACTGGGCTTTTTTTTGGGGGGGGGGGAGATCTTCAGCATTAAGGTTTTAAAATATGAATTTCTGCAAACCCAAACCTGCTGTTATCTCCCTCTTGCGTGTGGATGCTGTGCTTTTAGGTGCATAAGCATTCACAGCCTTAATATTGGAAAGGGGAAATTATAGCGGTAGAGCAAAGCGGTAGAATTCTGAACAAAGGTACAGGTGGGAAACTGAAGAAGTGGGGGGAAAGTGTTCTGTGGAAGCTATGGGAAAGGGTGGGAGTGGGTTAATAGATTATAAATGTTGAAAGAGATGGATGAAACGGAGTGGCCCTATACTGGTATGTTATATCAGTGGTCATCAACCCCCGGGCCATGGACCGGTACCGGTCCGTGGATCAATTGGTACCGGGCCGCCCAAGGAACATTAAATACAATTAAAATTATTAAATCAAAACAATCTAAATAAAATATAAACAATCAACGTCCCCTCCCCCTCAGCAGGCCGCAGTAAAATTACCAAATGTTGACTGGTCCACGGCGATAAAAAGGTTGGGGAGCACTGTGTTATATGGATCACGCTGTAAACTTCTGGAAAACCTAGATCTGGGGGAAGGGGGGGAGTTATGTTGTTATGTTCTGAAATATATTTGATACAAGAGTTAATACTAGAATGATGATTCGTTGTTGAATAAAAAATTATAGGCAGAGGGGAAAAGATTTATAGAATGAATAATGGGAATTAGAAATATTTGGTATGAAATATTAGATTAAAGGTGATTGCATTAATATTTGGAAGAAGAGTTGAAGATAAGAATAAAGGATTGAGAGAATAATATTTAAGATAAGCAAAATTATAATGAATACTGCCTAAATAATATTGTAATAGGGACCCAAGGTGGGGGAGGTCGGGGGAGTCTAAAGGGTAATGATTAAGATTTAAGTTAGAATTTTTGTCTTTGATATTTTTGTATCTTGTATTTTTGTTTTGTATTTTGTATTTTTGTATTTTGTATTTTTGTGTTTTGTATTTTTGTATGTGTGTGTTTGAAAACCTTCAATAAATATATTTTTTTTAAAAAGAATTCTAGTGGGGGGTGATATTTTTGAAAGTGTCTTCACGTAAAACAAGCAATCTCTGCGTGTCCACCCCCTCCCCCCCCCCGCATATGCTAGTTTAGGGACAGGCATTTAAAAAGGAACTCTCTCTGCAGTCTGAAGTAGTACAGTTATACCACATTCTGCATAATGCATAGAATTGTTTCACAGCTGGTGTAGACATGATGTTTACGGTTTTGTTGCCATCAACACGGGCAAAGCAGCAGCATAGTGGGAGCACACAGAAGATTGCACCAGCAACTTCTATGTTAACAAAATATACATTTGGAACATCCAAGCCAGATTGGATGAAGATTTTTTTCCATGTTCCCACTATGTTGCACTGCTCACATATATCATATTTATGACAACAACGCACAGGGTTTAGGCAGGTGTAGTAAACATATGAAACAGCTTGTAGACATGCCATCCTTGTAGGAAATCTGCAACACATCAAACTTTCAGAGAAGCAAAGCTATGCAAATTCAGAGACATGTCTCCAACTTGCATTTTTCCATTACAAAAGGCAACAGACAAATTATATCAGAACTCTCAAAGCACCAAATCTAGCCAGTCATAATGGGATGGAGGGCGGGGGGGGGGGGGGGGCTAAGGTTGGGAGGTTACTTCAAGACTGGATGTGGGCCTTGATCTGGAAGCTGCAGTTAATACAGAATGCTGCTGCACGATTGCTGACGAGCAGCATTTAACACCTGCGCTCAGAGATCTGCACTGGTTGCCTACTTGCTACTAAGCCAACTTCAAGGTGTTACTATTAGTCTATTCAGCCCTTAACTGCTTGGGAACAATTTACCTATGCGTTTGCCTTACACTACACTTTGGTCGGCCGAACTAACACTGTTACTGGTGCCACATAATACCCGTTCTGCATCTGCAAGAGCTGTTCAGCATGGCAGCGCCTTCACTTTGGATACTTTGGAACTCCCTGCCTATTGAGATCAAGAAGGCGCCTGCCTAAACCATTTGTTTAGGCAAGCTTACCAAGATGCTTAGAAAGTCGGTGTGTAATTTTAGTCTATTTTAGTATTTTAACTTTTTGTGTGTTTTAAAGTAGGGTTGTAATTTTTTCTTGATTCTACTGCTTCATCTTTTGTAAAACGCTTTGAAGTTTTTTTTTGTCTTTTTTTTTACAATCAAGTGCTGTGTATAAATCTTATGAAAGATCCTGGTTCAAAACACGAAGCTCTCTGGGCGAGCTTGGGCTGGTAGGTCACTACGTCTCTTCGCCTAACCCACCTTACAGGGTTGCTGTAAGGACAAAAAGGGGAGGGAGAGATACAAACACACACCAAGGAGAGAGGCAGTGTATATAATAAATGGATGAAAAGTCACGTGCAGCCTTTGCGAAGAGTTGCTAGCGGGCCCTTCTGCAGGGACAAGGGCAGTCGGAGGAGGAGTTTATATAGAAATCATGGAATCGTAAATTTGGAAGGGACCCAGAGCCCGAGGGTCATCTAGCCCAACCCCCGTTGCAATATGCGGGAATCACAACATGTGTTGATTCCCCATCCAAGGTGAAACCACACCGGACCCTCCTTAGCTTTGCGAATGTGCTGGCAGTTTCATGGCTGCACATGCTTCTTCTCCCCATCCTTTCCATGTTTACAATCTCATCTGCACTTGACATGGAAGTACAGGGATAACACAGAGAGACCCCGGAGTAACCCCTTGCCACCGCCTCATTTAGCACCCCGGGTAAGATACTGGCCGTCCTCTTAGAAAGGCAACGGGGGGAAAGGAAAAGAAAAAAGGGATCACCCACCATTACTAATTCGGACATCACAGACTTCCGAGACCCTTGACACGGAACTAATCGATGTATACCGGAAGTAAGAGGCGGAAATAATAACTCTGCTAAGTTTCTTATCTCTATGGGCTTTTCGGAGCGCATAGAGATAGAAAAAGAGAGTCGTACGTCCATAGCGCACGGTTTAGGGTTTTGCTGTTTTGATACGGCTGTTTCTCCACTTAACACAGTCTGGAATAAGACCAGTGCCAGATTTACGTATAAACTAAAAAAAGCTATTGTCTAGGGCCCCACTCTCTTGGAGGCACCCCAAAAATTTAAAAGGAAAATTTAAAGGAAAAAAATGTACATCCAAATGTATTTTGGATGTACATTTCCAAAATACAAGATAAAAAACAAATAAAATAAAACCTACATACAGCAACATACATGCCTAGGCTCCTATGATGTAATACGTAATGGGCCCCGCCTGCTAGCCTGCTCCCTAAAATATCACTGGTTTGCTATTATTATTATTTCATGTTATAGCACATTTCTAGAGACTAGATTATGAGTCTTTGTAAATTGTGTTTCTAAAGGAACTTTTGTCATTGCCAAATGCCAATGTGTTTGCATTATTAAGTTTGTTATGAATAAAAAAATCATTTTAAGTTAGAACTTAATAATTATTTCACTATTAATATCCTCCTTCTTAATTGTATCTCAGTTCAACAATTACTTTGATAAAATACATATTTTGCTATGTGCAAAAAGATACCTATTAGGTCCATAAATTACCATATAGCATAATTTCAACACAAAAAACAGCGACAATTTGATGTTGACAACGGACAGCTGGATATAAAAGGGCCCCATTATCTTCCGTAGCTTAGGGCCTCACCAAACCTAAATCCGGCCCTGTCCATGTGAGATGGGCCATCCAACCTTTCCATAAAAAACTGCACCTTCTGTCCCACTGTTGGAATAGCTCTTACTGTCAGGAAGTTCTTCCTCATCTTGACACTATACAGTACAGTTCTTGTTTTGCGCGTTCATACATAAAGCCACACACCACCGCACAATCTCTTTCAAGAAAGAGCTTATACAGGTGAAACTCGGAAAATTAGAATATCGTCAAAAAGTGCATTTATTTCAGTAATGCAACTTAAAAGGTGAAACCAATATATGAGATAAGATGCATGACATGCAAAGCAAGATATGTAGAGCCTTTATTTGTTGTAATTTTAATTATTTGTCGTTAGGCAGGTCAATTAAAAATGGAATGTAATTACTGAAATGCAATAGCGGTTTTTATTTTTGTTAATTTTTGTAGTATTGTAACTATTCGTTTTATTACTGTGGAATTTCCAAAAGAAAGCATTTGTAAAAATAAAATAAAAAAATAATAAGTTGCATGCCCCACGTAGAGGTGTCACTTCTAATATGCGGGGAGGAAGGGTATCAAAACATCAAAACTAACCCGGAAGTGCGCTTCCAGGCTATGAAACTGACAGTCTAATCCTTTTAAAAGTCTACAGGCTATAAGCGGGGAGGGGAGAGAAAGAAGGAAGGAAGAAACCGACCGCTCTGCACAGTAAAACTTGCTGCTCCGAGGGAGAGGAAAGTACTGCGCGTGCGTTTTAGGCACTGGGAAACCTCTGATTGGCCAAGCTCTTGGGCAGGGCTGTCCTGGGAAGAGGAGAGGTTCTTGCGGCAGTTCGTTTTAAAAAGTGGGGCGCATGCGCGGGCCCATGTGATGGGTATAACCTTACTATATTTGCCGGGGGGGGGGAAGGGTGACCTGTCCTTCAAAACTGCAAGTGATGCAGGATTTTATTTTATTTTTAATCCACGCGAAAGACCATAGAGTAAAATTGGGGCTAGTGCAGAAATGTTAAGAGAGGGCAGTGCTAAGTGAAGAATCCAATATCTGAATAGATTAATAAAACACTTGCTTTAATTGTCACTGAAGCTTTAATTTGTTTTGGTGCATTCTATTCTTATTTTAATTTTATTTATTATTTCGTAAAATTTATACACTGATTGCTTAAAAAAAAAGACAACCCAAAACCCTCAAAGGTCTCCGCGTTTTTAATTATGGTTCTAAGTTTTTAGTGATACATTTATTGTTTTATTTTTTTGTAAACAAACCACCTCGAGGCTTCCCCCCCCCTACAATCAAACCGCATATAAATCTGATGAAACAAATAAATAAATAAATAAAACTCAAAAGCCCTAGCTGAGCAAGGAACTCTCTTGGCTAGTGCCAATGTCAGCATGAAATTGGTTGTGGAGGAAGTGAAGTGGCTTCCCTCCCCACCGTCCGGATGCAGATAGGGCGGGAAGACCATAGAATTGTAGTTGGAAGGGAACCCTGAGGGTCATCTAGTCCAACCCCCTGCAATGCAGGAATAGGCACCTGCCCCATAATGGGACTGAACCTGCAACCTTGGTATTATCAGTGCCACGCTCTAGCCAACTGAGTCATCCAGATCCGTTGCTGTGTCCTCGTTGCCTCACCCCACCCCAGTATCCTGATAAGCCTAGCATAAGAGCCTTCAGCTGGATCAGGCCAATGGCCAAGGTAGCCCAGCATCCTGTTCTCACAGGGGCCAACTAGATGCCAGCAAGCAGGATTTGAGCGCAAGAGCCCTCTGCCCTCCTGTGGTTTCCAGCAACTGGGATTTAGAAGCATGGCTCCCTCCTAGTAGCTAGTAGCACGACAACTATATTGCATTGACGATGACATTACCTCTAGCCACCCACCCCTTATGAACAACTGCTGGCTTTGTGTTAGGGGTTTTTCAGGGGCATGGGCAGTAATGATACGGTTGCCATACGTCCAGAATTTCCCGGACGTATCCAGAATACTGCAGTCGAAAGCAGTGTCTGGGTGGAATTCAGCTAAATGTCTAGGATGTTGGCAGTCTTGTTTTTGCCGATTTCCCACAAAAAAAATAGCTCAAAAACATCCCATTATTTCGCCCTCAACAACTCTTCTGTCCAGATTTTCACTTTTTGAAATATGGCAACCCTAGGGTAGCACCCCCCCCAAAAAAAAATAATCACATGCATCCTGAAGTGATATATTCTCTTCTGCCATTTTATTGATGCCTCCAACATTTCTCTGAAGGAAGTAGGGATGTCCTATTCAATAACAACAACAGTTTTATTATTTGTACCCTGTGTTGCCCCAGCCACCCTGGGTAGCTTCAAGCACATATAAAAACAACATAAAACTCCGTATACAGGGCTGCTTGCAGATGTCTTCTAAAGGTTGTATAGTTACTTATCTCCTTGCTTTGTGGGTCACATAACTCCATACCCTCCAACATTTCTCCAATGAAAGTAGGGGTACCCTAAGGGAAAGCGGGACATTCTTGGATCAAATCAGAAACTGGGGTGGCTTCTGTAAATCTGGGACTGTTCCTGGAAAATAGGGGAATTTGAAGGGTCTGTTTTATTTTGCTGCCTGAGAGTCGCAGGCCTGTGTCACGTGTGACTGTTGTAAATGCAGAAAAGACTATAGAACAGAAATTGAATTTACGCTCCTGCCGGTTGGTTTTATGGTTCCCAATATAAACTTGTGGCCTTGGTGTGCACAGTAATGGCCTGCTAATGCCTCTGACAGAATGGCCAAGGGCATGATTGAGAAATGAACCGAGTCATTAAAACAATACATAGGTAAACAATTTTTAGCTTAGCCAGCACAACACTTAAATTGTACTTGGAGTCACAGCTGTAAATAACTGTAAGTGGGCTGTTGTTTTTAACAGCACGATGGTTTGTCCATTGTGATATATCGTGCCTTTTCTCCAAATTGCTGAGGATGCTACACATATTTTAAGTCACTTTATCCTGCACAATAGTCCAGAGAGGTAGACTAGGCTGCTTAAGCATGAATTGCCCATCATTCTGACTCAAATCCTGATTTCAAATCAAGATTCCCACAGCTAACACTAGTCCCCTCAAACACACTCCGCCTTTATCTGAGCTGTTTTGTTAGATAAATTTCCCCGAAGAACCAAAAGGTAGTTCAAATGATGATTTATTAATTTATGCATATATGCCAGAGACTTTATGTACCTGAGCATGAGGTAAATGACAAGGTGCTTTGAACGCAGAAACGCAAGGCGAGGAATAATATGTTGCCTGGCATAGCAAAATATAAAGCTGAAGAATGTGATTCAATATTATAGCAAACATTATACAAATCACTAGCTCTGTGCTATTGCACCTGCTTTTACTAACACCTGGCCCTATAAAAATGTCTGCACAGGAGAATGTCCAGAGATTTCAAAGAAACAATACTGCCTGCCACAGTTTTCAAAACTTCCATTATATGCTGGTGATGAGGAACCTTGAATGAGACATAATTGCATGACGCACCATTCTCCTGGAGCCAGACTCTAAATGCATGATAAAGTAATATGGAGAGGTTGTCAATAAGCACATCTGTCAAACCACCCCTTTTTGCATTGCTCTAACTGTATATTACACATGACACATCCTATCAGGATATGGAAGCAGAATAAAAACAACAGGGGCACAGTGTTTAACCCTAGTGATGTGGGGCAGAAAATAATTCTTTTTTCCTAAGTTCATTAGTAGCAGATAATTGGTGCCAAGTAACCTTTAGCTCACATAGAGGCAAATCACTGATTATTTTTCTTAATTAATAGTGGAGGTGGGACGCGGGTGGCACTGTGGGTTAAACCACTGAGCCTAGGGCTTGCCGATCAGAAGGTTGGCAGTTCGAATCCCCGCGACGGGGTGAGCTCTCATTGCTCTGTTCCAGCTCCTGTCAACCTAGCAGTTCAAAAGCACCTCAAAGTGCAAGTAGATAAATAGGTACCGCTCCTGCGGGAAGGTAAACGGCGTTTCCCGTGTGCTGCTCTGGTTCACCAGAAGCGGCTTTGTCATGCTGGCCACATAACCTGGAAGCTGTACACCGGCTCCCTCGGTCAATAATGCGAGATGAGCGCCGCAACCCCAGAGTCGGTCAAGACTGGACCTAATGGTCAAGCGTCCCTTTACATTTACCTTTAACCTTTAGCTCACATAGAGGCAAATCATGGATTATTTTTCTTAATAGTGGAGGGGGGGCATTTTCATCCATGTGGAGGGGAGGTTTAACCCCTTTCTTCTCCACCAAAGTCCTGACAAAATAATCCACCCACCTCCACTCTCCGGGCTGCTGTTAGCCTTCACAGAGAGGAGAGAGATAGAGAGAAGCTCACATTGGTACCAATGCAGAGTCCCATAATACGTTGCACTAACACCATTCAATAAAACATTGTGGGGAAGGTGGCTCTGTGATAGCAAAGCCTTGTAAAGAATATGAGGATCAACTGTGTACAGAATACAACCTGGCTGAAATTTGGGGCTGTTCATCATTTTGATAATGTTGCGATCATACTTACATCTGCTTCACAACAGTTAATACTTACTCTGCACATACTTGGACTGTCAACACAAATGAGGCTTTGGGGGGGGGGGGAGATTTCTGCTCTGCATTTTGTCAACTGTGCAGAAAGTGAAACCTTTAAGATGAAATGCAAGGTATCACATGCATTGGCTAAAACCCTGAAATTTAAATGTGAAACCCCATGCATTTAAGAAATTATATCCAACTTCACACCCCAATAATGCAGAGGCATTGATTTAATTTCTCAGATCTTTTGCCAAGCAGATGTCTTGTGTTATACCATGAAGTGATAGTGAAAGTTCAGTCAGTTGTTGTAAGGATCAAAGACTTCAAGTAATTACGTACACTATTAACAATCTATTAGGGCTCTGAAGCCACTGTATTCATAGAACCAGTGCTTTTTTTACCGGGGGGGGGGCACGCGTACCCCTAAACATGTTGTGATTCTACGTTTGGCTTCATTGAGGGGCAGTATTTCAATATGAGAAGGAAAATGAGAGTACCCCATAAACATTTTTTTAGAAAACAAAAGCACTGCATAGAACTGACGGTGTCTCTGCTAACTAATATGCTGCTATGATTTACACACACACGGAAAGGCTGAAATGTATTTTCTTCCTACTCAGACTGAATGGGCACCAGTCAAAAAAGCATTTGAAATGAAGTCAGTGGTGCTAATATCCCACAGAACATTCCCTAGCCCAACCAGTCACTGGTTGAGTATATGCTAAAAGGAAATGGCATTGTAACGTGCACAATATGAAAATAATTTTACCCTTCAAGAGAAAGCTCAAAATGTTATTACCAGGCACGTTCTGTCGCATGCGAATGTGCTTCAAGCATCTCATCAGCATCTGGTCAAGCAGGTGTGATTAAGGCTGAAGGCAGAATAGTGGCTGAACATAATCATCTGCAGGAATAGGCTCCCAAGGGCAGAATCAAAAGGTTTCTGTCAATCAAGTTGGTGTAGGACCTTGTTTGCAGAATCTCAGGATGGCATCACAAGTCCTCGTGTCAGCGTGTAAGCTAATGAACGGGTCACTGAAAGAAATGGCTCAACATTTCCTTCCTTAAGGAGCTGGCTCGGACTCAACACTGACTTCCAAATAAAGGCTGAAAATGAAATTTAGGCACCACAACAAACTTGCAAAGTGGTGCCCTTCCCCGTCTGTTCCGCTTCATTTGCTGGATTAAAGAAGAGTATGGCTTGGATGGTGTCATTATATGCCTCAATCTCTTGATGTCAACTATTCCCATAATGTTTAGTGATGCAAAACACACTTTAAAATTTGTGGTGACGGGCGTTAACTCCTACTGGAAACTTTTCTGCTCCACCAGGCAATTAAGAATGCATCCCCCGCAATGGTCTATTGATGTTTGTGAGCCATTTCACAGGGGCTCTCTGTCAGTCCTGATCAGCTGATCGGCACCAACAGGGAGCCCCTTTTGCAAAGAAACAATTGGCAGCTCCCTTTCAGTTGCCAGTTTTTCTTTTGTAGCTCCATCTGTACCTGCCCTGCACCTGATGTCCCATATGACATCAGGTGCAAGGCAGGTGCGCATGTTTTCTGGGAAGCAGCCATGTGCGCCAAACCAGGCTGGAGTAGCCTCACCATTGTGTTGCACAACGATATTCCACCTGATAATTTGGTACGCAAAGAGCCAGGCTAAATCACAAGAAAAGCTGAGGCAATTTACCAGTTCTTTATTTGATATGACAGGTAGCATCATTTCAAAGCTTCTTTTTTAAAAGAAAAGAAAAAAACCTAAATATTATTGATGAGGGGAGTTTTGCTGCTAATGAATCTCCCCACCCCACCCCGCACATTTCCTCTCCCACATGGTAATGTGACATTTGAAAGTGTGTTTTCCTTCTCGCATGATGGCATTAATTTTTCAAGAAGGTTCTGAATCTTCGAGACGGTTTGCATACGATGTGTTGCAAAATGGCACAGAGATAAATCAGTAGTTTGGATGAAAGCACAAAGGATTAAATTGCCTTAAGATTAGTCACACCCACGCCCACCCACCCTGACTTGAATCTAGAGTTTGAGCACCTGCACGATTTGAGGAAAAAGCACAATTCCCCAGCTGTGCTACAGAATATAGGACGTTGTCCATCCATCCAGCATGATCTACACTGACTAGTATCACTTCTGCAAGGTACAGTGGTACCTTGGTTCTCAAACTTAATCCGTTCCAGAAGTCCGCTCCAAAACCAAAGCGTTCCAAAACCAAGGCACACTTTCTCATAGAAAGGAAAGCAAAACGGATTAATCCGTTCCAGACTTTTGAAAACAACCCCTAAAACAGCAATTTGACATGAATTTTACTATCTAACGAGACCCTTGATCCATAAAATGAAAGCAATAATCAAAGTACTGTACTATAAAATAAATAAGACAGTATTGTAGATGATAAAAAATAATAATAATAAAATTCTTACCTGCACCGATGATAAGTCATTGTTTGGTTTGAGGGCTTTTATCCATTTACGCAGCCGTACAATCAATCAATCAGTAGCTGAACTGGGTTCCATACAGTCACAAAAACAAACTGTCACAGTGGCCGGAGTGGGCTACTTCAGAGTAACGACGCTACGCAGCTCTGCATTTTATTCTTTTATTGGTGCTGCGTATTTACAGTGCTGAAGTCATTGCTATTTACACGGAGTGATGTGGTCAGTCGGTTCCAGAACCTCCGAATGGCTTTTGGCGCGTCTTTCTCCAACACAAAAGCTTTGGCAGACCCATCCTCTTTCCCCTCCTCTTTCTGCGTAATTCCGGAGTTGGGGGGATGGGTCTCCCCCCCTTATTCGCCCCTTCCTGTCCCACCTGGGACCCTGGCTCCTCTACCTTGCCTGAGCCTCGGACACGACTTCCTGCTTCCCCATTGGAATCGGAACTCTCTCTGCTTTCCCCTGTGCTCGGGGATGGGCTTGAACTCAGGAGGGGAGGGACTTCGCGATATCCCCTGTCCCTCACATCCACCCCCCTCCCAAGCTCTCCTTCACCCCTCCCCAGGTCCCCCCCAGGTGTCGGTGACGACTGGAAGCCTAAGAACTCAGTGCTTTCCGAGCCCGTTGGTGTGAACACCTCCCCCCAGTCCTGCGAGCCCCCCCCTTCCGCCTGTGAGGACGGGAATCCCAAAAAGTCCGTGGCGTCAGAGCTGGTAGGGGTAAAAATGTTCTGCCAATCTGCTCCTTCCTCTGACTGGGTGGATCTCGGTGACACCCATACCTCATCCTCTGGTTCCTCAAACTCCGCTTCCCAGCGCCATGGTGAACTGCTCTCCTGTGCTTCCTCCCCCTCCCCCTCCCTTTCCATGTGCCAGGGCTTGGGTCTATGGGGAAAGAGGGCGTGAAATTCTTCTACCAGGAATTCCTCCTGTATCTGAGTGGCTGGGACCCATTCATTCTGGGACGGTGGAGCATCCTCCCATGCCATGAGGTACTCCAGGCCCCCCACCCCCCTCCTTGAGTCCAGGATGGCCGTGGCCTCATTGAGTTGCTCCCTGCCTTCTCTCTCCCCCCCTCCCTCAGGGGTTTGTTCGCTGCCTCGGAGCCTGCTGCTTTCCCTGTACGGCGACAGCAGCGATCTGTGAAACACTGGGTGCACCCTCATGTCCTCTGGCAGTGCCAGCCTGTATGCCACCGGGTTGACCTGTTGCGTGACCGTGAAGGGGCCCAACCTTCTGGGCGCCAGCTTTTTGCACCTCCCTCTGATGGGAAGGCCCTCCGAGGACAACCAAACTTTGTCCCCCACCCTAATGACCTCCCCCGGTCGCCTGTGGCGATCTGCCCCCTTCTTGTACGCTTCCTTGGCCCTCTCCAAGTGTTCTCTAAGCTGCTGGTGCACCGTCTCCAGTTCCTCTGCCCAATCCTCAGCCTGTGGGCCCTCCTCCTCCTCCTCCCCCTCCCTCTCTGGGAAAGATCTGAGGTCGCGCCCGTAATTGGCCTTAAAGGGCGACACCCCTGTGGAGACGTGCACCGCATTGTTGTAGGCAAATTCTGCCAGTGGCAGGCGATCCACCCAGTCCGTTTGCCGCTGGCTGACGTAGCATCTCAGGTACTGCTGCAGAATGGCGTTGACCCTCTCCGCCTGTCCATTGGTCTGCGGGTGTCTAGCCGTCGACAAGCTGACCTCCACCTGCAGGAGGTTCATGAGCCGCCGCCAGAACCTGGAAACAAATTGGCGGCCACGATCCGAAATAACCCTTAAAGGTAATCCATGCAGTCTGAATACGTGATCCACAAACAGTTTGGCTGTCTCCTCTGCAGAGACCGCCCTGGCACACGGTATAAAGTGGCACATTTTGGACATGAGGTCCACCACCACCAACACTGCGGTCTTGCCCCTGGAAGAAGGCAGATCTGTGATGAAGTCCATGGACACCACTTCCCACGGCCTGTGTGGCGTGGCTAAGGGCTCCAGCAACCCTGCTGGTGCTGCTCTGACTACCTTTGCTCGCTGGCAGGTGTCACAGCCCCGTACATAGTCCCGAACATCTTCCCGCACCCCTGGCCACCAGAAGTGTCTCATGACTAGGTGAGCGGTTTTGTCCCTCCCAAAATGACCCGCCGTTGGGTTGTCGTGCATCTGCTTGAGGACCGTACGTCTAAGCTGGGTGGTGGGCAGGTACAGTGCACCCTTGTAGAAAAGCAGCCCCCTGCGTTCTGCAAAGTCTTTTGCCTGCTCCCCCCCCTCTCAGTTCTCCGAAGATGCGGTTGGCAAATTCATCCGCTGCCGTCAGTGCTGTGAGTTCCGCCTCGCTCACCACTGCTGCTCCGCAGGACCATGCTGACGGGGGGAAAATGTGTCTGGGTGCCGGTGGCGCCTCCTCCTCCATGTACTCTGGCTTGCGGGAGAGGGCATCCGCCCTGACATTCTGCTCTCCCGGGATGTAGTGTATGGAGAAGTTGAAGTTCGAGAAGAACTCTGCCCACCGTATCTGCCGCTGGTTGAGCACCCTGGCAGTTCTCCAGAACTCCAGATTCTTGTGGTCTGTGCACACCTGGATGGGGTGCTTGGCGCCCACCAGGAAGTGTCTCCAGTGCTGGAACGCAGCGTGGATCGCAAGAAGTTCCCGATCAAACACCGTGTAGTTTCGCTCTGGCTGGGTCAACTTCCTGGAGAAGAAGGCACAGGGTCTCCACTCTCTGTTGGCGTCCAGTTGCAACAAAATGGCGCCCACAGCTTTATCAGAAGCATCTGTCTCCACGCGTAGGGGCGCGTCCTGAACCACGTGGAACAGGTTCTGGTCTGAGGCGAACACCCTCTTGAGGCTTTCGAACGCTGCTTGCGCCTCTGGCGTCCACCTGAACTTCTGCTTGCCTCTCAGGCAGTCAGTGATGGGGGCCGTAACGCGAGAGAAGTTCTTGATGAACTTCCTGTAGAAGTTGGCGAAGCCTAGTAGGCGTTGGACATCTTTGCGCGTCCTGGGGCTGTGCCAGTGTCTCTGAGTGCCTTCCCACCGTCATTTTCATGGGGGGGGGGTTGATGAGTGATGGCCCCTCCCAGCAGCTCTCTGCCGTCAATGGTCGCCACGTGCAGAGGAAAATCCAGCTGCAGAAGCTGGATCTGGTGCTCTTCTGCAAAGTTTCTCGAGAAGAAGTTCGCTGACGCCCCACTGTCAATTAGGGCGAGGACCGTCAGGGGATAGCCATTTGGGAGCGTGAGCGTCACTTCTAGAACCACTCCTGCTCTGGGAGGGGTGGGCTGGCTCTGCTCCTCTCTGTGCGGGTGGGTGGGCTGGGGCTGTTGTCTGCTGACTGTGCCTGGCTGCTGCCCCTTGTCTCCTGCAGCCAGGCTTTCCCGTTTCCCTGCTGTGGTGCTGCGTCAGTGGGGGAGGGCACAACCGTTCCCGCCTTTCCTTGCCACTCCCTGCGATGTGGGCAGTCTCTGACGAGATGCTGGGGGGAGTTGCAGAGAAAGCAATTCCCACCCCTTCCCTCCTTGCGTCTTGGCGCCGCTGGGGTTTGAAAAGCCCGCGCGCGCGCGCTATCAATCTGCATGGGTTCCTGGTCCTGGCTGGCCCCAGGCGTGGCTTGAAAGGGTTGTTGGGGGAGTGGCTTCTCCTGCGACCGTGGGAACCAAGCCCGCTTTGCGCGCGTTGCTTGCTTGTCGCTCCACCGGGATTCCTGTCTCACCCCCACCGCCAGAGCCGCTTTGCTCAGCTGATCCATATTACTGGGCTTTGGACCTCTCGAGAGCTCATCCTTCACCTCCTCATGCAACCCCAAGTAGAACGCCGCTTGCATTGGGGGTGACTCCAGTTCCCACCCCAATCTGTGCACCAGCATGGTGAATTTCGCCCAATACGCGCGAACTGTCATATTTCCTTGGCGTAAATTATGAAGTTCCTCCTTAGTCTGGTCCATATGACTATCGGACGAATACATCGTTTTCAAACATTCTAGAAATAGTTTGACATTCTTCATGCAAGGATTCTTTGTTGCGATTAACGGTCTTAGCCACTCCCTGGCTGCCCCGGTAAGGTGCTCCACAATAAACGCTACCCTGTGCTCATCATCAGGGAACTCATCGTGGTGCAGCTCAAGAGCATACACAATCTCAGTCTCAAAGCCCTGATATTCCCTCGGGTCTCCATTGAACTTGCTTACTAGGGTCCCGGCTCTCCTTCCTGGCAGCACTTCGACTTGGGGTGCCCTCCCGCCTTGTTTTTCTCTGCATCCAGCTTGTTTTGGAGGTCTACCGCCACCGCCCTTAATTCCTGCTCTCTTTCCTGTAGCGCTCTCACCTGTTCCGCAAGTTGTAGCCGGTCGTCCTGGACCTTCTTAGTCTCTTCTTTAGCTGCCTTCAATTCCCCCTGCGCCTGCAGCGACAGCTGCTGCAGTTCTTGCTGGGCTTGCTCCGCGATCTGCCGCCATCTCTCCGCCTCTGACACGCTCATCCCGGCAACTCCAAAGTAGCCCAAAAAAGGATTCGGAGGTTGCTGTCACAGTGGCCGGAGTGGGCTACTTCAGAGTAACGACGCTACGCAGCTCTGCATTTTATTCTTTTATTGGTGCTGCGTATTTACAGTGCTGAAGTCATTGCTATTTACACGGAGTGATGTGGTCAGTCGGTTCCAGAACCTCCGAATGGCTTTTGGCGCGTCTTTCTCCAACACAAAAGCTTTGGCAGACCCATCCTCTTTCCCCTCCTCTTTCTGCGTAATTCCGGAGTTGGGGGGATGGGTCTCCCCCCCTTATTCGCCCCTTCCTGTCCCACCTGGGACCCTGGCTCCTCTACCTTGCCTGAGCCTCGGACACGACTTCCTGCTTCCCCATTGGAATCGGAACTCTCTCTGCTTTCCCCTGTGCTCGGGGATGGGCTTGAACTCAGGAGGGGAGGGACTTCGCGATATCCCCTGTCCCTCACACAAACTAACTGAAAAATCCTCAAAAACAAAAACGCAAAATAAATAGCAAAAACAAAAGCGCCAAACTTAATCCGTTTTGGAAATCCATTTGACTTCCAAAATGTTCGAAAACCAAGGTTCAGCTTCTGATTGGTGCAGGCGCCCCGGAAACAATAGTCGACAGCCGCATTGGACGTTCGGCTTCCGAGAAACGTTTGAAAACCGGAGCACTTACTTCTGAGTTTTCGGCGTTTGGGAACCAAGGCATTTGAGAACCAAGGCGTTTGAGAACCAAGATAGCACTGTATTAGGCAGGGGACATTTGCAGTCTGACCCAGGGATTCAAGCTGAACTTCCTGCACGCAAAGCAGGCTCTCTACCTCTGAGCTACAGGCCTTGCCCCCTGACAGATCCTCACCCAATATACTCTTACAAAAGTTGGGTGCCACCCCAACTCTCTGGCGAGTGGTAGCAACATCCCATAGGGTTCCAGGCACTCACGTCGGGTCTGTGTTCCTTTGGAGAATAGAGACACGGCAGAGACTGTCATAGGTTTATGAAATATTGTTTGTTCACCTTTTTACACCTTCAGTTTGCATGGAGGGAGTCCAGATCTGACAGCATGGTCATTTCAAGAGGGGCTTGTGCCCCATAGCAGTGCTGCTTTCCCAGCCCAGCCTTCAGCCATCCTGCCCAAGATGGATCTCGGTCTTTCTTTCTCCTTCCCCCTTCCCAAAACAAAAACTCTCTTTTCCTGTCACTTCAAGCACACACCTTGGCAACATCTATCTCCCCAGGCCAAAGGATTCCTCTCCAATGGACAGGATCAACCCTTTTTGTCATGTTAACAGATTTGCTCTTTGCTAAGCCAGCCAGGCTGCTTTGCCCAGGGATTCCTTATCTGGCACAGTTCTGAAGCTTGTACCATAACCCTATCCCAATTAATCAAAATCCTACCATTTATTAATTTCTAGAATTTAGGGGTGTCCCCCCCACCCCAATCTATAATAATTCATATACACCTACACTGGCAACAAAGGACCTGTGAAGTCCAGGCAGCCCTAAGGAGCAGAAATACAAGGAAGGTCATCAGCCATGATGAATGTTGCTGTGACGAGAAATGAAGCAATTGCAGCAGCCCCTGCCTAGGGTTGCCAGACTCAATACAGGACAGGACTTCTGTGCCTTTAATTGCCCTGCTCTCTTCTGAGTCTGGAAACCTTAAAGAGAAACCAGCAGACCCTTTGTTTAATTTCCAAGCAAAGGGTCTGCTGGTTTCTCTTTAAGGTTTCCAGACTCAAAAGAGAGCAGGGCAATTAAAGGCACAGAAGTCCTGTCCTCTATTGAGTCGGGTAACCCTATCCCTGCCCAGGCCTGTGTCATGATTTGGAGGAACTGGGAAGCATGAAATTGCAGCATTTCTCATCATTCTCAACAGGAGTTGCCGCCCGCACAGTCTCCTAGGTGTGCTAGTTGCTTTCATTCTGCTATCCCAATTGGTGAAATGAGTTCAGGCGTACACAAGGAGACCAGACGAGAAGGCCCAAAGAACTCCTTTTGTAACAGAAATAATAACTAATACAGTTATTATATTGTTATGTGTTTGGAGGGAAGCATTGGTTGGCACCCATCTGTCTTTGGAGACAATGGAGGAGTGCGCTTTTTGGGGTGAAGGCAAACTGTTGGAAGGTTACAGCAAATCAGTGGCTGGAGAGGTCGATACAGGAGAGACATGTTTTGTTGCATCCGGGGCAGATGAAGGCATCTGGACGTGCTGTTGCAGATATACCATGGCATTTCTTGCAGGACCAGCTGTCAGGCTCCCCTTACCCCAACCCATATCAATAAGAAACCAATAAGACCGGTTTGGGGTCAAAACAGGCCACAACTTGATTGAATACAGATGAAAGAGGTTTGGCTTGGGTGTGGGGCAATCTAAATATGTGGGGTCAATCCAGGCGGGGGTTCTTAAGACATACATCAAATAGGGTGACCCCCGTAGGGACCTCTGCTTGGGGGAGTGCCTTCAGCCCTGGCCACCGCCTGGGCACGTGGACATGGCCACCGCCACCCCCCGGATCCCTTTAACGGGATACCCCAGCGTTTGGAGGGGCAGGCGGAGACTACAACCTCCCCTCCATCCAAAACAAAGGATTGCCCCAATGCTAAGCCACCAACCGAGCAACACTCGCCAACAAACCACTCACATCTGCACCCGTGCCTTAATGCATTTGATCGTATCTGACCAGCAAATGTCATTTCCCGATAAGGAAAGATGCATGCCATCCGGCAAGGGGAGAATCCGAGGGAAGCCTCCCCGCTCCATCGGCTCCATCCCCTGGAACAGCCCAAGTCCCAGCCTGTATCCCCACTTGCCAAATCAGGATGCAGGCTAGGATCCAGTTCCTGATAGGCAGCGGCGGCTTCAGGAAGGGCACGGCAGTTCCAGCTCCCACGTTGGGGCTCCAGTGAAGCTTCTGCCGTCCCACAAGAGTGGGCTTCTCTCTGTGCTCCCTCCCAGCAGTCATTCCTCCTCTGGCCACTGCTATGGATGCAGAACCTCCAGGCCTTGTGGTCATCTGCTAGGACATCCTCCGGGTAGACATCTATAGGATTGTGTTGTCAGCCACTTGAGCAGAAGGCAGAATTTTAGAAAAAGTGGCTCCCCACCCTCCGGAAGGACAAGCCACAACTCCCAAGCTCCCTCTTTCATGCAATGTTATGATGCATGTCCTTCTCAGCTAGGCAAGGCGGGTTTTTAAAATTACTATTCAAAGACCCAAAATACTGTTTTGTAAAGTAAAGAGCCTTGTCTACTTTTGGGTTAATTTATTAGCTCTGTTACCAGACAAATCATGTTGGAAATAATGTCCATGGCACTGAAAGTCTTTCTGTCATGCATCTGTTGGAAAGCCAAATTTAGGACTTTATAAATAGCTCAAGATCACCCTGTTGAAGACACCAGAAGGCTTGGCTCGTTTCTCTGCATGTAAGCTGAATCTATAGTAGGGAATTTTCATCGACGGCAGGAAGAGGTATGGGCCTTCAGTTTTAAATGTTTAGAAGGAGTAGTTGTAAGTCCCAGCTGTGCACCTTTTAGACACACTCAAGTAATTGATAGCAGCAGCTTGGCTTTTGTTTTGGGTGGCGGTTTTTTGGGGGAGGGGGTCCACCTGAGAAATATTAAAGGCATTTTAAAGCGTTAAAATTGCACTGACAATTAAATTAGAAAATATATTCCAGGGTTGCTTTAAGAATTATTATGTACTTCCATAATTTTATGTGCGCATAATTTATAGAAAATGTCACATTTCTAATAAAAAAAACCCCTAATTTACTAGACTTATTAAAAATAAATCAGATTTTCTTCTAAATTTGGAAACACGAATGATTTGTTAACTAGCAGGAAAGAGAGTTGCTATATGGCATAATTGTTGTGCTAAGTATTTTTGATAAATGAAGGCATCGGGCTGAAGCAGATTGATTTGATTATAGGATATCAATCAGCACTTGTAAATACAAAATGCGTTTTGTGGTGTTTTTTAAAGAACGCCCAATGAAACACTGATCGCATTTTAAAGTTTTTCTTAGAAAGTTCTTCTTGCATGGCTTTATGTTTTCTTTTAATTTATTTGTTGATAAGAGTGAGGATGGGAAGTCGCTGGACTACAATTCCCACCATCTGTTGCAATTTGCCCTCCTGGCTATGGCTGATGGGATTTGGAGTCCAACAACGTCTGGAGGAACCACACATTCCCTGCACCTGATTTAGAGGCCTAGTTGGACATTCTCTAGCCCTCAACTGGTCTAGGAGCAGATAGAGGGGTGGTGGGTGAATCACTCACAACCCTTCCCCACCTCCCTATTGCCCCATTGCACACACAAACACACACACCCTAAACCTGCTGGTACCATATCAGCAAGAAAACAGGATGACATCGACATTTGCCCCTACAGTATTCAGGATGGCAGCACTTAGGTTCTACAGTGTGTGTTTTGTTTTGTTTCGTTTCGTTTTATTTTGATGCAATCCCATACCCACTTCCTGGAGAGTAAGCCCTAATTAACTCAGTGGCACTTCTGACTAGAGAGCCACAGCTAAACAGAAAACAAGCGGACTCTATAAGTCCTTCCCCCTCCCCTCTCCTAGACAAGCTTACAGTCGAACCTTGGTTCTCAAACGTAATCCTTCCCCGAAGTCCGTTCGACTTCAGAAAACCTCCGAAAACCAAGGCGTGGCTTCTGATTGGCTCCAGGAGCTTCCTGCAGCCAGTCGGAAGCCGCCTCGGACTTTCGGCTTCCAAAAAAGTTCGCAAACCGGAACACACACTTCTGAGTTTGCGGCGTCCGGGAGCCAAAACGTACAAGTACCAAGGCGTTCGAGAACCAAGGTACGACTGTATATCTTATATTGTCTCCTTTCACAAGGGAAGGTCCATGAATCAGCAGCAGGTAGAGATGGCATTGATGGCAAGTCTTCATTGCTGGCTTCTTTCTCCTACCTGCCAAATAGGTAAACTTTATTTTCCATTAACTTGTTTAATATATTTTTTTAAGAGTGGGGGGAAGCTCTAAGCTAGGGCCAGGGGCCATCGCCATAAATTGTAACGCTAAGTTAACTGTGAAAAAATATATACTTTACGGAGTCTACATACAGTGGAACCTCCGTTTATGAACACCTCGGTTTATGAATTTTCGGTTCATGAACGCCGCGGACCCATCTGGAACGGATTAATTCACTTTCCATTACTTTCAATGGGAAAGTTCGCTTCAGTTTATGAACGCATCAGTTTATGAACAGACTTCCGGAACCAATTGTGTTCATAAACCGAGGTACCACTGTGTAGTAAATAGAATGCCAGTTTCTCTAGCATTTCTACAGAGAAAAATACCTCTTCCCTGTACCCATGATTTTATAGACTTGTTATAGAATGCAATAGTTTAGTGGCAGCATCATTTGAGTTCACTGTAAAAAATTAACGGAAGAAATGCTTTTAATTCCAGGGAAAATGCCCAGTATATAAGTAAACCTGGATTTCCAGCTTCTGTTCCAAAAGGCACACATATCAAACATTTGCCATATTTCAGATTACATTGTTGCTAAAGTAATCTGTTTTCCTTCTCTTCAGTATGTCAAACTTTGAGCAATTTGATATAGATTTTTACCAGTCAGATTACATCGCTGAAAACCAAGAGCAAAATTATAGCAGGCCTGAACCCCCTGGAAATGAGTATGGAAGCAAACAGTAAGTGCTTGAAATAGAACAAATTTACTGATTTAATTTTAACATCGCATTTCAATTGCAATTAATAACACAATTTAATGGTTTCTTTTTCTTTTTTTTAAAAAAAGTGTTCCAGCCTTGAGAATTTTATGAGGCGTATCAGTTGGCTGCACTTTTAATAAAACAAAATACATTAAAATGTATGTTTAGGGTACTTTACAGTCCCTTTACCTAAAAGGAAAAAGTAATAACACAGATTTAGCACAAGATCCCACCAATAGCTTTTCAATATTAATCCGCATGTTTCTTCAACACAGTTGTAGCAATGCATTTTTTTAAAACTTTCCTCCCTCCCTCCCTCCCTTTATTCTCTCTTTTTGGAAACATGCTGCCTCCCATTTCATGCATTCCGAGGCCAACCAGACACACACCCTCCGATTTCCAAATGCTACAGAAACGCATCCTTTTCATGGGCTGGCTCGCCTATGAGCCATGCTGAGGTGGTTGTCTCAGGGCGGCTGGCTCACGGGCAATCGCCACTGCTGGGTGCTTGCTGTCTCCTCTTGCTCCTCTGCTTCTGCAGCCATGGTCCCCGACATGCTGGTGGTGGTTGGGCCACGGTGTGGGTCACGGCAAGGGGCCGTGGCTACAGCACATGGCACAGCCACAGCAGTGGACGAGCAAGAGGCAGAGAGCGCCTAGCCGACTTGGGTACAGTGGTACCTCGGTTTACAACCACAATTGGTTCCGGAAGTCTGTACTTAACCTGAAGCGTACTTAACCTGAAGCGAACTTTCCCATTGAAAGTAATGGAAAGTGGATTAATCCGTTCCAGACGGGTCCGTGGAGTACTCAACCTGAAGCGTACTTAACCCGAAGTAGGAGTGTAATTGGTTCTGGAAGTCTGTACTTAACCTGAAGCGTACTTAACCTGAAGCGAACTTTCCCATTGAAAGTAATGGAAAGTGGATTAATCCGTTCCAGACGGGTCCGTGGAGTACTCAACCTGAAGCGTACTTAACCCGAAGTAGGAGTGTAATTGGTTCTGGAAGTCTGTACTTAACCTGAAGCGTACTTAACCTGAAGCGAACTTTCCCATTGAAAGTAATGGAAAGTGAATTAATCTGTTCCAGATGGGTCCGCGGTGTTTGTAAACAGAGGCGGTTGTAAACCGAGGTATGACTGTACTGGGTACCTGGCAGGGGTGAGTGGCGGCCACCCAGCCATGATGAGGAGCAGGAGGAAGTGGCAGGGCCCAGTGAGGAGGGGAGTGCACAGAGGTTTTACTGAGGTCCTTCTGGCGGTTCCCTCCCTGCGAGAAGCAAAGTTACAGAGAACCAGGCAGAGGGCCTTCTCGGTAGTGGCACCTGCCCTGTGGAATGCCCTCCCACCGGATGTCAAAGAAATAAACAACTACAGCCATACCTCATGATACATCCGCTGCGGGTTGCGTCTTTTCAGGTTATGGACGTGCCAAACCCCGGAAGTCCTGGAACGGGTTACTTCCGGGTTCGGCGCATCCGTAACATGCGCAGAAGCGCTAAATCGGCATTGCATCACGTGCGTGCGCAGATGCAACACTTCAGGATGCGGCCTTTTCATGTTGCGAACAGGCCTCCGGAACGGATCCTGTTCACAAGAAGAGGTACCACTGTATCTGACTTTTAGAAGACATCCTTTAGGAAAGCTTTTAATATTTAATGAATTATTGTATTTTAATATTTTGCTGAAAGCTCCCAAAGTGGCTGAAGAAACCCACCCAGATGGGTGGGGTATAAATAAATTATTATTATTATTATTATTATTATTATTATTATTATTATTATTATTATTTACCTCAATCAGCAAAATGTCCCAGGCTGGCCCTGCATGAGATGGAGCTACAGGTATTTGGAAATGTACATTGTGTCCATGAGATGCACATAAAAGGAATCACGGAGGGACACGCTCTCCCCAGTCTTTAGAACTTTCCCAGGTCATGTCTCCTGCATAAACCACACTCTATGCTCCCAGGACATAACCCCTTCACCATCGTTTGTCCACACACCTCTCATGTGCTGCTAGAATGTGGTTTGATTGCCTAAATAGAAGATTGAAGGGTGCATGTCTGTGGAAACCTTTGTTGGGGGGAAGGGTTTGCAGGGGGTTGGACTAGAAGACCCTCATAAAGGTAAAGAGACCCTTGACTATTAGGTCCAGTCATGACCGACTCAGGGGTTGCGGCACTCATCTCGCTTTATTGGCCAAGGGAGCCGGCGTACAGCTCCCAGGTCATGTGGCCAGCATGACAAAGCCGCTTCTGGCAAACCAGAGCAGAGCACGGAAACACCGTTTACCTTCCCGCCAGAACGGTACCTATTTATCTACTTGCACTTTGATGTGCTTTCAGACTGCTAGGTTGGCAGGAGCTGGGACCGAGCAACGGGAGCTCACCCTGTTGCGGGGATTCGAACCGCCAACCTTCTGATCGGCAAGTCCTAGGCTCTGTGGTTTAACCCACAGCGCCACCCGCGTCCCTTTCATTTCTACAATTCTATGATTCTATGTGAAGTATATGTGAGTTCCAACAATACTCAAGGCAGTGATTCAGTTGAAAGGCTTTATTGAGGCACCAGGAACTGAGCAACATAGAATCATAGAACCATAGAGCTGGAAGAGACCACAAGGGCCATCCAGTCCAACCGCCTGCCAAGCAGGAAACACCACCAAAGCATTCCTGACATATGGCTGTCAAGCCCCTGCTTAAAGACCTTCAAAGAAGGAGACTCCACCACACTCCTTGGCAGCAAATTCCACTGCCGAACAGCTCTTACTGTCAGGAAGTTCTTCCTAATGTTTAGGTGGAATCTTCTTTCTTGCAGTTTGAATCCATTGCTCCGTGTCCGCTTCTCTGGAGCAGCAGAAAACAACCTTTCTCCCTCCTCTGTATGACATCCTTTTATATATTTGAACATGGCAATCATATCTCCCCTTAACCTTCTCTTCTCCAGGCTAACCATACCCAGCTCCCTAAGCCGTTCCTCATAAGGCATCGTTTCCAGGGACAAAGCAACTGCTTATATGTATTTCTGAAGGCCTGGGCCACGCCCACTCTCAATGCGATTGGCTGCTTAAACCCCCAAGGTGTGAATCGTGACCCAGGCGGAGCTTAAGAGCCAATGCCAGTAGCCCAAACCCTGACAATGCCGCACAATTGGATATCATGAGTCAAATCAGAACACAGGGCTTAAGTCCAGACTCAAGCTCAGAGCAGGGGAGACCATACATAGCACTATGCGTCAGTGATGGGCAGGGCCAGCAACAAATGGAATTTTTACCTTTCTGCAGTGAGCTAGTTTCGACACACGCTCACTCCGTCCTCCATCTCTGACCTCCATCCAGACAAGCAAGAGGCATTATCAAAATTCACGGACACATTCCAGCCAGTCTAAAACACTCAGGGCCAGCCAACGGCACTGACTTAGACCCCTCACTGTGGGTGCTCAGTGCGCCACACCCCACACTGTGATGTTATGACAATGCAGCGTCATGATGCATAGCTGCCAAGTCTCCCGTTTTCCCTGGAAAATCCCCGTTTTTCCAGCTGTTCCTAGCTGAAAAAACAGATTTATTTGTTTTTTCCTGGTTTATTCTGGCGCGGTGGCCATTTTGGAACTGGGAGGAGCATGCTCAGAAGCGACTTTTGATGCTGCTCTGCCCAGTTCTAAAATGGCTGCAGTGCGACTTCTGGCGCGGCGGCCATTTTGGAACTGGGCAAAGCAGCATCAAAAGTCACTTCTGAGCATGCTCCGCCCAGTTCCAAAATGGCGGCAGCGCTACTTCCGGTCTGCTATTTCTGGCCCAGTCCCTTATTTCTCTGACAGCAACTTGGCAGGTATGCATGATGTCATGACAGCGCAGGGCGGCGTAGGGCGTGCACTGCTGCTGCAGTAGCAGCAAAGCTCTGAGCAACACATACAGCTTCTGAAATGTATATATAGTCCAATTACCCAATTCATACGTCACTGTTTTGAGGAAGATGCCCTTTCACTCCAGTAGCAGTGCTTTTGATTCCCATTCCCGATGTTGTTTTCCTTGTAGAGGTTGGGCTGTTGCCTCGCCACCGCCAGATGCATTTGCTTCTCCAGAAAGCGCTTCGTCTTCTCAGCAGTACACAGGCCAGATTTTTCAACCGGCGTTTACCTCAGAGTTCTCGCCTAATGCCGCTTATCCTGACAGCTTTGATGAAGAACCGCCTTTGCTAGAAGGTACGGAATTAAAACGCTTAATTACACTTCCCCCCCATGTTCCGGCGGCTTATACGTGGAGCAGAATCCCTTAATACTCATTGCAAATTACTGCAGTGTCAAGGAAGTAATTTATTTTCCTTCCCTATAATATTACTAACAAGAACTTGTCTAAATGAGGGGTGGAACTCATCTGAGGCTGAGGAAACGACCTGCCTGGAATATTACCCCCTTTCTGGCTTCCCAACAAGAGAAGCCAACATTTCTCCACACAATAACGCACAGTCATCCTTCCTAGAGCCGGCCCTGTCATTGGGCAAAGCGTGGCCTCAGGCAGCAGATGCTCAAGGGCTGGGAGTTGTGTCCAGGCAGTGTTAAGTGGCAGTGTTGTGTGTGCCACTTGGCCTGCCCTGAGCCCCTTAACCTAGTCGGCTGCCCTGAGGTGTGATGGGAGATGCTATCCTGTTACCAATGTTAAAGCACAGTTCAAATGGCAGTTCATTTGACTTGTGCATGTGGATTGGTCTAGAGCAGGCACCCCCAAACTGCGGCCCTCCAGATGTTTTGGCCCTCAACTCCCATGATCCCTAGCTAACAGGACCAGTGGTCTGGGATGATGGGAATTGTAGTCCAAAACATCTGGAGGGCCAAAGTTTGGGGATGCCTGGTGTAGAGGGAGCATTTTGTCTTTCACCTCTAGCAGTTGAAAATGTTTTTGGAACAGGATGATGGGAATTGTAGTCCAAAACATCTGGAGGGCCGAAGTTTGGGGATGCCTGGTGTAGAGGGAGCATTTCGTCTTTCACCTCTAGCAGTTGAAAATGTTTTTGGCCAGCTCTGACCCTCTACACTGCTTGCAAGCCAAAAGCCAGATTTTACTACATTTCTTGAATCCATTTTGGCCCTTCCTTCAAGTTAAAATTAAGCAGCAGGTCACATGCTGTTAATAGACGTTTCATAACGTCCAAAATATCAAACTACAAATTGCAATTAAAACTCCCTTTCTTATAAATAAATAAATGTAAGCAAGAGAAAAGTTTATTGAAGTTTGGTATGTGTTAACTTACCACTCACGCACAGACGTTTTCAATTGCTCTGTGCCCAGAATAGTAATTTAACTGATCACAGCACAGTCAAAATCCTAGGTAAAAAGTATGTTTAAAAGCAATATTCAATCTCAGGCTATCAAATCAGAAACTTGGGGGGGGGAGGGAGATAGAGAGCTTTGTTTAATTTGTTGTCTTGCATTTGTAACACAGACACATGTTTATATTTGAAAGGGCAGCACTACAATTTGCATGGAAAATAAAGGTGATAACTCATTTTTATGGCACATACATCATGTACTTTACTGCCTCTAGATGACAGCATCACAATAAATTTTGTATTCAGATTTCATAGCATTGCCTTTCCCTCTATATTTATATTGCATAATCAGATATCATGTTAAGGTACCTATAATTAATAAACACTTGTTATAATCTTGTTTACATATCTAGTAATAAATTTGCCGGCTTTTTTAAAAAAAATAAAGGCAGCGTATTCCAAGGCAAAAGTTGATAAATTTCCTATAACTATAACGTACTATAGATTACCATAACAACATCAACTGTGTTAGATTTATGAAAAAGGTTAAAAAATCTGTACATGAAATACCTAGTGGAAATATTTGCATCTTATTCTGATGTACCGGGAACTGTAGTTTACCCACACACAGAGCTATAATTCCCAGCACCCTTAAACTGCAGTTCTCAGTACTGTATTTTGGGGGGGGGGTGGATGTGTTTTGAATGTGCTTTGATTGTGCATTTGCACTCCATAGGACTCCCCTGTTAGAGTACTGTATAGTCTTTTCCCATACATTTAAATAATGCACAGTTTTTATCTGCATTTGATTCCTAAGAGGACAAAAGTAACCCCCAAGTCTATCTACCTGTCTCAGTGGTGGGGAACCTATAGCTCTCTGTTTGTTACTGAACTACAACTCCCATCATTCCAGATTTCTGGCTATGTGAGCTGGGGCTGATGGGAGTTGAAGTGTGACAGCATCTGGAGAGACACAGATTACCCACCCCTAATCTTATCACATTTGAAACCTACTCCTTTGAGCAGTCTCCCCCAACTCAAGAGTCCCCAGATGCCAATTGACTACAAGGTCCATAGGTGCTAAGTGCCTGGGTCCCTGGGTACCAGAGCACACCAGGCCAGGTACACACAAATTTTGGGCGCACACAAATTTTGGTGTCAGGGCCATGCACGCTGCATGGCACCCACAGCCCCGGTTCCCACTGTCATGGGGCCAAGTTGGCACTCCTGACAGATGTCAGAGGCTGGACTGAGGAGGAATTATGGGGACCCTTTCCCCCACTTCTCCCGAACCTTCCAGAGAACGGGAGGACAGTATAGATTTAGAACAGTGGTTTGCAGAAGGGCACAGTTCAGAGGCTGCAGAGGGGAGACGCTGGGAAATATTGGGAGAGGAACAGCAGGAAGAAGAAGAAGAAGCACCAGGGGAGAGACAGCTGACAGACTCGGTCTCTTTGGAAAGCATTCCTGACCACCCCTCTTCCAGGACAAGGCGTGCATTGAGGGTATTAGAACAGAGAGCTTAGAGGCAGAAAGCCCAGAGGCCAAAAGCTCAGATTAGCTGACACAGGGGTGATGTAGAATAGAAGAGACAGAAGGGGTGGGACAATGGAGCAACACCATTATCTTAGGGAGACTGCCTTCCTTCGTTGTTCTCTGTGAATTATTGAATAAACTGCTTGGTAAGAACTTTTATTGTTTCTCTGCTTATTAGCTGCTACCGTGGGAGGGATCAGATTCCCCGAAGCCTGACAGAAAGTCCCATCATCCCCAGCCAATATGGCAAGTGCTCAAGGAGCAAAGGAGTTGTAGTCCACACCCAGGGACCCAAGGCTGGGAAGCTGCCAAAGAGGAACCTCCAGGGAGGAACGCAAGTGGCTTAAACAGTCTCCAAATTCTATCCTTGCAATCTTATTAGGAAGAGAGACAGTGGCTTGTTCATAGATGGTTCATGAGTTTGCAGGGTCCTCAGTTCTGACTGGATCATGCCCCGCTCTCTCTCTCCCCCCCCATACTTTTGGCACCCAAACTCCCCCCCCCCAGACGGTTGGAAAATTGCCGACACTACTTAACAATTCCTCTGCCTGTTGTAGAAATTGCTGTGTGCTGTGCTAGATGCTTTACGGTTTTTCATTGTATTTTTATCGCTTCTTTTATTTCTCAAATTGTATTTTATTGTATTACAATTTGCAGCCCATCGGATTCAAATTGTAAAGCAATAAAATACAATGCTTAAAAAAGAAGAAGCAATAAAACACAATTAAAAGTCACTGTGAGTATTTAGTGTGCGCATGCTAGAGGCCATCAGAATGAAGCTCGCTGACCATGGCTGATCCCACAGACCACGATTTGGGAACCACTGACTGGGAACCACCCTGACTGTGAAAATATCAGAAGCAAAATGCTATTTTTTGCTGGGAGCTTGGGTAATTTTACACACTTCTTCCACCCCTGTTGCTTCACAGCTGGCTAGGAGAATTTATGATCCACCACTGGAGTTTGGCATAGCAATTAGAAATACATTTTTAAACTTTGTTGTTGTTGTTGTTGTTGTTGTTGTTAAATAAGGCTTTCCTGGGTGCCATGGAAAACTGCAGCAGCAGCACAGGCATTTCCCTGGTCATCTCCCCCAAAATAACTGCAAAAAAGAGGACCCACTTGCCTCTTTCTCAGAGGCCAAGTGTTGGACAAGATGGGGAATGATGAGGTTTTGTGAGGGGCTGGTGGGGGCCTTTCTGAGCCCAGGAACCCTTGTCCACTGCCCATTCTAGCCAACCACTGAATCCAAGCCTAGTGTGAAGGATGACTGGATCTGCCTGCTTCTCTCACCACCACCACCACCCAAAAAAGCACCCCATATTTTGCTCAACACAAAGACAGAATGCTTAGACAGGGCTAGAGTGTTTCAACCTCTTTGTGCTTTCTGGGGTTTCCGAAGCTCTAAGGCAGCCCTGAGGCTTTGAGAGCAGCCCAGTTTGGCACAGGGCGCCTTGCAGAATACCTGCTTCACCTCAGAAGAGCCCAGAATCTCTCCAAATCGGCCCGATTCAGCTCAGAATTCATCCAAGCCAAATATGCACACACATGCCTAAAAAGCTGAGAGGTTTCCAATGTTTGCAGCCGACAGGCTGCATTCGGCTTGTTGGATCACTAGTAGAACAGGCCTGTGAATAGTATAAGCTTAATATTCATAAAATGCTATGTTTGACTGTACAGTATTGTGTTTAAAATGCTGTGCAGAGAGGTTTGCATTAGGCATGAGGTGTTTGTCTTTAGCAAATCCGGAAAGCAGAGTGTTTAAGGCTAATTGATGCCTCATCCCAGAAACCCAAGCAGAGATCTCTCACAGCAAAAAGATGAAACCTGAGAACTCAGTGTCTTAGTCAATCACGGGAGCCAGCAGCAGTATAAGAGATGATGAACAAGCAAGATGATTGCATAGGATCTCGTTGCAGAGAGAGGAAAGTTACTGAATCCTGAAAGGCACCTACTCTGAAGCAAGGGGGTCTCTACAGCCACTTTCTTGTCTGTGAAAATTTGCAACTGGCTTATGAAAACAAAGCAGTATTGTAAGGGGGACTCCCTACAGGGAGCCAGCCCCCATCATCCTAATGTCCACCTCATCAAGTACAGAGAGCACCAGTGGTTCTGAAGCAGCCAGAGGGGGAGGAGGAGACTCAGAGAGGGAGAGAAATCAGAGTGAGGAACAATGGGGAAGCTCGGAGGCAGAGGGATGCAGGCAGACGCTTGAGGATACTGCAGAGCCAGTGAACCGACTGCTGAGGGAGGAAACTGAAAGGGCATCGCTCTTTCCGGCGCCAGAAATGAGGAGAGCACCGCAACGCAGGTCAAGGGGGCGGCGTTTTGGGGTGCCCAGACTACTTTGCTGGCGTAGGAACAGACGTACGCCATTGCCGGATTCTGATTCGGGATGAGAGGTCAAGTTTTAAGCTGCCTCTACACTGTAAATAGATAGCACAATAAACTTCCTTGAAGACAAACTGGACTCAGGCGGAGTTACTCTAGAGTAGCCACGACGACCCTCTTGTACAATGGGATTGCAATGGGATTGTAAGGGCAGACCATTAATCAAATCAATAAAAGTAGCATGGATATAAAGAGCATATCCATCAACATTCACATTGGAATATGTCCAGTTTCATCCACGTATTGTATCGGGTGCAAGAGAAACAGAGCATGCTGTGAAGTCTGTTGCACTCGGGTCCTGCTTGTGAACTTATTCAGGACTCTCTCTCTCTCTCTCTCTCTCTCTCTGTCTCTGTGTGTGTGTGTGTCAGTGTGTGTGTGTGTGTGTGTGTGTGTGTGTGTGAGAGAGAGAGAGAGAGAGAGAGAGAGAGAGAGAGAGAGAGAGAGAGAGAGAGAGAACAAAGCCATTTGAGGACAATGATGGCATCTGGTTCAAATAGTTTTCCTTTGCATAACTGAGTAATCAATACTTCCAAATTAAGTCTTGGCTACAACGCATGCATCATTAGAATAATTTGCCTACAGCCAGCCGACTGTTTTGTCATTCTAAAGCGAGCTATTGCACAAAAGTTTTTCATTTCGGATGATTAACAGTTTTGAAACTCCTTTCCCCTCCTCTATTGCAGAGCTGGGGATCAACTTCGATCACATCTGGCAAAAAACATTAACCGTCCTCAACCCAATGAAGCCAGCAGATGGCAGCATCATGAACGAGACGGACCTGACAGGGCCTATGGTTTTCTGCCTGGCTCTTGGAGCGATGCTGCTGCTGGTAGGGTATAGTGCAAACTGCAGCTGTTCTCATAGCAATATCCTCAGTAGAAAGGCAAACGGCTTTGGGCTTGTAGGGAGAAGGAGTCCGATTAAAAGCCCCACGCGATAAGGCGTGTCGAAAGACTTCCCCCTCCTTTGCCCACAGCTTATCACACTGAAATAAATGGAAGAGACAGAACACTTGTCAGATTTATCAGAAACAACTAACTTTTGGAAGGGAGACATTTAGATTTAAATGAAAATCAGCACAAAGGATTGTTGAACAGTGTTCCAGGCATTGCTGGATTCCAACTCTTACCAGCCCCAGACAGGAGAATCAATAGCAGAAGAGACTCACCAGGTGTGCAGGGCCACTATTCTATCTTCCCAGCAGGCAGGTCACTGCTGCTTACTGTGGAGGAGAGCAGGGAGGCAGCAGAGAGGGTGACACAATTAACTCTTTATTGTCAAAAGCAAACCGTCCAAGTGTCCCTATTTTCTAGGGTCAGTCCCAGATTTACAGAATTTGATCCCGGAATGTCCTGCTTTTCCTTAGGATGCCCCTATTTTCACAGGATAAAAGTTGGAAGGTATGGAGTTATGCGACCCGCCAAGCGAAGGAGATAAGTAACTATACAGTCGTACCTTGAAAGTCGAACGGAATCTGTTCCGGAAATCTGTTTGACTTCCAAAACGTTCAGAAACCAAAGCACGGCTTCTGATTGGCTGCAGGAAGCTCCTGCAGCCAATCGGAAGCCCCATCGGACATTCGACTTCCAAAAATAGTTCGCAAACTGGAACACCCACTTCCAGGTTTGCGGCATTCGGGAGCCACAAAGTCCAAGAACCAAGGTGTTTGAAAACCAAGGTACGACTGTACAATCTTTAGAAGACCCCTGAAGACATTTCTGTATGGGGAAGTTTTTTAATGCTTGATGTTTTATTATGTTTTTATATATGCTGGAAGCCACCCAACAGTGGCTGGGGCAACGCAGCCAGATGGACAGGGTATAAATAATAAAACTTTGACTATTATGATGGTGGAATGACACCCCTGTTTTCATCGGAGAAATGTTGGAGGGCGTGCAGAAGTACGCTTACAAGTTAGCAAAAGGCATTTCCACCACTCCTACAACTCCCAGCTACTCCTGGTATGCACCTAATGAGGCAGTTGCCTCAACGGAGAGGCCCCACCCCAAATCTCGGCTTCCCCATCAGACCTGCGCACAAGCAGACAAAGACTACACCTGCATGTAAGTGGCTTCTGCTCCTCCCACTTTGATCCTCTCCTGGTCCTGGGAGATAGTGGAGCAGGAGAGTGGAAGGCAGAAGGAGGAGATATGAAAGTCCTTGACTCTGCAACCACCTGACCTCTCTCTCCCACCTCCTGCACCTGTTGTCCACATTCAGGGCTACCTTTGAAGGTGACCCAGAAACTACAACTAATCCAGAATGCGGCAGCTAGACTGGTGACTGGGAGCGGCCGCCGAGACCACATAACACCGGTCTTGAAAGACCTACATTGGCTCCCAGTACATTTCCGAGCACAATTCAAAGTGCTGGTGCTGACCTTTAAAGCCCTGAATGGCCTCAGTCCAGTATACCTGAAGGAGTGTCTCCACCCCCATCGTTCTGCCCAGACACTGAGGTCCAGCACCGAGGGCCTTCTGGGGTTCCCTCATTACGAGAAGCCAAGTTGCAGGGGACCAGGCAGAGGGCCTTCTTGGTAGTGGCTCCCGCCCTGTGGAACGCCCTCCCATCAGATGTCAAAGAGAAAAACAGCTACCAGATTTTTAGAAGACATCTGAAGGCAGCCCTGTTTAGGGAAGCCTTTAATGTTTATTTTTCTGTTGGAAGCCGCCCAGAGTGGCTGGGGAAACCCAGCCAGGCCAGATGGACAGGGTATAAATAATATATTATTATTATTATTATTATTATTATTATTATTATTATTCCAGTCCTGCAGCTTCTCCTGCCTCTGACTCTCGTCTCCTGGCTGTTACAGCCTCCCCAGTTCACTGCTCCCTTCTTCCAAGCCTCCAGCCCCGCTTCTCCCAGTGCCCCCTCCTCAGTATCCAGGCACCACTCCAGCCAATTCATGACGCAGATGGACTCTGCAAGTGCATTTGCACCATGCCCTGCTGCCACTCCTCTCCCTCCTGGTATGCAACAGCCACTCATCTGCTAGGAAGCTAGCCCTGTGGCTGCACCCTGCTCAAGTGAGCTGCTTCTGATCAATGTTCAGGGATGATCGGAGGTCCAGTGTACTGTATCTGGAGAGCCACAGACTCCCTATCGCTGGGATAGTGGGAAAGGACATCGGAACGCAGCACCTACAGCTAGCTAGCCAACTTAATTGATGAACTGAAAGCTTTCTCAGCTGCCTTGTGCGCGGTTGTGCCCTCCCCAGGCACCTTCCAGTATATAAAGCACAGCACATTGAACTTGAAATCTTCTGAGCCACTCAGACGCGAGGCAGCTGCTGTGCTTCTTGACCTGTTCAAAATGGGCTTATTGCAAGTGGGAGAGGAAAGCGGCTAAGAGCATCAGTAAATAGGGCTGTCAGTGTATGAACTAGGAGCCAACAAAAGAAAAACAACAACCCAACCCATTTTAAATAAAAAAATTAAAAATTAGGTACCGTAGTTATCTGAAACTACCTTATTGGGACATTTTTTCCCTTAATAGTTGTCAGCAGCGCTTTTGCTTAGAACACGATATGTTGTGCTAATTAGGTGATTAATAACAATAATAGTCATTTTATTATTTATAACCCGCCCATCTGGCTGGGTTTCCTCAGCCACTCTGGCCGGCTCCCAGCAGAATAATGAAAACACGATAAAACATCAAACTTTGAAAACTTCCCTAAACAGGGCTGCCTTCAGATGTCTTCTAAAAGGCGTTTATTAGTCATTCAATATTTGATTATCTCCTTGACATTCAATATTTGCTTATCTCCTTGACATCTGAAGTTCTGCAGTGACGGTGCCACTACCAAGAAGGCCCTCTGCCTTTTCAGTATGTACCCCAAAACATGCATGCGGGTGGTGCTGTGGTCTAAACCACTGAGCCTCTTGGGCTTGCCATTAAGAAGGTTGGCAGTTCGAATCCCCATGACAGGGTGAGCTCCCGTTGCTCTGCCCCAGCTCGTGCCAACCTAGCATTTCGAAAGCACGCCAGTGCAAGCAGATAATTAGGTACCGCTGTGGCGGTAAGGTAAACAGCATTTCTGTGTGCTCTGGTTTCCGTCACGGTGTTCCATTGCGCCAGAAGCGGTTTAGTCATGCTGGCCACATGACCTGGAAAGCTGTCTGTGGACAAACTCCAGCTCCCTTGGCCTGAAAGCGAGATGAGCCCCACAACCCCATAGTCGCCTTTGACTGGACTTAAGCGTCCAGGGGTCCTTTACCTTTACCGTTTTTTGCATGTTAGGATGCCAGGTTGTTAGGTTTCAGCCCAATTTCACACACGGCTGCATGTGAGACTGTGTGATTCTTCCATAACTGCCCTCCAAGGGGGTTTAAGATGGGAGAGAAAAGGAGCCAGAAATGTAGACTGGTGCGTCCCGTTTTAGAACTCATTGGCGAATGTTGACTCACTGCGCCTGCCAAAGAGGAAACTTTTGTCCATGATTCTGCCTCTGACTTACCAGCATCTGATGACTTCTGCTTTCTGATTCACTCGGGGCCTGACCCTGCTAAGGTGCCAGAACATTTGAAACAAAAAGTTGGCAACTCTTTTAAACAGCTGCTGGATCAGCACCAATTAGCAGGTAATAATGTTCATTCCCATGTGATGAAAACCTTCAGTGTGCTGAGTTCTGGAGATCAAGCTGCCGTTGTTTAAGCCCCGAGACCAGGCTGCATTTTTTCCTACTCATTAAGCAGCGCTCCCGGCGAAGGGACGGAGTAGAATGAGAGGAGCCAACTTAGTTCTCTCCAGTTGTCATTGGGCTTCCAACTCTTTTGGGGCCCAGACAGTGTGGACCAGTGGTCAGGGATGGTGGGAGCTGTAGCCAAACCATCTCTGGGAGGTAGCACATTTGTTCCCCCTGGAGTCGAAGACATGGTGGTGGCACCCATTGAAAAATGTGTGCATCATCTCCTGCTGATAACCCGAGTAATGGCTATTCTTTGTTGCATCCACCATAGAGAAAATAAACCAAGAAAAGTTGATACACCTGTAGGACCTTCAAGTCCTTTTTAGTACTGAAAGTGCACTTTTGAACTCCCTATCCTCGCCATGCAAAAATAGGAGCCATTTCACAAACACATGTGACATGTTGGAGGAGAGGGTTGTAACCTTGTTGAAGGAACAGAACTAAATGTGACATGTTTCACCCCACCAATTGGCACATCTTGCCAGCTAGGTTGAGTTTATGGCACACAGGGGAGGGCCTGCTTCCATTTAGATGCCTTTCCGCTACAGTTTTCTTTTGCAGGTTTTTAATCTGTGATATATTTTAATGTGTGTTGGAAGCCGCCCAGAGTGGTGGTGGGGGGACCCGGCCAGATGGGCGGGGTATTAATAATAATTATTATTATTAATATTATTAGTTTTGGTCAGCCTTGCCAAATTCCACCTGAGTGCCCCACACAGAGAACTGGTGGCATGAATGATTATGGCACTCCTAGAAATGAGTCCACATTTATCTATTATTTTCTCTTTTTTTGGATATGTGGCTGAGAGCATTCAGAAATTTACTGGGAGGGTAGTGTCATTATACAGCCTAGTCACTAGGTGGCGCTGGAGTTAGATGGCGCTGTGTGGATTCAGGAGTCTCCATAGCTGCCAAGTTATCCCCTTTTTTAAGGGATTTTCCCTTATGCTGAATAGGCTTCCTCGCGAGAAAAGGGAAAACTTGGCAGCTATGGGAGTCTCCTGTTCTCTGTTTGCAAAACAAAAGCATGGTTGGCTACTTTTCTGACTGGTGTGTCCTTTAAGCCTTCCATGACACCTACCGCTCTATGGTGCTGGCATTCATGTGGTCATTTGGTTATATAAATTGGTGTAGGCTAGGAATTACTGGTAGCATGTGCAAAAAGAGTGGGGTAAATCAGCTCGAAGAAAACCTGTCATCCACAGCATTGCCACTCCTCCCAGGAATACGGCTGCTACTGCTGCTGAAGAAGCTATCGTCTATGGTATATATTGCAGAGTCCAAAGCCAGCAGGAAGGGAATTAGTAGCAGTACAAGAAGAAATGAACCATCCCAAGGGGGACAGTCGCATGTACCATAGGGGAAAGGACTGTAGCTCAGGGGTAGAGCACTTGCTCTGAATGCAGAAGGTCGCAGGTTCGATCCCCCAAATATCGGGGTAGGTCTGGGAGATCCCTCTTTGTAAAACTGTGGATAGCCACTGCCAATCAATGTAGACAATACTAAGCTAGATAAAACAGCTTCCTTTGTTCCAGAATTGTGGATACTGGTGAACACAGATAAATGGACAAAGACGAAGAGCCTTGTACTGTCACACCATTAAGAATAGCCTTAGGTTGTATCTACCCCTGCAGGGACTCGCTGCACTGGTCCATTATAACATTAAAATGTGTTATAAAAATGTGACACCAGAGGGCGATGTGGAGCAGTGATCCATCATCAGTGGTAAAATGCATTGGGAGCTATATTTTTTAATAGTGTTTTTCATATCTCTGTAGATCCTTCCCAGATGTGTGGAACCTTTGGCCCTCCAGATGTTGATGAACTACAACATCCATCGTCCCTGGCTATTGGCCATACTTGCAGGGGTTGATGGGAGTTGTAGTCCAGCACCTTCTGGAGGACAAAAGGTTCCCCACACCTGTTCTACCGCCTGAAACAGAGACCGAAAAGATACCGAGCAGCCTTGAGCGGTTGGTGTATTGGGGCTGAATGACATTCAGATTTCCAGATTGCTGGTTTCTGTGTCAATTTCTGGCAAAATCTCTCTCGGAGAGGCTTGAGCATATTCCATCTTGGTCTGTATTTCAGGCAGTTTTGGAGAAGGCAAGTTTTTCTAGGCCAGAGTTGTGGTCTGTGGCCTAAGTCAGAAAAGGTTAGATCTGAGAAAGTAATTTGTGTTCTGTGTACAATAATACATAAACCTCATCAGAAATATTAAGTTCCAAAGCAGTTAATTTCCCCACCCCACAAACGAGCCTCTAATGAAAGTCAAGGACAGGGGTCAGCAAACTTTTTCAGCAGGGGGCCGGTCTACTGTCCCTCAGACCTTGGGGGGGGGCGGACTATATTTTGGAAAAAAAGATGAATGCCCCACAAATAACCCAGAGATTCATTTTAAATAAAAGGACACATTCTACTCATGTAAAAACATGCTGATTCCCGGACCGTCCATGGGCCGGATTTAGAAGGTGATTGGGCCATATCCGGCCCCCGGGCCTTAGTTTGGGGAACCCCTGGTCAAGGAGATAGAAACGCATGTGGAACATGGGAAACGGGAAGATAATTTGACTTGATCTGTTCCAGCTTCATTCCCCTCCTCTCCTCCCCAACTACCTCCATCCCTTTCTTATTGCACCAAAACCTCTCTCCTCCGCCAAGCAGTATATCAAAGAGAGTTTTCATTTAGCCACTATCTTGCTGTCTCCTGCCTCTGGCGCAAGCAATTTGTTAATCTTAGATTAAGCTGCTAAGTATGGCTGTGTCAATTAATCAAATGCTCTGGAACAAACAAGTTAAAATATTAGCTGATTATTGCTGGCATTGTGTTTATGTGCGGTATCTGCAGGAAATATTGCAGATCCAAACCTCCCTGCCCAAATTGAAAATGCTAAACCTATTGAAAACCTTTAATGACTATCGAGGTTGTTGATAGTAATCTGTTACACTAATGGCATTATATACCCACAGTATGTCAGCAGCCGTCGGAGGAGTGCTGGAAATATGAGTGCTGGAAAAGCCAGTGGCCCGTTAATTCTCTTTCAGAGATAAAAGTGTCCTCTCAAATTGCCACAGCAGTCTTTGTTATGGAGTCTATAGCTATTAACATGCTGTCCCATGTGGGTCTACTCGCGGGTCAGTCCCATTAGGTTCAATGGGTATTACTCCCAGGTAAGGATGTGTAGCAGGGGTCCCCAAACTAAGGCCCAGGGGCCGGATGCTGCCCAATCGCCTTCTAAATCTGGCCTGCGGATGGCCCAGGAATCAGCATGTTTTCACATGAGTAGAATGTGTCCTTTTATTTAAAATGCACCTCTGGGTTATTTGTGGGGCCTGCCTGGTGTTTTTACATGAGTGGAATGTGTCCTTTTATTTAAAATGCATCTCTGGGTTATTTGTGGGGCCTGCCTGGTGTTTTTACATGAGTAGAATGTGTCCTTTTATTTAAAATGCATCTCTGGGTAATTTGTGGGGCATAGGAATTCGTTCATATATTTTTTTCAAAATATAGTCTGGCCCCCCACAAGGTTTGAGGGACAGTAGACCAACCCCGTGCTGAAAAAGTTTGCTGACCCCTGAATTGTGTAGGATTGCACCCTAAAAGGAGGGGGGAATGGTAACTGGGTGAAGCAAAGGAAGAAGAAGAAAAGTGCCATGAAAAGGTCAGTGGCTATTGATAGGTTAATGCAGCAGTGACTGCTTTTTGGCTACAATATTAAGGGAAGAAATCACAATTGTACTATTGGTGTCATCAGCTTGGAGATTCATAAAAGGTATCACAAAAACTTTCTAGGTATTCCTTTGTTTATAACGGCCAAGCGCAGGCGCTCAGACTCATTTTGTGTATCCAGTTATGACAGTTTCATGCTTTTTCATGAAGAGGTATGCTGTATCTTTGCTGCAACAGAAAGGGGCACCCAGATGTTGAACACTTTGCAGAACGCTCAGTACGGAGAAGGCAAAAAAGAACGGGTACAAGCCAGCAAGGTCAGCAATAACTAGACTCTGGTTCTCACTGGAGTGGTAAGCTCCATCACTTCAGACCCCAGGCGAGAATTTACGTGACTGGTTGTTCCTCTATTTGGCAGGGGAAACCTTCCATGTAGGAAACTAGGTGTCAGGATGGAAGGAAGGGTCTTGTATAGCTGACTCCCTGGTATGTTGGCTTTCCATGTCGAAGGAATTGTGTTACACGTCAATTATATCTCAGGGCACTTCCAAACACTCTGTTTATTGAGCATTTGCCTGTGTTTGCAGAGAGATTAGACAATGTTGGCTATTGGATGAGCCACCATCCCGATCTGTTTGCACACAAAATGCGGGGAATTTAGATTACACCTGCTACTTATCGAGCACTCATTCCGATTTATTCGCGGGAAGCTTAGATAATAATAATAACAACAATAGTGATTATGATTATTGATGATGTTGTGTCAAATGAAATGTTGCCCCACTCTTTCCAGCACATTTCCCTCATCATCAATGCATCTCTGCATCCTTAAGGATGCATCTCCTCTGTCCCTAATTTTAGGCGGGATTCAGTCACATAACAGCAAATTCTACCCCCGTTGCCTCCATGGTTCGGCAGAAAATAAGACCCTCCACTTCTTTTCCAGCTGATCTACCATTTGCATGGTGATTCCGTCCTCTCTTTCTTCATTTCTACAGGCGGGAAAAGTCCACTTTGGCTACGTCTATGGCATGAGTGCCATTGGTTGCACAGCAATCCATGCTTTGCTTAACCTGATGAGCATCACAAGTGTTTCCTACGGCTGTGTGGCAAGCGTCCTGGGCTACTGCCTGCTGCCCATGGTGATCCTATCAACCTACGCAGTCTTTTTCTCCCTACAGTAAGTATGAAGTTTCATCTCAAATGTTGGCAGCTTGCTTTGAATGATAAGGAAGGGGTAATGTGAGCTTCACGGAGACAGAGGACACCAGGAAATAACAAGAAAGGATAAGAGAAGGAATGGGGAAACAGAGAGCTATGGGAATTGCTTTGCTGGATCTGTTTAGGTTTGCATGCTTTTTTCCAACTGCGGCCAGCCAAATTCATTCTAGATACTCAGATCATGGTAGTGACAGGTACCCTCTAGGGCCTGGCAATATCTGATTTGCAACATTGTGATATATCACCAGCTAAACATCGCGATATACCAATATATCACGTTGTCTGAAATGAGGGTGGAGCTATGTAGAGGCATTGGTTGGCTTCACGGTTTTTCCTGCATTGTGATTTTTGCACACACACACACACACACACACACACACACACACCAGGCTTTGTGATACACTGGTACCTTGGTTGTCCAACAGCTTGGCTCCCGAACAAATCCGCTCCTGAACGCCGCAAACCCGGGAGTGAGTGTTCCGGTTTGTGAGCGTTTTTTGGGAAGCCGAATGTCTGATGCGGCTTCCGATTGAGTGCAGGAAGCTCCCGCAACCAGCCTTGGTTTTCAAATGGTTTTGGGAGATGAACGGACTCCTGGAATGGATTAAGTTCGAGAACCAAGGTACCACTGTATATTGCCAGATTTAAAATTATGAAACCAATATAACGATATATATTTCAAACCAGTTTGGGACAATATATTGATATATCACCCAGCCCTGGTACCCTCTGTTGCCTCTTCCCAGCACACAATGAGGTAGACTGCCTCTTTAAAGGAAGGTTGGATTTTGCTTACATAGCCAACAGATGAAGCCAGGTAACTATATCTGGCATGCATCAGCTGTTCGGGGCTCTGGCCCAGGTTAGGATAGGATTGTGGGGAACGTTTTGCTAGAGACCCCTGCTTTCCTCCAACCCTAATCAATGATGGAACAGTGGGAGCTGCAAAAGCAGCTCTGGATAAACTGCAGCCAGGAAATGGAGCAGAAAAAAAATCCCGTTGATTCGTTTTACAAAGCAGCAGTTGCATCTAAACACATTTTGCTGCTGTTGGACTTGGTTGTTGTTGTTTTTATCATACTGAGTTTCCGTCTTACTCCACTGAGCAGCTGAAGTCTGTCCTGGCAATAATCCATATACTAAAGCATTCTTCTTCCCTTATTATGGCAAACAGTGGTTTCACCATTAATTCTGCCTTGTCTTGGGGTTGCCCTATGTCCTCTTTTTCCAGGACACGTCCTCTTTTTCATGGGTAGAGTCGTCATAGCGATCCATAGTTAAAAGTAGAAGTCGGCAAATGCGTCCTCTTTTTTGCTCTTCAAAACGTGGCAACCCTAGCAGGCTCTACAGCAATATGCAGAGTTAATTGGTTAATTATGTAATCATTTGCATGTATAAAGCACTGCATGTGTATTTTTAAAAACAGCAACAGCACAATGGGCTTACTCTGGAGAATTGGCAGACTTCATAACAGACCTGTTGCCCATTTTAGAAAATGGCCAAATAAAATGTCCAGTGAACCCATCACAATTTAAACTATAAAATCCCTGTGGCTCCTCCCCCCTTTGTATGTCACTCTAAAGCAGGCATCCCCAAACTGCGGCCCTCCAGATGTTTTGGACTACAACTCCCATGATCCCTAGCTAACAGGACCAGTGCTTGGGGAAGATGGGAATTGTAGTCCAAAACATCTGGAGGGCCGAGGTTTGGGGATGCCTGCTCTAAAGTTCCATGAACATCAGGATTAGGAAACTGGATCTAGCCCACTAGCTTTTCTCCCCTAGCCTGAATGGACTGAGTTTGACAGGTGGGTGGGACCACTCTCCTATCAATCACCTGATGTCACAATGTCAGGTGACCCATTTTTGCCTCTGCAGATTTAGAATCAAGATTTTGAGTGTAGAGCAGGTGGGAGTGGCTTGGTTGAAATGGTCTTACAGGACAAACTGGGAGATCTGGTGGTTCTAATTGGGCCCACGGAACAGAAGTTCCACCCCTCTGATGTACATAGATATATAGGTATAGATATATAAAGTTAAGATAGGCAATGAAATAGCACCTTGCATCTTTAGGCTCAACTCTCCTGTGAGCAGGAGAGGAGGAGGAAGCAATGAAGACAAACTGGCATTGGAACCATTCCTATCGATGGAGGCTTCTCTGTCAGCTGACACATCACCTGTGTCCCTCACTGCAAAATATTTAAGGGCCCAAATAGACTTTTCCTTAAAAGTGTGATTTGTTTTCTGGGGTGGGGGGTAAGGGCAGGGACAGGGGTGAGGGGGTGACTGGTAGGGAAGAGCGAGACAAATGGAAGCCAAACAAGTTGTGTATCTCAAGAGAGCTATATTTTGGAGACAGAGAAGAACAGTAATGGAGAACCAAGAAAATGGTTAGTGACTGGAAATGAATTCCTTCCAGTAGCACCTTAGAGACCAACTAAGTTTGTTATTGGTATGAGCTTTCGTGTGCATGCACACTTCTTCAGATACGAAAGCTCATACCGATAACAAACTTAGTTGGTCTCTAAGGGTCTACTGGAAGGAATTTTTTGTTTGTTTGTTTCGACCAGCACGGCTACCTGCCTGTAACTGGAAATGAATTCTGTATCATTTTCATTTTCCCTTCCTTTGTTTCCTCAAGCTGCCCAGTAGATACTGATGAAATTGCTGTAAGCTGCACCGAGGACAAGGGGATACGATGTAAATATAAGAACAAACAAATTGCTTGTTCCTGCAACAAGCTAACATAGTAGGCATATCATTATGGCAGGATTCGGCCAGTTCATTCGTCATTCCCTCTGTCCGGAGAAAAGCGCCAACTGTTTCTCTGCCGGGGGGGGGGGGGCAGTGGCACGAGTGAATTCACAGACCCTTCCCTAAGCTGCAACTTCCAGTTCCCTCCACAAGTCAGTCCAATTGATACAAAGCCGGCATCAATTTGCAAGGGTGTGTGTGCCCATTGCCCTGGATTGCACAGTGCAAATATTACACCGTGCACACATTTCTCTTTATCTGCTGCCAGCTTCTGGTTCGCTGTGGGATGAAAATGCTGCGGTTGTTTGTCTTTTTCCATTCTAACAAACGAGGTAGCAGCTGACTAATTTACTACTTGCTGCTTAGTCTTTTAAAGCTGCAAATTATGAAGCTGTTTTTCATCTGAAATGAAAAATGCCCTCCCGCCTGCTCCCCTCATCTTCTGTTTGTTTGGCTTGATGTTATATTGTCTTTGCCGCTGGCCCTTGGCTATCAATGCATCCGTGATTAGGAAGGCTCTTGGAAGTGTTCTCATTCCGCTCTTCTTAACCAGTAGGTTTTTTGATGTTCTTGCAGGGGGTTTCTCGGAACTGTGCTAGCTCTCCTCATTATTGGATGGTGCAGCCTCTCAGCCTCCAAAATATTCACTTCCGCGTTGTCGATGGAAGGCCAGCAGTTTCTGGTTGCCTACCCCTGTGCTTTGCTCTACGGTCTCTTTGCACTCATGGCTATCTTCTGAGCTTTGGTTTCCAGGCAGACTTTGCTATCTTGTCCATATGTTGGACTGCAGAATCAAAACCCGCCTACAGATAGATCTGATCCAATGCAGAAAGTCATAATAAAAACGTAACTTTAAAATGGAACAACTTATATCAAATAAAGTAATTTTCAATAAAAAACAACTAATAGAATATAATAGTTACAGGTAGGTAGCCGTGTTGGTCTGAGTCAAAGCAAAATAAAAAAAAAATCATTCAGTAGCACCTTAAAGACCAACTAAGTTTTTATTTTGGTATGAGCTTTCGTGTGCATGCACACTTCGTCAGATACACTGAAACAGAATCCACCAAACCCTTATGTCTATTCAGAGGGAGGGGGTGGGGGTGATGGGCTGATGGGAGTGGTAAACCTGTAGATGGCTGTTAACGGCTGCTGATGACTGCAATTGGTCCTGGGGGGGGGGAAGCAAGGGCTGAGGCGCTAAAGAAAGCTTGATCATGCATAATGAGATAAGAATCCAATGTCTTTATTCATCCCAGGTGGCTCCATGGTTTTAAGCTTGGTAATGAGTTCCAATTCAGCAACTTCTCTTTCCAGTCTGTTCCTGAAATTTTTCTGTAATAAAACAGCTGCTTTGAGATCTTGTATAGAATGTCCTGGGAGATTGAAGTGTTCTCCTACTGGTTTCTCTGTCTTGTGGTTCCTGATGTCAGAATATAATAGTAAACAATAAAATTAAGTCTCAAAACAACAGCAAATAATAATTAAGCAGAAATTCACTCTTAACATTTACAATAAATAATGACTAAACTATGATCAATAAAAATAACTGCAAGTCACAATGCATAAAATGCCACAATACATACAAAACCATGTAAAAGGGTCAAATTGAGAGACAATTTGATTGTTTCCTTCCCGCACAGGGGAAGGAGCGTCAAAGCAGTCTCTCCCCAGTGGCAGCACTGCCGGCCATTGAAACAGCATGGCCGCTGGATTTGGCTCCGCCCCCAGCTCCTCCCAACTTTCTGATGTCACGCATGCAATGATGCCCGCCCTCAATTGCCCTCACAAACAGCCCCCTCTGCTGTATTGTGAATTGAGCCTTGTTTTCTCCAGAAGTTTGTCCTTGGCTCAGAATATAATATGTTATTCTGACAAGGTTGCTTTGAAGGAAAACGTACATCAAGGTCTTTTACGTTAACCTCTTAACTCCCAGCGAAATGTCTGTTGATTGCAACGAAGTATGTGGCCAGAATACTTAACCCATCTCTCTTTTACTTGGTGAATAATTGCTCTGTTAGGGCCAATTATCTTCATTTGTTTCTTGCAAACCTTTTATATATTTCCACTCCCACTTCTGGTAGATCTGGAACCTGCTCCTGGATTTGTTTGCTTTGAGGTGGGGAGTGTATTGAATTTCTAGCTGGTTCTTAGCCATGGCTGACGCTGGGAATTGCATTTTCCAGGAGACTATGCGATCATCCACTTACACATAGCACTGTCACCACACCATCATTTCCCGGTGGGAGAGAATTCTCAGAAAGCAGACAACGGTCCCCCCCCCAAAAAAAACCACCTTACTAATTACCAGGCCAATTCAGAATTGAGGTGAGCATTCACTCATTGCTATCTAGCTCATTCAACTCTTCATGATCATAATGTTGATCTGAGGAACAGAATATATAGAGTTTGGAGTGGGGAGTGGAGAGAAAGAATTGTGTCACGTTAAACCCTCTCCATTATGTAATCATTTTTAAAATTAAAAAATGGATAAACAAAGACTGTGTTCTTAGAAACCTCTGTAGTGGTTGGCTAACATTATGATGAACATGAGCCCTCTCTAGCCATTGGCTCGGGTGCTACAGAATGTTTGTGACCATTCCAAATGCTCAGAATTAAGTGGGGAGAGGGAAATGCCAGCAGACAGTGTCTACAGACATATTGGTCTATGAAGTTAATGGAAAGGGAGTAACATTTACATCAACTACTATACCATGCCTGGCTGTGTACTCTGCCATCCATTGCGTTCCCACAGCTGGCGTTAGCCACAATCCATATCTGTTCATCCATATCTGTGACGTTAGCCACACTCTATATCCAGTCTGTCATTCCTTAAGAATTACAGTCATACCTCGGAAGTCAAATGGAATCTGTTCTGGAAGTCCATTTGACTTCCAAACCATTTGGAAAATGAGGCACGGCTTCCGATTGGAACCCGCGTAACCCGCGTCAGACGTTCGGGTTCCAAAGAAAGTTCGTAAACCGGAACACTCACTTCCAGGTTTGCGGCGTTCGGGAGCCAAAACGTTTGACTCGCAAGGCGTTCGACTTCTGAGGTACAATTGTACTATATTTTAATGCATTTCACCCCAAAACCAGCTTCGATCTGAATTGAGAAAAAAGGACAACCTAGCTGTGTTTTAAGCTAGTAAGGTGTACACAGCTTGTGTTGTGAATATTGTCTGGGTTTGAGAGTAGTATGTGAATAGTATACCCTGTGAGCATTTTCTGTAAATGAGTACACAAGTAGGACGAACGGGGTAAGTGCGTGTACATGAATAAGACAGTGTATGATAGAGCGAAGATGGAATGGGCAATGAAAAAGATTCTGCATACAGGAAAATACGCATTAATTTTTGGAGCTATCTACTTCTGTATTCACATCTAAATGTTTTCTGCTCTTCCCCTACCTACCATGCATTAAATCCCATTACCGAAATTAGATTATATGATTTACATTTTATTTGTTTAATGGATGAAAATGAAATAAAACCAGGAAGGGGATGTTAATAATTGCACAGGGAAAGCATTAAGCTGTAAACGTTTGCTTTTAAAAGCATTTTTGCTGAAATGACTTTTTTTTAAAAAAGGCACTGGAAAACTTTGCTTTAAAAAACCCCCAGGAAAAGTAAAATAAAATGTATTTTATAGACGATGGGAAAGGCACATGTATGAATCCTGCAATTCTAGGGACCAGTCCATATATCTTGGGGTTTCCGATGCAATTTCCTTGTGTGGACCCAGGGCTGAGGCCTGGCTGCCGTGCAGCAGAATGAAGCCAAATTTGGATGGGACCATGGTGGAGGTGAGGGCAATAGATGGCCTAGGGCTTGCTGATCAGAAGGTTGGCGGTTCGAATCCCCGCGACGGGGTGAGCTCCCGTTGCTCGGTCCCAACTCCTGCCAACCCAGCAGTTTGAAAGCACGTCAAGTGCAAGTAGATAAATAGGTACCGCTCTGGCGGGAAGGTAAACGGCATTTCCGTGCACTGCTCTGGTTCGCCAGAAGCGGCTTAGTCATGCTGGCCACATGACCCGGAAGCTGTATGCCGGCTCCCTTGGCTAGTAAAGCGAGATGAGCGCTGCAACCCCAGAGTCGGTCACGACTGGACCTAATGGTCAGGGGTCCCTTTACCTTTTATGCTGGAGGTGAGGGCAATAGATGGAGGTAGTAATTCATGACTGGATGGTGCGGTAAGATGTCCTGAGCCAGGACTAGAGGACATGTTGGCTCCACTGGTGTGTTTGCATAGTACTGACCCCCCCCCCGCTCTCCTCCCAGAAGGCAGCAACAGCTGGGAAGTCAGTAATGGCTGCCACCCCACCCCATCCTCTGCTACTGCCAAATTACATGGGCATAACATGTAGTTTGCAATATCCTTTTGCCATCTCAGTTTGATGCTGGCGTCAAGAATGGAAAGGCAAACGTCTTCAAAAGAAGAAAAAACCATGGAACGGAAAAAGGCAAAGCTAACCAGGGCCAGACACGAGCAACTGCAGTTCCACATAGCCGCTGGATTTCACATACTGATTAGAAACGGAATCTTTTTCTCCAAGCACAAGTTTGTCTTGGCGCCTTGTACAAAGAGTTTATTCAAGCATGAGAAATGTGTTTGTTTTTTAAAATGGAATTATTATGATGCTGAAGGATTACATTATGGGACGGGACAACAGGAACATGTTATTATAGCGCCGCATGAGCTAACTGTGAATTTCGGCCCATTGGGTTGCCTTTTCTCTTTGTCAAGACAAATGGTTCTGTAAGCTCCATTGTACTGTACATAATGTACAGCAATGTTTGATTCCAAAATTGCCACTAAACTACCACCTGCTGTCACAGCAGAAACAGCCCTTTGCAGAGCCAAGGTAATTCCTAAATACGTCTCCTGGAAGCCAGAATTGAATCTGAGCATGTAATGTACAAAGCTCACTCTGCCAGTCTATGGGGAAGGAATCGTCAACAAACAATACATCTACAGAAAACCAACCACTTGAAGAATACAAAACAGACTAACGGGGAGCCAGTATACTGAGAGGGAAGCATTTAGAAGGATGGTTTTGACATTATAAAACCGGAGTTTTCCGTCTTTATCCTCCATCTCCTAAGAAAGGACAATAGCTACTGGTTTGTATGAGCTGGGCTGTGCACTGGATTCAGCGAAATCTTCAACCAAATGGGCTGATTTGAGGAAATATGGGCTTTATCCAAATGGGGTGGAGATAGTCAGGGCTTTTTTTCAGCCTGAGCTCACCAGAGCTCAGCCCCAGCACCTCTCAGGTGGGCACCATTGTCATTATCTGAGAACAAGGGAGAAGTTCATGGTGAGTTCCTCTTAGTGTTTTTTAAGTGTCAGGTGTAACTTCAGCCTGAACACAGCAGAGTTTGCGCAGGTTTTTCCGGAAGCTTCTGGCGGTAACGCAAATGACTAGACGTCTGGACGCAGAGTAAACTACAGGATTTATTAAAATAAAGAAAATCCAGAGTTTCTATGTACAGCTTTAGAACTCAAAAACAAAGTAAAATAAATCCTTTCCTCTCTGTCTCTCTCTCAACCGATACAGCACCTCTCCTCCTACACTGACCACACTCACCACACCACACACTGTGCTAGCTTTCACTGATAACAGGTCTCAGTGCTGATATCAACCAATGAGAGTGCAGTTACTAAGGCAGAAGTAGACCTTGGCTTTCTGCCCAGTGTTAATTGCTTGTCCTAGAGTTGATTGTGTGAAGAAGCAATCTGATGGTTTCTCACACTACTAATTTAGCAAAAAAACCCGAATAGTTCCAGCACCTCTTTTTTAAGAAAAACAGCATCGGAGATAGTCCTGGATTGGCATGGTTTGGGTTGGGGCTGCCCTTAGCTATCTAGAGCTGTTGAAGGGCCTGGCATCAGGCAGGAGCGAGAGGCAGGTTTCAAGCGGGAAGAAGGAAAAGCAATGAAAAGATCTAGCTGAGTAAGAGGGCCAACAAGACTAACTGCATCTTCCTGGGAGAAAGTGGAGTTGGGTGGCGGATACCTTTGGATGTTGCAGGTAAAATTTTCCTTAGTATTTTCCTGTTACATGTCTTGTCTACCAAGCACTTGCCAGAGGCACTGTGGCCACATCAGAAAATATTAATTAGGGATTTATAAACCTTTACGGACCTGCATTTCTACAGCACCTCACTTAGTGGGGCCACGACTGCTGCACAGACTTCAGAACTAGATTTATTTCAGGAAGTGCAGGCACATCCTGAACAACGCAGGTCTACAGAGCCAGGCTGTCAGCAGAAGAGGACTAGATGACCATCAGAAACAAAAAAACAAAAAAACATAAGGAAGGTGGTAGTGGGAGGATTCCCTTGCGGTTATTTTGTGTTACAAATTTAAAATCAATCAGCTGATCAATTAACATAACCTTTAATCGTCTGACAGCACTAGGGGAGAAAGAAGAGAGCCGTTTCTGCAAACTCCTCTCCATCTCTCTCTGTAGTGGTGATCATGTTTGAATCAGCAGGGAAATAACAGCCCCGTCAATTTCCTGGCAAGCGGATTTGCAAGCAGTTGCATCACAAATCACACCACATCACTTTGTATGAAGCATGGCCCAAAATTAGCTAGCACCAACATCCATTCCCCATACAGTGAGTAACAAAATTGTTTCATGCCCGTTTAACTCCCCTGCATTCTTTAATTAAAGATTAAAGCCAAACCATTCGTTGTGGGGCTACTGCGAGATTTTAAAATTCGCTTTCCCCCCTCGACGTAACAAATTAATTTACGGACTGAAAGCACTTGCTCTTTCGGGGTATTTTATGTCTACGTCAGAACTATTTAAAACAGAGGAAGCTTCCATAGATTAAATTTTGTGGCGCAAATTATGGAAGCTCTCTGTTGTAGAGTTTTATGGAGCCTTCTGCTCCCATACATGAGTCTGTGTTGCATAGTGACTGTGAACTAGTAGGTTCTGGGATCAAATCCCACCTGCATCTCTGCAAGTTTGGAGATGACTCACCCATGCCAAGGCTTGATGTTTTGAGTGAAGGATCACAATGAATGGGATAGAAGAGGAGGAGAATGCTTCCTGGAAAAGGCAGCACCTGAAAGGTATTGGCAACTGCAGTTTTCAATAAAATGTTCTATTCCCAACATTTCCCCCCCCCCATTGTTTTTTTTTTAAATCCAGTTCCCTTTTCCTCCCAATGCTTGGGGAGGGGAGGGGAAATACGCAATGTTAACTAAACTAATAAACGCTTCTGTATTGATTTTGTGATATCTGAGAACACTTTCCCTGGATAAAACAAGGCATGGCGACATGATTGGTCTGAGCAATTTTCCCTTCTTATGAGGGCCAGTCGATTTATCAGCAGCTTCACAATTAGTGAATGGAGTCTGCAGCATCTAAAAAGGCCCAGATGGCAATAATGTATCAGGGCAGGAAGCCAAGTGCTCCAGATGTTTCAACGGAAGCTGTGGACAGGCTCAATCGGCAGCCTTTTCTCCTAAACAAAAATAGTATCCACTGTTACATGTTTACCCAAGTGCCTTTCGTCATCTTAACACAGCGGCGAGGGCAGCTGTCATTGAGCAATAGCAATCGTTCAGCTTCCATAAATATAAATATACCTGCCAGGTGACCTTCTAAAGCTTCTTCTTCTTATTTTCTTCTTATGCGTTACAGGATGTATTCACACTGTGTGTTGCCCTTCCTCTAATACGTAGGGCATGAAATCCATGCCTTGCTTCTCGCTGTCATATCCTGCTGACTGTTACCCTCTGGTTCAGATTAGTCCCGTCCCCCCCCCCCGGATCTTTCCCAGAATCCTCTGGGCCTTTCTACTTCTTCTTTGTTATTCGGGAGGACAGCTTCCAGATGCGTATGTATAATACACAAAAGGGAATTTGCAGATCTACTCTGTGTACAGCAGGAGATAGCTGCTCTCCAGTGTTTTTCACCCTTTTGCAATGGATTTGAAAGGCAAGGAAATGTATGCAGACCCATCCATGATATTAGCAGCAGTTAGTTAGAATCTCCTTGTTATGGAAATCAGAGGCCAGAGGTGTGGTGATGGGGTAAAGACCTGCTTGCTTAAAATAGCTAAGGGAGGGAAATTAAAATGCTTTCCAGTTCCTTGAAGGCCTCCACTGATGTTTCGGCACACATACAAAAAAGGCCCTGAATAATATGCAAGAAGTTCCAGCAGTTTGCAGAAGGGAAGAGGATGACTGCCGTGGCATATTTGCCAATTACAGATGCCATGAAAGTTAGACCATGTGTTTACTGGCACACAGAAATCAGAAGAGCCCAAAGAGGGAGACACGAATACAGCATTTCCTACTACTAATAATAGCAATTTTACTATTTGTACCCCACCCATGGCATCTGATGCGAGGGCGTTCCATAGGGTGGACGCCACTACTGAGAAGGCCCTCTGTCTGATTCCCTGCAGCTTCACTTCTCTCACCGAGAGAACCGCCAGAAGGCCCTCGGAGCTGGATCTCAGGGTATGGGCTGAACGATGGTGACACAGGAAGACATATTTGGCAGGACCTCTGCTAGTTAAATAATGCTTGCTTTCATCAACCAAAAGGGCAAATGACAACCAGTTAAATTTTAAATGTACCTGCCTACCATGAGGAACTTTTGAATAAGTGGACAGTAGGCCTTCTTAGAAGCCTAGCCATTCATTCAGATCTTCAGTGAAGGGGTTCTTGTGAGCTTCCCCATCATCTGAGGTGGGGTTGTTGGTGAGCAGAGAGAGGTCCTTTTTGGGGATGGTGCCCCAGTTGTGGCAGACTCTCTCCAGAGACATTTGCCTGGCACCTACCTTTCTGTTCTTTTAGCACCAAGTACCCCCTCCCTCCACAGAGCTTTTTAGATACAGTTTTAATCCTACTTCCTGTTTTGTACTTGCTGCTATCTCAGTATTGTCTACACTGACCAGAGTTTCAGAGGACATTTCCAGCGCGAACTGGAATTTCTTAGGATTGAACCTGGGCCCTTCTGCATGCAAAGCAGATATTCCCATCACTCAGCTACAGTCCTATCCCTGGTTTTGTGGCTATGTTTATTATTTTTTGTCTTTATATTTTGATGGTTTGATTATTGTATTTTAATCTTTTGTTGGAAGCCACAGCCAGATGGGCGGGATATAAATAATAAATTGTTGTTGTTGTTGTTGTTGTTGTTGTTGTCCCCCCTCTGTCAAGCACCCAGGAATATGAGTGAACGTTAATGCAAGGAACACCAGACCAAATTGAAGTATCCTTTTTTATGGGGAAGGGAGATTTATGAATCATTATCAAATGTTTTTGTCTAGTCCTTTTGGTCAGGACACAGAAACACTTCCCTCATTTCCGAGATCAGGTCAGCCACTTGCAACCTGGCCAGGTGCGAACATTTCCCTCATTTCCATAGTGACAGTTTGTTTTTTTCTTGCTGAAGATGCAGGGTTAGAAATCAATTTATGAGAACCATCCTGCATTTCCCCCTTCCCAAGAAGATTATCGATCAGGAAAGCAGTTGTCTTTCAAAAGTGCAAGTCAGCAAAGCAGCAGCAAAGCAGGGGGACCAATAGAGCAAATGTCCATTGCAGCATTAGTGCTTAATATATTTTTACCGCACGTTGGGGTGGGAGAGTGCTGGAATCACTGGCATGATTCCAAGTGAACCTTAGAGCAAAAACTTAACACGATGTTAAATAGCTGTTACCTGGGGGGCGGGCAAGAGTAGGGTTAATTGTGTTCCTGACAAGGTTAAAACACCAGCTATGTATTGCATCCATTTCGTATTCACCTGTATGAATTTTTACCCTTTCCACTGCTCCTTTTGTTATCCTTTCACCCATCAATAGGGTCACCGATTTATATTGTGAGGGAGGAAGCCAACCAAGCCCTACTCAGAGTAGACCCATTGAAATTAATGAAGTCCTACCCCTTCGCATTAAAAGCCCTGGAGGGGGAGTGAGAATGGGAGAAAGGGGATGTCAGGCTCATAGCAGCAGAGTCAAGGTATACAGGTGAAACTCGGAAAATTAGAATATCATCGGAAAGTGCATTTATTTCAGTAATGCAACTTAAAAGGTGAAAACCAATATATGAGATAGATGCATGACATGCAAAGCAAGATATGTCAAGCCTTTATTTGTTGTAATTGTAATTATTTGCCTTTAGGCGGGTCAATTATAAATAGAATGTGATTAATGAAATGTAATATCGATGTTTATTTTTGTATTATTGTAAAAAAAATTGTTTTATAACTGTGGAATTTCCAAAAGAAAGCATTTGTAAACATTAAAAGAAAAATAAAAAATAAAAAATTGCATTACTGAAATAAATGCACTTTTTGGCGATATTCTAATTTTCCGAGTTTCACCTGTACAGTACTATGTAGATAATAACAAGGCCAATCTGTCAGGACCCTGGACAGATCACCATGTAAGGTGTTGGCTGAAACTCCGTTCCCTTGTGAAAGCAGGCATAGGCAAACTCGGCCCTCCAGATGTTTTGGGACTACAACTCCCATCATCCCTAGCTAACAGGACCAGTGGTCAGGGATGATGGGTATTGTAGTCCCAAAGCATCTGGCGGGCCAAGTTTGCCTATGCCTGTGTTAAAAGCCTTAGAAAGAGGGCTGGTGTGGCCCTGCTGTTAACTCCTTCCCCTCTAAGGAGCTTTCTTTGTTTATAAAAGGTCATTGCCTGATTCTGCAGCTGTCAGCTCCTTCCTGTGTAGGGACAGTGAAGAATGCCATGTACCGGTAGGTTCAGAGGCGGGTCCACCTCTGAGTTTGATGAATCAGGTAAAGTCACATCTTCCGGATATGGATCCTGGAGTGGATCAGGGTCACTGGGTACCTGAGCTCCCCAGCCACGTCTTTCTTCATCTAAGCCGGAGGGGATTGAGGCTAGAAAACATGACACCATGGCTGGAAGTAAGAAAAATGAAGGTGGCAGGAAGAGAGACACAGAAGGCAACTGACCCCATTTGGTTCTGAACCTGCCTACCCCTGGCTAAGGACCCCAAACAAAACTGGCATGTGGCCACCAACATATGACCCCCCCCCCAAGGGAATGCAAAAAATATAATATGGCTCCTCTGTTTTGGAGATCCTGCAATCATGCAAATCATGGCAGCATGTGTGTGCCAGTGGCCTTGCATTCCTGGGACCATCCAAGAATCTTTCTCCTAATCCCTTCTGTAGCTACAAAGCCCTGGTGCATTTCAGCCCTTTCAGGGCTGACCCTGGAGTCATCAGAAAGTCTTGAATCATTACCAAACATTTCCCCCATGCCACTCTCTAATCAAAGGGGACTGCTATGAATGGCACACGGTGTATTAATGCCTTTGCTTGGTAACGTTTCCTGATGGATCTCTTCCTTGTGGTTCGCTAGAGACCATTTCTCAGAGTAGAATGTTATCGCTCCCACTATGCATGATCAGCAAGAATTTGATACAAGCATTCATCTACAAGCTCTGCTTAGATTCCCTTTAATACACATCGTCAGCGCTTTGCTTATTCCTCATTTGCCCTGCTCCTTGGTGCTATTCCGAGCATGGACCGGGTTTTGCCATCCCTTGACAAGGAAGTGGTGTCTGTAGTTGTTTATTTACATGGCGCAAGTGCCACACGGCAGCCTTGATAGCAGGGGATCCATTGCCAGTTACCTCCCAGGAGCATAGCCAAATCGCAACCAGGATGACCACTTGGGTGAGCCAAACCCTCCCCCTGGGCCTTAGGACCATCTCAGGCCTGCTGTTGCCTCCTCCCATCTCACTTTGGTAACACCTCACAATCCCATTCATCTCCCCTCAGAGTCTTATGCAAGGCTGAAACGATATAAGATAAGAGGGACTACTGGTTGGCATCCTTCAGTTCTCTTATCTCCTGCAGTACTGACAAGCTGCAGGTCAAATTAGGCTACTGGAGGCTCTACCTAAGAACCCCACTAAGTGAGCCTAGACCAGGCATCCCCAAACTGCGGCCCTCCAGATGTTTTGGCCTACAGCTCCCATGATCCCTAGCTAACAGGACCAGTGGTCGGGGAAGTTGGGAATTGTAGTCCAAAACATCTGGAGGGCCGAAGTTTGGGGGTGCCTGGCCTAGACCATTACCTTCATTCTACACAAGGAGTCTTCTAGTGATACAACGCTGCCAGCCTTAAGTTGTGCTAGCCATTCTTCTTCCCGGTAGTTGCTGATTCAGTGCTAAGTACCGTAATTTAATTCACTGAAATTGTAAATGCTTGTATGCATTGCCATGTGTTTGAATTTGATTGGTTGGTAATTGAATTTTAGAGAGTTCTCATGTCACTGGCTAACGTCGGTCATGTGGGAGGTATCTAGTGAAGGAGAGACTCCATTTTATGTGAAGCAAGATGACTGTGTTTGAGAATCCGCTGTGAACAGTGCTAAGTTGAACAGAGTGTTGGGAGTGCTTCTTCTCTGCTTGAAAGAAAGGGAGCAAAGCGGAAGAAGACAGTAAAATGGAAATCTCTCATAGGAGCTGCAAGGCATGGCCTGAGACACAGAAAGTTGAGTGCTGAAGAGAGGAAAAGACTGTTGTTTGGAAGTTAGAAGAGACTGTAAGCCCATGCTTGGATAGACATGTGACTGTAAATATTATGTTTTAATTCATCTGTTGTTGTTGTTGTTGTTTAGTCGTTTAGTCGTGTCCGACTCTTCGTGACCCCATGGACCAGAGCATGCCAGGCACTCCTGTCTTCCACTGCCTCCCGCAGTTTGGTCAGACTCATGTTCGTAGCTTCGAGAACACTGTCCAATTCATCTGTAGGTTTCTGCAAGTAAAGTTTTTGAATGTTAAAGTCTGGACATTGATTTAATTTCCAAAGAAGGGTGTCAGCCATATATACGAACTTCTTAGCTATGTTTTTGCTACCCTTCCTTCAACATTCAGGACCCTTGATCCTGCTTGCCTCCAACCCATCTTCAAACCAGCCTGCCATCTCATAATCTTGACCATTTCTTGTCTTAGACCCCTACCTGGCTAACAACTTGCTCATTCTGTCCTTGGGACTGTGACCCCGTTACCACTTCAGATGCTGATTCTCAGTGAACCTGGGCAGTTTCTCACTTCCAGAGCCATCCAGAGGAAGGTCACAGTCATCTGCTGTGAGGCTGCAACTGCTCTAGGAGGTCTTCACATCCTTTTGTGTATGTGAGTTACCACGGTGGGGCTATGAGAGTTAGATTGTGCTGTGATTGATGCAAGCGCCACAGCCGAATGCTGTGCTATGTCAACTTAAAGGAGATGGCTGTTTTGACTCCATCAGAAGTGTTAACCCCTTGTCATAGAGACTGATGGTTCCTCATGCCTTATTTGGCTGCATCTGGAGAGGGTAGACTAAATGTAGCAACTGAGCTGATTTGAAACTGATTGCGCACAAAGCTAATTGACGGTGGCCACCGGGCCTTGTGATCTGAATATGTGATCTGAATTTCCAGCATTGATGCAGGTTCAATTTCCCCGTAGCAATATCTTCTACACTCCCAGCCTATGTCACATCTGCCACATGAACATATGAAGTTGCCTTACACTAAGACACATTGCCTGGTATTGTCTACCCTGACAGCCAAAGGCTCTCTGGGGAGTCAGCCCACGGCTTTCTCAGCACCTGCTAGCTGAGATCCTTTAACTAGAGATGTTGATAATTGAATTTTTATACATGCAAAGCATTCCTATTCCTGAACATCCCCAAAGAATGACTTCTCCCAATGATTTCTGCAGATTGTAGTCATGGTGGTGAGGGGTCCCCCCTAGTTTTCTACCCACCCACCCCAAACAACAATTCTCAGGCCACCCTAGGATGAGAGAAGGACTGTTAAACTAGTTTAAGTCTGTAGTGTGGATATGCCCATGATGTTTTTCCTATATAGGATCCATTGATGCAGCTGATAAGCCAGGCTACAGAAAACATCAGGTGTGTTTTTCACAACCTCCATCTGGTGAAAATATTGCAATGTTTTCTTTTATATTCCACCTGGAGGCTTTAATTCTGGCCTTCATAACATCAATGATTGACAGATAGATACAAAGCAAATTGCTTGTTTCTATTTCATAGAAGGTTGTTTCCGGGTTGCCGGTTTTTTTAAAGATAGGTAAAGGTAAAGGGGCCCCTGACCATCAGGTCCAGTCGTGTCCGACTCTGGGGTTGCGGCGCTCATCTCGCTCTATAGGCCGAGGGAGCCGGCGTTTGTCCGCAGACAGCTTCCGGGTCATGTGGCCAGCATGACAAAGCTGCTTCTGGCGAACCAGAGCAGCACACGGAAACGCCGTTTACCTTCCCGCCGGAGCGGTCCCTATTTATCTACTTGCACTTTGATGTGCTTTCGAACTGCTAGGTGGGCAGGAGTTGGGACCGAACAACAGGAGCTCACCCCATTGCAGGGATTCGAACCACCGACCTTCTGATCAGCAAGCCCTAGACTCTGTGGTTTAACCCACAGCTATATATATATATATATATATATATATATATATATATATATATCCTAATTCTTTGCATCTGGAAAACGAGGTCAGTTTTGTAAGAACAATCAGTCTGTCTCCAAATCTGATTGCTCAGTACAGTGCAAGCAATTTTTATCAGCAATTTATAGGGGAAAGCAAGAGCTTATGGCTTGAGTAGTAGAATTCAGTATACAATACGCAAATTTTATGTGTGTGATTGTGTATACAAGATGCATAGCTCTTGCTGCAGCTGTATTTGCAGACTGAAAGCATCAAGCCAAAATAATGTTCTGAAGATAGATGTTTAACCATTCCCCCCCTGCTCCTCCTCCCCCCCCAACACATGCGTCTAGTCAAATAGCCTAGGAACATGACAGAACTATCAGCACTCTTCAAAGACACACAATAGGTTCTGCAATTCACATCCTATGAAATAACTTCCTATATCCTCTTTTTATTCGGTCGCACAGATAAGGGTAGATTTGCAAAACTACATTTATTTGTTGGGGTGTGTGTGTGTATATTTTGTAATGAGGGAATGCCACTGATTGCAGAACATTCCACCCCCCCTCCCATCTTTGATAAAAGAAGTGGGGCCCACTCTCTGGAATGGACATTGGTCATATTGCTATACATCAGAGGTGGGGGGACCTTTTTCAAACCCAAGGTTCTCTTCTGGGCAACCTTTTGGGGGCTACAGGCCAGGAGTGTGAACAGAGCAATACATGTGGATTTTACCTTGGTACATTAGGCTTGTTTCTTCACACTTATGGATTCCTCTCTATCCTATATAGAATAGAATAGAATAGAATAGAATAGAATAGAATAGAATAGAATACTTTATTGTCATTGTACATAGTACAACGAAATTGAATGCCATCCCATAAAAAAACAAAATAAAAACACAATTACAGCCACACACATACACACACACCCATCACAACTCCCCGGGATCATATTATTTAGTTACAGCATTTAAGATGGTTATAGCTCTTGGATAGAAACTGTTTTTTAATCTATTGGTTCTTGATTTAATTGTTCTGTATCTCTTGCCCGAAGGCAATGGTGCAAAAAAGACTATATCCAGGATGAGATGAATCCTGTGGAATATTATTTGCTTTTTTAAGGCAACGGGAGTTGTATAGTTCTTCCAGAGATGGGAGAAGATGACCCATAATCTTTTGGGCTGTGGTTGCAACCTTCTGGAGCACTTTCCTATCCATGATGTAGGCAAGCAAGAAGTATCTGAGTTCAAGGACCCATTCCAAGGTGAGGGGAGAGAGACTTTGTGCTGGTCATCAGGCAATGGTGCTTTCCACCTGGCTTGCCCCACCCTCCAGCCCCAGGAGCCTTCAGAATGGAGTTGCAGCCATGGGCATTTGTGTGTAGGTGTCTTTTAATGAACTGAATAGAGTGGAAGATTATGAGTTATAGGGGTGAGGAGACTGTGTATGAATTCAACAGGGCTTAGTTTGTTTGTTTTTGGTTGCTATTTTGTTAAAGTTATTAATCAGTGGTGTTTTTTTTTTCTGGGGGGAAATGTGGGGGAACTCACCACGAAGTTTGCTTGTTTGTAGGGTTGCCAGACTCAATAGAGGGCAGGACTTCTGTGCCTTTAATTGCCCTGCTCTCTTTTGAGTCTGGAAACCTTAAAGAGAAACCAGCAGACCCTTTGCTTGGAAATTAAACAAAGGGTCTGCTGGTTTCTCTTTAAGGTTTCCATACTCAAAAGAGAGCAGGGCAATTAAAGGCACAGAAGTCCTGCCCTCTATTGAGTCTGGCAACCCTACTTGTTTGTTTGTTTATTACGGGCCCAGTTGCAGTGCTGCAACACCACCCCCACCAATGTAAGATATGATTAATGAACTCAAACAGACAATGATTTGGATTAGAAATGACCACAACTTGATTACAGATATCACTGGATTTTGGCTCAGGCATTAGGTATATAGCCGTTCTAACCCCCCAGACAAAAAATAATGATTATTTCATTTTTTTAAAGGTAAGGGAACTCAGTTCCCCCGGGTTCCTTCTAAAAGAACAACAAAATCCCCTGTTGTTAATAATGTTTTATAGATTATGAATGCTATAGTGTTGTGTATACAGTCAGAGGACAGGAAAGACATGCATCTCCTGCAACCTGCATGGAACATATAGTTGGAATTCCACTTTCAGTTCCATCTCTGGATCTGTAGCTACAGATTTCTGCAGAAAACACATCTGCTGTGTGTGTTGTTGTTGATTAAGTACAGTCGCTTCTCTTTCTGCAGCTGCTCCTTTAATATTTCAACGTGCGTGCTTCATCTAAAATGCCCCTGATGATATGAGTTCATTCACAGTTAGCTGAATCCTGTAGCATTTTGTTGTCGTTTCGGCTACATAAACACAGTCGTTTTTTGTGCATAGGTGTTTTACTCACAGGGAGGCAGATATGGCATGGAAAGGTTAAAGCACAATGAGAACGCAGATGGCTTGGCTCTCAGAGATCTGTGTTTCATTCATGAACATGAAAATGGCTTGGCACACGAGAGTTCACCAGCCTGCGAATGCACATTAATGTAATCATGACTGTGGAGGTGACTTGAGTCAGTCTTGCAAATCTTCCATGCCTTTAACAACAACCTAACATGAAGTTCAGCAGGTGAAGCTTTCCCAAAACTGTATTTACTGGTAACTAAAATCTTTCCCTGGTGATTTCCTGTGTGTGCAGCCATTAAAGGCTCCTTCCACCCAGCCAACCCAATTCAGCAAAAGTGTGCTGGATTATTGAGCCACCGTTCTATCAGGTCGGGATGCCAAGCTTATATATTTTTTCTTAACAGATGTAACCCTGAAGAGTACAAATTAAGTGACTATCCCGCTGAAATCAAGGTGGAACACTTTCTTTTGTTTTGTTTCTCTCAGGGGAAGAATGCAAAAAGGCAATGCAGGGAACATAAGAACATAATCCCTGTGCTAGAGCAGACATTACAGATAAAACAGGGATCGCTTCACCACAGTGATTATATTCAGTGGTACCTTATAGTGACCGTAATATAATGCATCCTCTGTGCCAAATGGTTCGTTTACTGCTGCTCTCCCAGAGAGAAGGAATTAAGTCAGAATTCACTATACTGTAAAGCAGTGGTTCCCAACTTTTTGGGTACCATGATAGACAGGTCCAAATTTCGTATGGTGGTATTGGTACTTGGTATGGTGGCCCATAGATTAATTGTCACGCGAATTTTAGACCATAGGTCTTTGGCAGCCTTCATCTAAGTTCACTCAACTTGAGCCATCCATGCAAACAAACAAAACAAAAACCCAACTTGAAATATTTATTGTACCCACAAAGGTATTCATGGTTTTGCTTAAGGGACTATAAAAGGTACCCCCAACCTTCGGCCCTCCAGATGTTTTGGACTACAATTCCCATCATCCCTGACCACTGGTCCTGTTAGCTAGGGATCATGGGAATTGTAGGCCAAAACATCTGGAAGGCCGAAGGTTGGGGGTGCCTGGACTATAAGAACACCAACCATCAGATTGCAAGATATTGCTTCATAAGCTACAAAAAAAAATTCTAAAAATGTATGATTACACAACTGTAGTTTGTTGTACAGTTTGTTAAGGGTGTTGTGAGTTGTTAGGAGAGCGCTATTCCTATCACGGAGCTACGGTTGCCAGAGTGGTTTAACAATCCCTCTTCCTAGGGAACTCTGGGAATTGTAGCTCTGTGAGGGAACAGGGCTATCCTAGCAAGCATTATAATATGCCAACAAAACAAAAAAGCTGTAAGAGGTATTTATCATACCCACCAAGGATTAAAAGTTCTTGTTATTTTGGGGTTTTTTCTAAAGCCCACGCAGTCCAATTGCACAGGCTTCCTGACCCACTTGTTGGGAATCACTGCTGTAAGGCCTTTTTGTGCATCATAGTAATTGCTTTGCTAGATCAGACCCAGCATCCACCAAATAGTACCTGGTTTCCAACAGGAGCCAATCAGATGCCTCTGTGGAGTTCATAAGAAGATGTAATAGGAGCAGAATCAGCCCCTGGTGCTTTTCCACCCCCGAATGTCCATTACTGTGGCGAAAGCAAATTAACTGATACAAAAACTGAAAGTGTGTGCAGAAGTAAACCTGAGATGCAATTCTTATTAGTCGTCAATAGTCCTGATGCACACTCTGAAATAAAAGCTACGGGTTTTAAAGAAATCTGCCACACAGAGCACATATCTTTTGGAAGCTGCAGTTGGAAGTGGAAAATAATGGCCAATTCACTTACCTTTGTAATGGAAATTGATGGAAAGTAGGCTCACAAGGGATAATTAGATTGATGTTAGCTTTTTTCATTTTAAATGGGCTAGACAGTTGTTTTGCAAAAAAAAAAATGATTGCAGTAATTATAGGCAAACACGTGACATGCTAGCATGGGAAGACACTATTTTAAGCTGGATAAACTCAAAGAAAGGAAATTGAGTATTTAAATAAACTGCAAAATATGTTGCAGGCAAAATTTAGCTTGAACTTAAGTATGTTTTGTGTTTAGTCTCCCCCCATTTTTGCTATATTCTCAGCCTTACGTGACTTTTAACAATATGCATTTGTGTGTGTGTGTGTGTGTGTGTTTTAATCACAGCTCATAAAGGCAAAGGGGGGTAAGTTAAGCAGATTAATCATGCAGGGAATCAATTTATGTCACAACAGAGTTATATTCGATCAAAACAGATACAGCTAAGGAAAAACCCCACAAAGCTTTTTCTATAAATTCATAAAATTATATGTACCACCTCAACAGTGCTCTAATATCTAGTATCATGCAATTGCTTCCAAAGTCAGGGTATATGCTTTTAGCTTACTGCATTGACAATTGTGAATTATTCCTACAATAAACAGGAATGCTTTGTTTTTAAATGTTGGGAAAAGGGAAACATAACTTTGTTGCCCACGTTATAATGTCCTTGAAACAGTATCTTGTATTGCAGAGGTCTTTAATAATTGGTATTTGGGTGCCCTCAGTTGGTAAAATAGAGCTGGCGTATTTGTCCCCCAAGGAACCCTGCTTTTCCAAGATCACTGGTGATTCTTCAATGGGAATATCAGTGATCTGCCATCTTTGGGGCCCGGATCCCGAATGGCAGGGCATACATTTTTAAAGTATATAGATAAATTAGTGATGACATATAGATTTCCCTTGAAGACAACCAAACCTACAGTTAGCAATCAATATTTCCTTGTTATGTGCAGTGACAGGTGAATGTGGAGTCCGTTCTCAGTTCACATAAAGCAAAGCTGAGTTTCAGTAGACCTTGTCATCATCCCCAGGGAAGTCAGGACACTCCTTCAAATCCTCTGCAAAGAAGATTTTCCCTAACAGAACTGCTTGAACTGGACTGAAATCCTCCGCCAGCCATAGATCTCAGTAAAACCACAATCTTACACATGTCCCCTCAGAAGTAAGTCCCATTATTTCAATTAGGCTTATTCCCAAGTAAGGCATGGAGAACCTCAGGCCCTCCAGACCTCTCTAGGTGGCCCTTGGGTTTCTCCCCAGGCTACTCACTCTCTCGCTGGCCCTGCTACATGTTCTCCTTGGACCCCGTTGCATGGCTGGAATGTGTTTGTGACCCGAGACAATGCCTCTTGCTTGCCTGGATGAAGGATGAAGAGGTAGGGGGTGTAGACATATCTGGCCCCACCTACTTTTGCCTCTGGCCCCACCCACCTCTGGCATGCATTTCTCAGAAGGCTGACCAAGAGAGAATGCAACCTTTTGGCTGAAAATGGTCCCCTCCTCAGCCCTCCATTATTGGACTGCAGCTTTATGTGAACTGAGAAAGGACTCGCAATCTGGGGAACCGGGTTCGTGTCTCCGCTCCTCCACATGCAGCTCCTGGGTGACCTTGGGCTACTCACACTTCTTTGAAGTCTCTCAGCCCCACCCACCTCACAGAGTGTTTGTTGTGGGGGAGGAAGGGAAAGGAGAATGTTAGCCGCTTTGAGACTCCTTAGGGTAGTGATAAAGCGGGATATCAAATCCAAACTCTTCTTCTTCTAAATAGCCTGGGGCAAATAACTCATTCTCTGGACAAAACTGGATTTGATGTTAATTGTACAAACACAATGAACTCCTGTGCATTTTTCGTGAGGTAAGTAGCAGCCAAGGGGGACCCGTAATCCTGCTACTCCTTCCATGGTCCTGATGGAAACCACCCCTCCCCAAGTTGCTATTAGCATTGGCAAGGAAGCAACACTGTGGTAGGGAAGAGCCACAGAACTGCCTTCCTGACATTGCTGCAGCTCACCTAGATGGGACTTGGGGGGGGGGGCAGGGAACAGAGCGGTGCTGCGATCGGAGCTCTGTGGATGCACCAGCCTTATCCGGAGGTAAGTTGCAGTGATGCCAATGTCAGGAGTGTGGCTTCATTTTAGTAAACTTTCCGCTGTTGGATGAAAGCCTCTGCTGGAAGCATCTTGCTGTTGCTCATGTGCTGTGGCTTCTATTGACCTAAGAGAAACATACACACGAGTTCCATTCATGCCAATGATGTCCCATCTAGCCTGGCCTTCAGAGAACAGGCTGGAGGAGCTCTAGAGTAAATATCAGCCCAAGTCAAATCTGAAGCTCCAGGTGCAGCTTTGCGCATTCTCAAGCATGGCGCAGGTGTTGCAGGTCACTGCAGCAGCTCCCTCGCCATCACCCTTACAAACCCCGCTGTTTACAAGTCCTGTTCACAATGTCCTGGTCACGAGCTCCCAGGGGTTGCAATATTTATTAAGTTTAAACTTAATAAGCTCAGTTCTTACTGAGTTCACACCCTGAGCAGAATCACCACGCCTTCCTCCTCCTATGGCAAACCTCATTTCCCAGTATTAATATTTCTAGCACGATTACAAAACAACCTACCCTGCAACTATATTGTATCAACAGAGTCGCAGCTGTGCCTCTGAACATAGCTCTTTTGATCTCCTTCCGCCTTTCCCCAGTTTTCCAATCACTATGAATTAGGTCAATCATTTTGCTTTCCCGAACTGAAAAGACTGGAAGAAATCCTTTCAACCTCAGGCAAAATGCTGGCAGGCAACATGTTTCCTTTCAGAAAATATTATGCAAGTTATTGAGTCATTGATTGCAAATTTTACATGAAGCTTTTTCGTTGTTGTTTTTTTTTACTAAGAAGCTGTCAGCTTCAAGACTTTCTGGCAAGTGTTCTTGTGCAGTTCCCTATTACTCTATATTATATACAGCACAGGTTCTCTCTCTAGCATTCAGGTGCACAGCACTTAAATACTGGAAGCAATGGAATAGCAAGCCATGGGAGAGTGGTGAGGATCCACTCCATCTGCAATACACCTCTGTTAGCTAACTTCAGTTTTTGGCGATGAACAGATATACTACTGTGAAGCAAATTAGAGTAGAGACCCTCTGCCATCTTGTAGTTTTAAAATGGTTGCTCCATGCATTGATCTTCTTTTGTTAAAAAGAAACCATTTACACAGCTAAAAAGAAAATAATGAAAATAAATGGCTCAACAGAAAAGGGCATGCATAAAATAATAATAATAAAAAAATAGGGTGACTCATGGGGTTCACAATATGGTCTTGGGAAACTGCTCTTGGAAGTGTCTAAGGAGGCCACCAGGTTGGGTCACCCAAGTATGTGGTTCCAGAGTCTGAACTGTCCATGAACTGTCAACAGCAGTATTCCAGATCTCAGAAACCCCTGACTGGGACTTTAAAAGGCAGCTTGATTGCAATTCTCAACCCTTCATGCAGCTTCTCAGTGTGCTATCCATGGTCCTGAACTTCTGGCTCACTCTTGGAAGTGCTTGCTTGATCCTATTTCCTAACAACAGATGCCTTATATATAGTGGGTGGTGCTGTGGTCTAAACCACTGGGCCTCTTGGGCTTGCTGATCGGAAGGTTGGCGGTTTGAATCCCCGCAACAGGGTGAGCTCCTGTTGCTCTGTCCCAGCTCCTGCCAACCTAGCAGTTTGAAAGTACACCAGTGCAAGTAGATAAATAGGTACTGCTGCGGTGGGAAGGTAAATGGAGTTTCCGTGCGCTCTGGTTTCCGTCACAGTGTTCCGTTGCGCCAGAAGCGGTTTAGTCATGCTGGCCACATGACCCAGGAAGCTGTCTGTGGACAAACGCCACCTTCCTCGGCCTGAAGCAAGATGAGCATCACAACCCCATAGTCGTCTTTGACTGGACTTAACCATTTTAAACTATATAGCTACCTTGAAGGTCCTGGCATGGCTGTAAGGCCATGTGAAATGCATATGGACCTGATTCTGCCTTTGTCATGGACAAAAGGTCTGTATGTTGCCCTCCCCTCATTTCTCCAAGCTGACTTGAAAAGGATGTGTGCAAACAGAGAGATGCGCAAACTGGGATGACTAATGCAACCTTTTAATGGTGAGAATGAAGATTGCTGCAAACATGACACATTGCCTTCTAAGAAAATTTATGTTTAACCTAATGTGTGAAGTGACAAGGTTTTCAGGCTGTGAATTCGTGGATCAAGCAGTTGTGTCAAACAAAAGAAAACAAACTTTCCTATTTAGTTTTTTGGGGGGGAGCAGGAGGAATTCAAAGGTCAGGAGGGTAGCAACACAAGGACAGGCTTTTTCTGTAGTGGCTCCCCATTTGTGGAATACTCTCCCTAGGGAGGTTTGCCTGGGGCTTAAAAATATATTATGAAATATATAATGAAACATTCCATTTCAACCAGGCCTTTGGCTGATTAATATTCTAGACTTTGGCCCTCCAGATGTTTTGGACTACAATTCCCATCTTCCCCAACCACTGGTCCTGTTAGCTAGGGATCATGGGAGATGTAGGTCAAAACATCTGGAGGGCCGCAGTTTAGGGATGCCTGTTCTAGAGCTTTTTAAATATGTCTGTTATTGTTTTAATTATTTACTTGTGTTTTTTATCTTATTTTATTCTGTGAACCACCCTGAGATCAGTATATAAAATTTAATTACAGGTGAAACTCAGAAAATTAGAATATCATCGAAAAGTGCATTTATTTCAGTAATGCAACTTAAAAGGTGAAACCAATATATGAGATAGATGCATGACATGCAAAGTAAGATATGTCAAGCCTTTATTTGTTGTAACTGTAATTATTTGTCATTAGGCTGGTCAATTATAAATGGAATGTAATTAATGAAATGTAATAGCGATGTTTATTTTTGTATTATTGTAACTATTTGTTTTATAACTGGAATTTCCAAAAAAAAGCATTTGTAAAAATGGAAAGAAAAATAAATAATAATAAGTTGCATTACTGAAATAAATGCACTTTTCAACGATATTCTAATTTTTTGAGTTTCACCTGTAATAATAATAATAATAATAATAATAATAATAATAATAATAATGATATTTGCTATGGACAAGAACACTTTTACTGTAACATCAACTCATCTTAATCTTAAGCAAGTTCAAATTATAATGAAGTTTTCACAGCCAATTGCCAATTGCTATTGAAAAGCCCATTTTCCTTCTAACTTAAAAGTGCTTCACTAATTTATCACCTCATTTAAACTCGCTAAGAGTAGGATTTTACTGTGTAGCCAGAGTGTCCTTTGTTACCTGTTCTCCTGGGTCTGCGCTCAAGGTAGCAAGTTCTGGGTAATTGTATGAAGATGTCCCCTCTTTTGTTTTGTGCAGATGCCATGACATTCATGTGAAAGGATGGCTTTTTAAGGCAGCTCTAGCTGAAGAGCTCAGGCAAAGTGGGCCAATTAGGACTCTCAGATTACATATCCCTGGAAACTCATTACTTCAGTTTCATTTAGCAGATCTTTGGGTTGATATCAGTGTATAAAGTATCCCCAGTTGGAAGCTGTTTCAGATGCCATAGCTTCCAGGGTTCAGGGCTATTTCTTTGTTCAGCTCAAGCTTGTTTATTTGCTCTTTTGAGAGACTATCTAGGTGGCTGAATAATGAGAGCCTTCCAGGTAGAAGGAAGCTTGATCGTTTCCCCCTTATTAAGCAGCTGCACTCCCAGCTGGGTTGTTTATAAGAAATGAAAATGATGCCTTAACTTCCAAATCTTTGCATGATGACCAAGGTTGGCACCATAATCAGCTTCCAGACGTCACAAAAGACGAATGCTGGCGGCTGTCTGAACTCTGGATCATAAAAGACCACCGATGCCATAATACAGCATAATGATACATCTCTAATCAGACTATTCAGTGCTACCAAAGGATCTCTTAAAAGTGAATCATAACTTGCTCATTTGAATTCAAATGAAGCCCATCTTAGGCAAACCACTTCCGTGTGAGAACATATTTGCAACAGACCATAGAAACAATGCCATTATTTTAGAAGCACAGATGATAGTCAACAGCGGGGTGTTCACTGAACTATGAGGGGAACATGTTACGCTCTATAAAAGAAAACAAATACAGAAGAGCAAACCATTACTTAATGCGCATCATTCGGTAACTTTGAGCCCCACTGGATTCAACAAAGGTTCCACCTTTCTCAGATGGGATAGCACTCCCTGCGAGGACTCAGGTTCACAGCTGGATCTGAGGAATTCTGGAATTCTATAGTTGGTAGCTACCTTGAGCATCTCACTGAGGAAAGGTAGGGTAAGTGTGCAAGAGAGCCAGTGTGGTGTAGTGGTTAAGAGTGGTAGACTCGTAATCTGGGGAACCGGGTTCGTGTCTCCGCTCCTCCACATGCAGCTGCTGGGTGACCTTCGGCTAGTCACACTTCTCTGAAGTCTCTCAACCTCACTCACCTCACAGAGTGTTTGTTGTGGGGGAGGAAGGGAAAGGAGAATGTTAGCCGCTTTGAGACTCCTTTGGGTAGTGATAAAGCGGGATATCAAATCCAAACTCTTCAATCCCACAGACACCTACTTGGTAGTAAGTTTATATTGTGATCTTTTCAGCATCAGGTGAGGAACCTTCCCCCTGACGTTTCAAGACTATTTAAATATTTCCGGTGATTATTTTGGCTTTATATATTTATTTAGTTTTGTACTGCGGTTGGTTTTATTCTGGGTTTTGTTTTTTTGAACTTTTGTTGATTGTTTTTATGGGGTTCGTTGGTTTGGTTTTTTTTTTTTTTTTAAGGCTTTTATCGTTCATTGCCCAGAAGACATTGTGAACTGAGTGGCGTACAAAGTGGGAGTAAATAAGTGAGTAAGTTCCACTGAAGTCAATTTGATTTACTTCTTAGGAAACGCGGGTTGTAAGGCTGCAATCTGAAGCACACTTAAACTGCATCTGACTCCTTTTAAGTGTTGGACTTGCTTTTCTAACGTACTTGTGAGTGTGATGCAGAAATGTTGAACTCTGACGAAATCTTGACATTAGTAGTAGTTTGTACTCTAGACTTATGACGAGTGTGTGCGCATGGTTTTGTACCTTTCACAACAATATTGTAGTATTTGTGGTCTTAAGGGTAGCTTAAAGCCTACACCTTGTTCCCACTTATCACTGTATGCAGCATTTCAACAATCCCTGTTTTTCCAAGGCAGGACTGATTATTTCAAACTCTTCCAGCAGAGTTGATTTCTACAAAGCTGGGGTGTTTTGCAGGTGGGGTTTTCATTTGTTTCTCTCTTGTGAATACATGCCACTTTCTTTTCTCAGTATTCCTTTTGTATTTCAGTCAATATGTGGCAGCAAGTCATCAGGAGACTCTGAAAGGCTGTTTTCTCTTCCCCTCTTCCTCTCAATATCTACATCTTTTGTGCTTCTGCGGCACCTTTTATATATGGGTTCAGATACATTTTCTGCTCAAGAGCCCATTTAAAGTCCTATGTGGCCTTGGCTATACAAGAATTCTGATGCGGGTCATTGGAAGCAGTGAAACACAAGCTTATCCTATCTTTGTCTTTCTCTCTTCATGGTAATCTGTTTACGTCTCATGTTTCTGACCTAAAACTAACGCGAAGAGGCACAAATCTTTATTCACACAAATGTGTGTGAAACCTCTATTGTAATGCTTGTCATTTAGATTAAAAACCACCCACACTAAGGTCCATGCCATGTGGGTCATTCTTGTCTTTAAGTGTTTACAGTACTGTTTGCTCTATGCGGTGGGAATAGGGTTGCCAGATTCAATAGAGGACAGGACTTCTGTGCCTTTAATTGCCCTGCTCTCTTTTGAGTCTGGAAACCTTAAAGAGAAACCAGCAGACCCTTTGCTTGGAAATTAAACAAAGGGTCTGCTGGTTTCTCTTTAAGGTTTCCAGACTCAGAAGAGAGCAGGGCAATTAAAGGCACAGAAGTCCTGTCCTCTATTGAGTCTGGCAACCCTAGGTGGGAAGGAATAAGGAGCTCATCTTAGGTCCAAACTATAGGGTACATGCGAATGTATGTAATGGTGGGGCTGGTAGACTCTTTTGAATGGAAAAACTGTTGCCAGAGCATGAAATTTGAAATGGAGGAATTGTGGGAAGAGGCCACAACACCTTCTCTCCTTGGCACACCCTTCCCCCCCCCCTCACAGAGTCCAAAATGCAATATGCAGTCAGATTTAAAATATTATGGGTGCATGTGTGGGCAGCAATTTGGAGTGGGGAAATAACAGGCTGGGAAATGGTGAGGCCCTCCCTCCCATCTGCCTCCTCTCTGCTGCTGATCCCAGTAATTGGAAGTGGCTTTTATCGGTCAAGGTGGTCTGTCATTCTGCAGCTCGTCAGCATATTTGCATGTAGCCCAAAGTTTTGTCAAGGCCAATAGCTAGCATCGTAAATCCGTTGAGGGAACAGCAAAATCAGGACACTGTAACTCATGTCGTTTGGGGCTTCCTTTATTTGCAGCCATTTACCGGCTTATCATCTTCAACTGGATTTCACTCTCCACGATATCCATCCTTCCATTTGATCGCCCCATTTGACTGGTTGCTTTTTAATTGTGGATCTTCCATCCTAATTTATTTCTCCCGTCTGAAACCTTAGACCGAAGCAATCTCTGCATTCTGCCCTCCATGCATGTTTTGTTTGTAGGGGGTTTGCCGCTCACTCGACAATTACTCTTGCTCAGATTAGGATGGAACCTGAGCCGAAATGCAGCTCCGCGCCATATCTGTGTGCAGCCACACGGAGCCAGCTTCAGTCTTGCCAGTTAATACTACCACATCCATCACCAGGCTAAGAAATGCTCCCATTTACTGCTGTGACACCTCCGACCTTTTCATATGCCTTTCTCATTTATGCACTCATTTCACAGTTCAGCTGCTCTCTTTGAAGAAGGCGGGATACAAAATGCTCCCATGCCACGAAGTCCCTTTCAAATCCGTTCCATTACCGAATCAGCAATGATCACTTTCTCTACTGTCTTCCCTAGCAAAGAGCAAGGAATCAATGTGATTAGGTCCAAGATATAGTCATACCTGTTGCTCAAATACCACCACGTTCAGTGGGGGGCTGCTTGTGACACTGCTCAGCTGTGTTATGGATGCCCCTGAATATGTATGGGTGGTTGGGTGCATCCCACATGTAATAATAATAACAATAATAATTTTATTTATACCCCGCTCATCTGGCTAGGTTTCCCCAGCACCCTGGGTGGCTCCCAACAGAATATTAAAAACACGATAAAATATCAAACATTAAAAACTTCCCCAAACAGGGCTGCTTTCAGATGTCTTCTAAAAGTCAGATAGTTGTGGCTGCAGCACATCCAGAGAAGTCTTGATTGACCGTCAGGTGTTAAAAGCTTGAAAATGTGCTACCATAGTGCATTTTCACCAAATATCAATCTCAAGAGTGCTGTGAGTTTGAAGTTGGTTGCTCTGGATGACCTCCTTGGAAGAAGAAGAGTTTGGATTTGATATTCCGCTTTATTACTACCCGAAGGAGTCTCAAAGCAACTAACATTCGCCTTCCCTTCCTCCCCCACAACAAACACTCTGTGAGGTGAGTGGGGCTGAGAGACTTCAAAGAAGTGTGACTAGCCCAAGGTCACCCAGCAGCTGCATGTGGAGGAGTGGGAAAACGAACCCAGTTCCCCAGATTACGAGTCCACTGCTCTTAACCACTACACCACACTGGCTCTCAGTGTGGGATCCTTCCCATCACTGACTTTAAGATTTCTGAATGTGAATGAGGTCTCTATCAGTATAGGTTCCTGAGGGATACTTGATCAGAGCACTGACATTCTTAATAACTGGTGACTGGGACTGGCCACTGAGACCACATAACACTGGTCCTGAAAGATCTACATTGGCTCCCAATATGTTTCAGCCCCAATTCAAAGTGTTGGGGCTGACTTTTAAAGCCCTAAACAGCCTTGGCCAAGTACACCTAAAGGAGCGTCTCCACCCCCATCATTCTGCCCAGACACTGAGGCAGGGCAGTCTCGAGCAGGTCGGGCGCCCTGGCGCTGAGGTGCGGCGATCGCTCCGGCGCTCCCCCCCCTCACAGAGCGCAGCATGGCTTCCGTGCAGCTTTGCCACGTGGTGCCCCGCCTGCCGGCCTGGCGCCCTGGCACCCCGCGCCACCGGAACTATACCTAGAGCCGGCCCTGCACTGAGGTCCAGCACCAAGGGCCTTCTGGCGGTTCCCTCACTGTGAGAAGTGAGGTTATAGGGAATCGGGCGGCGGGCCTTCTCGGCAGTGGCATCCGCCCTGTAGAACGCCCTCCCGTCAGATGTCAAGGAAATTGACAACTATCTGACTTTTTGCAGACATCTGAAGGCAGCCCTGTTTAGGGAAGTTTTTAATGTTTGATATTTTATTGTGTTTTTAATATCCTGTTGGAAGCTGCCCAACAGGGTGGGATTTCACTAAGTCTTATTCAGAATAGATCTATTGAAATTAATGGACCTAACTTAGAATTGTTCAGTGCCTAGCCTTGTATTTCAATGGGTCTGTTCTGAGTAAAACTTAGTTAAATATCACCCATGGTTCAGGAAAGGAGGATGGCTCTTCTCCTCACTGAGGGAAGTGGTAATCCAGGGAAAGGACCACATAGGAGGCATCGAAGAACCTTGGGTGCCACTGGCAACAGGAGCCACAGAAAGGTTACCCAACTGTGTCCAACCCAACAAGAGACGTTCTTGCCCTTAGGAGCATGTATGGCCAAGATGGCACATTGCCTGCTTGCTTTATCCATCAAACAGTTGATCTGATCCTTTCACTGAGCTACGATTCCCTAAATATTTTTTCCTCACTATACCATCAGCATTTTAATTATTCATCTAATTTGTCCAACCCTTCGCCCCCCACCCTGCTTTTTTTAGTTTACTAAATTTATCCCACTTTTCCTTGAGACATATTGTCAAATGACCTTTTGCACTTGTCTCATTTCATTAGGATTGTTACTTATAGCTTTTGCCAACACGACTTTGTCTTGTGCTATTCTGACTTCATTCAGAACATTATTTCACATCCACCTCACTCATAACATTATTTTCCGCCTCCAAAGCATCATTGCTGAGGTAATGTGTATGTGTTATTTCTTTCGCCTTGCCTACTCTAAACATTGATAATAATAATAATTCCAGTAAGTGAAATGATGTGGTTGATATTATGACTAGTCTAGTCTACTCAATCCAAACAAATGGGATTTCTTGTTCTACAGTATATACAGCCACTCCCAGTATCTAATGACTAAACTCATCTATAATCTCTTTCTGTATTTTTGGCTATAATCTGATCTTGCACAGACCCTTTATCATTTAATAGCCGAATTTATGTAATCTTCTAGCAGGTTTAAAGTTATAACCATACTACTTTTCTTTTTATAACAAATCAGCAGCAACTTCTTTTCATTTTTTATGTAGCATTTTAACAGTGTTCTGTTATAGAGCTTAGAATCTTGGATATTAATGTTTATAAACCCCATATGAATCAATTATACGGCACGTTTTCACTTTTAAGATTGCATTTCCTTTTAATGTCTCCTTCACAAGCTCTTTTACATTTCCATTATTTTTATGTATCTATTTATAGAGATGCCACTCCATAAAGATTTGAGGATCCTTGGGTGGGTGGGTGGGGGAGTCCTACTATGCCAATACATAGGTAAACAGCCTTATTTATCATAGAGCAAGTTAGCTTTCTAAAAATGACGTGATCTCATAGTGCAGGAAAAACGCTGAGCCGCTCATTGATTGATGTGGGTTCTAAAAATACATTTCCCCCCACTAAACATGCCAAACTTTGAAGGGTTGGCAAGAATCAAAGTCGTCATTCAGAACACAGAGCATAGAGAGCATTGTTGGGTGATTTGAAGTGTTTCTAGCATATTTTATCCTCACCTATGAATGGTTTCCCACTACTTTTTTTTTTAAAAAAAAATCCTTTGAAATCAGTACTCATGATTCCTTGGGGGAAGACCAGTGCCAGAATTACGTATAGGCTAAACAAGCTATCGCTTAGGGCCCTACTCTCTTGGGGGCTTCCCCCCCCAAAAAAAATAAAGGGGAAAAAACTGGATATACATTTCCAAAATGTAAGATAAAAAACAAATAAAATAAAACCTACATACAGCAATAGTGTTGTGTGTTGTGTAGGCTCTTATTATGTAAGTCATGGGCCCCGCCTGCTAGCCTATTAGGTTCATAAATTGTTGTTGTTTAGTCGGTCGTGTCCGACTCTTCGTGACCCCATGGACCATAACACGCCAGGCACTCTTGTCTTCCACTGCCTCCCGCAGTTTGGTCAAACTCATGTTTGTAGCTTCAAGAACACTGTCCAGTCATCTTGTCCTCTGTCGTCCCCTTGTGCCCTCCATCTTTCCCAACATCAGGGTCTTTTCCAGGGAGTCTTCTCTTCTCATGAGGTGGCCAAAGTACTGGAGCCTCAGCTTCAGGATCTGTCCTTCCAGTGAGCACTCAGGGCTGATTTCCTTCAGAATGGATAAGTTTGATCTTCCTATCATATCATATATTCAACACAAAAAACTGACAATTTGTTGTTGACAAAGGACAGCTGGACATATAAAGGACCCCATTACCTTAGGGCCTCATCAAACCTAAATCCGGCCTGGGGAAGACATGTGCTTTAAGTGTCAGTCCCCAGCCCATGATGTCCATACATGCTGACCAGGCCTGCATTCCGGCAGAGGTCTCACTTTGGTGCGAATTAATTTTACTAACATAAGATTTTTCTTGAGTTACAAAAGTACATACATCGCCTCTATTTTCAGATCATAAAGTCCTTTCTACGGATCAGTTATATTCGGTGTGACACTTTAATGTGTAGCGGTTTGACTCCACCTCCAGAGCCGCACTCCATAGTCTCTTGAGACACGGCAGATGCCACCAACTCCTCCCAACTTAAGATGTTAGGGACTAAAGCTGGAATGTGCGACCTAACAAGCTTCTTTCACCTCCTCCCTATGCCAGGAGGACCATTGATCCCAAGGGAGGACACATACATGCAGACAGAAGGCACTAGGTTCTATCACTGGCATCTCCAGTTGAATCGGGGAGTGAGGAATCCATGACCTTCTAGATATCACAAGACTGCAACTCCCATCATCGCTGACCATTGGCAATGCTGGTTGTGACCTATGGAAGCTGGAGTCCACAACATCTGAATAGTGACAGGTTCCCCACCACTGAGTTAAGAATCTCAGGAAAAGACAAAAGATCCTGAGGTGCAATTGCAAGTTATTATTGAGCTAAATTGACCAATAGTTTGACTCATTCTGAGTGTCATGTTCACAAGACTGTGGGGTAAATCTCCTCTTGCAAATTTCTCTGTATTGCATTTTCCTGTCATGTTTCTGATGCCAGTTTCCTCAGCCATGGACTTGATGGTAAAGTTACAGTAGATGTGCATTATTATGAGAAAGACGCCACTGAATTCTGCATTTACATATGTTAGCTTATTAAGCTGCTCTGTAGAGCTTGTCACCTTTAACCTTATTCATGTATTGCAGCACTAACATTAATTTATCCTTATGATGCATTTGGGAGACTGCTGCTTTTAAATGCAGCACCTTGCAAGACGAAGTTTACATTCTGATTACATTGCTTCACTGTAGTATTATGATGTTGGGGGGGGGGGAGTAGTCCTTGCTTATGATTCCTTTTCATACATAACTGTACTTCGGCAAAACCTATTGTGTTTATTATAATACCCTTTTTTTTACAAAACATTTCTCTCTCTGTGTGTGTGTACAAGAGAGAGAAAGTGAGTATACATATAAATACATATAAATACATATAAATATATGTAAATACATATAAATACATAATACACATAATACATATAAATACACATAATCTTCTAAAGGACAGTTCTAACCAGTTTTATTCTTGATAATGGAGTCTTCCTAACAGTAGCATTTCACTATGAAGCAGTCTGGTGGACAGTTGCCAATTTCACCTTCTTGGGCAAGGGTCTTGACTGGGTGATCAGGGGCTAGATCCAGGCGCTCTGGGAGGAAACGGCTTTTGTAAATCCATTTCAATTGGTGTAGAGGCCCAGTTTTGGTACAGAAACTGCTTTGGTCGCCCTGTACGATGACCTCTGCCAGGAGAGAGGAGAAATGTGTCCCTGTTAATTCTCCTAGACCTCTTAGATGCTTTCAATACCATCACCCGTGGTCTCCTCCTGGGGCAGCTATCTGAATTGGGGGTGGGTGGCACTGCTTTGATTCTACTTGGATTATCGTTTCCAGAGGGTGATGCTGGGGGGGGGGAGTGCTTTTCAACCCCACGGAGCCTTCAATGTGGAGTTCCTCAGGAGTTTTGCGGTGCACTGTCAGCAATATGCTGACGACACACAGCCCCCTTGGACTGGATGAGAGCCAACAAACTGAAGTTCAATCCAGATAAGAATGAAGGCACTGTTAGTGGCTGGTTCCCTAAACTGGATGGATGGAAGGTTGCCTGCTTCTGATGAGGTTGCACTCCCTCTGAAGGAGCGGGTGCATAGCTTGGGGGTTCATCTAGATCCTTTGCTCTCACTTGAGGCTTCCACCAGCTCTGATTGGTGGCCACATTGTGCCCCTATCTGGAAATGGATAGCCTAACTTCTGTTGTCTATGTTCTGGCAAACCTCTAGGTTAGATTACTGCAATGCATTGTATGTAGGGCTGCCTCTGAAGATAGTTTGTAAACTTCTGCTAGGTGACCAGGTTGGTGGCCAGGTTGCTCAGCAGCACAAGATGGTCTGTGCATATTACAGCAATCCTGGCCTAACTGCTTTGGTTGCCAATTAGTTCCCCGGGCCAATTCAAAGTGCTGGTTTTTACCTATAAAACTTTACACCGATATAGCTGACTCTTGCAATAACAGCAGCCGTATAATACCTTATCTTGCCCATAAGTGAATGGGAATAATTTGTGCTCCATTGTTGCATGGAGTGTGGACAGTACTGAAAAGAGTAAATTATTTCTGTTTTAGAATGCAGCTGTAAATGCAGTGCACCCAGAGCCAAGGCAGATAGATGGCTGGGAGAGCTATATAATGCAGCTTTGTGGAAGATATGATAATAGATTCTGCAAGTATGGCCCCCTGTGGAGAAATATACAACTTGAATGATATTTTTTTGAGGAAAGAAAAGGTTTCGAATGGGGCTATGTTGATACTTGGAAGCCATCGAAGATACAAGTTCTACTATGTGCAAACTCAAGATAAACTGGAACTTAAAGTTCTAAAAGCAATGGTTCTACACCACCACAAAGGGCCCATGATATATATAAAAGCACCCAGTAATGCAATATCTCCCTTGAGTATTGATATATTGCAATTAAATTTGATGTACACTTCTACAACAGTTTTTTGGTTTGCAGTTCCACCTTCAGCTTGACCTCCACACCTATATTTAAAAGAAGGGTGAGGAAAATGCAGAAGATACCACAGTGTGATATCTGCCTTGATGAATGAGCTATCAGAATTAAAGTTGCAGTGAAGTCAGTATAAAAGTTTTCACTTCAAGTTTGGATATCATGTCAATCATACCTTTGGATCAGGAAAACTGTAAAACATTTTAAAACAGTACTTTCCCTTGAACATTGAAAAATACCAGGGAAACTTCCAATGTATATAATTGCAACATAATCAAATGAAAGTCTGACATCATTCCTCTAGCAACTCCCTGCCTCTATTTTTCAGTGTGGGTAAAATATGCAAAAATCGGTGTAATATTATTATATGAGATTTAGCCTATACTTTAATTGCCACAGTAATAAAACTTAGCTACCTCTGCATCCTTATTGGTTTTGTGTTGCAACTGTGCCCAACTCTATCATTGAACTTCCAGAAGGCAATGCATCCATCTTCAGCCACTTGGTTCTCATGCATCAGCTAGTTCTGGCCATTCAGATTTATATACTGATTCGTTCATTAACATAACCAAACGGAAGGCAACTTTTTATTCCATGGACAGAAACTGTTCCCCTGTCTGCAAGTATGAGCCCTGCACTTGAAGGGCTATACATTTGCTGAGAATCTAATATTTATAGGACTAATATGTATCACTTTCTCAAAGATGCATTTGTACTTTGCACAGTGCTCCTCCAATGTTCTTCCATGATGTCATCGTCATTGTCATCTCCTAGACACTGGCAAAATTCCATTGTGGCTGAAGGAATTAATATTTCAATTTCAGTTCAAATTTCCTGCTAATAACTGAATGGGATTTCCCCCTCCCCAAAACTAGCAAATGCCAACACTGCATGACTACTGGGGATGGGGGCAAGTACCTGCACAGAATTGCACCCAACAGCTCCATTGAAGGGTTAAATACCACTTGAGCCCGAGCTCTGCGTAGGGAACCTTTAATAGCTGTTCTTCCTCCAAATATACTACAGTAGTTGCATCTGAAGAGGTGCGTTTAACCCTTCCCTCGCCAGCCACTTTCCCGCCCTGAAACACTTCCCCCAGCTAAACGCTGGTCCCAGGCCATAGCTGCCAAGTTTTCCCTTTTCTCGCGAGGAAGCCTATTCAGCATAAGGGAAAATCCCTTAAAAAAAGGGATAACTTGGCAGCTATGTCCCAGGCATGGGCAAAGTAAAAACAAAAACCCCGGCGAGCGCGCATGCGCTTTAAGAGGTTGCCGTCCTAAACCTTGCATTCTTACTCTCATGGGACTTAGCGGACCTTATATTTCCGTGTAAAACTGCTTAGATTCGGGTGGCAGGTGAACCCTCCTGGGCCCGGCTCCTGATCTAGAGGAGCAGCTCCTCAATGTGTTTCTACTTCACCTCTCCAATATTCCCTCACTCATAAACCGAGAGGTGGATGGAGGACCCAAAACAACAAGACCCCCTTCCCAGCAGCAGCACCCCGCTCCCTCATCCCAGCACCGAAGTGCGCCTGCCCAGTCTGCCCGCCACCCCGCGCTTCCCAAGAAACACAACAGCTGTTCTGTTCACAACGTCCCAGCCGCTTCTTTCGGTTTTTTTTTTTTTTTTGGCAGGCTGGGCTTGACGTCAGCGCGCCTTTCTCGAGTTGCCGTCGCGGCGGGTTGGGAGTTGCTGAGGCTCAGAGAGAGAGAGAGCGACGCTGTTGCCTCACCAGAAGCTGATTCCTTCGCTGCGCTCCCCCCCTCCCACCCAACCTCGGGCTGCTGCTCGGTCCGGAAGGCGCCGCTGGTGGCACGCCGCTGCGCCAGAACCCGCGGAGTGGTGCATTTAGCTCACGGCAGAGGAGCGGGAGGAGTCTTCCTCCTCCTGCTCCTCCTCAAAGGGAGCCGAGACGCCGACAAGAGGGGACACCTGGGCGCGGGATGTCCAGGAGTAAGGCGCTCCCTCCAGAGAAGATTTGAACCCTCAAAGCGGTCTTCATTCTCCACCACCACCACTCCTCCAGTGCTGAATGAAACGGGACGTGTCTTGTGGGGAGAAAACGAATGAACCCGCTTCTCCCAGAAAGGAAGAAACCGCTTCTCCAAGAAAGGCGTCCCGCGGCAGGCGGCGGGGGGGAAAAACGCCCTGTGAGGAGCAAAAAGGCGGGATAAGCGGAGGAGCGCTCGAGAAGCCCCTTTCGTCAGAGGGAATCGGACGAGGCGCCTAGAGAGAGCAGGGGGAGGCGCGCGCGCGCAATCGGGGTTGTGCCACAGAGTTGCTTCTTGGCCAATTGAGAAAGCAGCTCGGGCGCGGGAAGGGGGCGACGAGCGCGCACGTGGCCACGGAGGAAGGCGAGTGGGTTGGGCGAGCCCGCCCGCCTTCCGCGGCTGCTGCGCGTGCTTCGTCCGGAGGCACTCGTTGAGCGGCGGCGGCGGGCGCCGCTGTCCCTTCCCGCTCTGCGCGCGGCTCGCGGAGGCAAAGCGGCGGCCTCAGCCATGGCCCTCAAGGACGCCGGCGGCGGAGGGGTGAGCGGCGGCGGCGCCACTATCCTGCCCATCAGCGACATGGTGTCGTCGTGCTCCTCTCCGTCGGCGCCGGGGGTCTGTGCCTTCCCTGAGGTGGTGGAGCTGAACGTGGGCGGGCAGGTGTACGTGACCAAGCACGCGACGCTGCTGAGCGTGCCGGACAGCACCTTGGCGCGCATGTTCTCGCCCCGGCGGAGCGCCCCGCGGGAGCTGCCCCGGGACAGCCGCGCGCGCTTCTTCATCGACCGCGACGGCTTCCTCTTCAGGTACGTGCTGGATTACCTGCGCGACAAGCAGCTGGCGCTGCCCGAGCACTTCCCAGAGAAGGAGCGCCTGCTCCGCGAAGCAGAGTTCTTCCAGCTGGCCGAGCTGGTCAAGCTGCTGTCGCCCAAGGTGGCCAAGCAGAGCTCGCTCAACGACGAGGGCTGCCAGAGCGACCTGGAGGACGCCAACTCGCCCGGCAGCGGGGAGCTCCTGGTGGCGCCCCACCAGCGCAGCGCCGGAAGCGCCGGAGAGAAGCGCGCCGGCTTCATCACCGTGGGCTACCGCGGCTCGTACACCACGGTGCGCGAGAACCAGGCCGACGCCAAGTTCCGCCGCGTGGCGCGCATCATGGTGTGCGGCCGCATCGCCCTGGCCAAGGAGATCTTCGGCGAGACGCTCAACGAGAGCCGCGACCCGGACCGCCCGCCCGAGAAGTACACGTCGCGCTTCTACCTGAAGTTCACCTACCTGGAGCAGGCCTTCGACCGCCTCTCCGAAGCCGGCTTCCACATGGTGGCTTGTAACTCCACCGGCACCGCCGCCTTCATCAACCAGTACCGAGAGGACAAGATCTGGAGCAGCTACACCGAGTACATCTTTTACAGTAAGTCTCTCCCCTCTTCCTTCCCCTGCGGTGAGAAGCTGAAGGTGGAGGCTTAATGCTTATTATTATTAAGACTTGCCTGGAGAGCTCAGTTGGTGTTAGAGCATGGTGCTGATAAAGCCAAGGTTGCAGTTTTGATCCCCTTATGGGGCAGCCGCATAGTCCGGCATTGCAGGGGGTCGGACTAGATGATGCTCAAAGCCCCTTCCAACTCTACAATTATATGATTCTGTTTCTACCCTGCCCATCTGGCTGGGTTTCCTCAGCCACTCCAGGGCTCACAAAAGTGATTTATAAACTTTTTTTTTGAAGGCTCCATAGTGAGATACGGAGCTAAATCGGTCTCTAAACATGTGCAGAGTGCATTTTAGTCTCCCTCCTAAAGGACAAGGGGCAAGGATGAAAGAACAGGGAAAACCTGGAAGCTTTCCATGCACTCCTGCATTCTCTTTCGAAGAGTTTCCAACCAGATGCTGCTGGGAACCCCCAAAACCCTGTGTATGAGGTCAGGCTCAATCCCTGACAGTGCTGGCTTTAGTGCTGGTTAGGGGTTGCTAGGTAATTGAAAATATTTTCTTTCATTTCATCGCTTCAAAGATTTAGTTGGTCCCTTTTAGAATTCTGCATTAATTTGCCCAGTGCTGCGGGCACTTATGCGTAGAAATGTCTCATTGCAAAGGATCTTTTCCTTGTAAAGCCCACTTAGGCTCATCTATACTGCAGAGGAAGAGAAATTTCCATGTGGAAAGTAGCTAAATAAGTTACAACTTATCCATTAGCTACTACTGCACCAAGTATACTACAAATCTTTATCCCTATAGCATTTAAATGTGTGTGGCAGGAAAAAAGAGAGCCCCTAAGCCCTCAGTCTCTAATGTGTATTCTATTTTGACTTGAAACAGAACATAGTCCTGGAAACCTAGCCAGACGGGGTATAAATAATAAAATTATTATTATTAACACTTTTTGAACAAATTCATCGAGATTTGCATACCATTTATACATTGGGCACCTGTGCAGTGAAATACCAGTAGGAGGGCAAATTTGACTTTTTCAGGATGGGAAAGCTCTTCCCAGATGAGTTTAAGGACTCCTGGCATTGTCTCATCCCAAGGCATATCCATGTTCATCGCCCACCAGCTCACTATTCTTGATAACTCAAAGCCAAATATGTGAACTGTTTTCCTAGGAAAGTATTCCTTAACTTGAAACTGGATGATCTGAAAAAGGTCCATATGTGGTGATGTATATCATCACTTTGTACTTGAGTGTGTGAATATGCACGTGTGAAGTGGAACTCAACCCGTATTTTTAGTACTCCAATAAGTTGTCTTGACCTGATGCAAGTTGTTCTTGATCATTTTACTTTGAACCAGTAACTTAAATCAAGAGGATCAAGTTTAAACTTACTGTGGTGGCACCAAGTCACTAACAGCTTATGAATATTATGGTTGTTGCAATTGTCAGTCTTTGGAAATTGGTGGACGGGTTCTTATATTTAAGGTTTTAATATTTTTCCATGCACAAAGTTTGGAGCTCCCCGTCCCTGCCTAGCGAAACTATTTGAAGCCCAAAAAAACCTTTAAAAGAAAGGTTTAGAGAGAGATGCTGTTTGAGACTTTGAAGATTTCACAGGTTTGTTGAAGGAAGCTTTGCACAAGATTAAAGCTGGCAATGCTAGAAGTAAGGAAGGGTTTTTAATATTTCATCACTACATTTCCTTCCATTCTCATTAACTACAAAGTAAACAGACTCCATCTGGACACATTTCAGTGGAGGACAGAACAGCAAGAAGAGTCTCAGTTTTCCAAAGGCTACTGTAAAGATAAACCTCAAAAAGAAGAAGCAAGAAGCTTCTCAGTAGGAAAAATTCTTTAAATAAAACTCTCTCTTAGGTTCAGTGTGCATAAGTGTACTGTTGAAACTTCAAGACATTTACAAATGAAAAAAATAAACTGTAGCTGCATACTGCTAGACAGCATCCTTAAATCTCACAAAGTACATGTCGTGTTGAACGATAAATAGGAAGTGATTTGAACTAAAGAAAAGCATAACTGGATTCCAGATGGGAATGTCTGTTTGGCAGACTTTTCCTTCCCAAGGCTCAGTAAGCTTTAGGTCTTTTTAAAAATGTTTGAAAGGGTTTGAGTTAAGTCCTGTATATGAGAGAGAGAGAGTGAGTGTAATTTTTCCTATTCACTTGCTTTTGTGGAGGAGCCTGTGTGTTTATGCTTTTGCAAAGGAGAGAGATATGGATAGAGGAAATTGGAGCACTCTAGTGACTTGGAAATGACTGCAATTTAGCACTTTTAAACAAATCAAACAAAATATAATGGGAAGTCATTTATAGATTTTCACTGATTGGCATATTAAGCAGCAGCTGAGGACAACTCAAGCACCCATTATTTTTTTTGAAATTGCTGCATGTGCCAGCTTCCTACCTGTGACCATGTGCTGGAGAAAACATGTTGCAGGCCATTACACATCTGACCCTTTTTTGCAGTGATATTGAAAAGGCTTCCCACATTTCATATGGCGGCAGCTGCTGGTTGCAGTGATTTAAAGAGACCTCCTTGAGCTTGGTGGTCACGTGGATCGACGTTGAGGGCCAAACTAGACACAAACCTAATTTTATGAATATAGTTAACACACACTTTAGAATACTAGTATGTAAACAGCAGTCACAGGGAACTTGAGGTAGCATTGGAACCACAGGGAGTGGACAGGGAGAGTTTAACCCTTTCACGGGTCCCACAAAATACCCCCAGCTGCTACTTGTACTGGAAGAGAAGCCTCAATTTCTGCCAGTCCAGCACTAAGCGTACCACTTCGTCATGCAGCTCACAGCTCATTCCATTCTGCACCCCCTCACCCTTCTTTTCCTGTCAGTGTCCTCCCTATCCCACCCCACTTTTACACCTCTAGTCTGTGCCCCTCCTTGTGGTTCATTTTGACCTTTAACCCCATTTCTTCCACTTTGATGTCCCCGGTCAAATCCTGGGCTGCTTTCTGCCCTCCACCTATCTGGTTCCATCTCCTTGATGTCCAAAGGTTTCTCTGCAAATATGGGCTGCAAACATTAAATGAGCAGACTCTCCCTGGTACCTCCAATTATTTTCAGTTTGGTTTGTGTCTCATGAAAACAGCTCCAGAGGGGTAGGCCAATGGAAGATGGTGGCATGATGGTGCCATTTGTTTTTTGCCACTTGTTCTCAAAATCTGCATGCTTACAAATAAGTCTCCAAATCTATTATTCCAGCTTTTTTATAGGTGTAAAAATAACTATCGGAATAATGTTTGTGTTTCAGAGTCCTGTTGAACACTGAGTGTGCAACTACTAATTTTTTTTCTCAACTTTGACTTCTGCTCTAACATACTATCTAGACTTAATTACTCTCTTACTACCTCCTGTATCAGGAACAATTTTTACAAGATAAAAAAATTCTTTCCAGTAGCACCTTAGAGACCAACTAAGTTTGTTATTAGTACGAGCTTTCATGTGCATGCACACTTCTTCAGATACACTTTGCAGTAGTATTCTTCAGATATAATAATAATAATTTATTATTTATACCCCGCCCATCTGGCTGGGTTTCCTCAGCCACTCTGGGCGGCTTACAACAGAAAAATGAAATAAAACAATTAAACATTAAAAGCCTCCCTAAATAGGAGGCTTCATATGTCTTCTAAAAACATAGCTGCCAAGTTTTCCCTTTTCTCATGAGGAAGCCTATTCAGCATAAGGGAATTTCCCTTAAAAAAGGGAGAACTTGGCAGCTATGTCTAAATATCTGGTAGCTGTTTTTCTCTTTGACATCTGATGGGAGGGCGTTCCACATGGCAGGCACCACCACCGAGAAGGCCCTCTGCCTGGTTCCCTGCAACTTGGCTTCTCACAACGAGGGAACCGTCAGAAGGCCCTCGGTACTGGACCTCAGAATGATGGGGGTGGAGATACACTTTAGTATCTGAAGAAGTGTGCATGCACATGAAAGTTCATACCAATAACATACTTAGTTGGTCTCTAAGATGCTACTGGAAGGATTTTAAAATTTTTATTTTGACTATGGCAGACCAACACGGCTCCCAACTGGTAACTAGAAATATTTACAAGGACTTCTACCTGCCATATTAAGCTACTTGTAAATCCTGGCAAGGCAGAGACTCTGTGGGTGATTGGTTCTTGCATCTGAGAACTTGGCCAACAGCCTGCCCTGGAGGGAATTGTACTCACTCTGAAGGAGTAGGCAGGCAGCCTGGGTTTGCTCCTCGATCCAGCTTTGTAATTGGAGGCCCAGGAGATTTCAGTGAGGCTGGTTTACTAGCTTCAGTTGGTACCAGAGCTGTAATCATTCCTGAACCAGGAAAGGTTAATCACAGTAATTCAGACATTGGTAACTCCAAGACCGGATTACTGAAGTGCACTCTGTTATAAGAGCGTTCTACTGATTTTATCTGTGTTTTGTTGGTAATTTCTATTCATTTTCAAATTCGTGGCTACTGTTCTATTTACTAAAATGGTTCAGTTTTATTTTGTATAGCACTTTGAGTTGGGGGCGGGGGTGCTCTGTAAGTCTTTTTAAATAAATACATGCTAGGTAAGCTCATTGATATCAGAGGCTCTCTTGGTGGGGACATTGGACATAGCCACCTTTGTTGTGGTGCCCTAGCTCTGGGTTACCCTTCCCCAACAGATTGGTCTTATGTTTCTGCTTATGGCATTCTGTTCTGCGCTGGAGACTTTAAAAATAAATAAAAAAATCCAACAGGGCTTTGGATATGTGGCTTTGCTGACCCTAATATTACGTTGTGTACCCAAGGTCCTTTTGCTGTAATATTTGCATGTGTTTGCTTTTTGTTTCTTTGATTATTTTTGTACTTTGGGCTTGTCTCAGACTTGTGAACCACCTTGAGTGTCTCATATCGAGGCAGAGGTTTGGGATAGAAATGGCTTTAATAAATAAAATTCTCCCAAAAACTATAGTGCCTTTGGATACCACTCTGCGTTTCATGGGAAGAGCCTCTGTCTATGACTAGCAACCTTTTAGGTGCTATGCTGGAGTCTGCCGGGGCAGGGGGGGCATTTCTAACATGGAGGCCGCTTACTGAATCAGACTTGCTTAGTTTCAGTTGCAGGCCTGCCTTATGTGCAGTGAAACCATTATCTGAGCTACATGCTTTGTATTAATGTGTCAGCTTGCTGCCAATGCCCCACCTAATTCGGCATCCCGTTCTCACAGTCGTTGAGACAGCTCTTCGGCTAATGTGTTTACAAGGTCAGGGTTCCTTTTTTTTAATGGTAAAAGGGGTGCTCAAATTCAGTTTGCTTCTCCATAAAATATTGTTTGCACATGGCTGCTAATGTCCTCCTTCGTTTGAAAAACCCAGTGGATCTTAATGGATTTCACATTTAACACGTGAAAGATTCTGGGGCTATCTATTCTGTGCTACTGTGCTAAGCTTAGGTTTATTCTTGCAATAAATGTATTCAAAATATAACTTTTTTAAAAAAAATCTGTCCCTATAATGTTGCTTAGTTTTCCATCTGGAATTACAAGTCTGTGCTCCCTCTGCATTGGTGGTTGTGGAAATTGTCACAGCCAAGCAAAAGTATTTTATCATCAGCCCTTTTGGGACATGAGCTCATCATATTCTTTTCTTAATATATACCTATAAAACACGTGACACCTGTCTCGAAACTGTTGGAGGGCAGACTACAAACATAAATGCATCACTGGAAGTGATGAAATATTTTCTTTCTGAATCTGTTGACTTTATAATACCACTGAATATCCTGAAGAAGCGAAAGGCATTGTTATCATATTGATTATTAGATGTAACTTAAAGTTTTTTTAAAAAAAAAATTAAAAGGGAAAGTGTCAGGACAGACTTTTCATAAGTCTACCTTTGCCAAATGGTAGCATCAAAACTGTTCTGTAATCACAAAGTTTGTTTGTTTTTTATAACCTGATATTGAGGGACAAACCCTCTGAAGGTGGCCAGCAAAAATATAATCAAACAACCATATATATATATATAAAAACAAGTTCAAGTAACCTGCAAACAAGTTGTAAAACAAGTTACTTGTGCATAGCTTAGAGACAACTGCAGTCAAGCTGTATATAAATTATCAAAATAAGAAATTAAATAAAACAGCATCAATTAAAACATGAAAGCCAGCATAAAGCCAGAAGTCAAATGCCAAATCAAATAAAAGAGTGTTTACAATCCAATTAAAAGTCATTCGCGAGAGTGCCATGAGAACTCCCTCTCCAGGGAACTATGAGGCCACTACTGAAAAGTCCTTGTCCATGGTACCTGCCAACCTGATGGCACTGGGGACAGAACCTCTGAGTTCATCTCCAGGTCTGTGCTGGAGGCAATCCTTCTGGACCCCAACTATATAAGGCCATTAAGAACTAAACTAGCAGTTGAAAGTGGGCCCAGAAGCAAACACAGAACTGTCGCAACTGGTACATTAGTATCACATAGTTCAAACTCTCATCTGCCACAAGCATCATCTTGGCTGCTGCAATCTATACCAGTGGAAGTTTTCAAATTGACTGTCGTGGTCTAAAGTATTATAGGAATCTAGCATGGATGCAACCAGGGTGTGTATGACTGAAGCTAATAGTTAATCGTAATAAGTTCTGAAGATACATATCTGAACTCTGCTCTATCCTTTGCATCTTACTACTTAGGGGAGTTGCTTTCTTACAGTATGTTTTGTGAAAAAAGTATTCAACTGTTTGGACCGCTCTTGCATTCATTCTAGAACAGGAGTCTTCAACTTGTTCAGACCAGGAACCTTCCCTAAGACAAAACATGCAGCATGGGAACTATTTTGTACCATACAGTACTTGTCTCAGGGCTCAGACACACTTCCACTTGCCTCATGCCTAGAAAGCATAGGTGTGAGTGGTTTTCTGCTGGACCCACACTTTCTAGGCATGAAAAGTGCACTCATTAGCTTTAAATCAGGGCACATGCCAATCCAGATAAAACCCGCTTGATGTTTGTTCTGATAGAACTTGTGAGGCAAGCAAAGTCTAGGTGAGCCCTCAGTTCCTCTGCTCTCTTATTCTGTTCTTTCCTACTCTCTCCTCCCTCTGTATCCTTTCTTTCTCTTTCCTTTTTTGGCAACTCCCCGGGGAGTGGGGAAGCGAACATGAAACTCCCCTAGGTTGCATCATGTCCATGTTGTATTCCTGATCCACTTGTTTAAAACCAGTGTTCTAGACATTCATGGTCATTCTTCAGGCTTGCAGGATCTACTTTTTCACTAGAAGCCAGGTGCAAAACAGTCTTGAAGGAGGGAGAGCCAGATGCAAAATGGCGTCTCAACTCACGAACCATGTATTGAACCATGTGTTCCTTCAAATCAGGGATTCTAACTGCCCAAATTGGGTGGACCAGTTTTGCACGTTATTTACCTAGGGATGCCTTTGTCGTGTGTGTAATTTGTATACAAATTGCCTTCCTGAGGGGATAGGCACTGCGATTAGGGAGTTATGGCGAATGAAAATAGTTTTGAGTCTCCTTGGAAACTAGAGTTGTTAGACAAAAAGCAGCCTTATTTTGTTTGGGGTGCCTCAGTGCACACCTGCGTAGCACCTCGGAAGACCCCCCCCCAAATCTCTCTGAAGTGGCTTGATTCAGTTCAGGGGTTTGTATGAGCACAATGCACATTCTAATGCATATACTTACAGCCCTCACCTAAGGTGACTATAGACAAGTAAAGATGGGGAGGTTTGTTTGTTGACTAATGTGTGCAAAAATGGAGGCAATAAAGTTTGCCTTTTACTATTCTGTTGTTTTTGTTGCTCTGTTGCTATGGAGTAAAGCATTAGTTCTACCTAACTCTTCATACAACAGTGCAGCATTTTGTCAAAGTTTCCAGTTTTGTTTTATGGTTTATATTTTGACTGTCAAAAGTCAATTCATATCAATAACATATAGGTTTCCAAATAAATACACGCAACGTTATCCAACAATTAGCATCCTTTTTGGGGGGTGGGGTGGAGCATGTTGTTTCCAAATGGTGTTGTTGTTTTTAATTTTAGTGATAGTGTCACCTGTATGCTAGTGAACAAGTGTGTGCAGGTAAATACCTTCTTGTGATGCATATTTTTTCATGTACATACACTATGCATCAGGGAATAGCCAGATTTATTTATTTAGGTTTACCTTGAGCGTTCAAAGTTAATAGCTACCAGTTATCAGTAAACTCAAAGCTATAAAACCCAATATTGGTTCTCCTGGATAAGGCAAAACTATTCTACTTACTAATACAATTAAACCTTGGGTAACAATATGTCACTATAACAGCACAAACGAAGTCTTACTTCTTGGCTCCAAGCCACAGAAGAACATGGGGCTTCTCTCATCACCCTCTGCCAGAGGGCAACAAATCATTTGACATGACAAGGGTGGTGTTGACCCCATAACTAATCCACTGTTAATACTGTCATACCTCGGGTCACAAACGTGATCCATGCAGGAGGCGCGTTCACAACCCACAGTGTCTGCGCATGCGTGTGACGCGATTCAGCGCCTCTGCGCATGCACATGACGTTATTTTGTGTTTCTGCGCATGCGCGAGCGCAGAAACCCAGAAGTAACCCATTCCGGTACTTCTGGGTTCGGCGCAGAGCGCAACCTGCAAACACATAACCTGCAGCATTCGGAACCCAAGGTATGACTGTACAGTACTGGATACAGTGGTACCTCAGTTTACAACCACAATTGGTTCCGGGAAGTCTGTACTTAACCTGAAGCGTACTTAACCCAAGGTATGAGTGTAGTTGGTTCCGGAAGTCCGTACTTAACCTGAAGCATACTTAACCTGAAGCAAACTTTCCCATTGAAAGTAATGGAAAGTGGATTAATCCGTTTCAGACGGGTCCGTGGAGTACTCAACCTGAAGCATACTTAACCCGAAGTATGAGTGTAATTGGTTCTGGAAGTCTGTACTTAACCTGAAGCGTACTTAACCTGAAGCAAACTTTCCCATTGAAAGTAATGTAAAGTGAATTAATCCATTCCAGATGGGTCCGCGGTGTTTGTAAACCAAGGTGTTTGTAAACCGAGGCGGTTGTAAACCGAGGTATGACTGTACTTTCAGACAGCAAAACGTTGCCATGGGTTTATCACTTCTGGTTTTGCACAGAGGAGGAAGTAAAGCTGAATACTGTAACTGTTGCCACTACAGTTTAGAAGTGAAACCAAAGTAAAATTTTAGTGCATCTTTTCAGAATTATCTGCAGGGTAAAATATCATGCACATTTCTAGTGCTGGATAAAAAAAGTATTTCAAATACCTAGGTGTCACTGTTCCCCCTTTTCAATCCTGAAAATTACTGTGATTAGGTTTGTTGGAAATACACACCTTTTTCTGGCAATTACAGCCTTTTCACTTAATATATCCCATGTAGCAATCTTGAAGAGTGCGTGAGAGAAGCCTAGTAGATGGAAGCAAGCCACAAATATTAAATTCAAATTCTCAAAATAATATCAAGAAATTTAACTTTTTTTAAAAAAAAAAGTGCTGGAAACTAGTTTTGTTTTCAAATAATGCTAGTGTGGCTAGGCAGAGCTTATCCAAAAACATTTTATTGTTGCTTTCAGAGTGACAAAATAAAATGGTTAAATGTTAACAAAGAGTTTTACATAATTTTCAGGGTAGATGTTTCATTGTGGGACAGCTTTCTTTGAATTAATGAGGGGAGTCAAATGAGAGCCGATGGCTGAATACTTGAATTACTCTCCTGGGACACATCTGTTTGCCTTATTCTCCACTCTGCAGTGGTCAGGGTTTGAGTTGTGCCCCAAGACAAATGTTTCTATTGACTATGACATAGAAAATATGTAATAATAATAATAATAATAATAATAATAATAATAATAATAATAATAGTGTAGCAATATTTACATCAAAGAAAGTAATTTGACCATAATTTTCATCCTTTTAAAGCCCCCTTGATTTCAAATGCTAATTGATCTTCTAATGATCTTAAATGACATTTAAAACATAGATTTTGCCCAATGTGGATCTTGAAAATACATTAACTACCAGCTTATTTTGGTACGAGTTAGATAATCATTGATGTGGAAACTATATTCCTCCCATCATTTAAAACACATGGTTGGATGTGATTATTATTATTATTGCTTTGTTGGGAACATACATTCTACCCATGCTCAGAAGCGGTCTTGTTTTAATACTCCACATGTTAAGAAGGCGAGGTGCCCCTTACTTAGATGGCAACATATATGGATTATTTTCATTAGAGCTAAAATGCAAATCAATTAATAAAACTTTCAGTTTAACATGTCGTGTTAATAGCTTTTCATGTTCAGTCAAGCTCCAAAATGCTGCAAAATTACAGCTGTTAAAGATGACACCTTTAACAGACATGTTATTTAGGCAATATAGATATTATGGTATGGTATCCTATCCTGTGGTTAGTTCCAGCTTCACTACTACCTCGGAAGATGGATGGCTGTCAGTGACAGAGTGGTGGACCTAACCCAGATCTTCAACCTTGCCTCTCCTACACTGCCAAGTTTCATATCAAACATTTTCTAGGTATAAGCTATAGGACCGACTTCTGCCCCCACCCCCACCCCAATTTCTCATGATAATGGCAGAATGCAGTTCTGCTTACTACCCTTAACACAGGACCACAAGTGTAGCCCTATAATATTTTTTTCCCCACATGCATACTGGGCTTTTTAGACTTCCAAGGATGAAAGAATGCCTCACATCCAGCAAATGTGTGTGAACTTATTACTTATCTTGGCTGCTTCCTCAAGAAAAGATGAACGCAGAAAACAAGGTAAAGCATGCAGCAGCAATTCTGTGTGGTTGCCTGCTCTTCGTTGACACTTCGTTGACATAATTCATGATGGAGACTCTTCCTGAGTGAGTGAAAATGGTGCTAGTGTTGCCATTCTTGGTGCTGCTCACAACTTTTTAAAAATGTCAGCATCAGTTTTTCTCTCCCATCTTCTCACTGCCATCTGACTCTCCTATCTTATATACCGAGTGGGCAGCAAGGAAGAGGAGAGCTGTTGTGAGAGGGAGTTAAAGATAAGTGGTGGCAGCTGATCCTGGCAGTGTAGAGCAAACACAGGATGGAATTGTCTGTAGCTTGTGCTATATTTGTTCTACACTTTCTCTCCCATTTCGTATAGGCAATAGGGGCTAGCCGCGCTTGCTTGCTGCTGGGAAGTTGGAGTATACCACAGGTGTCACAACAATTACAGTGGTACATCGGTTTATGAACACAATTGGTTCTGGAAGTCTGTTCATAAACTGAAGCGTTCATAAACTGAAGCGAACTTTCCCATTGAAAGTAATGGAAAGTGGATTAATCTGTTCCAGAAGGTCCGCGGAGTATTTAAACTGAAGCGTTCATAAACTGAAGCGAACTTTCCCATTGAAAGTAATGGAAAGTGGATTAATCCGTTCCAGACGGGTCCACGGAGTACTCAACCTGAAGCGTACTTAACCCGAAGCATGGGTGTAATTGGTTCCGGAAGTCCGTACTTAACCTGAAGCATTCATAAACTAAAGTGAACTTTCCCATTGACAGTAATGGAAAGTGAATTAATCCGTTCCAGATGGGTCTGCGGCATTTGTAAACCGAGGTGTTCATAAACCGAGGTTCCACTGTATGTAGTTCAGAATGGTGTTTGGGCAGCCATGCCAACTTCAGGTGCGAAGCTTGCCTGGAACTATACAAAGTGCAACCATCAACACATGAAATCTGGTGCCTTTTATGTGTGTAAAAATTTCAGTTCCAAGTACACTTATAAGGAGTGACGCAGCCGGACTTGTAATTACCATCTAATTGCCCTACATATATTTGAATTAATATACATATTTGGCAACATTGTCTTAGTAAAATGTTTTACTGCCTATTCTGTTCCTAGCCTGAAAACTTTCACGGTAATAAATATATCTATAGACCTAAATCTTATTTTTAAAAAATTGTACTATGCTTAACAGAATATAACCTGACTCTATGCACTACTGCCAAAAAAAAAGTAACCTAGAGGACCAGGAGGGGGATTTTAGCACCATAGTAATGAGCTCTTTAGAATGTTCTGAATAGATGGGATATACTTATTGATACTGCTCTATAAAGATGTCTGAATTTATGCTGTGATGTTTCCTTTAGTGGAAAAGCTACAGGGCTTATATCATCATTGTAAAAGAGGTCTTTGCTCAACAAGAAACAGATGCTGCAGAATAAACATCATGCATAGTAATAAGGTTCCATTGCTGGAAATTCAGTAACTGATACTACTCTTACCTCCTGGCACCTTAAAGATCCCCCCTCCCCTTTGATCACTTCATGGGGAATCTGTTGATAAAAAGCTGCAGTGACTCAATTGAGGAAATGCAAAAGATGTTTGAAATGTATGAACTATATTGTTACTTGGATCAGATTGCAAGTCGAATTCCAGCCTCCCCCCCCCCCCAATGACAAAGGTTTTGCTTGTTTAATATTAGCAGGTGGGTCCAGAAGAATTTTGCAAACTTTGTAGCGCTTGGCTGTTCCCAATCAGTGGCAAAAGAGACTGAAGGAAAGCAGCAGCGTTGTTGGAAAGCAATATTTTTTTTCCATGAGTTACCAGTGTAGCTTCTTGGAGAACTTTGAGCAGTTACTTGTTGGCTGTTGTGAAGCTCTGAATAGTATGAATCTTAATGAAGGCAGCCTATGATGCATGCAGCTGGTTTGTGCCTGGGGACTAATTCCTGACAATACTGCAGAATAATCTGCCCTAATCAGTCTTTTGCCATGAAGTCGCTAGGTAGCCTTACACAAGCAACTCACTCTCAGTCGCTCCCTCCTGATAACGTTGCGGAATAGTGCCGAGACACAATTTTTTAGCTTCACAGCATTCCCACCTCACCACCCTTTCCAGGACAAGGTTAGGGAGCTTGAACACAGGTAATTCCTTCTCTGTCTCCTTCTGCCCTAATTTGCACCATAACATTCCATGGATAAACTGGGCTGAAACTCAGGGGGGAGAGCATATACTTTGTATGCAAGAATCCCAGATAAATTCCCTGGCAGCTCCCTGGGTGTCAGAAACTGGCTAGATAAGAAGTGTTGGAAACCGTAGGTTTCTAATAACCTGTATTGTTCACAAAATTATGTTCATAAGAGGAACAATCAGGGAAGTATATTAAGTTAATGGAAGCAGTAACTAGTTTAATTAAAAAAAAATCCTTCAGTAGCATCTTAAAGACCAACTAAGTTTTTATTTTGGTATGAGCTTTCGTGTGCATGCATACTTCTTCAGATACACTTGAAACAGAAGAGCCAGACCCTTATGTATATACAGAGGTGGTGGTGGTGGGTGGGAATGGGGGTGATGGGCTGATAATGGTGTAATGGTGTTTTATTTTGCTTCGACTCAGACCAATACGGCTACCTACCTGTAACTAGTTTAATTTAGTTAACCTGGGATGAAGATAAGTGGAAGTCGTATGGGAGGAGAGGACAATTTTATTTGTTTTATTTTGCTTTGTATAGTATGTTCATTTATCATATGATGGTTTAATTCGATCTAGTCTGAAAAATGATTAGATAGAAAAGGATAATGGAGTGGTATGATAGAGCAAGCTGGAGTTGTGTAATAGAGTATATCTATAATTTTACCTATTATCTATTAAGGTTTGTAAATTTATGATTTGTAAAAAAAATTTTTTTATTTTTTTTATTATTTTCAATAATTTTTTTTTTTTAAAAAGAAGTGGTGGAAACTGTAGGACAAAGAGCCCGCCCCCCAGGGAAAGAAGAGGGAGAGGATTTGAATCCCAGCTCTTGGTGGACAAATGGACACACCCTAGAGGAGGGGAAGAGCTGGGAAGTACTGGAGATTGGGAGCTTGGAGGATGAGGAAAAGGAGGAAGCAGGCAGGTGCCCCAGCACAGAGCGAAGACGGGAATCAGCAGCTTCACCACAGAGCCACCATTACAGTTTTTCTGCTGACAGAATGCAAGCCTCCCCCCCCCCACACACCAAAAACCCAAGGCATTTTATTCATATCACAGAGCAGAGAGCCAGGCAGAAACAGAGAAGGGTCCCTTAGGGCTCCCTGTAGACAGAGGGAATGGAGTGAAGTGGGAGGTACAAGCAAGACCAAGCAATTGCGAAGGTCAAGGTGGGAGCATACCTCCGAGGTCTCTGTATGTTCTCTGCTCTGTTCTTCCTTATACTAAATAAACTCAACTGCAAGTTAGCTGGTGTTTCCCTGACTTTCTCTGATCTGCGAATGAGCTGTTCTCCTTTTCAGCTCCCTGACACCAGGTAGGGTTGGGAAATACTCCTGCATGAAACTGCAGAGAGCGACTATGTGAAGCATAGAGATCTAGGTAGACCATGGTTTGACTTGTTGTAAGGTGCCTTCCTGTCTTTCTATGCTTTCAATACCTAGGTTATATAGGTATGTAGGTCCATGCCAGTCCATTTGGCTTTTTTTTAATATTTAAAATGAATTTAAATTCATGCATTTCCTCAAGTATGTGGAACTATAAACCATACCTTGTTTTTGGATATCCCACTTGGCCCATCTGAGTTTGGTATTGGAGGGAATGACAGTTAGCTTTTTGGATTGGATTACAATACAAAATAAAAAGCTAATTTTTCTTCTTTCATCTCATTTTTTAGAAAGGGAATTTTCTGAAAATCAGTTAAACAAGATCCAAACTTGTACATGTAGTTCACTTAGCCTTTCTTTTTCTTTTTTTCTTTTTTGAGACTGGAGAAGCTATTATACCGTCGTACCTTGGAAATCGAATGGAATCCGTTTTGGAAGTCCATTTGACTTTGAAAACCAAATTGCATTGCAGCTTCTGACTGGCTGCAGGAAGCTCCTGCAGCCAGTCAGAAGCCACGGAAGAATGTTTGCAAACTGGAACAATCACTTCCGGGTTTGAGGTGTTTGGGAGCCAAAACGTCCAAGTCCCAGGGCATTCGACAACCAAGGTACGACTGTAGTAGCTATAGTTGACAACATAACTAGAGAGTGGTTTTGGGGAGCCATGTTTAGTGCAAAGAGGTTTAGAAATTTACAAAATATTCCAGTGTTATAAATAACTCTCAAGTGTATTGAAATATGTACTCTTTTGGACATCGTTTAATAATCAAGAACAATTTTCAATTATTTATTTAATTTAAGGATTGTTATTCCACTCTTGGAAAAAGAAATTGCCATAGAAGTTTACATAAAACAGAAAAAGCAATAATACAACCGTGGCATACAGATAGCATATTTACAGTGGCAAAACAGCATAAGAAACTTCTGGTTTCCACATTCCTGTTCCACTCAGCAGTGCTTTACTCTCCTATTTGGCGATTTGTTGTTACCTAAATCCTAGCTTATCAAATTTTGTTCTCAAAGAAAAAGTAGCTACGGATCTTTCCATAGCAAGCTAGGAAACAAAGGTGGTTAAACTCTTGTCAGGATTGTGCCATTTAAGCCCTTTGATTGTACATCACCCTGTATTTGATTGATTAACCCATTGTAAAAAACCCAGTGCACCTAGAAAGCTAGGCCATCAGGAAGAGACCTGAGTCCTAGAAATACCTTTACAATGCAGAGTGCACACAGTTCACAGAAGTGGTCGAGCTGCCATTCTGCTACTTTCGGGCTCAGATTTTTCTTTAGTCGTTCTTTTTCCTGAGTAGTTTTACAGAGTGGTTTTGATCTACACTAGATGGCAGTACACCAGTAGGATGGTTTGGTAATCTAGAATGGTTTAATAACCAGCTTTCTCAAGGTTAAGGGAGAGATAATCTCATTTACTGTTTTCCTTTGCATATGCAGAGAACGGAAGAACTGCAGATGATCTTTCTCTCTCATGCTTATGAGAACTAGCCACATACCTTCCGGAGAGACTCTATGCAGACTCGATTACTCTCTTTTTTCCTGCCAAACACCAATTCACGGGAATTCGAGTAGTGCATTTTTCACGCTTTCCCTTCTCAACTTCTCTTCTACATCAAACCAAGGGTCCGTTTAGTCTGGTATCCTCCTTCTCTGGGAGCTCTCTTGACATCTTTAGCTTCACATCTTTAGACTTTCCCCATACCTATTCCTGCTTTACTCTCTCACCATGGCATTCTTTCCCTGGTTCCCCTTCATTAAGCATCTTTATGCACTCGTCCCCCATCCCCCCACTTCCAGGGAAATGTATTTTGGAATTGTACTTGACTCACCTCTCTGACCTATAGCCAGCTCATCCCTGGGTCAGAAGCCTCTGGCTTACCATATTGCTTGGGGGGGGGGAGCCTGGCCCCATGAAGATTGTGATTCTTCTTTCTTTTCTTTCTCAGAAGCCCAGACAACATTCAGCTTGTGCAATTTGCTCATTTCCTAATAAGCAAATAGCAATAATTGTTTCATGCTTTGGTGCTATTGTATCTAAACCAGCTTATCTTTACTGGAAAGATTTGGAAGAACATTGTGTGTTTTACTTTAAGAAACAGAAATGTTTTAAATGCTCTCTGCTCTGGAAGTTTCATTATTCATTAGATGCAGTTCTGAACCTCAAAAGCTACTTACCATAGGTTGCATAGAAGTTGAAACTTGCAACTAACTCTAGAGTTGCCAGACTCAATAGAGGACAGGACTTCTGTGCCTTTAATTGCCCTGCTCTCTTTTGAGTCTGGAAACCTTAAAGAGAAACCAGCAGACCCTTTGCTTGGAAATTAAACAAAGGGTCTGCTGGTTTCTCTTTAAGGTTTCCAGACTCAAAAGAGAGCAGGGCAATTAAAGGCACAGAAGTCCTGTCCACTATTGAGTCTGGCAACCCTAACTGACTCAAATATTACAGCCACTACAGAAAGTCCAATAGAAATATGTGGGGGTGGATGGGGGAGAGAGAGAGAAGGGGGAGGGGCAAATACATCCAAGTTTCTCACAAAGTGGAGAATCATGTGGAGAACTTCTGCATCAGTGGCTGCAAGTGTTTATGCTGAAACTCTCCATGTGATCATCCTCATCCATGTAACGAGTAACCTGAAAGCAAAAGATTTCTAGAACTTTCCATGTGGTTGTTCAAAGATTTGACCCAAAGCTTAGAACTTCTTGAAAGGATTGTCACCACTAATCTATTTTACTGAGGACGAACAAACTGAAGGGCCTTCCTGAAATAAGACCACATTTTAAAATACTGTCTACTAGTTCGCATTACTTTCTTTGACCCTTAAGAGTAAATATGTTTTTAACTCATTGAGCTACAGGGCTAAATTAGACATTTTTAAAATGAGAAATTGGCTGGGAAAGGTTGAAGTTACACACAAGCTGATTTTCACTGCATGAGAACAAATATACATATGTTAGGCAGGATTGTAGCCTTCTCAGGCTGCTTTTCAGTCAAACAACAACACTGTTGAGGAACTTGGTCTCACATATAATTTGGCCTCTCGATAACCTTACCATCTGTGTTGGCAAAGTATCTTACATAATTCTGGGATGAATCCCATGATGCCTTGGCAATTAGTGGCCATGTTTCTCAGATGGCACTTTTAATCTAGTGTCTGCCATAAACTGAAAAATATCCCAATTGCTTGGACCTGGCACACAGCAAGTGCCATCAGTTTATACTTGAAGGGTTTCTCAATTTCTGGTCATAAATAAATGCCTACAGTTTATGCATTTCACTTATTCTAGCCTTGTAATTTGTGCGCCTTTTAAACTCCTAATGGATTTGAAATCATACCGTTGCATACCACCCCAATCTCTTGAGTGGTGTGAGATTCCAGGGGTTCCAGACGCTATCCCAGGCTTCACGTTTCCTTCAGGCACAGTGGAGACTGTGGTGTCTTTATGATATATGGTTTATTTGCACATATATACAATGTCCTCCTTACAATATGGTTAACAGAGCTCAGTACATTTCTCCAAATATGATTTGACCAGCACAGAATAGAGTAGAATTATTACTTCAAAACTACTGGTGGTTTCTTTTTCTTTTTTTAATCCTTTAATTGATTATGCTCTACATTTGCCCTTCTGTTACTTGCAATCAGCATTGTCCATTTATAAAGAATAGTGAATTTCCAAGCTAAATCAAGCAACAATTTCAATACCTGCTGTGAGTTTTCAGAACACTGGACCCCAACTGTGCTTATTAATATTGCATTGTTTATTAGGAAAGTAACTTGGTGATTTCTCTCTCTCTCTCAAGCTAAAGGCCAAGGTTGCACCCCACTGAGATTGTAATGGTGTATTTCCGTCTACAAAAGTATTGGTCTAATTATTTTTAACTATATGAAGAAAAGCATTTGACTGCATGTAGTACAGTTGAGGTATTCTGCGTCTTCAAGCTATAAGATGTCAAATATTTTTCTTAGAGCAACGGCCCTGAATTTTAATAGGAGAAAGAAGAGAAATAATGAGTTAAAAATACAGGGTTATATGCATAGATTAATATTTTTATTATTAACTATTGTATACCTTTTCCTTTTAAGTGTGATTTGCATATAGGCATTTAAATTTAAACAGCAGTGTCACTTGGAGTAGGAATTGGGCAATCACAATGAGTAGTCAGGACCAAAACAACTGCAGAATCACAGGAGCATAAGAAGGTGCTTTTCATCCAGGGGTCAGCAAACTTTTTCAGCAGGGGGCCAGTCCACTGTCCCTCAGACCTTGTGGGGGGCTGGGGGGATGATGATGCAAGAGCACCACAAGGCCCAGTGGCTGCTTACCTGTGTCTTGCGAGTGGCAGGGGCTGGCGGTGGCAGCGACAGCGGCGGAGGGACAATGAGCAGCACATAAAAGGGCTCTGGAGAGGGGCTGCTTATAATGGCAGCTGCTCAAGTGCTGCTGCTGCTGCTGACACCAGCAAAGCCCAGCCCCCTTCCTCCTCTAGGCAGGGCAGGGAGAAGCCAGGAGGAGGCGCCAGTGCCGTGTGAGGGAGAGGGAAAGAACACATGCACTGGCGATCCACAGTGCGATTCCCGGACCATCCGCGGGCCAGATCCAGAAGGCAGTTGGGCCTGATCCGGCCTGCAGACCTTTGTTTGCTGACCCATGGGTGAGGCCATTGGCCCATCTGGGTCAGTACTGTCGACACGGGGCAGCAATGGCTCTTCAGGTTTCATGCAAGTATCTGTCCCAGCTCTGCCTGCAAACACCAAGGGTTGAACCCTGGATCTTTTGCTTGCAGAGCATGTGTTCTTCTCTCAGAATTTGAGGGGTGCTTGCAGAGCATGTCTCATAGTTTGAGGGGTGTGTTTCTTGTCATTCTAAGTCAGTCTTGCAACTGGGTGTTTGGCTTGGGCAAGTAGCAAGTGCCCTTAAATGAGATTTAGGTACCTGAGTAGGAAACTGCTCCTGTCCAAGAAGGCCATGCAATCTCTCGTTCAGGCACACACATTCTTTCACTACTACGTACTTACTTTGTACTTGCAATGTAATCTGGGAATATGCCCCATGTAATTTAATAGGACTTACTTTTGGGCCAACCTGTATAGAGTTGCATCTAACTATTCATTTTGAATATAAAAACAAATGCCCCCATTTCAGCATGTACTTCATTTTTCTTCACAAAAAATACTCACAGAATGTTAATTCTTAACACATACTATTCTCTTACATTGGACAAGTAAAACTTTTCAAAACTCTCACTTGAAAACCCTGATGCTTTAGTTTGATTACATATTCAGATCATGAAAGACTAATGTTATCTGGCAATATTTTTAGATCTAAAGTTAAACAAAATGTTCATGGCTTAACAATACTTAATAAGTATGAAAAAGCACTGGTTTGCATGACTAAAGTGCTCCTATATATTATTTAAATAAAATTCTGGATCACCTTTTACAGACCCTCTAGGTGATTTACTCAGATTTATTCTTTCCTTATATCTTTCTAGCAATGATTTCATAAAATTTGGGGCCTTATAATTCTTCTTTCTACCTTTATTATTTAGTCATAAAATGTCTTGTAACTTTTGAAGTACAATGTTCGAACTTTTTGTAACACCCAGTTTTAAGTGATTCATCAACCCACTCTATAATCCAGGGTAAACAATTGATGTGATAATATAATCTAAGACTAGGAAAATTCAAGTTGCATCTTTTAACTCTGCGTGGTAGTACTATTCTCTTTTCTAATTTGATACTGTTTTGTCCGCCCACAAAAAAACTGGGGTTACAATATGCAACAGTTACACAAATTTGTAATTAATGGGAACCTGTTTTCATTAAAACTGAAGGAGAAAGCTACAACTTTCCTTCTATCAAGATCGAACAGTGAGAGTGTAAATATTCATTCAAAATATTTGTAAACTGGACCATGCCCACCTTTTAATTTATATATATGGTAAAAATTATTTTGTTGAGAAAACTTTTCATCTTTCCTCATTCCTGAACTTGTTTTTTAAAAGCAGCTGCTAGCTTTCATTTGTATCCAGAATTAGGACTGCAGCGGTGTGTTAGTAACAAAAAGTCTCTTTTGCTACTATCTTGGAAATTTTGCTTGCTTGCCTGGGGTCTTTTGGAGCAAAGTGAATTTAAATTATTACTGTAAAGTAATTCTGTAGGAAATGGATAAGGAAGTGTATTTCAGAATGCCATGCAGAAAAACTTCACTTTGCAGTGCACAAGAAGAAGCATGAGCTTTTTGATTTCACACCTTTTTACAAGATGCCTTCCTCAGCTAAGTATTAATGGGTGCTATAAAATGATACTGGCACACAAGTTGAAAGTCCTGAGCAGTTGTCCTGAATTGATGTTGCTCCTTGTATAATAAATTCTATACGTTAAGGAGATGACTACATTCAGGAAGCAGAAGCAAACTTCCTCTTTTTTTGGCATGGAGAAATTATGTTGGAAAAGCAACAAGGAAGGAAGGCCAAGAAAATATTCCTCGCCAATCGGCAGTACGATACAGATGAGCAGTTGATTACATGTATATATTGGTAAATTGCCATCTGAAATGTTGCCCTCTGAATCCAAGTTCTTGGGTTTTGGTTTTATCAGGAAAGTTTGGCAGGGCAGGATGAGAGTTATGTTCTCAAAGTGGTTAGAATGCCGGATTTGGACTCTGGAGGCTTCGGGACAGTTCCTTTATTTCTCTCACCCTGCAGGGTTATGTGGGGATTGGGGGTGGGGGAAGAAATGAATAAGATCAGATACACTCCAGATACTCCTTAGAGAAAGGGTGTGATGCATATTCTATATAATAAGTAAAATTATAAAATTACCCCAGCCTATTTGCTGTATAGGGACGCGGGTGGCGCTGTGGGTTAAACCACAGAGCCTAGGGCTTGTTGATCAGAAGGTCGGCGGTTCAAATCCCCGTGACGGGGTGAGCTTTCGTTGCTCGGTCCCTGCTCCTGCCAACCTAGCAGTTCGAAAGCATGTCAAAGTGCAAGTAGATAAATAGCGGGAAGGTAAACAGCGTTTCCGTGTGCTGCTCTGGTTCTCCAGAAGCGGCTTTGTCATGCTGGCCACATGACCTGGAAGCTGTACGCCGGCTCCCTCGGCCAATAATGCGAGATGAGCACCGCAACCCCAGAGTCGGTCACGACTGGACCTAATGGTCAGGGGTCCCTTTACCTTTACCTTAGTTGCTGTATAAAGTTTTCTACTTCTGGCGGAATAGAGTAGGGCTATGTGGTTTTAAGCAGTAAGCATAGGTAATACTCCATCCATAGATACAGACTCAACCTACCTAGAAACAAGCAATTCAGCAGCTGAGGGGCATTGAGATTTCTGCTGTCATTGTTAGATCTTAGGAAGCTCCTGCAGCCAGTCAGAAGCCACGGAAGAATGTTTGCAAACTGGAACAATCACTTCCGGGTTTGAGGTGTTTGGGAGCCAAAACGTCCAAGTCCCAGGGCATTCAACAACCAAGGTACGACTGTAGTAGCTATAGTTGACAACATAACTAGAGAGTGGTTTTGGGGAGCCATGTTTAGTGCAAAGAGGTTTAGAAATTTACAAAATATTCCAGTGTTATAAATAACTCTCAAGTGTATTGAAATATGTACTCTTTTGGACATCGTTTAATAATCAAGAACAATTTTCAATTATTTATTTAATTTAAGGATTGTTATTCCACTCTTGGAAAAAGAAATTGCCATAGAAGTTTACATAAAACAGAAAAAGCAATAATACAACCGTGGCATACAGATAGCATATTTACAGTGGCAAAACAGCATAAGAAACTTCTGGTTTCCACATTCCTGTTCCACTCAGCAGTGCTTTACTCTCCTATTTGGCGATTTGTTGTTACCTAAATCCTAGCTTATCAAATTTTGTTCTCAAAGAAAAAGTAGCTACGGATCTTTCCATAGCAAGCTAGGAAACATTTCTGTCATTGTTAGATCTTAGCAATAGATTTTTTTTATTTATTGATTGATTGATTTGCATACCACCCTCTTGCAAAACTTCAGGGCAATGTACCGTACATAAAACATTTAAAAGCAATTTTTAAAAAATAGTTGAAATGACTGGAGACATTTTATACAACTGCATAGGCCTGTTCACAAAAAGAAGTCTCGTGAAAGTCAAAAGCAAGGGTGCCTTCCAGATCTTTGCTGGAAATGTTCCACAACTTTGGAGCAGTAGCACTAAATGCCAAACTTCTGGCTGAGGTCAGTTGGGCCTTGGTTACAAAGGGACAACTAACAACATTCCTCCATATGATATAAGCTGGGATATTAAAGCTCAGGTGGTCCTTAAGATATCCTGGACCCAAAATGTTCAGGGCTTTGTATATCAGCTCTTCTGAACGCCATAGCATAGGTGCAAGGGAGTCAAAGATCACTCTCCCAGTGCTGTTCTCTGGACCATGCAGGCAGGATGCAGTACAATGCTTCCAATACCATCCCACACAGTTAACTTTGAAGGATACCATGCTCTATGGTGTCAAAAGTCACTGAGAGATTCTGATTCCCAAGAAAGATGTACCGTAACTTTTTTTTCTGTATGCTACAACGGCGGCAAGAGTATTATTAGCTAAGAACTGGAAGACTCAAGAATTACCAACAATGGAAGATTGGCAAATGAAAATGATGGAGTACATGGAACTAGCTGAAATGACCAGGAGACTATGTGACCGGGGAGAAGAAGCGACAGAAGAAGATTGGAAAGATTTTAAAGTTTATTAAAAATATATATGGTAAAATTGCATATTGAGTTTAGATCTAGAAGTTCATAGAAACTGCGGATATGAGAATTATGTTAAATAAATTGATGTATGTGAGATTTGAAATAGGAAGGAGTTTTAAACAATGAATTGGAAATTGCTAAAGATGAATGAGAAATGAACCGCAGATAGGGGGATCTCGAGGAAGTCCCCCTTTTACAATGTTAATGGAAAACGATTATGGTATTTTGATTTTTTATTGTTTTTTATTGTTATTTCTGTTTGTAGTGTTTAAATTGTTGTGTTTATTTGTAAAATCAATAAAAATTATTTTTTGGGGGGGAAAGTCACTGAGAGATTCTGTAGTAGAAGCAGCGTCACACTCCCCCTTTTGTCTCCTGATATAGGTCCTCCATCAGGGCGACTAAAGCTATTTCAGTCCCGAAACCAGGCCTGAACCCAGACTGAAGTGGATACAGATAACTAGTGCCATCCAGGAACAATTTCCCTCAAACCAGGGTGTTTTTTATTATTAATGTTTGCAAAACATTGAATGCTTTTTATGTGGTTGGAAATCACTCTGAATGTGATGTGTGGTACAGAAATGCAACTGTGAATGGCTTAATTTCATTCAGTAATTTCATTCAGTGAAGCAACACTTCACTGTAGAAGCTGCCTAAACTCGAGCCAGACTTTCTGCATCCAGTTTTCAGCACAAAATAGCCTCACACCCTTGACAATTTGCTACAGCTAAAACACAGAAATAATACTATTTTTAAAAAAATGCTGGCTAAAACTGTATTCACACGAAAAAGAAACAACTGAGGCAGCGTGAGGAATCCCACAACTGAAATAAAAGACAGAATGGAAGAAGTGAGGATAAAATAGGAAATAAACTGTTGTGAATCAATTATTTATAGCTTTCTTTCTTGCAGCTAGAAACCTTCTGGTTGAAAAACACTGACAGTTTTAGGTAGCTGAAAGCAAAGGTAGAGAAATATTAATATCCAACAGCTTTATGTATTGGATCCAGAACAATAAGGTTTATATTCAGCATTTTATAATATGTGGTCATGGAAAAGAATGTATAAGACTTCTATACAGTGTATGTTTGAGCTGTAGTCACTGCGTGGAATTGAGGTTTTTTTAAAAATAAAATAAAAATTGAGAGTATTCATGGACTAATGAGAGTGTAAAAATAATTTCCCCATTGGGATGTTTGCGTCTGTTGGTGGGCTAGTTAGTTATTCATTTCAGTGCCTCCCATGTGTCGTGAGAGTGTGCCAGAAATTTAAAAAGCAACACTAAGGTTGCTCTGCCAGTTCCAAGCTGGCGTTTAGCTCATTGGGGGTTTCAGGTTGTTGCAGCATGAGTCAAAACTATGGACATTGCTTGGAATTGTGGAAGACAGTGAATCAGGGAGCCATTAACAGCTCCCCGACACCTTCCCCTAGACACATGGCAAGCTTCCATTTTAAATCCTTCTCACTTGTTCAAGTCAGCTTGCCCACAAGACTAATAATATGTGCAAGAGCTACATGATGATAACTTAGACAATAATAATAATAATAATAATAATAATAATAATAATAATAATAATATATTATTTATACCCCGCCCATCTGGCTGGGTTTCCCCAGCCACTCTAGGCAGCCTCCAACAGAAATATCAGAATACACTAACTTCTTAAAGATTAAAAGCTTCCCTAAACAGGGCTGCCTTCAGATGTCCTCTAAAAGTCTGGTACTTAATTTTCTTTTTGACATCTGGTGGGAGGGCGTTCCATAGGGTGGGCGCCACTACCAAGAAGGCCCTCTGCCTGGTTCCCTGTAACTTGGCTTCTCGCAGTGAGGGAGCCGCCAGAAGGCCCTCGGCACTGGACCTCAGAGCGTTGGAGGTGGAGACGCTCCTTCAGGTATACTGACTAACATACTTCAGTAAATTTTGTGTGATTAGATGGCAATGCACAGTTTACCAGATTCACTCACAAGGCAGCAGGATAGCCTCAAAAGCTATGAGACAGTGGCCAATGACCAGTTTGTTTTTGCCAGAACCCTGGAGGTTCTGTTCTCTTACCTAGTGTCCCTGAGTTCATTCCACAGCAGATATATTGAGCTGGAAGGAATCGGAGCTAGAGAGGTATCTTAGCTGGAGCCCAAATAAAGGCTATGTTGAAACTTGAAGCATAGCACATCTCTGTGGATCAGACAAGGGCAGAAAGCCAACCTTGTATGAGTTATAGTAATCCTGGCTACTCCAGAGGCATCATCATGCCTCCCAAGTGAAGTGAGCAATGTTGCATACACTTCTTCCTTTCTATGCCTAAAGTGGATTCACTAGATCAGGGGCCACCAAGCTTTTGGGACCTGTTGACACATTTGCAACTTGGTGAAACTGTTGTGGGCACTGTAACCATGCACACACCCCACAATCATGCATACATGCGCAGCAACTATACACACGATCTGAGGTGAAACCAGAGTATGGTGGAAGCCCATGTGAAGACCACCTGGTGGAAACCCTTAATCAACAATTTCTAGATCAACTCTGCATCCCCAAATGGAAACCAGAGTTGGAGGTCATACATTTTCTATTACTGGGGAATGATCAGAAGCTCACCAAGTTAGTGGCTAAATATCTCTACCTTATTTGGTTTTTTGTCATCGAAATACACTGCAGATGTCTGATCTCCCTGGAGACCTAGAGATGTGACGATAGACCTCTCTGCCTCCTTTCTTTTAGCAAATGTTTTGTGCCACTGGGGAAGTGGTAATTCTGTATTGATTTGTTTTGGATGTTTGTATGTGATGCCAATAAAAGGTTTGATGACGATGATGAACTATACACACCCACCCTTGCCCCCTGCCTTGTCCAGCAATTAGTTCAGAGAGGAATGGCATGAATCGCCCACATCCTTTTGTTTTGAACTCTACGGATAGAGCAATGTAAAAATGAAACCACCTGGGATATAGACAGAACCGGAAACTTCTGATAAATTCATTTGTTCTGTATATTTTAATATACACTCTGCATATTTTTTCCATAGGAACTTGTGCATAAGCAGCAGCACAAGAAAGTGTCTTACCCACCCGCAAACAAGACCTTGAAGAATAAAAACTAAGCATTAGTAATTTCAGTGCATATGAAAAATTCATACTGCTCGTAATTTTCTTTTAGGATAATAATATATTTATTTTTGGTGTAAGTATTTGAAAATTTAACCTTGGATGTCAGTGGCAAACTTCCAGATGCCTCATCAGGTGTTACATGTACCTAAATTTTCCCAGTTTCAGCAGTATTATATAAACAATTCATGATGATCTTGTTATTCATTCCTATGCAGGTACAGAATGTGAATTTTCAATTCTAAGGCTCCACAACAATGAATTTAATTTGCAAATTCTGTCTGGTGTAAAGTTAGTTCTTTCCATAGACCTATTTACTAGTTGCCTCAAAGCTGAAAAGTGAAAAAAAGATAAATCAGGCAAGATTAATATATAATTTCACACGAATTCACATTTCACATGATAACTTTTATACTTTTTATGTGTATAACACATTATCCAGAGATGAAATACAGAGTTAAGCAAGTCTGGAGACAGTTATGCACATGCTTAACATGCCCATTTAAATTAATGGAATTTTAAAGTCTAAACATCTCCTTATTGAAGTAGACTTAAAGAAGAGATTTATAATTGTGAGATTAGTCTCTTGAACTGATGCAGACTCCCAAGTCATAAAATTTTAGCCTTTAAAAAACATGTAGGAAATACTGCTATTTCAAACTAAAAATATTAACAAAAAAAAGTTCCTTGAAAGAATTGTCATGGTTAAAAGCAAAACTGAACTTGCAAGAGGTCCTCTCTCTCCAAGATGAAAGGAGGCAGAAGTGGGGGTGAGCTGGCACTGCTTGGGCTCATGGAGGCTCATGCACACTATGCTAAACCATGGTTAAGCATTAGGTATGAAATTGGTCATTCCTAGTTTGCACAGCACAGTAAGCCAAACTCTAGCTTTCTCTAACTACAGAAATGTATGGGCTCCTGGAGAGGAATCAACAACATGCGTTGCTCCTTTCTTGTATACTGCCCTTCATCTGTAGATCTTAGGGCAGTTCACATCACAACATCAAATACAATATAAAAATACATGATAAAAACAAGAACAAAAACCACAAAGCAAACAGCAATGCAGTGTAGACTGATTAAATTACTCTGTCAACTGTTTTTACCATTTTCATGTTCCTTCATGGTCCTTTCTTTCACTGCAAGCTAATACTACAAAATAACATATTCTAGGCATTCTTGAGTCATCATAAATTTGCTTTTGCCTGTTTTTATTTCTTAGTTTGCTCTGCTTAAACCCTGCTGTTCTTTATATCATGCATTGTTTTATGTCATACGTAATCTATTTAAATTTTTCTGGGTGGATTTCCTTCACTTTCCCCTATGAATTAATTTGTAATACTGTTTCAAAACTGCTGAGCATGGAGAAGCATAATGCAAATTGGTAAATGCAGCTCAGATCAGCTAGAACTCTTAACGCTGATGGGTTTCAAACCAAACTATCTGGATTATTCCCCTGAAAATAAGAATCTCACCACGTGAAGTCAAGTGAAGTGTAGAATCTGATAAAAAAATTCATCTCCTGTCTGCTGTAAAACCAGATTTTATAGAATTAGGAAAAAGTTAGATGATGTTAATAATGCTTTCTTTCTTGTATGCCCCCCTCCAAGAAAGACCTAAAATTGGGGGGAGGGGGCTGCCTGAACCAAGTAAAATTTTGTTTCCACCTTACTCCACTCATTAATTTTACTTTGCATTCGTGCATTCTGTTTGCAGGTTGTTGTTGTTGTTTCAAAACTTTTTGTTTCTTGTAAAAGTAACAGTCTTGTGGCATGTTAACCACTGACAAATTATTATGGCATAAGCTTTTGAGTTAATTGTTATTTTTGTGGGTGGGTGGGCAAACAGTGAGGCCGGTTGGAAACAAAATGCAGAAAAGTTCGGCATGTGATTATTCCCTCAGACCAGAATATTCCATGACACAGACTTGCTGCTATCGATAAAGCCAATTAACACATGCAGTGTGATAAAATCCATTGTGCCAATTCAACCTGTATTGAACCTCTGCATATATTCTAATTCAGTGGTTTCAGAGTGCATGCTCCCTTTGAAGTTCCTTTGTTTAAGGATGGCAGCTTTAAGTTCTTGGAGGGTGAAACATTTATCTATAGCTTCTCTATGTTGCCAGAGTTGTGACTGACCTGTTTGCCCTATGTAGAATGCAGAGGGCATTAATAGCGGGTGGTGGCATAGGGGCACCTTGAGAAATGTGTATTGTTGGTTGATGATGACATATATCACATTGGAAGGACGTGAATGAACCCCGGATGCTTTGGATGGCATTTTTAAGTCCTGTAATACTGCTGTCAGAGTAAATATGGGGACAGAGTTAGCATCTGGGCCTGCTCCAGGGTCTATTCCCTGTGCCTGTATCCTTGTTGGGTTTGTGTGTGTGTGTGTGTGTCTGTAAGCAAGTGCAGAGAGAAGTGTCTTTGTCCAGGATGGACTGTAGATAATAGAGGATATGGTTTTAAGTGAGAGTGGCCTGTCCTTTTCTTATCTAGTGCTGTCCTTTTCTTATCTAGTGCTGTCCTTGTAGTACATTGTTATGGGCCTTTCCTTCTGGTTTTCTCCACTTTGTTGGGTAAGTATAGTAATCTAAAGAATGCTTGATGTAATTTCTTTTAAGTGTGAGTCTCTGTCTGGTGAATCTGAATGGATGCAGTTGCTGGAAGGTAATCATAACTACGTGCTTCCAGCTTCCACCCAGAAACATCACAAATTCCACTGTCTACAGTCAAGCCCTGGATATAACCACATAACTGAAGAATCGGATCAAAGCCAGATTGGTAGGAAGTGGGTAGAAAACATCGATCGCTGCCATGATAATTGAAAGTGGAACTGCAATTCCCCCGGGAGTGATGGGTTGCAATGATGTGATTACATGGGAAAGTTAATATAAACAAACCAGGATCAAAGTGTATTTTACGACACTGCTTTGCTTAAACCAGGGTTTCCCAAACTTGGGTTTCCAGCTGTTGCTGGAGTACAACTCCCATCATCTCTAACTAGCAGGACCAGTGGTCAGGGATGATGGGAATTGTAGTCCAAAAACAGCTGGAGATCCAAAGTCTGGGAAACATCAGCTTAAACTAACTTCAGTTTGAATAAACCAAACTCTCTGAGTTTGGTCGTTTTAAGGAATTGTGCTTTCATTCTCACCCGTCAAAAAATAGATGAAATTTTAAAATCCAATCTAGACAAGAAATTGTTACTTGGTGAAGACATGGCTGGAAGAGTATGGTGGAAACAGAAGGACTCTTTCACAAAAAATGAAAAGAATAGTCAATAACAGAATTACAGGAGCCATCAAAAATTCAAAGAAATGTAAGCCTTTGAAGAATTAGTACAATATAACAATAAATATAGATTAATACTTTCAGTACAATAATTCTCCAAATTTTAATTAATCTAGGGAGCATTGAAGGCTGTGATCAAAGAGGTATTAATACAATAGACTTCTTTATTAAGGAAGAACAGAAAGAAAAAGGTGAAAGATATTACTTTGCAAATAGGCCAGTTGGAGGAAGAACATAAAAGGATATGCTAAAAGGCTGTATATAGAAAATTGGAAGCAGTGTGGAACCAATTAGATATATCTAAATTGCTTCCAGGTAAAAAACAACAACTCTTATGTTTTCTAAAACTGTGTGTAGTTGAAAAAGGCAACAAACTGGATAGATTATTAGCAGCATAATTAAGAAAGAAGCAACTGCAACATTTCGTGAGGTACGTAGATTATAGTTGTACACCCAAGAGATACAGTAAGTGAATTCAAAAAGATTTTCATTAAACTTTATTCATCTGAGAGCGCTTGTGAGGAAAGTATTGAATCTTTTATGCAGAAGGTATATTTACCTCATTCATTGAAGGACAAAGCTGAGAGTCTTGAAGCTCTGATAGCAATGGAACAAACACTGAATTAGCTAAAAAAGAAAAGAAAAAAGGACAATAAAACTCCAGGTCTTGGAAGTATTTACGGATTAAAATTAATTATACAATCATATTTTACTCTGTAGCTTCCTCACTATTAAAAAAGATGACATTTATCAAAATGTGTTCCGTAAAACATAAGAAGAGGTCAAAGTTATTGTTGTCCCCAAACAGGGCAAAGATTATTCTAAACTTGAGTCCTGCAAGCCTGAAGCATAGCAGTAAGGAATCTCCATCCCATAGGCTTCAATTTGGTCTGCAATGCTATACAGTGGTACCTCTGGTTATGAACTTAATTCGTTCCAGAGGTCCGTTCTTAACCTGAGGTACCACTTTAGCTAATGGGGCCTCGCGCTGCGGCCGCCGTGCAATTTCTCTTCTCATCCTGAGGTAAAGTTCTTAACCCGAGGTACTACTTCCGGGTTAGCGGAGTCTGTAACCCGAAGTGTTTGTAACCCGAGGTGTTTGTAGCCTGAAGTACCACTGTAACTCAAAATCCACACCTACATGCCCTCTGCACATGTGTGGTAGGTATGCAACACTGGAAACAAGGGAGAACTTTCACCGGGAACTGCCTATTGCAGAGCAATCCATACGCCCAGTCTGCCATGCTTCTCTCTTTGTGGCAGAGATCTCCTTCCATTTGGCTCTGCAGCAGAGGTGGAGCTGGCCAGCCAAGGATCCATGGGATCCAGCTACTGGCAGTGTGACTGATCCACAAGGGAGAATAACCACTTTCCACCCTGGCCAGCATGAGGAGCAGAACTTTGGAGGTGGAGGTGGCCCACCCACTGCTCCATTCAGCCCCACTATCACCAGATGGGAATTAAGACTAGAGGAGCAATCCTATCACCTCCTACAACTAAGTAATTTAAGCCCAATAATTTCAGTGGGTATATCCTGAGTGTGATGCAAAGGAGTAAGGTAAAGGTAAAGGGACCCCTGACCATTAGGTCCAGTCGTGACCGACTCTGGGGTTGCGCGCTCATCTCGCATTATTGGCCGAGGGAGCCGGCGTATAGCTTCCAGGTCATGTGGCCAGCATGACAAAGCCGCTTCTGGCAATCCAGAGCAGCACATGGAAACGCCGTTTACCTTCCCGCTGTAGCGGTTCCTATTTATCTACTTGCATTTTGATGTGCTTTCGAACTGCTAGGTTGGCAGGAGCTGGGACCAAGCAACGGGAGCTCACCTCGTCACAGGGATTCGAACCGCCGACCTTCTGATCAGCAAGCCCTAGGCTCAGTGGTTTAACCACAGCGCCACCTGGGTCCCACAAAGGATGCAAAGGAGTATCAACCTTTATAATTATTATGTGGAACTATGGGTGAGATTCAACTAAGATTCATGCACAGAATGAGGCTCACTTGCTCAATGGGACCCACCCCTCACTCTCTTCCACCTACACTCACTAAATCTGTTCTGGAGAGTTGGGGGGAAACAGAGAACAGGTTTAGAGGGCATGTGGGGTGAGGAAAGTCTCATTGTGCTAGCAGACCTCGTTCCCCATATGAATATGCCATTTAGCACTACCTTGAATTCTACTTTCTGTTTTTGTCCTACATAGAAGAAGAAGAGTTTGGATTTGATATCCCGCTTTATCACTACCCTAAGGAGTCTCAAAGTGGCTAACATTCTCCTTTCCCCTCCTCCCCCATAACAAACACTGTGAGGCTGAGAGACTTCAGAGAAGTGTGACTAGCCCAAGGTCACCCAGCAGCTGCATGTGGAGGAGCGGAGACTCGAACCCGGTTCACCAGCTTATGAGACTACCGCTCTTAACCACTATACCACACTGTCTCATACAACATACATACATACCGTACATACATACATACATAAATACATGTGTGTGTGTGTGTGTGTATCAATGAATCATTGATAAGTACTTAACACATTTAAAGAACATCAACACCAAAGGCAGAATCCTTTTAGAGGCTACATTTTCATTTCATTTTAAGGCTTAAGAGATTCCATTTCAGGCCATCTGCTTCTTGTCTCCCTGATTTTCATTGTACATGTCAAGACTTGTCCCTCCTTTGCAATTAGGCTTCTATAACCAATTTTGTTTTCCGTAGATAGCGACATAGGCTGGCTCAAAATAATTCTGATTTTTCAAGGGCAATTCATACATTTTCCTTTGTAAAATGCAAAGGAACTCTATTAATATAAACTTCTATAAGCTTTTATATGTCAGCTGTTTCTACAATCAAGATGCCTTTTTCTCTTGATCTGCTCTGCTGAAAATACTCTTTCGACATTCCAGCACAAGCAATACATTCTTTTACATTCAGGAAATGAAATGTTTGTGGTTCAGCTTACTGATTTAATGGGGAATTTGTTCTAGACTGGTAAAAAGGTTCCCTAGCCTCTGAGACTTTCGTATATAGGTGAGCATTTGAAACTGAAATATTTAATTTCATTTTCAAGTCCAGAAATTTCACTTGTATGCTTAGACCAAAACTCAGTGTAATATATCTGCAGTATTTGTAAGTTTAAAAAGTATTAGGTTCTCCAGTCTCCTGCAAGGGGGTGTAAAAGGGTAGTGTAATTCATAGTATTAGTGAGAAATATTCATCAGAAATACAGATGTTTTAAAGCAAGAAGTGGTATTTTTTGGGGGGGGGGAGTGTTATATTGTAATCCCCCATTGTTTTCTGTGCATATGGCTATGGGTTACAGTATATTCATTCTTAGGCTTGAAAACAAATATTATTCATTTAGAGCAGTTGTTTCCTTAGAAGGTTTTTATGTTTGGAGGAAGGCTTGCCTCTCCCCAGTAGTATCGTCAGATAAAACATTATTCCTATTCAATGTGCAATCATATGCATATTTACTTGGAAGTAAGCCCCACTGAACTTAGTGGGACTGACTTCTGAAAAGACATGTACATACTGTATAGAACTGCAACTACACAGAGCTCCCATGCCTTTGGAATAAAGAAGAAATGGTTCTTTATCAGAAGGAACATCTATATAAATATCTGCTTGCAGTAGCCTAGTTCTTAGTACAGTGCAACTGATGAATCCAGTGGGTACTTTGTACTTTAAAAAGATGTTGTTGTTGTTTGTTGTTGTTGTCCATTGCATTGGTACACAAATTTATCAACAGCAACTCCCAGATTTCTTTCACTAAAATTACGTATGCTGCTTGGAAATATTTTGCCTGGAAGTTTTATTTCATTCAGATGGTATCTACCGTACATTTTGTGAAATAAATAATAATAATAATATTGGAATCAAAGTTGTCACCTTTTTTTCTCATAAGGCTTATGAACCTTTAACAACAGGATACCAGAAAGACATTTAGAACTGGGATACTTTTAGAAATAAATTTCGAAACTGTTTCACACAGCTGTTAAAAGCTTTGGAATCATGCCAGGAAAAGGGGATCTTCATATATGCTTAATATGTTAATTTTAGTTTATTTAATTTAGTTTATTAATTTAGTAATTACATGGGTAGGAGCAGCAGAACAGCACAGGGGGCAGGGAGGGGAGATCATTCCATTGGGCAAGCCAAAATGCTGGTGCTGATGTGCTCCTTAGCTCTAGGCTGAATTCCATCCCATATGTTTAAAAGGTAGAATTACGGTACTTTCATATGCCCTTTTAAGCATCTTCCTTTCTTTCAAAGGCCATAAGATGCAAAATGTAAGGCTCTAATAGGCATTTCCTTGTCTTAATATGAAGTTGGTTTGGACTGGCTTTATACAATGTGCCTGTACTCATAGTGGGGTCTATCATAAATAAAAATGCTTTGATGACTCTTGAGGCTGGTGTTCCCCCCCGCCCCAGGCTCTCAGCAGTCCGAAATGAAGATAAGTGTAAAGCTCCATTTTTGCTTCTCCTGCTGGTTGTTGCACAGAGCTGCTTCCTATCCTTAGTCTTGAGACAGTCTACCATCTACTGAATTCTGCACAGCCTCTTTAAAATGCTTTTAACACCTCTCTAGCAGCAGAGAGTAAGAGTGGTTTGAATCACTTCTGACTTCTACCATAAAGTGCAATTTGTTCTCAGTGATATTGTGGACTCATGAGTGTTTAGCAAAGGAATATGATACGCTACTTGTCCCTGTTTCTACTTACTGTTGAGTGTGGGGGAAGTGGTACCAAAGAGGTTTAAGTGAATGGGTGAACATCATTGTGTGTGCTGTTCAGCTTTTACAGTATCTAAAGGCCTTTAACACACTTTGTTGTACCTATAATCAAGGCCATATAATTCAAGCTTTAAAATATAACAGTTTGATTCCCTGTCCGCTACATAAATGAAATAGAATATGTGTACTGCAAGCTTTAATCAATAGATAGACCTAAGTAGGAGTGGGGAACCTTTGGCCCATGAGTTTAATAAGGTCTGCCAGGTCTTCGAGATTGATCCACCCATTGTGGACTAACCTTTCCCTGGCCTGGCATCAGGTGCAGGATAGTTCAAGATGTGGCTTGAAGCTTGCAACTAAACGAAAAGGATTTCAGAGTGTATTCCTAAATGTCCTGCTTATTGGATGACTGGTATTTGGGGCTCATTGGAGCCAAGCCTGGGCAGACCCTCCAAAGTCTCTCTGGTTAAGCCAGGTATTTTCCAGGTTAAGCAAAAGGCCAGTAGCAACTTCTCTTTAGCAGCCCATGTGTTTTTCTGTTCTTGCTAAGCCATAGTTTGGCTTACTGTATCATGAAAAACAGCTCACATTGGGACATTACCAATCTAATATACTAGTTCATTTTCCACTTTTGAGTTCAGTTTCTCTTCAAAAGCAATTTAATATTGTTTTCCAGAAGCCTTACTAAATGAAATCATATCTAAAAACTCAATTCACATTATCATTGAACTAATAAGAACTGGGCAGTTTAACTAAACAATCACACGTAGTATTACATATAACTATTCCATCAAATGAAGATGCTTCGTATGTTTCCTATACATCTCCTGAATGTGTTATTCACTGATTAATTGGGAATCATGCTGACTGGTGCTGATGAGACTTTGGGTCTAACACCTTCTGGAGATAGCACCCCACCCTGCCTCCAGCAATGTATTTGTTTCACATCAATCAGATGATTTCCATTGCAATTTGTCTCTTTCCTGATTTATGGCTGGGAGAGAGGGAGGGAGCCTATTAAATCAAATGGACTTCTGGTACACGTTTATTGGGATATTGATGTTTTATCACCAATTAGACTGTGTTCCTCATCTCATTATCCTGTTAGCTTCACTTTTTAAAATCACTTTACCATATTGGATGGATGAAGTTTTCTCCGGTATTTTGTGTGTGTGTGTGTGGTTTGGAGAGAGAGGGGGGCAGGGAGGCAGGGAAAGCATGCATAAAAGAAGGAATATTTAACCTTAGAACGAGATGTTGGACATGTGAAGCATTTAAAGGCAGGGTTTGCCAATGTGGTTCCCTCCAGATGTTGTTAGACTACAACTCCCCTCATCCTTGTCCACTAGACATGCAGGGAGGGGCTGACAGGAATAGCCATCTGAAAACTACCACTCTGGATATCCCAGATTTAAAATATAGGTCTAGTAAATGCTAAGTGTTATGTATTGGTTTAATTTGTGTACATGAGTTTCTCTGCTAGTCCTGTAACTACCTTTCCCGCTCTTGGGCGATTCAAATGGGTGCGGTGACAGTTGCTATTGGTTAACTTGTTAACACAATTTGGATCCTCACTCTGATAGGTTCCCACCGAAATCTAAATGTATCCTTTCCCCAACCCCTGCTCCTGAGAGTATAAAAGGAGCTCACCCTTTCCCTCCAGTCAGTCAAGATTCCTACTGCAATAAAGAAGACTGTTCTTGTTATACTTGACTCAGGAGTTTGTGTCTCAGGAGTTTAAGGCATTCCTGGCAGACAACTTCATTAGGGGAGCAACGTCGGCACCGTTCCACCCATTGTCTAATGGACAGGCAGAGCGGATGGTATGGACGGCAAAAGAGGCTATCGCTCGCCTGCTGGAGGGGGACTGGGCAGCCCGAATTGCCTGGATGCTATTTTTGCAGCATGCCACGCCCTGCACTGTCACGGGCAAGTCACCCACTGAACTATTGATGGGCCGTCGGTTGGTCACCATCATGGACTTTGTACACCCGGACAAAAACCTGGTCTGCACCACTTCACATTACACGTGAAGGATATATTACTCAGCGTTCCACTATGTAGAAAACAAGGTATCAATGAGGAGAGTTTGAACATATCCTTCCTGATTGGCCTATATTTCAGTATCTGCCTGCCCCTTTGTTTCAAAGGAGGATCACTCAAGCATACAGCACCAGTCATGCTGTCCCAAATTAATTTGACTATGTGATCACCCGTGTGGCTAGATCAGGCTAAAGACAAGTATTGGAACTTGAAACAGCTTTAATTGCCTACTCCATCTTTGTTTATATGAGTTCAGATGGCAATTTTAAGATAATTTGACTTTTGCTATAGCTGGCACAACATGTCTGAAACTTTGAAGAACTTCTATATGAATCCAGTGCGAGTGGCCATTAGGTGATTAAAAAACCCAATGTTATTAGTATGCTGATGATGATACCCACTTTGTTTCTCTAATACATCAAAATTAAGGGTGAACAGATTATTCAGGAAGTAGAAAGGAGGAAGTAGAAAGGAGGCAAACTTCCTTCTTTCAATTAGATCAGAAGAAAATCACAAGAGACCTCACAATGGCATGGTCCTTGGTTCACCAACAAGAGTAGACTTGAGACCGAATATGGAGAACATGTCAGTAGCAGCAACATAATGCACTTACGGAGTTTGCCATTCACTTGTCCTTTGCTGAATCAGGGTGGTTGTCTTTACAGCCAGCTTTTCTCCATATATGGTTAAATACAAATATTCTTGGTATCTCTGTACCTTATGGCAACACCAGTATTCTTCACTATTTTAAAATCAAGATAAGGTTACTTTTTCTCAATGACAATTGTTTACATCTTCAGGCTGTTTTAGAATTTTCAGGTAGGTAGCCATGTTGGTCTGACATAGTCAAAACAAAACAAAATTAAATTAAAAAAATCCTTCCAGTAGCACCTTAGAGACCAGCTAAGTTTGTCATAGGTATGAGCTTTGTGTGCATGCACACTTCTTCAGATACACTGAAACAGAAGTCATCAGACCCAGTGTATCTGAAGAAGTGTGCATGCACACGAAAGCTCATACCTATGACAAACTTAGTTGGTCTCTAAGGTGCTACTGGAAGGATTTTTTTTTTATTTAGAATTTTCAGTTTATTGTAGAGCTAAAACTTAAAAAGGAAGAAAAAAAATCATACCCAAATGGTATGGAATGAAGATCCTTTCGAGAAGAAGTAATGTTTTCCTGAATGAGTTTCCATTAATTCTAAATGGCTGCTTAGAAGTACTCAGCTGAGGAGTGCTGGTTTACTGCCCTGGCAGTATATCTGTGGCAGTATTCCCAGGCAATTATAACTTTCCACTGGCCTGACCTCCAGTGTGACTGTCCAAGCTGTGAGAGGAAAATAAGGCCAAGTAAATGGAATCTGACTTAACAAAACTAGAGTGAAGTCAGTTTTTGCCTGTTTCTTTTAGTCAAATTTGCTTGGGATAATTAAAGCAGTAGCAATAACCATTCAATCTGTTTTCAGTAGTTTCAAGGATTAAATGTGGTTGTTGGAGGGAGAAAAAAGCTGGTTCTCTTTGTGTATGGAGTTCTGAGATACTCATATACAAGTTCTATTGGAATGTGCTGTGTTCTTTAAGGATTGGATTTCCGCTGCTTCCCCTATTTTGGCCTGTTATTTTCATCCAATGCCCATGGAATCTGCTACTATAAATAATGCTATATCTGTGCCTTCTCATGCACAATTATACATCTGATTTTTTTTTCAGCTCATGGGAAAACAAACATTCACAAACCCTTTTTTTATAAAAAGGAGAATTTTTTTATTTTTACGCAACTGTGTTTTCAGGTGCTGAGTGACTGCACCTCAGGCTGAACCAGTTCCTACCCCACCCCACCCTTATTTATATCTGATTATGTGTTCAGTGCTCATGTTGAATATGAAATGTGCCCCATATTGAGCTTAATGTGGTTCACTTGAGCATGCTGCTGTTAAATCAACTAGAATGTGTCTCCAAGGGTGTGTTTTCTAGGCTACATCTTGAGTGTGTGTGTGGGGGGGGAGCTAACGCTGTCAGGATCACATCCCTGATTAGTGCTCCAATTAATAGTTTTGTTCTGGGACAGCCAAAGGGTATTTGCTTTCTCCCTGTGATGTTGGAAGAGACGCCACAACGAATATTGCCCATGCCTTCTGGAGCTAGTCCATTGCTGAAAAGAGCTTTATTCTGCCATTTTAAGTTGCAAGTCCAAGCCCTCTTCCACCGCCTCCCCTCAAGGCAGTGGATCTGCTTTTGAGTTTGCCATGAGTGAGCAGCTGCGAGGAATGTGGAATGAGAGTTTGGAGACACATGAAGTGATGGTTGACTGCCATGCAGTAAATGCTTCTGAACACGATGGCCTGGGTGGTGATCAGTCACCATGGAGAGATAGTTTCCAGTGCCAATGTCTCTACAGGGGCTATAATGTGTGCTCCAATCCTTGGACCGGGCTCCTATCCGGAAAACTGATAAATAGGAAGTGAAGAGAAACTAGGGATTTTTCTCCATAGTAAGAGTTTCTATTGAATTCTTATGGTGTAAGTTGTGTCAGTAGGTGAGTGCTGTTGTGTAGATAGGGAGAGGAGAAATTCAGGAGCAAAGGGGATGTCTTATGCTGAAAGCAATAGAGATTTATTTACAAGGTTATTCAGAACTGCTGCTGTGCAAAACATTCTCTCAACCAACTGTCCCCCTCCTTATCACAACTTGCCAGCGATAGCTGTGCTTAGCCCTTCATTTTGAGCCCACAGTAGAGCATTAACTTCATAGACCAGGTGTGCCCAAGTCAAATCACTCAGGTCCACATTTATATTTACTAGCTCAATTGCTCCTTTAACCTCATGAAGGCATTTTCATCACAATTTCAACTCAGTTTCCTTTCTCTTTATTTGCCACAGCACAATATAATGGCTTAGTACGGTATCTTTTTTAAAAAACAAACAAACACAACAATCCTATTTTCGCTTAGCATTCTTTACTTCTGTCACTAGCAGAAAGTGTCTGGTGTTGCTCAGGAATTCTACAAAACAAAAAAAATCAGTGCAGTTTTTGAAAACTGCGGTTAAAATCCATGCAGTTTTGAAAGGTTCAACCCACCATTTTGATTCGGAATGGTGTCCAGTAGTATCCAAAGATAGACAGGAACCTGCTCCTTCATCTCAGAAGCCAGCATGCAAAAATTGTTTATGGTATCACAAGAGGTGCCCAAATGCATAGAGATCAGACAAAGAGACAAGCAATACTCCAAAAGGCATGGTAGATTTTACTTCCTGATATTACAGTATTAGTGACCCTGGTGTCTAGGAGCCTGCTGTATGGATATGAGTTCTGTTCAGACCTTTGGTGATGCAGTTGGGGGTAGTGACAGCGTTCATGATTCTACTCCTACATCCGGGCACTGAAATCCCCACATATATATGTGAACAGGGTTTATATTATGTACAGCAGAGCTATACATAATATAGACCCAGGTGGCACTGTGGTTAAACCACTGAGCCTAGGGCTTGCTGATCAGAAGGTCGGCGGTTCGAATCCCTGTGACGGGGTGAGCTCCCGTTGCTTGGTCCCAGCTCCTGCCAACCTAGCGGTTCGAAAGCACGTCAAAATGCAAGTAGATAAATAGGAACCGCTACAGCAGGAAGGTAAACAGCGTTTCCATGTGCTGCTCTGGTTTGCCGGAAGCGGCTTTGTCATCCTGGCCACATGACCCGGAAGCTATATGCCGGCTCCCTCGGCCAATAATGTGAGATGAGCGTGCAACCCCAGAGCCGGTCACAACTGGACCTAATGGTCAGGGTTCTCTTTACCTTTACAGCAGAGCTATGATACAGTAAATTGGGGGAGGGGGTCGAGCTGATGGATTAAAGCCTGATTTAAAGCTGCGTTCTTCAAATTGGGAACATACTTCATTTGATTTGTAACCAAGATTGGTGATGACCACCATGTGGAATGCCAAAAAGGAGTGCTCATTTATTATATTTTTATCTCTTCCTCCAAAGAGCTCAGGGTCACATTATTCTCCTTGCCCTTCAGAGCCCTGTGAGGCATTTTCGTGGTTGAGGCTGAATGAAGCTCAGCCTTTGTGGCTGAGTGATAATTTGAACTCTAGGGCTCCCACAGACACACACACACACACCGACATTTGTGGTGATTTCTGCTTATTATACTGTTTGTGCAGTCATATGTGATCCTACCATTTGGACCTGCAAAGGTTTTGGGGTGGTCACACAGCTTCACTCCCAATCAGTTCATATCCTGCAACTTCCTGCTGGAATTCCGTAACTTTTTATGCCACAAATGTTCTGATTTATTTTTGTCCTGCTTTTATTGTATTACTATTAGAGCCCCTCCAGACAGCAATCATGTAGTAGCATTGGGAAGCATCACAGAAAATAAAGCAGAATAAATCCACCACAAATGCACTATTATTGTGGCAGAATACTGTACATCCACAATAAAACACCAGTCTGGAAAGGTCCCTAGTCTCTCAAGTCTAAGTCTAAAACTGTAATCACTGCACCACAACTGGGAAATTCCTCTCACTTATCATAAAAGTTGTGTGGGTTAGTCTAGCTCAGTTCCCTTGTTAAACCAGGAAGAATCCACGACTCCCAGAAGTTTGGAAGCATTGCTTTAGTTGAATGGCTTATCACTTAGAGACATGGAGTCCTGTTCTGAATGATAAATTGCTTCATTCATTTCAAGTCACTACATAACCAGTCACACACCATTGAGCTCAATGCTATTAAAGAGTAATTTCCCTTATGGGAATTGCACTCACCACAACAGAATTCTGCACAGCAACGTCCTTTTATCCCCAAGTAGAATTTAAAATCAAATGCATCTTCCAGTTTCAACTGCAATCACACAGCTGGCCCTCATTTTAAAATGCCCACAATCCCAAGAACATAATCATGTGCCTGAAAAACTTTAGCATTTACACAAAACTGCCAAATCTAATTATGAAAGTCATCTGTTTTCCACTCAAGCAAGTGAGACGGCACCACCACCAGTGCTAATACCACCAGAGAACTGTAATTATTCTGAGAAACAGCTTTTGTTTGTTTGTTTGTTTGTTGCCCACTTAACATTATTTGTAGTCAAACCTAATGAAATAAATCAAGACAGTATTTTGCCTTTGTCAGCCCTGCCTGGACAGACTCATCACTATGTTTTCTCAGTTTCCCTTTGTTTTTGTTCTCAAACCTATTAAAGAGCTAATTATCACTACAGCAACATTTGTCTTGTGACCTACATTATAGATAGGGTTACTTTGAGGTTTCTCTTACAACTCCCAGTTATTCTGTGCAATCCTCTTTCAGCCATAGGCCTTCCGAGTGGAAACACCTGCATGTTCATCCAGAGTTGAACATGTTTCAAAGATGTAGCGAATGCCCAGGTATTTAGGACACTCTTGTTCCCTGTAGAAGGATCATAGAATCATAGAATCGTAGAGTTGGAAGAGACCACAAGGGCCATCTAGTCCAACCCGCTGCCGAGCAGGAAACACCATCAAAGCATTCTTGACATATGGCTGTCAAGCCTCTGCTTAAAGACCTTCAAAGAAGGAGACTCCACCACACTTCTTGGCAGCAAATTCCACTGCCGAACAGCTCTTACTGTCAGGTAGTTCTTCCTAATGTTTAGGTGGAATCTTCTTTCTTGTAGTTTGAATCCATCTCCATAGGGCTCCGTGTACTGCCACTTCTTCCCACTCTCCAGTCAAATCACGCAGAAGGACTTGGCAGGTAACAGGAGGTCTGTACTGGCCACCCATGTCCTCATCCAGCTCTCCCCCTCTGTGTTGCTCAAGTTGCTCAAGATCTAGATCGCAGCAGCTCTGCACTTCTCCTACAGAGAAGGCAGACTGGGTGGAAATACAGAAAGCATGCGTAGACCTTCCAGTTCCTGGAATGTTCTTCCTCACGATGCTTCTGCACAGGCTGAGGTAGGGAGAGAGAAGAAACTGGCCTCTTTTGAGCCTTATAGGGATCTCTGTGGGTGTTGTGCTTGTGTAAAGAAGCAGGTTTATGTCCTCATTGTTTGCTTAATTATTACACTAAATGCTTATACTATTTGCATAATTTGGATTACATGAGATCATGTCTATGTACAATCCTGTCTCAGTCAGTCATTGTGGTGCAGTGATCTTGATTTGATTCAAGATATAATATTTGTACACTTTTCCAACCACTGCTCAAAGCGGCTTGCAATAATCACAATAGCATTAATAACAGCAAACATTGCAATCGCTATAATATTACACACAACAGCATATAAATAAAGCAGGCAACAACAAATCCATCAAAACAAGGAACACAATTCAATAAAGGCATAGCAACTCAGAGTATTGCCAGAAAACTTCCTAATCGCATGGAACCTTATTCCAGAACAACAAAAAATGGATTAGCTGTGTCTTGTCAGTTATTAAATGCATTGTTTTGCAACAGCACAATGGATGGAAGGTGCATTCCCTGTATGTGAACTACAGACACACAGAACTATACATTTACAAAACCATTTTTGTAACGCCTTTGAGTCAGTAGTAGCTAGTAGGGCTGGGCGAGATCTGGTTTTCAACATCATGATATATCACTAGCTAAATATCATATCTTGGATATCTTGATATATCATGATATATATCTGCGGTGGAGGGCCTTGCTGGGTCTCCCTGCAGTGGCAGAGGGTCCTGCCATAACTCCCCGTGGCGGTGGAGGGTGTGCAGCACTTCCCCACTGCAGCATAGGGCCTTGTCCCTGTGGCAGTGGAGAGGGCCTTAAAATGTAAGGAAGTAGTAGATTTAATAAAAATATTAAATAAACTTCCATATAATATATTTAATATATTTTCAACTAATTTAAGAGTAGTTTAAGTGATTTACTAGTCAAGTTGCATCTGCTTCCCCACCCAGAGGTCTAAACGGAATCTGTGCATGCATAAAGTTCAACTAAACTTAGTACTGTACTAAGTACTAAACTTAGTACTGTACTTCTACTTTCCTGGGAGTAAGCTTCGTTGACTTCAGTAGGGCTTGCTTGTGAGTATACATGCATTTGCTTGCACTGCTTACCAAAAAAACACCCTTCCCATCATTCTCACATAGTACCCAACCTCCCATTTCAGCATAAGGTAGCCAGCAAGTCTTCTCACCTCCAACCCCCCCCCCCCCCAAGCAAAGCCTTCATCCCACCAGTCTCTCCCTTTTTATCAAAGCGAGGGAGCAAGGGCAAGCAAGCAAGCAAAAAGATAGTCTCAAATAAATAACCAAACAACCCACCCTTCTTTTTTGATATGGAGGAAAGGTATTTAGGGGGAACCAACAACATAAACACCACCTGAAAACAAAAACAAAAACTCTTCCCCCTCTTTTTTCACTGGTGGGGGGGTGTGTGTGAGAGGAAAGAAAGAAGTGCTTTCCACTTTGTTTACTTTTCTTTGCTTCCCTATCCTCCTGGATTGTTAGCAGGCTCTAAGTGGAAAGATACTGGTGAAACTGAAAGAGTGTGCTGGTTTGTGCTAGGGCAGGGGTCCCCAGACTTACCGAGCGGCGGGCCGGTGCCCGCCGCGCCGACCGCGCGGTGGGCCGGACTGCAGGGGAGTGCGCGCGCAGCGGGCCGGAGGGCGGGGGAGTGCGCACCCGTGCGCATGCGCACACGCACACGGGCGGAAAAAATCGGCGAAAATCGCTTGTGCGCATGCGTATGGGCCTCCCCCGACCCGGAAGTGCACCAGAAATGACCTCTTCCGGGTCGGGAGAGGCCCGTACGCATGCGCACAAAGGATTTTCGGCGATTTTTTGCCGATTTTTCAGATCGCCGCTGCGCCGCGCGCCGTGAGAGCGGGCGGCGGCAGCGGGCGGCGGGGGTCGTCGCGGGCCGGATTGGAAGGCCGATTGGGCCGCATCCGGCCCGGGGGCCGTAGTTTGGGGACCCCTGTGCTAGGGCTTATCATGATTTCTTATTGGTTAGGAGGGAGGAGGGTGAGAGCAAACAAAGCTGGAAATACAGTGCCTGCAAATTACCTGCAAATTACCTGTAAAGTATCGGTTCCACTGAGCTACCCCCTGGGAAGCTGTATAAGGATGCTATTTCAATAGCAGTATTCAACAATATGGTGATTTATCACACATCCCTAGTAGCTAGTGGTCCGTTTCAGATGTTGTTGGAGGAAAATGATTATCTGGACCCATTTCAGTCTGACTTCAGGCCTAAATTCAGAGCCAAAGGGGCCTTGATGCACTGAGGACCTGTAGAACTTGTTACCAGAGAGAGGTATTAGTTCAAGGAAGGACCAGAGAGATGAATATTCAAAGCCTCACGGTCACAGAGCTCAATGGGTGACTAAACACTTTCAGAGTTGCTATAAAAGTAACATTGGGAGCAGTGCCATTTTTCTAGAAAAATAGGTGCCGGAACTCACCACGAACACCTCTCTTGTTCTCTTATAATGGCAATGGCGCCCACCTGAGAGGTGCCGGAACTCTGTTCCGGTGATTTCTGGCTGGAAAAAAAATCCCTGATTGGAAGGAGAACAGTGTTCACTCTGAACTCTTTGGCTAAAGGCAGGAATTTTTAAAAATATATAATGGGTAGTCAACGTTACATTTTACCCAGAGTAGACAGATCGAAATTAATCAACTGGCTGAGTTAGGCCCATGAATTTCAGTGGGTATACTGTGAATACTGCTCAATGTACTGTAATATTAAGGAGTATGGTTTTCCCCATAGCTGCCAAGTCTCCCGTTTTTCGCGGGAAACCCCCGTATTTTAAACCATTTCTCGCTGGCAGCCTGGATTGGAAAAAATCTGGACATGCGCAGAACCAATTTCGGGTTCTCTGCCCATATCTGGGCACCAGAAATTGGGCACAGCGGCACCGGAAGCCGCTTCTGAGCATGTCTGGACATGCGTAGAAGCGACTTCCGGTGCCGCTCTGCCCATGTCTGGGCACCAGAAATCGGGCAGCGCCGGCACCGGAAGTTGCTTCTACCCATGTCTGGAAGCGACTTCTGGTGCCAGCGCTGCTGATCCCGGATTTTTCTAACCGGGAGTTGGAAGGTATGGGTCCCCCCCCATAAATTTTCACCCTTCTTTTTGGCCTAACAAGCCTACAAATTAGCTCACAGTAAGAAAACACAAATCAGTCTGTAAACAGTCCTGTTGTTTATGGATTATTTATTTAGTTAATTCATTGCCTACTCATACTTTTTCTCTCCCCGCCCCTCCTTTTATTAGGACCACCACAGAGGACAGCGTCTCCCAAACAAGACCACGAAGATAAGAAGCACGAAAAAGCTGCGGACAAAGGAAGTGAGAGTGGGACTTCCTGCAATGAGTTGTCCACCTCTAGTTGCGACAGCCACTCTGGGGGCAGCACTCCCCAAGAAAATGCTGCCAGCGCTCAGCAATCTACAGGGCACCAGCCAAATACTCTAACATTGGATCGGCCCTCTAAGAAAGGCCCAGCACAGTGGATGCCTCCACCAGACAAACGCAGGAACAGCGAACTTTTTCAGACCCTCATTAGCAAGTCCAGAGAAACAAACCTGTCCAAAAGGAAGGTATGTGAGAAGCTAAGTGTTGAAGAAGAGATGAAAAAGTGTATTCAGGATTTTAAAGAAATCCATATTCCGGATTATTTTCCTGAACGGAAACGCCCATGGCAATCTGAACTGTTGCAAAAATATGGGCTATAGTTTTTTCAGTATTTTATGACTTGTCGGTGGTGCATTTGATGTATATTAAGTTGCCAGTTTCTACTGATGTAGTTCTTTTTGATCTACTCATTGGAGTGATTCCTGCTGCTTATTTCTTGCTGTGAACTGGATGTTGGGTAGGACATGGGTTGACCCTTTTTTTCCCTTCCCTTTTTCAAAAAGGAAGTAATAAAACGAAACTAAAGCATTATGGATTCTTTTTTAATAGATTAAAACGTGCATGATCAGGAAATTTTGGTTTTCAAACTTCTCATTTGTGAAAGAGATATATCATGAGATCATCATTCATCATCCACAATAGCAGTGATACAAAATTCCACTGGATGGGGCTTATGATAACAGAATTAAACATGAACACTATTTAAAATGTTAATGCAATAAAGCAAATGTCTATTTTGCATGAGCACAATAGTTGACAAGTAGATCACAAAAGAGCAAGAGGTTTGTCTGCTTGGATAAATATTTTGTTCAATGCCAAGACAATCAATGTAAAATGTCTTTGGAATTGAACTTTGTGAGGATTTGTGTGTGGCTGTGTGTTCGTTTTGTAAGGATGGTGTAAATATGCCTTATACTGTTTTATGATTGCACCAACACTCATCTATTAATGTTTGTCAGGACTATTTCTGTGAAATGCAACACCAGATTGTGAAAACTGGTTTCATAGTCTGAAAAGTTTCTGTTTTCATGTTAGCCAACAAAGCTGGAAAAATAAAAAAGACCTAAACATATTTATTAAAAGGGGCCTACTGTTAAGATTTTTTATTTATTTATTGCTCTTACATTATTATTAGTCTTTTGTCTGCATCTTCTAGTAATTTTAAGGAGAGCTTCTGCAGTGTTCTCATTATGCTCCTACTCTGCTTCCAAATTGCAAGCAACACATTCCAGCTGAAAATGAATAATGCTTGGGGTATGGGAGTTTTAATTAAAATGTTCAATAGAGATTCAATGTGATTGGGGGGGGGGGAGAACAATGTTATTGATTACTACTCAGTACAGTAGCGATAAAATCTCAGCCAAGAGCGCACAATGAGAATTTGAGTTGACAAGGAAAATAATACTTCTGACAACTGTTGTGAAATTACTGTTAAAATACTAAATTTAAGATGTCGTTAACAAGGTACACCAGACCAAAGGAACTATTTTCCCAGTACACAAAAGCTAATATTCATCCGTAATGACACAAAAATAATCTGATCAAAAACAGGCACGCTTGAGATGAATGAAGAATTTGCAGAGACTTATGAAATATTGTTGATTATTAGATTTTTATACACACCAGCAATTTGTCTTCTTTTGTCTGATGCTTTTCTTTACAGTAGTAACAGCATCTCAGCTAATTTGACAAAGTGGATCACATCTGTAAGGATTGCTTGGTGCCCCACGTCTATACTGAATAATATTCAGGCATTCAAATCTTGTAGCTCGATTCGTTCACTGAATAAACTTGTTTCAAAGCATGCTGTTTCTATTTGGGTCAGTTCACACATCACAGTGACTCCCATGTGCTTATTTCAGGAACATGTTTGTTGGTCAATGAATTGTTTAGCCACTTCCGCGCCTGCGACGGAGGTGGGGTTGTGGGCTGCCCGACTGTACCATCGCGTAGGGGCTGCAAGCTCAGCCCCTACGCAATGGTAGGTTCCCGACTGCGTCACCCCCCGACCAGCCAATGAGGTCGGTCGGGGCGGGGCCACCAACTTTAAGCACTCTGCAGGCGGGAAAAGCTCCCTCTTTCGTCCCTCTTCGCCGGAGCGAACAATTCGCGGTATCGTATTGTTATGTGGCTGTGCGCTCTCCACTGCCCACCTGGGAAACGGGTTGCAAAGTTTTGGAAAAGGGGCATTTTTGCTGGGTTTTTAAAAGGGCCGCGATGGTTACCCCCAATCAGCTGGGAGGCGGGTGCTCGTTACTGTAGGGGAGCGTGTTCTGCATGGAGCGTGCGTGGGGGGCGAATTTCAGAGCTCTCCCCTCTGTGGGTGTGCAGGCTTGGTGGCTGCCCCTTTTTTATATTGCAGTGCTCGGGTAAAAGTTCTGTTGTTTACAGGCTCGTTCTCTTATCTAACCTTTCCGATCGGCTGTTAATCCCCTCCGACAGTGCTCCCCTTCCCTTTCCTGCAGAGTGTCTGACTGGGCTGCTGAGATTTCAGCTTCTTTCCCTCCCCCCAAGCTCCCTTTAATTGCATGATTGTGCTTGATTATCTTTAATGCTTGGTTTATATTTTTTCAGCATTACTGAGCGCTGCAGCTAGCTCCTGCCTGTGCTTGCTGCCCATAGCTTCCCTTCCTAACCCACCTTTCCCCCCAACTCATTCATCCGCTGCTGCCTTTCAGCCTCTTTGGGAGCCCTCTTCTTAATTCCCCCATCGTTTCCTTTAATTCCTGCGTTCAGTTTATTTACTCCCGGGCGCTGGAGCATGGTTCCTGGCGTTTGTATCGTTGTCATGGTTACAACTCCTTGCCGGTCTCCATTTTAAGTGTGGCCACGTGGCCTGGCAGCAGCGGCCATCTTAGGAGAGGCACGCACTGTCCCTCCAGTACTGCAGGGCTGTTTGGGGATTACTAATAACAAATTGCAATTAAAGAAGCTGCAATCTACAAGCGGGCTTTGCCTTCAGTTCATTTGCTTATTGGCAAGTTTTGCATGCCCGTTGGAAGTAAGAAGGGATTTATTTTCATGTTCCCCTTTACTATCTTTACACTTATCTCACAACCCCCACCCCCGCATTTTCTGCAGCTATAACTTTGAGGCAGAGGGGTCGTTAGGACCGGCACTTTCCACTCTGCCTTTCTGGTGGCTTCGTGAGCCTTTAATTGCTCTATTTTCGAGGGCTGCAACCTTGTTGCTGCACCAGAGGATGCCTTTTCTCTCTGGGCATTTTCCGAGCCAGCAGCGGTAGTTGTAACAATGTTACATTGTCCCCGTAACTCAGCAGGCTACTTCATTGCTACTTTGTGTTTCTCTTATCTGTGACTGCTACAAGTGTTATGTTGCTGAAAGTTTGCAAGCTGTGGTTGTGAAACGTAGACAGCAGGCTGCTATAGATTTATAGCTAGCATCCTTACGTATAACCATTCATTATCTTTAGTTGTCCCTTGCATTAAAAAAAGGGGGGGGATACCTTCAAATTTACTTCATAAGATTTAAATATTGCATTTATTGGTGCTGCTTTACCACGGTGACCTGCACATGTAGCCTAGATCTGCCAACCTTAAGATTAAACTAACATAATTTGATCTTACAATAACCAGATTTATAATAGGTGTATTTAATTTATTGGATTGTCTTTATGTGGAAACTAAATAACTGTAACTGTGTCTTTAAGTAGGACACTCTGAAATCATTTCAGTCCTGATTATAGGGAATATAAACAATACTGAACTATGCTGGAGGTCTGTATTGTCCTCTTTGTAATTAAAGAAATATATTTTTGGTGAAAGAATTTAATGGTACAGGGTCAGGGTTTTTTAATTTTTAACACTTAAGGGCTAGCCTAGCCAGCGCAGGAGGTGCGTGAGTAAAATATTCTATTCTACTGGTGACCATGCCATTTAATCTTGAGTCATCCTGTTCACCTGCTGCCTATCCGAACTCATGACCTTGGGATAAATACCTTTATTACTTCAATTATGTTTTGGCTAATTGGTGTTGCCTGTTCACACAGTGGGCATTATTCCGTTTGATTTTTCTGCAGTTACTATAAGTTAATAGACATTTTGAAAGGGGCTGGTGGAACCAATTTTCCACAACTTAATTTACATGGAATTCATTACGTTCAGTTGAAGGCTATTTATTTGCTTTTTCAAATAACTGAATTTAAGCTTTCATTGCTTCGGTGGGATACATTTTTCGGATCCACTACTACCTATATTGTTCCTGACATAATAATAATAATAATAATAATAATAATAATAATAATAACAACAACAATAATAACAATAATAATAAAATAAAATAAATGAATGAATACTTAAATAAAACTCACTCTAGTTTAAATTGTCCTAATTGCATTAACTGTTTCGGCCTGTTTTAGCATTAAGCCTGACACTCTCATTGCATTCATTAGTGTCGCTTTCTTTAAAATAACTGAATTTATTTAAGCGTTTGTTGCTCCTGTGGGATACATTTTCGGATCCACTACTATCCATATTGACATATAATAATAATAATAAATGAATATTTAAATGAAATTCACTTTAGCTTAATTGTCCTAATGGCATTAATTTTAATCATACGTTCTCTTTTGCTTATATGTACGCTTCCCTATTTTCGGCTGCGGTTCAGTATAAACAATACTGAGTTAGGGCGCCGCCCTTTAATGCATTGCTATTGTGGTAATATTTGCATAATTTATATAATAATAATATTAATAATTTATTATTTATACCCCGCCCATCTGTCCGGGTTTCCCCAGCCACTCTGGGCGGCTTCCGACCAAATATTAAAAACAGTACAGCATCAAACATTACAAACTTCCCTAAACAGGGCCGCCTTCAGTTGTCTTCCAAAAGTATGTTGTTGTTGTTTAGTCGTTTAGTCGTGTCCGACTCTTCGTGACCCCATGGACCATAGCGCGCCAGGCACTCCTGTCTTCCACTCCAAAAGTATAATAATTGCTTATTGCCTTGACATCTGCTGCGAGGGCGTTCCACAGGGCGGGTGCCACTACCGAGAAGGCCCTCAGTCAGGCTTGCCTAGGCCAGTGTACACTGTACTGTACCAGACCCCCCCCCCATCTTGAATGCTCTGTTGCATGGTGCCTATAATGCCAAGGTTGCAATTTGATCCCCATGCGGGGCAGCTGCATATCCTAGGGGGTCTAATGTTTTTTGTTTTTTGTTTCCAAGCTATGCCTTTTGTTTCTAAGTGCTCTCTAACAGTATATATTTGTAACTGGGACATCATATTTCATGCTGCTTCAAAAGCTAGGTGACCAGAGGTATCAGTTATAAAGGTTCCGGTACCACTAGCAGCTTATTGAGGTATGAAATTTATCTTGTATAGTATATCAGAATGTGCATGATTGTGAGAAGCATTTAGGGAACCATCCGGCGTCCTCTTGTTTCAGGGGTAAGCAGTCCTTTCAAGGTGGCAGGGGGCTTTATTTCCCCCCCCCACACTAATAATAATAGCAATAATAAGAATAATATATACAACAAGTATAATATTAACTATAATGATAATAACTGCTATAATAATTATAATAATACTTCAACTCTTAGGTATTTTCAATCTCTGGGGTTTCCTGAAAGAGTCAGGTATTGGCCTCGGTTATACGGTACGACCTCTCCAGCTTATCAGTATGAGATCCCTGATTAGGTTAGCATAGTAGGCTATTATGCATCATTCTTATGGCACCCAGTTGATGGCTAGAATGCCTGTATGCCATTTCATGCACATGCATACCAGATTAATCAGGAAACATTTGAGTTCCAAAAAAAAAAAAAAAAATAGAGCCTGGCTGCTACTACCATACGATGTTCCAAAACAATGAAGTGTTGATGGCTAGTATGGCTTCCTGGAGCATGTGCTGACGTTTGCCTGTGGACAAACTTAACGGCCTCAAGGAGACTATTAGACAGCTCATCCCCTGTAAAAAACTCACCCTTAGACAAATCCAATCACTCCTGGGTCACCTGAATTTCGCTTGTAGGGTAATATCACTGGGCCGCCCTTTCTGCCTGCGATTAGCCAGACTCACGGTAGGTCTAACTAAACCGTTCCACAGGAAGCGACTCCCTCACGGGGTAAAGGCCGACCTAGAATCCTGGCAAATTACAATGGGGTATCTCTGTGGCAGGACAACGTGGTCTTGCGTTCCGACTTTCAGGTGCAGTCGGACGCGGCAAGTACGTTGGGTTTTGGAGTCTATTTCAAAGAAAAATGGTGTGCACAGCGTTGGCCGGCCAGCTAGGAGGGTACAGACATTACACGCGACTTAACATTCTTAGAATTCTTCCCTATAGTGGTAACCGTGCATTTGTGGTCCGAGGAATTCAGGAATCAACGAGTCTGCTTCAGAACCGACAATCGAGCGGTGGTCAGCGTCCTAACTCTGCAATCTTCAAGATCTGCAAGAGTGTCACCCTCTTACGCCATTTTGTCTTACTGAGCTTGCAATTCAACATGCATTTTTCGACCAAATTTGTGCTGGGGTTTAATAATAACATCGCAGATGCTTTGTCTCGCTTCCAGATGGACCACTTCCGCTTGTTGGCACCAGAGGCGCGCCAGTGGCCAGAGCCGTTCCTGGAACACCTATGGAGCCTTGGGAGCATGAAATCCTAAAGGGAGTATTTGCGTCGGTTGCCCCTTCCACCCTTAGCTCTTATAAACGGGCTTGGTCGGATTTCACTAACTTCAGAAAAAAGGAGCTGCTGACTCGTCCCTGGCCTGCCTACTCAGGAAGAGGTCATGCAATACATAGTGCATTTAAGGAATCTTGGGCGAGCCGCAAAGACCCTTAACATCCACCCAGCAGCCATAACCTTTTTCTCTAAATCACTCTATTTCACAGACCCGCGTGATAACTTCCACTTACGCAGTGCTATGGAGGGCTGGCGTCGGCTCCAGCCACCTGCCAGTGATACTAGGCGGCCTATTACGTTTGACATGTTGGTTCAGATACACAAGCAGCTGAGGACCCTTTGCTGGACAAAGTTCAAAGCGCGTTTATTTTCAGCAGCGTTCTCGATAGCCTACTTTAGGGCGCTCAGAGTAGGTGAAGTGGTCTGCGAGGACCACCCTGATGGCATCACACGGGGCATTATAATAGGGGATGTGCCACTGTCCGACTCCCAAGCTATGGTGCACATCCGATGCTCTAAGACTGACCAGAAAGGAAAAGGCATTATTATACGCCTCCCGGCAACAGGCACTGCAGGTCCATGTCCAGTAAAAGATACCAGGAGGTTCCTCTACCTGCGTCCGGCTGGCCTGGGTCCCCTGCTTATTCATTTGGACAAGGCTAGGCTTACCCGCCACCAATTCGCCATGGTCCTGCGCAAGGCCATTGCCTCCTGCGGTTATAGCCCCAGCGAATTCTCTGCCCACTCTTTCAGGTTTGGCGCAGCTACTTCAGCCATGCACTTGAGCCTTTCATCCGAGAGAATTCAGGACTTGGGGAGGTGGAAATTGAACGCGTACAAATAAGTACATCCGTGCGTAGCGTCGACCGGGTCACCATCGCTGATCCCCGGTTGTCATTCTTTGTTTTCCAGGTGGCCAGATTGTGCGCGTTTGAATAGCCAGGCACAGCATAGTCCATTGGGCCCGGGAAAGGGCGATAGTGGCGGGCCTGGGGAGCAGTCTGGGGCCTCCCAGAATCTGTGAAAGTGTCTTGGATCGCAAGGAGAGGCATGATGTTGCTGCCGACCACCCGGGCACAGCATAGTCCATTGGGCCCGGGAAAGGGCGATAGTGGCGGGCCTGGGGAGCAGTCTGGGGCCTCCCAGAATCTGTGAAAGTGTCTTGGATTGCAAGGAGAGGCATGATGTTGCTGCCGACCATCCAAAACCGGGCTGCTTCACTCGGCTACCCTGACCTGCTGGTGGTGCAGCTCGGTGAGAATGACCTTGCTTGCCGTAATGCAGTGGATTTAAAATTGAAAATATTCAGTGACTTTGATATCCTCATGGACACCTGCCCGGGGATGACGCTGCTTTGGTCCTCCTTGCTGGAGAGGCGCTCTTGGCGCGATGGACGTTACCCTATCGCTTTGAACAGAACCAGGCGGCTCCTGAATTCCTTTGTGATCCACAGAGTGTTATCTTTGAACGGCCAAGTTATCTCGCATCCCAGTTTGAAACAGAGTGAAGCAGCCCTTTATCGCTATGACGGTGTACATCTGTCGCCTATGGGGAATGATGCTGTTTCTATTTGGGTCAGTTCACACATCACAGTGACTCCCATGTGCTTATTTCAGGAACATGTTTGTTGGTCAATGAATTGTTTGTGTGATTTCCAGGGACTGAGTCTGCAGGACCCGATCTACATAGAGTTGCTAGAAATCATGAGCACTGCATGCTGGTGGTCCTGTTTGGTCTCAAGCTGGTTGAGTGGGTCCACTATGATGTGTGAACTAGCCTATTCATTTTATTCATTGACTTCTGATATTTTTGCACCACCTTTCCATATAAGGTAACGGGAGGGAAAACTTTATGTAGAAAAAGCTCCTCATTTGTTAAGATGGATGTGATTGAAGAGTGTGTGTGTGTGTGTAGGCAAGCGGGCACAGGATGGTGGAAAATAGGTCTTTGCAATGTGAGAATAAGGATATACAAATCTTATAGGTACAACTGGTGGAGCAGCTTCCCTCATGCCTCTTTTAAGACAGAAGGTTTCATTTTTTTGCTAGTGTTGGGCACACAACCCACCTGGAGCTAGTAGTGATCGCCATGCAAATGGCTGGAGTCTAAAGAACCAGCAGTGATTGGTGTTGTTAAGCTGAGATGGATGCTGAGATTAACACAATGCGGGGGTGACTACCGTATGGTAAGTCCATTGTGGTAAGTACCTTTTCCTCGAGGCATTTCTTCCTCCAACTTTGTGTGACTGTTCAGTCACTAGGAAAATAAAATTCTCAAAACACCCCCATCACAGAAAACAGAAGAAAGCAATGAGAAATGAAGCATGCGGTTAATTTTCTTTCCCCTTCCCATTTTTCTAAGCTTTCATGGGATGGTTCTTTAAAGTGGACAGTTCATTTAATATATATATAAATATATATATTAGTAGCTTCTCCACTAAACTAAGTTCTCAAAAAGTGACTTTTCAACATGTTAAAAACCTTAAGAATGTGATATAAAGCTATGAGAAAACAACTAAAGAGACATCTACAAAAATAGCACAATGAAGATGCTTTGCATATAGAAATGTTTCTTCTTGGCAGCAGAAAGAAAACTAGCAAACAATCTTGGCAAGCAGTTCTGGGGGAGGGACACCACAGAACAGGATTACAGTGTACTCTGTGTTCAAACCAACCTGTCACCTCTGAAAGAGGATCGAGAGCTTTCTCTCGGGACTTGGGAAAAGATGTACAGGAAGTAGCATTCAGGAAGGTAGGAGTGGGAAACATGCAAAAACTTTTGGTTTTATTGGAGTCCCATCCAGCATGGTGAATGGTCAAGGGTTATGGGGGCAGCAGTCCATCAAATTCTGGAGGGATACGGGTTCCCATTTCTGCCCTAGGATATGCAAGGAATCCAGCCTTTAAAGGTGACAACCAGCACCCAGAAGCTAAGAAGCAGCAGGTAACAAGTATGTGTTCTCCAAGGGAACAATCGCAGCATTCTGCAGAATATAGAAGCATTTCCGCTACTACCCTGAAAATAAATAAATACACACACTTACAATTTTAATCATAGACATGTATGTTTGCTTTATTACAACCTCTTCCCAAAAGGAGATGGAAAGTCTGCCTCTGTATCAAACTATATTGCAATCCATCAATAGATCTGCTAATCTTTTCTCCTTCCTACCTGTCTATCTATTGCTTTGAGCCTTGTGCTCCTATATCATTTCCTAACCACTGGGATATTTACGGAAGTCTCTGGCATCCAACCGTATCATGGAGGAATTTCGAACAGCAAGCCAACAGACTGCTTCCAAAACGCCACACACGACTCTTTCAGCTGCTTTTCCTGTCCCGATGAAACTAGGGTGTTTCGTTCATTTCTGCAGCGGATGCTGCCAAATAGTAAGACACCGATCTGCATTTGAAGATGAAACCTGCCCCATGAGGCCCTGCTGAGGCCTTTAAAAAACCCATTTCCACCGGATTTGCTTTGCACTAAAATTCACACCCACAAAAATGCTGTTTGATCTGGAAGCCCTGCCTTTGTTGCTTGCGGTGAAGAGACCCAAGGCCCGCAATGTTCAGAGAAGCAGAGCTCAGCTCTTGCCAACATTGACAGCATGGTAAGCTCCGAGTCAGAAAATCATCCATATAATTAAGGGTTGGGTTTTGAAACGTGCATCTTTTAATCTCAATGAACAACAAGAGTCTGCTCGGGACATTAGTATCCCATTATTGGTTCATAAAGTGTTGCCATCACTGTTTCCCAGTTTAAATTACCTTTATAATGGCTACTGACTTCTAACAGCTTAACCCATTGCAACGTGGCACAAGGGAAGCACTGTCTATGGGAGGCAGCATTAAAAAAAAAAGCCTCATAACAGGCATAAAGCCCCAAATAGTGCATACAATATTGAGCATACTTTGAAGGCAAAGTCTGCACCCATTGCAACAGATGTTTTCTTTCCTGGCGACCAGCGAGTACAAACACAGTACTTGTATTATAAATTTATTGTTTGTTATGGGATGTATCTGTGCTTTCACTCTGCACCAGCCTCAGCTTAACCTACCTCACAGTCTTGTCATATGTGGCTGAGAACCATGGAGGAATGGTGGAAATAAAATTTGCTCAGTATAATACTTGTCTGTTCATTAAAAGATATTGCTTGCATGTAAAGGTAAAGGACCCCTGACAGTTAAGTCCAGTTGCGAACGATTCTGGGGTTGCAGCGCTCATCTCGCTTTAGTGGCCGAGGGAGCCGACATTTGTCCGCAGACAGCTTCCGGGTCATGTGGCCAGCATGACTAAGCCACTTCTGGTGAACCAGAGCAGCGCACGGAAATGCTGTTTACCTTCCCACCGGAGCGGTACCTATTTATCTACTTGCACTTTGACGTGCTTTTGAACTGCTAGGTTGGCAGGAGCTGGGACCGAGCAATGGGAGCTCACCCTGTCGTGGGGATTCGAACCGCCAACCTTCCAATCGGCAAGCCCTAGGCTCAGTGGTTTAGACCACAGCGCCCCCCGCGTCCCCATTGCTTGCATGTATTGAAGAGCTATTACTAAGAGAGTACCTGATGCACATTCACACACACACACACACACACACACACACACACACACACAACCCCTAGCTGTCATGAATAGCGTTTGTCACACGAAACACCAAATGAGTGCACTTTAAGACAACTATTTATATCCACATTGAAAATAAGTTACGCTCTCTTTGGTCTCAACTATGCACAAATAAGCCTAAAGTGGTTGGCTCTTTGCATACGCAGAGATGTGCTATGATAAAGGATTGCTAAAATCTGGATAATTTTACATGGTCAGATAACAAGCCATTATGTTCCATAGTCAAGATCATGGGTTAGCAAACTAAGGGCAGGGTGCGGATCCGGCCCAATTGCCGCCTAAATCTGGCCCACGGACGGTCCGGGAATCAACGTGTTTTTACATGAGTAGAATGTGTCCTTTTATTTAAAATGCATCTCTGGGTTATTTGTGGGGCATAGGAATTCGTTCATCGTCATCATTATTTTTTTCAAATATAGTCCGGCCCCCCCCAAGGTCCGAGGGACAGTGGACCGGCCCCTTGCTGAAAAAGTTTGCTGATCTTCTTGGAACCCGAAGATGAAAGATGTCATCCATCCACCCATTGGCAATGCCAAAGCCCAGACTCTTGAATGACTTCTAGTGGTTTCATGTAGATATTGAATAGCATCTGGGACAACACAAAGTCCTGTGGAACCCCAACAACATGAACATCCCAACAGATCCTGCTTATCCATTAGGTTTGCAGAGAAGCCCCAAAGTCCATCATAGGTTCAGCACAGAAGAAGACATGTCTCTCTAGCTTTCGTCTCCCTCACACAACAGCTCTGGCTATTGTTCTTCTACCTACCAGACAGGTGAGATGGGTGAGGAAAAGACCCACCCATTTGCTCTTTTGAGATGCAGGTGTGGGGGTACATAAGCCACATGTTTTTGTTTTCTTAATGTTTGGGGAAATGTAATTTTAAAATGCATTTGAAAAATATCAAAAGGAGATAAATTCCAGTTAAACTGAGCCAACCAGCCCTCCTCCCCAAAAACCTAATCTCACAAAGTGATTGGGAGGTAAACTGCTCTACCTGAGGGATTTTTTTACCTCCAATATTTGTGTTAAGCACCAGAGTGCTAAATTTGGAGATAAAGCCTACCTGCTCTTTAAGAGTGAACTGCAGCCTTTCTTCCCACCTCAGTACTTATGTGGTGGAAGTGACAAATAAAATCCTTTGTGCAGAATAATTGTACAAAGTTCATTCAGCATTTCCTTTTTTAATTTTTTTTATTAGAAATAAAGAAAATTAGTTAAAAACAGTTGACATCCATACATAGAATTGACATACATACATACAATTAACAATTAACATACATGCCTCTTTCACCCTACAAATATCGTCTTACATACTCAAAATTATAATCAAGAAATCCCACACAGCTTCATCACCCTCCGCCACCCACCACCCACCCTTTGTGCTTGACTTCCAATCATTTAATCCATAATGTACATTTCTTCCCTATATACCTCTTGCATATTGTATCCTTTATACATACATCTTATATTCTTTTTAATCAACATTTCGTTACATCTTCCTTCAGTTATTATACCGTGTTGTTTTATTTTCATCCTCTAATTTCTTATCCTCCTAATTTCTGGTTTCAGGACTCCTCTTAATCTGTTATCAGATCTATTTTTTTCCATATAATTTTTAAGATATTCCTTGAATTTTTTTCATTCTTTTTCTATTTTTTTTCCTCCGAGACCCTTCATTCAGCATTTCCAGCCCCCCCTAACCTGCTGCTAGAGTAGGACTGTGGGGAGAAATTCTGCCTTTTTCTTTTCCCAGAATAATCTGTACAAACTAAAGGCACCCTACACCAGCAGTGGGGCGAGGAAGACTAGAAATGCTAATTGCGAGTGTTTACATTTGCGTTCCTTGTATGAAGACTCTTGCCCAAAACTCAAAATTGTGTGGAGGCCTCTTTAAAGGGTTTGTATTTCTAAAACGTTTTAAGATTTTATATATAGATAGATAGATAGATAGATAGAGAGATAGATAGATAGAGAGATAGATAGATAGAGAGAGAGAGAAGTATTGCTCATGGATTTGCAAATCCCATTAAAGCTAACCCAAGCTTGGAATTTTTTTCCTCTACCTTGCATCCTAAGAAGAAAGACTCTGGATCTGTTTTATCACCAGAAAAAAGGTTATTACATTAAAGCAGGCATCCCCAAACTTCGGCCCTCCAGATGTTTTGGACTACAATTCCCATCATGCCTGACCACTGGTCCTGTTGGCTAGGGATCATGGGAGTTGTAGGCCAAAACATCTGGAGGGCCGCAGTTTGGGGATGCCTGCATTAAAGTTTGATTGCAGAGCCTTTACAAGAAGATGTACAGCTTGGGAGGCTGCCCACGATGCCTGCCATTCATAGCAGCAAATAGAGAATTGAGGTGTCCATGATGGCCCCAAACTGAGTCAAATGAGGCCTCCATGGGTGCAAAATTGTTTTCATTTCTTTGACGGTAGTAGTGCTTTGAGAATCAGGTTTATTATTAAAAGGAAGAGAAATAACTTTTCCTTGTATGAAGACTTTTTCTCAGTTTTTTTTTTTAAATCCAGCATTAAATATGCTTCTGCAAGCCATTTCTTTGACACATGCAATTATTTCAGCATGGAAAACTATCTCAGCTTTCATATTTCCTATCATGTTAGGCAATAAGGAGCTGTCTGAAAGTGCCCATTTCCTCTCTCTCTCTCTTTTACATCAAGTAATTAATTATATTTTAGATTCAGATAACAGTATCAGTGAAGAATTGCCCGGCTAGTGCTGTGTATTGGAACAATCATAATGCAAAATGAAAATGACACAGACACAGGAAAACCCCACAAACAATCCATTTTTCTAAAAGAGCAAATGATTGGTTTGCAGACACTGTGATCTGGAATTTAAATTATATTTCAGATGAGACAGCCAAATCATCACATTACAAATGTATATATAAAGTCTAGGCTTGGAAGAGCATCCAGGGAAACCCAAGCCCTCTTTTCAGTGGATGATGGATTTATTTTTAATTCTTTGTAATTAACACGAGATTTGATATGAATCATGGCTGGGGAACCTTTGGTTCTCCAGATGTTGCTGGAATGCTACTCTCATCATCCCTTGGCCATTGACCAAGCTGGCTAGAGCTGATGGGAGCTGGAGTTCAACAACATCTGACGGACCACAGTTTCCCCATCCTTGGTATAAGTCCTCCAATGGGCTTGTCGTGTACATTTACGTACGTTTCCCAGTACATGTTGGGGCTGCCCTAAATGGTCTCGGCCTGGTATCCCTGAAGGAGTGTCTCCACCCCCATCATTCAGCCTAGACACTGAGGTCCAGCTCCGAGGGCCTTCTGGTGGTTCCCTCTTTGCGAGAAGTGAGGGTACAGGGAACCAGGCAGAGGGCTTTCTCAGTAGTGGGGCACACCCTGAGGAATGCCCTCCCATCAGATGAAAAGGAGATAGGCAGCCCCATGTAGGGAAGTTTTTAATGTTTGGTGCTTTTTTATACTTTTATATTTGTTGGAAGCTGCTGGGGCAACCCAGACAGATGGGCAGGGTACAAATAATAAAGTTGTTGTTGTTGTTGTGGCTTCCTTCAGTTTTGGTCTAAATACAGGGGCAATACGTAGGTTGAAATGTGCCATTTAAACAGTAATCACAGCAGATCCATCTTCCATGGTCTAAGCCCAGCTCACACTCTGCATTGTGGTTGTGGGGTTGCAGAAGTGTTCCCCATGAGACAGACACCAACTTCTTAAAAGGAAATAAATCTTCATTCCTGAGGTACATTGATACATCTCAAGAAACACCAAGAGCCATCTTAAGGACTGTAGTAGATTTAGGAACACTGAAACACAGGGAGCTGTCTTATGACAAGTCAGGTCATTGGTCCATTTAGTTACTGTCTACGCAGACTGGTGGCAGCTCTCCATTGGGGGACATTCCCAACCCTACCTTGAGATGCTAAGATTAGAACCTGGGACCTTCTGTATGAGAATCAGATTACCTACGATGGCCCCTCCTCCAAATATTATCTTCCAATTCACCCGTAGGCTTGGTTGTAGAGTACAGGGCTTATTATTGGAGGGTGGTGGCTTGTTAGTTCCATGGGTTCTTGTAACAAGACTGTCTTGGGCAGTGGCAGATCTACATTTTTGAGGCCCTAAAGCTTGAACTCTCATGGGGCCCCCTTCACAACCAGGAACAAGGCCTGAGTAACCACTGTTCTCTTCTTCAGTGGTGTTGTTTACAACAACCTTTTACAACACCTGTGCTACCAACTCTCAAACTTTGGGATTGTTGAAATATATACAACAAAAAATGATCAATCATGCCGCTCAAATTGGGCCTGCTAAAGTCACTTCTGGGGTATTTCTGGAATTAGGGGTCCTGATGCTTAAGTTTCATTGGTTTCATAGTAGCTGCCCTTGTAGCTGCCCCGTGGCTTGTTGGTAAGGGGGAGGAGAGAATCCCTAGTACCACCAGAGCTGGCATGTTAAGCAGTTGTTGCCCAGGATCTCTGATCCTTTCTCTCACAAGCCTGCCTTCAACCACATATAGTTGAAATGTTGGGATAACGCCGAGGCCAGTGCCCCTCCCCCAACGCAGTGTCGCCCAGGATTCATCACTCTGGTGTCCGATCACACTGATGTGACCCATATTCAAGGACACGAGCAAAGGACTAGCAGAGTCCAAACAGAAGCGGAGCCTTGAGGTGTAACCTCTAAGCCTAATTTATTGTGCGCGAAATCAAATGTAACAGAACGAAGAAAGCATGGCTTCTCCCCCTGTCTTTGGTCCTCGGAGAGAGAACTGCAAAAACAATAGCTATGCAGAGCGGAAACAGCGTATCTCCCTTTCCGCTCACAAGACTCCAATAATCAGTGCTGGAATGTAAACAAACATGTGACATGTAACAATCCCACAGCACGGAAATTGTGCAAGTCAAATGTGCATAACATGCAATGGGAGGATGGCTGAAATAATGTTTATGATGTTCTCTGAACACTCAAAAAACAGACCTTAGAAGGGCTGAGTGCCGTTGTTCTGGTATCCATGGGCAATGCTTTTGCCTCTAATAAGAAATTTGCCATCTGGGATTCAGCAGAGCTCGAAAAGGGCTGCAAGACACCAATTAAACCTGAACTAATCTCCTAAGACCAGCGGGCTTCAAATTAACCCTTTGCCTCAATGCTTGCCCTGATGTGGCATTGCGTTCCCGCTGCCCCCCCCCGTCCAAACAGACCCAACTACTTCATGCCAAAGCAAACAAACACAGAGCAAAGGGAAGCCACACAGCCCTTCCCACGCTGTATTATCAGTCCACTAAATCCTTCCCTGCAGAAGGAAGATAAATAAGAGAGCTGGAGAAAACAAAAAGTAATTCAGGCAGAGGGCTCAGGAAGCTTAAATACTATCTTGGCTGTGCTCAGCAGTCCTCGTTGGAATCAATTCACATAACACCTCAGGCCGTAACCTCTAGTGAACCAAACATGCTTCAAGCAATGACAACATCATTACTGGCCCCAACAACATCCAACATACCATCTCAGGACTATTTAATTGCTCATCTTCTAACATTGTGTATGCCATCAAATGCCAACGGTGCCCTTCAGCTCTCTATATTGGACAAACAGGCCAAACCCTACGCCAAAGGATAAATGGACATAAATCTGACATCAGGAACCATAAGACTGAAAAACCAGTAGGAGAACACTTCAATCTCCCAGGACATTCTATACAAGATCTCAAAGCAGCTGTTTTATTACAGAGAAATTTCAGGAACAGACTGGAAAGGGAAGTTGCTGAATTGGAAATCATTACCAAGCTTAAAACCATGGAAGCACCTGGGATGAATAGAGATATCGGATTCTTATCTCATTATGCATGATCAAGCTTTCTTTAGCACCTCAGCCCAGGACTAATTGCAGCCATCAGCAGCCATTAACACCCATCTACAGGTTTACCACTCCCATCAGCCCATCTCCCATTCCCACCCACCCCCACCACCCTCTGTATATATATAGGGTCTGACACTTCTGTTTCTAGTGTATCTGAAGAAGTGTGCATGCACACGAAAGCTCATACCAAAATATAAACTTAGTTGGTCTTTAAGGTGCTACTGAAGGAATTTTTTAAATTTTTTTAAAAAATTTTATTTTGCTTCGACTCAGACCAACACGGCTACCTACCTGTAACTGCGTCAAGAATGACTGCCAAGATTCCATCAGCATTTTAAGGAATAATGCATAGATGTTAAGCATATTTTTTTTTAATATTGCTGACACATTTATTAAGATATTGTCTTATTTTTCATCTACTGCAAATGTCTATTTCATCTACAGCTAAATGACCATCTGATTATAGTTAGCTCATGCATGTGCATCAGGGTTTTTTTTACACTAAGAATAATAATATTTATTTATTTATTCATTCATTCATTCATTCCCCGCCCACTCTGGGTGGCTTTCCAACAAAATATTAAAAATACATTAAAACATCAGTCAATAAAAACTTCCCTAAACAGGACTACCTTCAGATGTCTTCTGAACCCCAGGTAGTTGTTTATTTCCTTGACATCTGATGGGAGGGCGTTCCACAGGGCTGGTGCCACTACCAAGAAGGTCCACTGCCTGGTTCCCTGTAACCTTACTTCTCGCAGTGAGGGAACCGCCACTGGCGGAGGAAGAGGAGGACGAGGGAGTGCAACCGCCCCCGGGAGTGCGATCCCAGTGGGGTGCCATCACGGCTTCCCCCCCACCCATGCTGGGCGCCACTCCCCCACAGGCGCCACACCATGCCCCTGGGATCAGCCCCCCCACCTGCTCTCCGCCCCCCCCCCCCCATGCTGGAGCATGAAGCTTCGCTACTGGGAACCGCCAGAAGGCCCTCGGCGCTGGACCTCAGTGTCCGGGCAGAATGATGGGGGTGGAGACACTCCTTCACTTAATTCTGAACCTTTTATTCCTGGAAGCTGTGGGTTGTACCCATCTAAACCAAATACCCAGAGTAGAATAAACAAAATCAGTGCACTTTATTGAAGTCCATTGATTTCAATAGACCTACTCTAGGACTTAGTTGGATACCACTCAGCATGTTTGAAGCAACTCACAAGTAAAGCACTGTGTGTGAGGTGACATAACAGTTCAGCTTGTGTCCATTCATCAGTATGATGAACATGGATGTATGACACTGATATCGCTAATCAAAAGACCAAAAAAAAAAAGCATCAGGAAACTATATCTGCTATGTACTGTAGGGATGCCCATTCCCAACCTGTAAGAATTTAACTGTGTTAATCACCTGTAGATTAGGGAGATAGATTGTTGAAACAGATCAGCTCCTGCCATGGAATCAGGCATCCCCAAACTGCGGCCCTCCAGATGTTTTGGCCTACAACTCCCATGATCCCTAGCTAACAGGACCAGTGGTCGGGGAAGATGGGAATTGTAGTCTAAAACATCTGGAGGGCCGAAATTTGGGGGTGCCTGTCTTAAATGAACACAATCTCTATATTCCCCCCATCACTTTTGAAGCCATAATCCTTTAGAGACTTTAGGACAATCCAGTTCAGTTTTCAGTACAGGTTGAGACATTTTCAGAATGCCTAAATGTCACTCTAGTAATTATTCCATGTTCCTTGACTTTTTGATTCTTCCAGTGTACCTGTTTTATCTCCCCGCTGCCCTGAATAAATTATTGAACTGCACTTTTACTGTGTAATTGAAGGTTTTCCATTGCCTTGTGCTATTACTGCTTTTACTGTACATTTAGAGAAGTTCAATTTTCAATTTCATATTGGACAGTGATTGTTCCCTGGGATGCATTTGGGGTTTTTTTTCTTCCTACTTTCTGACTTTTCAAAAATAGAGGTCGTCGCTGACAAGAAAACTCTTTTCTTGAAAGTTGATGCAAAGCCTGCTTTGTACTCTCAGGACCATAAGCAACTAGCTTAATGTGGGCATGCTAAAAGTTGTTTTCTGGATCCTGGCCAACGTTTTGTGGTATATAAGGTTTATCAGTCTAAAACAGGCACCCCCAAACTGTGGCCCTCCAGATGTTTTGGCCTGCAACTCCCATGATCCCTAGCTGACAGGACCAGTGGTCGGGGAAGATGGGAATTGTCGTCCAAAACATCTGGAGGGCCGAAGTTTGGGGATGCCTGGTCTAAAACACTTCAAGACCCCTAAAACCCCATTTACTTCAAATGGCTGTTGAAGCTGAAACTATGCATCATTATTTGAAAGTATACCCCACTGAGTTCAACAGGTTGTTTTTTTTTGTATTACTTCCAAGTAGGTATGGAAATTTCTGTTCTTTCAGTTTCTCATTTTTCCATTCAGTTCCCCACATTTTTCAGCAATTTGGGATTTATTTTTTTAAAACCCTTATGAAAATCCACCAGCATTTTGGCGCAAATTTCTCCTAATAAACCCATTTTTATTTGCAGTTTTGACTGATGTATGCATAAAATTGTATTTTGTTTTCACCAATATATCTTCATTTTCATGCACACTTTCCCCAGTATATGCATTCTTGTAAACAGTGGCTGTTTGGAGCTCTGCATCACAAAATTTGGATATGTGCAAATTTTGAAGGATGGCTGTCTCTCAGTTCACATATTGTTTCGGAAACTGAAGTTGATAGACTCAGCTTTAAATGCACATGCAGAAGGAACCATTAAAATAAGCCAGACCTGTGAAACTATCCTCTCTGTGAAAAAAATTATTTAGATTTACCATATAAAGTGTTCTGTTAATTGGCAATGGTGTATAAGTAAACAAAGATTCAATTCTCTTTTTAAAATGCTTTTATTTCTTTAAAAAACGAAAAGACTGGGTTCTCTATGTCTTTTCAATAGATACAGAGATGTCATTTTTATTTTTAAAAAGTCACATAACCTACAATATCACTTCTGTTCCCAAGACAATGATTTGGTTCCTCAGTGCTCTAGACAGCAAGCACAAAGTTAAGCACATTAAGTGCCATTGATTTCAGGGTAAAAGTTAAGTCTATGCTCAACCGTTGAAATCTATGAAATTTTAAAGTGCTGAACTGTTGCTGGATCATATGTATAGTAAGTGCAAATTGCCAAAAGATGACATTTGCCAACAAAGCATTTTAGCTACCGTAGCTCTTAATTTTAGGCCTTCTAAACGCTAGTCCAAATTTCATAATATGAAATTGTATCTTAAACATTTATAAACAAGTTTTATCCACCTATCTGGGATGCTAGAAATTTTTTAGTTTTTTTTTTTTAAAAAAGGTAATGATCTACTTTTGGGTCTATCTTTGCATATATCAGAGTAAAGAGATCATTACTTTGCCTGTGGCTCATTTACTATATAATCTCATTTCAGTCCCAACCTCCAGTGAATGGTAATGGATATTGATCACTTGTTTTAACAGTGGAGTAAGAGATTCAATTTAACAATGGCGTAATATCTTTATAGTGGCTGGACTGTGAACAGAATATGTTCATTATTTCGCAGGCAGCACAGAGCAATTTTGAGGCTACCTGTATTTCTATATTTGCAACAACTGTTCGATATAGAAACAAAAAATGTATGCAAGCTTGCATACATATCATACAGGACCCAGTCTATTCATTTGATTGTAAAATGTTATCACTATTTTCATATAATTCTATATTGTATTTTTACACTGTTGTAACCCACCCGGGACCTTATGGCGAAGGGCAGATAAGAAATATAATCTAATAAATAATAAGAATTTTAATAAGTATTAACAGCAACATTTTACTAAAAATGATCTGAATGCAGAGATGTCTAACCAATGTCTATTAACCAAATGATAGCTAAATGGAAGCTCCAGACTCCACATGCCTCTGAAATGCCACTTGCTGGGGAACAAACAGTGGGAAGAGGCAAACTAAGGCCTGGGGGCTGGATCTGGCCCAATCGCCTTCTAAATCCGGCCTGCGGATGGTCCGGGAATCAGCATGTTTTTACATGAGTAGAATGTGTGCTTTCATTTAAAATGCATCTCTGGGTTATTTTGGGGGCATAGGAATTCGTTCATTTCCCCCCCTTCAAAATATAGTCCGGCCCCCCACAAGGTCTGAGGGACAGTGGACCGGCCCCCTGATGAAAGAGGTAATGCCAGGCTTCCCAGGAGCATCATTTGGCTACTCCTGGGAAGAGGATGTTGAAATAGGTGGGCCTCTGACCTGATGCAGCAGGGGACTTTTTAATGTTCTTAATGTGTAAGGGTTGTAGAATGAATTGAACCGACGCTAACGCATACAAAATTAAATCCACCCATTTCCTATGCTAGAAAAATCCACCAATTTTCTAGGTCAACTCGCATGATGCAGTCATGCAGTCTTTCCCTCTCCCTTGCGCGTCAAATTAATCTTCTTCTATCGCAGAAACTAGGAACCACGTTCTTTCAATGGCATTTCTCCTTTCCATCACAGGCAAGTTTGGAACCGAAAATCCTAACATCTGCTGGGGAGAGGAGGGAAGCCTCCCTCCCACTACTGGAAAGAAATGAAATGAAACAGGAAGTATTTTTGATACTCTTAGTTGTGATGCAAGAAGGCAAATGCAGACCACTAGCCATGCGTGGCAGTCCATTGCAGATTTCGTAACACCCTCTCCCACCAATGTAGTTGTATGCCTGGGACCAGTGCCAGGTTTACGTATAAGCTAAGCAAGCTATAGGTTAGGGCCCCACTCTCTTGGGGGACCCCCAAAAAAATAAAGGAAAAAACTGGATGTACATTTCCAAAATATAAGATAAAAATAAAACAAAACCTACATACAGCAACAGTGTTTTGTGTTGTGTAGGCTCCTATGATGTAGGTAATTGGCCCCCAATCATTTTAAGTTAGAGCTTAATAATTATTTCACTATTAATATACTTCTTCTTAATTGTAATTCAGTTCAATAATTACTTTGATAAAATACGTATTTTGTTATGTGCGAATGGCTTTAGATACCTATTAGGTCCATAAATTACCATATAGCATATATTTAATACAAAAAAACAGTGACAATTTGTTGTTGACAAAGGACAGTTGGACATATAAAGGGCCCCATTATCTTCAGTAGCTTAGGGCCTTATCAAACCTAAATCCGGCCCTGGCTGGGACTACAAAAAATCAAACAAAAGGGGAGGGATCAAGTGCCTAGGAAGCCATAATGCATGGCCAGTGAGAGTTGTGTGGCTTGTGAGATCCCAAGTTGTCAAAGTGACACAAAGAGGGATTTGTGCTATGACTGGCGGTGTGTAACATCATGCTTTGAGAGGCATCTAGCTTGCAACACTTTATTTCCCTTTATTTGTGCCGTCAAATCTTGCTGGACTACAGCTTGGCCATGGAACCATTGACTTACCGAAGTTGTCCTCTAAAACATATTGAGGGTTGGAGTAGGCTACCTAATTCGAAGTGCAAAAGTGCGGTCTGTCCTCCCTTTATAGTGAGTCCATGACATACAGCCGCGCTAAAGCGATGATCGCTCAGAGATTGGGGGATATCGCCAGACAGGAGAACATAGCCCGCGTGAAATCTGTCATGTTTTTAGGGGAGCAGGTGTATCGGTCTGCACCAGCCCGTTACCTGGCGGATATCCACTACGTGGAATACCACAGACTAATTACTGCGGCTAGACTGAATGTCCTTGATTCGGCGGTTTTGAGGGGAAGATTTGGAGGAGTCCCATACGGTCAGAGAATGTGCCATTGTGCCTTGGGTGAGGTAGAATCCACAGAACACATTCTACTGAGTTGTCCCTTTTATATTGATTTAAGGCAATATCTTATAGACCCGTATTTATCTCAGTTTAGTTCCCGACCAAGAGAACGGCAGGCAGCATATTTGCTTAAACAAGCCCACTGGGAAAATAACCTTCTCAGTGGCTAAATTCCTCTTCCTGGCGCTCAAGTGTCGGAAACGTATAATCGAATGTCTTGATGTGGGTTATCTGTAGGAGGTTTAGTAGCACGGTCATACCCCATTTATGTATCCCTCTGATGCCTTCAGTTTTATATTTTTATATTTTTATGTATCCCTCTGATGCCTTCAGTTTTATATGTTTATCTTTGTATTGAGAAATGTTTTTTTTTTGTTTCTGACGATCGGTCGAATAAAGTATAAAGAAAGAAGCTACCTAATTCCTCCCCTTCCTACAGCAAATGGAAATAGACCTATTCCGTTCTTATGTGCTTCCTGTGGGTTGCCATGAAAAGCAGTGGGAGGGAAACAGTGCCACAAGAACTGTTGTGTATTAAAGTAATAGCACAGCCAAGTATTGTATTGTATTACAGAGTTTATTTGAATATACAAGTTCCAGTGGGAACGTCTATCATTTGCTGGTTCAGGGTGCAGGATTTGGATCCTCTGCCGGATTTGTTTCCGCGGGAGGGAATCCGTGCCATTGGTTGCCGCCAAAATGTATCTTTTCCCTGCTAGTCCTCTGTATTATATAAGCCCCAGTTTTCCCCATTCCTGTGTTCTGGCTCTTACCTTTTCTTTGAAGTAAAGAGATGTTGTACCAGATCCTCGCCTCCAGCTTCTTATCTGCACTGGGCTGAAATCACTGAATACCCACTACACAACAAGAACTGTGATCAGATAAATCCTTTCTGGATCCTTTGAGGTGGCACCCTTGACTGAGTCACTGGAGAGGCCTATGTTTTTCCAACTGAAAGATTAGTGTGGTGATTTCTTTTTAATTATTTCTCCCCCCCCAAAAAAAGTAAAAGCTGAGAAGACAGTGACTCCCTGATGTCACAGCAGAAGACTTGAATGATCAGAGTCGTGAATCAAATCCTCCAGTAATTTTAAGAGTGAAAACATAGTGTTGATAAGGAAAGCAGAGAGAGAGAGAGAGAGAGAGAGAGAGAGAGAGAGAGGAGCAAATTGCAAAAGGCATAAAAGACAGCCAATCAACTTGTCTTTAAATACATCAGGAGCAGAGAACTGGCCAGAAAGTGTTGAGAGATGACAAAGGTGTGAAAGGGTTGGAGGCGGACAGAAAGGATGCAGAGAAGCCAAATGAATTATTTGCCTTGACTGTCACCATGGAAGATGGTGGAGAGATGCCCACCTCTAAACCATCGGAGAGAATGGAGCACACAGAAACAATTATGGCTTCTCAGTAAATACTTAGGCTCGACCAGGAAACATTTTAAAACAGCGGAGGTACAGAGGAGCCAATGGACAACCTGTGGGAAGTGGCGTCATGTGAGGAGATCACGGTTGTCTTTTCTTTCTATACTCTGCAGAGAAACCTGTGTAGCTCACCGTAACAAGGAGCACCAGCGCATACACGCAGAGACTTTGGATTTGTGAGGTCTCGGATCAATACAGCCTCACCCTGACTACTTGTTTGCTAGAAATACAAATGCAAAAACTGAACTATTTATGACTTGTACTTATCTTACAAATGTCATGTCTAATAATTCCAGACATGTGGCAAGCCACCAGTGAGCTGGAAAAACATGAGACTCATTGGGTCTAAGATTAATGAGATGAATTCAGTCATGCCCAATACTGTTACTTGTGACTTTTTTATTTTTAGTGGTGAGGGGAAGGATGCAAACATATTTTTCACGACAACTATCCATTTATTTATTTTATTTATAGCCATCTTTCCTTCAAGGAACCCAAGGTGGTAAACATATTTGTCCTCCTCTCCATTTTTCTTTGCAACAATGAGGTGGGTTAGTCTAAGAGACAGTGGTCCCTGGTCCTGAATGGGGTAACTGTACCCCTGAAGGACCAGGTGCGCCACCTGGGAGTCATTCTCAACTCACAGCTGTCCATGGAGGCACAGGTTAATTCTGTGTCCAGGGCAGCTATCTACCAGCTCCATCTGGTAGGCAGGCTAAGACCCTACCTGCCCATGGACTGTCTCACCAGAGTGGTGCATGCTCTAGTTATCTCCCCCTTAGACTGCACTCTATGTGGGGCTACCTTTGAAGGTGACACAGAAACTACAACTAATCCAGAATGTGGCAGCTAGACTGGTGACTAGGAGTGGCCGCCAAGACCGGTCCTGAAAGACCTACTTTGGCTCCCAGTACATTTCCAAGCACAAATCAAAGTGTTGGTGCTGACCTTTAAAGCCCTCAATGGTCTCGGCCCAGTATACCTGAAGGAGCATCTCCACCCCCATCATTGAGCCCGGACATTGAGGTCCAGCACTGAGGGCCTTTTAGCGGTTCCCTCGCTGTAAGATGTGAGGTTACAGGGAACCAGGCAGAGGGCCTTCTCGGTGGTGGCACCCTCCCATCAGATGTCAAGGAAATAAACAACTATCTGACTTTTAGAAGGCATTTGAAGGCAGCCCTGTTTAGGGAAGTTTTTTATTTTTGATGTTTTATTCTGGTTTTTTTTTAAAAAAATACTTTTTATTAGATTTTCCAATTAAAACACAATTATATCACATCAATTATTTCAAATTATCCAAATACATATCAATTAAACCAAATATTATGCCGAATCATAAAAGAAAATTTTTTGGCTTCCCATGCTTCAAAATCTGGGGATTCTAAATAACTGTCCGCACTGCCATCCTAATCCTGATGTCAAAATCTTCCTCATAGTCCAAAATAGTCCCGATCTTTCCCCAACAATCCTAAATATTATCTTCTCTTTTGTCTTTTTGTCACAGCTTTTGAGATGAGCCTCAAACGAGCTTTAACACGAAATCATTCTTTCTGTGTGGGTTTTTGTCCAGTCCAACCTCCCTATAAATCCGCCTCTTATCTGGAGTGCCTCTCCGGCCACGTCGACAGTCAAGCACAAGCAAGCACCATCTTGAAGGACTCAGGTCGTATTCCATCTTCTCCTCAAAAAGTCCATCAATCACAGAAATACAGCTTTTTCAGGCGGGGAACAGCCAGTTTGGATTATGCACAGTCTCTTGTAACAGATTTATGGCTTTCCTCGCCCTTTAGCTGCACTCTGCCTCCTGAGACGTCAATTAGGCCACTCTTATCTTTCAAATTCAATGTACGTCACAACTCATAAAGCCACTTTGTAATCATTCAGATGGTATCCAGGCAAAACTCCAGAAAGCATACCCGACTGGGGAGGTTTTACTCTTACCGCTTAACAAAACAGCTTCCAAAAACATACAGAATGACAATCTTCTATTTATATAAATTCCAATAGCCACACAGTTCGTTTCCATTTCTCATTTGTTCCAAATAATAAGGCAGTCCGTCAGGGAAGGTGGTAGGTACATCTTAAATTATAAAAATAAAAAGTTCACTTCCCTTTTCGTTCCGTCCAAATCATTCTTCTTTCTTGATGTAGTACTCCCTCGAATCTCTTATCACTCAGCAGCTGAAAATTCCTGGCAGTATCCTCTCCCCCTTCTTTTGAAGCATGTCCATGAATTTAAATCCAATTATTTCTCTATTAATCATGGAGATCGCGTTCGAACAGGGTGGCCTCCAGGAGTTCCGGCCCCCATGGGTGCTTTCGGCCCAGGCCCCCCCACCCCTCAAAGGGTCGGGCTGGGTTAAGGGGCATCCGCGGCACAGCGTTTTATTCTGTTTTTAATCTGTTGGGAGCAGCCCAGAGTGCCTGGGGAAACCCAGCCGGATGGGCAGGGTATAAATAATAAATTTGTTGTTGTTGTTGTTGTTGTTGTTGTTGTTGTTGTTGTTGTTGTTGTTGTTATAGTGGCTGCCCCAAGATCACCCAATGAGCTTCATGACTTAGGAGGGATTTGAATCCTGGTCTCCCAGGTCCAAGTCCAGCACTCTACACCAGTGTTTCCCAAAGTGGGTGATCCCACCCCCTGGGAAGTAGATCACAACTCGCCTGCCTGATTGGCCAGTTGCAGGTGGGCTCTGGCACTGGCCCCACCCCTGGGGTGGACCAGACTGGGCCACTTAAAGAAGGTAGATTTCTGGGGGGGGGAGGGGTGCTGCGTAATTTTTTTTCTGACAAGAGGGAGGTAGGCCAAATAAATTTGGGGACCTCTGCACTGCACCATATTGTCTCTCAAACATTTTGTCCCCCATTGAGCAGAGCAGCACCACAGAGTTCCCTTGAATGGAACAATTCTTGTTTTTCACTTTGATGTCCTGAGTGTTAACACTGGAGCATACAGGTGGATAGGACAATAGCTGATGGACTTGACTAGGGCACCCTAGAGGATTCTGCGCTAGTAAGAGCATTAGGGCTGGAAAGAGATACAGAGCATCCTCTATATAGCCTGCTACATTGTCCTTGGAATGAAGTTATCTGAGGATTTATTGTGAGGTGCAAAGGTGAAACAGAACCTGTTGCTGTTACCAAAATAAGTACTGGTTTAGGGGTGTTTGAGAAGTGTTTTGATTTCCTTGGGTTGTAACCCAGAAACAAAGAATGGTGTATGCCACCCTCTCTGTGTTTTTTCTTAATGACTGTATTTCACTGAAACAAGTGCGATTCTCTGTGAGTAGTTCTCAGTGGTCTGTGCCAAGGAGTGAATGCATCTCTGTCTATTATTGGATCGACAACTATTGAGATAACGGATGCTGAGAAAAGCCGTAACAGCCAATAATGGAAGTGTTCTAAAGGCCCATTGGTAAAGAAATGACATTATCTGCTGATTGCCCTGAAGCAAACAACATGATATGTGTGAGGGAGTGTTTTCTCATCAGCTGCTATCAAGTAGCACTTCAATTAGGTTATATTTGAATGAGATGGTTTCCTTCCAGCAAAATGGAAGCAAAAACTCTGGCAAATTTAAGCAAAGTGTAACTGTGTTGTTAGGTTACCTTCCTCCCTTCCTTCCTGAAAGCTACATTGATGCATATAACAGTTGCCAACATGTCCTGACCCGTGGCTTCTCCAACCAAGCCCTCTCCATGGTTTGCATGATGACTCTCTCATCATTCCTTTTTTTTATAAAAAAGGCATTTTATTAAATTTTCCAAATAAACACATTTAAAACAATAAACAAAACAAACAAACATTCAAAAACAAATACAGCACACACAACTATCTTTTTAGCAATTCTTTCCAAATTTATTCTTCTCAATGCTCTGCCGAGCTTGACTTCCCTCCCTCCCCTCATTTGGTTTTCTATTTAACTCTTATCTCGCAGTTCCTTTATTCCATCCATATAAAATCAATTCGTAGGATTTATTTCAGTCCTGCAAGTGTCTTTAAACTTCTACAGTTCTTTCCCACAAATTTACTCCAGTCTTTTTGGAACCTTGTTTCTCCCTGGTTCCGGATCCTGCTAGTCAGTCTTGCTAGTTCCGCATAGTCTATCATTTTTGTCTGCCACTCTTCAATCGTCGGTAAATCCTGAGTTTTCCATTTTTGGGCTAATAAAGTCCTAGCCGCGGTTGTCGCATATAAAAATATTGTATAGTCCTCCCTTGCAATCTCTTGTCCAATAAGACTCTCTCATCATTCCTGACCACCCATTGGGTAGTCTAGAACATGAGGTTGGGGGAGTCCTCCTTACACTCTAGTGCTGGTCTGGAGAACCTGCAGTTCGCCAGATGTTATGGGATGCTTGGCTCCATTGGCTAAGGATGATGGGAATTAGAGCCCTGTGGCATCCGGATGGCCACAGCTTCCCACTGCTGCTCTAGAGTGACCAAGAAACAGAACGCAGGGTTGGGCTCTGCAGACAGACACAGATTTTACTCTTAATGGATGGCATCACAAAAGCCAAAGAAAGGTGTACCCTCCCCCCCGGCAACCAAGCTGCATCTCTGAACATCCCTCTTTCTACAACATGAGCAAATAGCTGCCAATTAATCTGATGAGGGAAGTGGAAGCACTATGCATTAGGGCACTAATACTAGGCAAAATCTGCCACCTGTCCCAACCCTGGGGGCCTGGCCAGGGGCTGCCATGTGTCTATCTTCCTGTGCAAATCGTCCTCCAGGATACTTGCACTGTCAAAGCTTCCCCTCCACACACCACTAAAAAACATTTCACTAGTGTGCAGTGAATATTTAAACTACACAGGATATCTTATTAAGAGGTGATCGTTATGGGATTTTTTTTAAAAAAAAGGATTCTAGAAAATATAGCATAAAGTGAAAAAATTAGGGAAGTGCTTTATACCAAGACCATTGGCCCATTAGCTCACAGACCAGGAACATCTCTCTTGGGTTTCAGAAATGATGGACTTGGGACTTTCTGCCTGCAGAGCAAGTGCTCTATCACGGAGCTATGGCCTTTTCCCTTGACATGATTTGCTCTGAAAGCATCTGCTTGGGGAATTGGGGATGCATTTGGTTTTATAAAAAGTTTTGTTAATGGGCTGAAGATCCTTGCGTTCTCTTTGTCACTTTCCCTGCCCAAATGCAGAAATCGTTTTTGTTTTAATCCCATGCAGGGACAAACTTTACTTTCAATATTCCTGCCCCTTGTGCCCTTCCTTTTCTGCCTCCTGCTGACTTTTCCTAACTCATCAAATGGTAAATAATACATGAAGACGGGTAAGAAAATAGGAAGTGTCTTGCAAGATTAGACAAAAGATCCAATTAAGTCCAGTATTTTCATTTCAATTTTGAGCAGCCAGATATCCATGCAGGATGCTAGGGGAAAGGTAGTACCTCTGGTGGGAGACACATTGTGCTCCACCCTGCACTCAGCTCTCACCTGTGGCTCCTAGAAGCTGTCACCATGTGACAGAGGCCACAGCTTGGGAAACGGCTTTGACTGGCCTGCTAAACCAGGTGAGGATTGCTGATGGGTCTCAAAGCCTCGGTGAGTTATGGACTTTCCCTGCATGCGAAGACAAGCTCTGGTGGATTGAGCAGACAAGACCAATGGAGGGTCCAATGGTCAAGAAGGTGGTTTCTGCACATGCTGGAGAGGGAATTGAGGGGCAGACGGGGCTCATCAACCTGGGAAGGTAGCCCATCTAGGAGAAGGAAAAGACTGATCCTAAACCTCCACTGCTTTGAGGGATATCTCTGGGAGAAGAAAAGGCTAAGAAGTAGTCCCTAAGGAAGGCATGTCCAAAGTCTGTATCCGGGGCCTAATCCGGCCTGCTGGTCGGTTTAATCCAGCCCCTGTGGCAGTTTATTTCCTGGGGAGGGGGGAATTCAACAACTTCAATCCTAAAAAAACCTCAATAATTCCAACCCTAAAAAACGCTTTGGGGTAAAATAATAATAATAAAAATTCAACAACTTCAATCCTAAAAAAAAGTTTGGACACCACTGCTAAGGTGTTTGGATGGTGCCTTGTACGCCTCTTTCCAGCTACACATCAGTGAGGCCAAGAGTTGGGTATTTTAGACTGGGCAGCTCAGGACTTCCATTACACACTGCCCAGGCTTGCGCCATGGGGAGATCACTTTGGTGCTGATAATGCAGCACTATGTCATTACACCCAGAGGTGCCCTCTATTGTCTCTCGAGACAGATGGGTGCCAATAACAGGTGCCTCTTTTCTATCCCCTATAACCTGGGGCACTTGGGGCTATACGATTTCCGAACATAGGGTACAGGATCACAGTGTATAGGGTTAGTTATTCAGGCTGCAATCCTATACCGCAGCAATGGGGAACATGTGGCCCTCCAGATATTGTTGGGCTACAACTCTCACTCCTCGCTGACCATTAGCCATGCCGTCTGTGTCTGATGGAAGCTGGTTTCCAACGACATCGAGCGCGCCACTGCTTCTTCATCCCTTCTATCCAGGCAGAGGGCCTTCTCGGTAGTGGCGCCCGACCTGTGGAACGCCCTTCCATCAGATGTCAAGTAAATAAACATCTATCTGACTTTTAGAAGACATCTGAAGGCAACCCTGTATCGGGAAATTTTAATGTCTAATATTTTACAATTTTTACGTGCTGTAAGCCATCCAGAGTGGCTGGGGAAACTTAGCCAGACAGGTGGAGTAATAATAAAAATAAAAATAAAAAACAACTTTTACAGTGCTTTGAATTGAATCCAATAGAAATAAATTGTACTTCAAGTAACTGTATATGAAATTTCAGCCTGAGACTTCAAAATGAAGCATATTTTCTGGGGAAAGATCCCAGGGACACTGGTGGTGCTGTGGTTTAAACCACTCAGCCTCTTGGGCTTGCTGATTGGAAGGTTGGCAGTTCAAATCCGCATGACGGGGTGAACTCCCATTGCTCTGTCCCAGCTTCTCTCAACCTAGCAGTTTGAAAGCATACCAGTGAGAGTAGATAAATAGGTACCACTACAGTGGGAAAGTAAAGCTCTGGCTCCCGTTATGGTGTTCCACAGAAGCGGTTTAGTCATGTTGGCCACATGACCTGGAAAGCTGTCTCTGGACAAGCACTGGCTCCCTCAGTCTGAAGCGAGATGAATGCCACATCCTGTAGTCACCTTTAGCTGGACTTAACCATCTATGGGTCCTTTACCTTTTTACCCACCTGTCCTAGGGGAAACAGCCCTAGAGCACTTCCCTGGCTCCTTCCCCACAGTGTTTGTGTGCAATGCCCATTCATTTCAGTGGAGCTTTTCAGTGGACTACTCGATCAATGAGTGCTTGTAGAGTTTTAATTCGCTGCCAGGGGTTGTTTTCTTCTATCCCAATTATTTTTTTCCTCTGCTCAGTTTCGCTAATGAGGACAGTCACTGAATTACACAACCAGCTTTCCTCCACAGTCATTTGCAGCTCATTTAAGTTCCCATTAACCAGCTTTTCAACCCTCTTAAATAAGTAGAAAGAAGGAAAATATTTGCAGCCTTTCGTTAAATGACATTATAACCCTATCTGATCACAACCTCTCTTTCTCTCTCTTTTTTTTACAAGGTATCAGAGTGCTTGTTGGAAGTCAATTTTATAAGGAAAACCTCCTGAACAACATCAATCTTAGTGTTTTAGGTTTCAGATATAGTTATTTACCATATCACTCCTGGGGGACGGGAGGGAGGGAACCCATAATGTGCGCAAATGAACATAGATACACAGCCAGTGATTTTTCCAGTGGTGATATAATTAAGACTATAAAACATTGCCTGTAGCAAACAGCTATTGTGGGAGTCCCAAACATGCACTTCGATGCAAGACACCAGATTAAGTTTGTCTTGATTTGCAGCAACAGCTATTTGTTTGTCTCTGTCAAAGAGTTTGGAGCACGAGGAAGTTTACACTAGGGCAAAAAGAGGCATAATTAAGCCACTCAGAATACACTTCTAAAGGAACTATATGAAAATCAAAATAAATCAGTTTTGTTCCATCAAGGAAGATGAATAAAACATTGTTTCGATGCTGACATATTTTCTTTGGTGTGTGACTTCAAAACTCTGAGGGTGCTTTTGCTGTGGTTTGTTTCAGTTCGGTTTATCAAACGTAATCACCTGGGGTCTGAAACAATTAAATAAGGCACAGATGCTGTTTTTAAAATGCATCTAGATTTATCCCTCTTGGGATTAGGGGCTTCATCAAACATCAGTTCATTTGCTTTTTATTTCATTGGTCATTTTTATTGCTACGAGTGGAAATTACTAAGTGAAGCAATTATGGATTTCATTCCCCTTTCCTTTTGTTCAATCTTCTGATATGACTCTAGTGGATTTTTCTGAAGATAGTTTTCAGGGTTAGGCTTTGTATTTGTTTCCAAATCCCGAATTCCTGCTTGGATCAACATCCAGAGATGCGTTAGCCTGTCCAGCAAAAGCTCTAATCCACACAAGTTTATGATGCAATCAATCTGTTAGTCTTTAAAATGCCACAATGCTCTTTGCTGTTTGAGGCCTGGATCAAGCTTGCCCATTCAACAATAAAAACCTGATTAGATCCACATTATATTAGCCAAATAACTAGTCTGCCCTTCCAAAGCCGAGCCACATACACCACAAATCAAAACCCTGTCAATAAAAGTACAAACTAATTTTAAAGGTAAGCCTCTAGGGTGCCTTAACTTCAGATAATTTCACTACAGCATTGCTAACCAACACTTTTGGAGCGAAGCTCTGCAGTTTCTTCAAACTGTGCTATATTGGGTTGCTTGTCTTAAACGTATTGCTCGAATTCAGTTGTTCTATAAAGCACATTCTTAAAGGACAAGGTCTGTTGGAAAGAATGGAGAAAGCAAATATATGGTCCCAATCCAATGTAAATTACCTGTGAGCAGCTTGTTGTTTGGTTTCAGTACTTGCACTAGTTTCGGTTGCGGGTTTGTCGACATCAGAGCAAAATGTAGACCCCACTCAGTGTTACCCCAGATTTCCACCCCCCTCTTCAATGCAGGGTTTTCTGTTTCAGACTTTCAATGGATAAAGAAATGCCACATTCAGTTGAGAAAAGTTCTGAGACAACGCTTTAATGGGGATGACATCTTGCGGGCGAGCCTGCATTGATGGGGAGACAGGCAGTATGAATGGACATTTTGCTCCAGTGTGAACAAGTCCCGAGTCATTCCTGACATCTCTATAACTAGGTTCTCTGTCTCTGAACCACCATCTTCTGTTCACAGTTTCCTTCCTAATGTGGGATTCTACTTATTTTGAGATAGACCCTGTCTGTAACAAATTCAGCAAAAGCCTTCCTATTACTGCCAGGAGAAAACCTGGCAGATGTGATTCCATGTTAATGGATATTCAACATTTTCACAAGCTACACTGGGAACACTCTTTACTCCTCAGTTGGCATTCTTGGCTGTTTGTCAGACTGAAAAATATACCCTGGTTGTGGGTAGCCAAAGAGGATAACAAACACAATGGTTCAAAGTTGTTTTGGAAAGTTGGTAGTAGGTGGGGAGGGAATCCCCTTATTAAATGGCCTCGGCCCAGTATACCTGAAGGAGCATTTCCACTCCCATCGTTCAGCCTGGACACTGAGATCCAGCGCCGAGGGACTTCTGGTGGCTCCCTCACCGAGAGAAGCAAAGTTACAGGGAACCAGGCAGAGGGCCTTCTCGGTAGTGGCCCCCGCCCTGTGGAATGCCCTCCCATCAGATGTCAAGGAAATAAACAACTATCAGACTTTTAGAAGACATCTGAAGGCAGCCCTGTTTAGAGAAGCTTTTAATATTTGATGGATTATTGTATTTTAATGTTTTGCTGGAAGCCACCCAGAGTGGCTGAGGAAACCCAGCCAGATGGGTGGGGTAATAATAATAATAATAATAATAATAATAATAATAATAATATGTTGTTAAGTTTGTGTCTCAGGGGTATAAGTGGTGTCCCCAGCAGTTAGGTAGACATCCCAACAGATGTTACATAAAATCTCTTAGAGGAGCAACACTTTCAGCATTTATGTTGTATTGGTGTATCACAACACAATCCTATATATGTCTACTCAGAAGAAGTAAACTCACTGACTTTAATGGGGAGTTACTTCTTCTGACTGCAATGGGGTTTACTCCCAGTTAGGTTGGGATAGTCCATGTGATCTACTTAGAAGACAACAAAGGGACAGGCTTTGAGTTGGAAGCAGAGCAATAATATGCACAGAGGGCCAGTGGCCCCATGCAGCAAGTTCTTCTTATGTCCTTACCACCAGATGTTGTTGTTTTAGGTTATGCTGATGTTTAAAATGTGTGTTTCATATTGTATCTATTTGTGTTACATTTGAGGATGCCATAAACCACTTAGATAGGGACCCAGGTGGCGCTGTGGGTTAAACCACTGAGCCTAGGGCTTGCTGATCAGAAGGTTGGCGGTTCAAATCCCTGTGACGGGGTGAGCTCCCGTTGCTTGGTCCCAGCTCCTGCCAACGTAGCAGTTCGAAAGCACATTAAAATGCAAGTAGATAAATAGTAACCGCTACAGCGGGAAGGTAAACGGCATTTCCATGTGCTGCTCTGGTTTGCCAGAAGTGGCTTTGTCATGCTGGCCACATGACCTGGAAGCTATACGCCGGCTCCCTCGGCCAATAATGCAAGATGAGTGTGCAACCCCAGAGTCGGTCACGACTGGACCTAATGGTCAGGGGTCCCTTTACCCTTTACCTTTAAACCACTTAGAATGGAGCTGTATCTAAACTGTACCTGAAAAGCCACCTGCACCTGTAAGGACGGGATGTAAGATTGGGAAAATGAGAAACTGGGAGTACCGAAATTTACAGATATGCCCATCCCTTGTCTCCAGTGGTCGGTGATGTCATCACTCCTGGGATACCAGAGCTGCGCTTCCCTTTGCTTACAACACTTCTACTGCCGCTGTGCATAAGCCAGTCCTTAGGGAGCCACTCAGGCCTGTGAATGCTGCTTTGCACAGAATGGCCCAGCTGCCTGCATCTCTGGTTAACCTGATAAGATGAGGAGAAGCTCATCTTGCCTTCCCGTCTCCTGTCAGCTCTAGCAATGACGTTCGGAGGCAGGGATGGTTAAGGTGAGTGGGAAAGAAGTTAGGATTAGAGAAGCAAGCAACGTGAACCAGTCGGGGTGAAATGACAGAAATGTAATGAGTGGAGAATTTGGAAGCCCAAAGAGTAATTTAAATTCCGTTCTGAATCCTGGTGTAGAAAGGAAGTATGTGAGGGGGAGATAGGATAATTACATGTTCTTGGCGATGACTTGGTAAAATGCTTAGTAAGTCCAAGAGTAATTACTATGTAACCCGCACTGCTTTTAAAAGACAGAAATAATCCCCCCGTTTACATTTTATCACCATGTCTATTATCATATAATTAAACTGTCACTACCTGTATTTACTGTGCAATTAAGTGACAAGCATTATCCCAAAGAGCATTGAAATAAAAATGAGAAACATTGCACCTTTGCTCTTTCCTGTATTGCACCTCGGTTTCCCCCTGCCCCACAAAGAGAGAAGGGAGGGAGGGAGGGAGGCATATTTACTTACTGAAAAATAACTTTTCATCCCCATTAAATCTATAGAGATGAGCAGATTCCCCTCCCCCATTGGTTTCAGTTCACGCTGAAGAAAATGCATGGAAAAATCCTCAAGATTTTCGGAAGCATCCCAGAACCATCAGTCTGACCACTGGAGACAGAATGCTGGGCTAGATACAGGACCAGCCTGTGGCATTTTAATGCCTGAGGCAATGGATAAGGTGATGCCCCCTTCCATTTCTGCAAAAGGCAGCCAGTCTAGTAGTCGAAACTTAAAGGTAAAAAAAAGGTCCAGTCAAAGGTGACTATGGGGTTGCGGCGCTCATCTCGCTTTCAGGCCGAGGGAGCCAGCATTTGTCCACAGACAGCTTTCCGGGTCACTTGGCCAGCATGACTAAACCACTTCTGGCGCAATGGGGACACCGTGATGGAAACCGGAGTGCACAGAAACGCCGTTTACCTTCACACCGGAGTGGTACCTATTTATCTACTTGCACTTGGACATGCTTTTGAACTGCTAGGTTGGCAGGAGCTGTGGCAGAGCAACGGGAGCTCACCCCGCCATGGGGATTTGAACCGCTAACCTTCCGATCAGCAAGCCCAAGAGGCTCAGTGGTGTAGACTACAGCGCCACCCGCGTCCTAGCAGTCGAATCTTACTTCAGCACTGGCAACAGGGCACCATCCTCCACCACGTGTGTGGGCAGCAGGCTAGCTTATAGGGCATAGGGCAAGCCATGCGTGGCACACCCAGCTCTATCCTCCATCACCTTGCTGCCAGTCCCCCACCCATTCAGCCCAAGATCTTGGCCATCCAGGGGGTCCTGGACTCAATGGGAGGCAGGTTGCTATGGGGCTAGTTGCCTGAGGTAGGGCAAGACTTTAGAGCAGAGCCACAGGATGTGGGAACCACTCAGACGAAGGGGTGGGTGGGTAAAAAACATTATTTTTCTCCTACCTATCGAGGACTGGGGGGGAGTCTAGTGTGACACAAAACAATGTATGGCTGATGAGCTGAGTTCTGCTTGGCAGGTCAGAAATTCTACAGAGCACTTAAAGTGCTTAATTCTTATTCACATTCTAACCTCTGTCAGATGAAGGGGGAAAATACTGTGCCATTTTTAATTTTTTAATCTTCTTTTAACTTTCTCAGTGATGAGTGGGGTCTTTAATCAGGGAAAGATGGAAACCCCAACCATGCAAGCTGGTGAATATTGAAAAGGTCAACACAGCACAGTGCACTGTTCTAAATTATGGTGTGTCTCCTACATTCTAAAGATTAGCACACCTTTGCAAAAAGAGACGTTTAACTCTTTCTCCAAATGGCACCTCACATCTAAGATACTGCTAATGCAGAGTAAAGTTGGGAACATTATTTTATTCCTTTTCTTGAGTTTGGAATACTGTGCTTATATCTTGAGAGCACCTTCATCTTCATCATCACCATCATTTTATTAATCGTCTCCTAAACAACTGTCTCAAGGCAATTTACAAATACAATTATTAAAAATAGTTATGTCATCAAAGTTTGTAATTTTCTGGTTCAGAATTCTGATTTGTCCAACTCAGGTGTACCATAACTCAACCACAATTTCCCCAGGAAGTTCTTTAGCAGTTTGGAGTATAAAGTCAGAATTATACGCACTCAGACTGAGCAGAAGTCCTTCATTGTCTTTACTGTCAATGGAACTCTTTGAGCTACCCCAAACAACCAGATTATCAAGCATTCATCCTTACTTGCTTGCACGAAGGTTATGGGGAGGTTAGATTATGTACAGTCTTCATTGATCATTCATTCATATTTCTTTGCAAGGAGATTATATACCAGTGAGTCTCGATCCTGATTTTCCTGTGTGGTGGTTATACACCTTACTGCCAATCATTCATTTATCCAACACTTTTCCCCATCACTTCCCTAACTGCAAAAAGACTGTGTGTGCCTGTTTTTTTAGTTGTTTTTTTAAGTGCATTTGTTACACTAGGCCAGGTACCCCCAAACTTGGCCCTCCAGATGTTTTGGGACTACAACTCCCATGCTCCCTAGCTAACAGAACCAGTGGTCAAGGATGGTGGGAATTGTAGTCCCGAAACATCTGGAGGGCCGAGTTTGGGGATGCCTGTGCTAGGCCAACAGAGCTCTTCAATCCACTTTAATTGCACAAACCTAAATTTCTGCTATGCACTTGAATCCTTGTGACAAACTCCTGATGACCTGGAGGCAACCTCTGTTGATCGGTGTGGATTATGTCCCCTATTTATAGCTATTCTTTTTATTGTTCCTTGCACATATCTCATGTGGTTGTTGTTCTGCAATCCAGAGATCTAAAACCTTCTCTTGCTCTCAGGCGTGCTTGTTTTAAGAAGGGGGGAAGGTAGCTGAATTTCTAAGGAATTCTTTGCCATGGTTTACGCCGGGCAACTCCATTTCTCCCAGGAGCAATATGAGAAGGTAGATGTATGTAGCTGAAGTGTGCTCATGCCATCACTTCAAGCTCAGGAAGAACTTTTGGGAAATATAGTCAAGCTTTTCTCCCCACCCCCTGTCCCAAAATACTTTCTCAGAAAAAGCTTGCAAATACTGAGCCAAATCCAAATCAAGTGAGAAGGAGAGTTCACTCATCACTGTTTGTAGCCAGAGAGCTGCAAATAGCACGCATAACACTTAAAATGTTGTTTTAGTATAAATATTGATTATTAATACTATCAAAATAAATGTTGCTTTGCAGAATTAAGCAAATAATACAAAGCAGCTCCCCTCTTCAAAGGAGTTTAGAGTCTAAAATCGACAACAGGAAGACAACAGAGGGAAGCGAGATGCCTGCGAGGAAATGAAGTAAGCCAAACTTGTATTTACCCTTGGATAGAGCTGGCGATGAGGATTAGTGGGATTAGAGCTAAAAGGCCTTTCATGAAAGATGGATACTGTGCATGGATTTGAAGGGAGAAAGTTTTATGCTGGTCTAAAATGCCAGAATAACAGTTAACTAATATTATTTTATTCATCATTATAATATGGGGGGGGGGGACACCTGGATTACTAGCAGTACATGTGGAAAGGATCTAGGGGTCTTGGGGGACCACAAGCTTAACATGAGTCAACAGTGTGATGCAGCAGCAAAAAAAAAAAAAAAAAAAAAAAGCTAATGCTATTCTAGGCTGCATCAACAGAAGTATAACATTCAGAACAAGGGCTGTAATAGTACCACTCTATTCTGCCTTGACCCCTTCATGGATCAATGCCTTGTCGTGGCGAAGGGGCTTGAATAACTCAGAGAAGCTATGAGCTATGTCATGCAGGGCCACCCAAGATGGACAGGTCATAGTGGAGAGTTTTGACTAAACGTGATCCACCTGGAGAAGGAACTGGCAAGCCACTCCAGTATCCCTGCCAAGAAAACTCCATGGACAAAGACAACAGGCATATAAAAGTTATGACGCTGGAAGATGAGCCCCTCAGGTCGGAAGGCGTCCAACATGCTACTGAGGAAGAGCGGAGGACAAGTACAAGTAGATTCAGAGCTGATGAAGCGGCTGGGCCAAAGCCGAAAGGACGCTCAGTTGCGGATATGCCTGGAAGCGAAAGGAAAGTCCGATGCTGTAAAGAAAAATATTGCATAGGAACCTGGAATGTAAGAACCATGAGTGGAGGTAAGCTGGATGTGGTCAAAAATGAGATGACAAGAATAAATATCGACATCCTGGGCATCAGTGAACTAAAATGGAAGGGAATGGGCGAATTCAGTTCGGGTGACTATCATATCTACTACTGTGGGCAAGAATCCTGTAGAAGAAATGGAGTGGCCCTCATAGTCAACAAAAGAGTGGCAAAAGCTGTAATGGGATGCAATCTCAAAAATGACAGAATGATCTCGATACGAATCCAAGGCAGACCTTTTAACATCACAGTAATCCAATTTTATGCACCAACTACCGGTGCTGAAGAAAGTGAAATTGACCAATTCTATGAAGACCTACAACAACTTCTAGAAATGACACCAAAGAAGGATGTTCTTCTCATTACAGGGGATTGGAATGCTAAAGTAGGGAATCAAGAGATAAAAGGAACAACTGGCAAGTTTGGCCTTGGAGTTCAAAATGAAGCAGGGCAAAGGCTAATAGAGTTCTGTCAAGAGAACAAGCTGGTCATCACAAACACTCTCTTCCAACAACACAAGAGACGACTCTACACATGGATATCACCAAATGGGCAGCATCGAAATCAGATTGATTATATTCTCTGCAGCCAAAGATGGAGAAGCTCTATACAATCAGCAAAAACAAGACCTGGAGCTGACTGTAACTCAGATCATCAGCTTCTTATAGCAAAATTCCAGCTTAAACTGAAGAAAGTAGGAAAAACCACTGGGCCAGTAAGATACAATCTGAATCAAATCCCTTATGAATACACAGTGGAAGTGAGGAACAGGTTTAAGGATTTAGATTTGGTGGACAGAGTGCCTGAAGAACTATGGATGGAGGCTCGTAACATTATACAGGAGGCAGCAACGAAAACCATCCCAAGGAAAAGGAAATGCAAGAAAGCAAAATGGCTATCCAATGAGGCCTTACAAATAGCGGAGGAGAGGAGGCAAGCAAAATGCAAGGGAGATAGGGAAAGATACAGGAAACTGAATGCAGATTTCCAAAAAACAGCAAGGAGAGACAAGAGGGTCTTCTTAAATGAGCAATGCAAAGAAATAGAGGAAAACAATAGAATGGGGAAAACCAGAGATCTGTTCAAGAAAATTGGAGATATGAAAGGAACATTTCGTACAAAGATTACCATAATAAAGGACAAAAGTGGTAAGGACCTAACAGAAGCAGAAGACATCAAGAAGAGGTGGCAAGAATACACAGAGGAATTATACCAGAAAGATATGGAGGTCTCGTACACCCCAGGTAGTGTGGTTGCTGACCTTGAGCCAGACATCTTGGAGAGTGAAGTAAAATGGGCCTTAGAAAGTACTGCTAATAACAAGGCCAGTGGAAGTGATGATATTCCAGCTGAACTATTTAAAATTTTAAAAGATGATGCTGTTAAGGTGCTACACCCAATATGCCAGCAAGTTTGGAAAACTCAGCAATGGCCAGAGGATTGGAGAAGATCAGTCTACATCCCAATTCCAAAGAAGGGCAGTGCCAAAGAATGCTCCAACTACCGCACAATTGCGCTCATTTCACACGCTAGCAAGGTTATGCTTAAAATTCTACAAGGCAGGCTTAGGCAGTATGTGGACCAAGAACTCCCAGAAGTGCAAGCTGGATTTCGAAAGGGCAGAGGAACCAGAGACCAAATAGCAAACATGCGCTGGATTATGGAGAAAGCTAGAGAGTTCCAGAAAAACGTCTACTTCTGCTTCATTGACTATGCAAAAGCCTTTGACTGTGTCGACCACAGCAAACTATGGCAAGTTCTTAAAGAAATGGGAGTGCCTGATCACCTCATCTGTCTCCTGAGAAATCTCTATGTGGGACAAGAAGCTACAGTTAGAACTGGATATGGAACAACTGATTGGTTCAAAATTGGGAAAGGAGTACGACAAGGTTGTATATTGTCTCCCTGCTTATTTAACTTATATGCAGAATTCATCATGCGAAAGGCTGGACTAGATGAATCCCAAGCCGGAATTAAGATTGCCGGAAGAAATATCAACAACCTCAGATATGCAGATGACACAACCTTGATGGCAGAAAGCGAGGAGGAATTAAAGAACCTTTTAATGAGGGTGAAAGAGGAGAGCGCAAAATATGGTCTGAAGCTCAACATCAAAAAAACCAAGATCATGGCCACTGGTCCCATCACCTCCTGGCAAATAGAAGGGGAAGAAATGGAGGCAGTGAGAGATTTTACTTTCTTGGGCTCCTTGATCACTGCAGATGGTGACAGCAGTCACGAAATTAAAAGACGCCTGCTTCTTGGGAGAAAAGCAATGACAAACCTAGACAGCATCTTAAAAAGCAGAGACATCACCTTGCCGACAAAGGTCCGTATAGTTAAAGCTATGGTTTTCCCAGTAGTGATGTATGGAAGTGAGAGCTGGACCATCAAGAAGGCTGATCGCCGAAGAATTGATGCTTTTGAATTATGGTGCTGGAGGAGACTCTTGAGAGTCCCATGGACTGCAAGAAGATCAAACCTATCCGTTCTTAAGGAAATCAGCCCTGAGTGCTCCCTGGAAGGACAGATCGTGAAGCTGAGGCTCCAATACTTTGGCCACCTCATGAGAAGAGAAGAATCCTTGGAAAAGACCCTGATGTTGGGAAAGATTGAGGGCACTAGGAGAAGGGGACAACAGAGGACAAGATGGTTGGACAGTGTTCTCGAAGCTACGAACATGAGTTTGACCAAACTGCGGGAGGCAGTGCAAGACAGGAGTGCCTGGCGTGCTATGGTCCATGGGGTCACGAAGAGTCGGACACGACTAAACGACTAAACAACAACAACATTCTGCCTTGATCAGACCACACCTGGAATTCTGTGTCCAATTCTGGGCAGCACAATTTAAGAAGGATGTTGGCAAGCTGGAATGTGTGCAGAGGAGGGCAGCCAAGATGATCAAGGGTCTAGAAGCCAAGCCTTGCGAGGAGCACTTGAAGGAGATGGGTCTGTTTAGCCTGGAAAAGAGGAGATTAAGAAGAGATATGATAGCCATCTCCAACTATCTCAAGGGCTATCACATGGAAGAGGGAACAAGCTTGTTTTCTCCTGCTCTGGAGGGTAAGGACTCGAAACAATGGCTTCAAAAACAATAAGATAATGAATAATAGCTAAATAAAAATGCAATCAAAATTGCACAAACTGAGAAATCAATGCAAAATGATTTTTTTTAACAAATACATGCACTCCCAACTATCTGAGAAAAGGAGGTGTGGATTTTGCCCCGTGACTGTCATCTGAAGATCTTCTGTGGCATCAGCTGTGACGCCAAATGGAGGCGTCGGCTTCACCCCTTCCTGTAGTGAAGTATGCAAATAGAACAGAAAGAGAAATATATGTTGATTGGACTGAACTGCTGTATTGCAAGAAAATCAATTTCTTCTGAAACACAAATCATTAATTTCAATTTAGGTAAAACAACTTAGTTCCTGCAGAGATAATTCCAAACAGAGCAGCTCAGTCATATTAATTTAAAAACTCAGCAGCGGTGGATCAAAAGTAATAAGCGCTAATTTTTAAGCTCAGAAAACTTGAATCTGATTATACGCAAAAGAGAGAGAGAAGAAGAAGAAGAGGCGAAAAAGAAGTATTTTTACATGATTCACACCATCATAATTGATTGAAAACCTCTGCCAGACATTTTCCAGTGTGTATGTAAGTCTTATCATCTAAGGCAGCGCCCTCCCCAAAATGAAGCCCTTTATTGTAAAATGCCATTCTCTTCATCTTTTCAGAATTGGATATGGATAAGTCACTCACACAAGGAGAGAAGTTCACAAGTAATGAAAAGTAAAGGAATATTTGTCTCTGTCCGTATCTTATATACATTCTAGTTTCTTTATTCGTGAGTAGAATAGTAAGGAGACAGACCGTTGTTAGGCAAAATAGCACATATATTTTAAAATTAAAATTCACCAAAATACATTTACTGGGTGGTGCGCCCCATCGATGTTAAGGAAGCAGTTTGTATCTAGGGTTGCTTAATAGGCCCTGACATTTTCATATGAAGGGTGGTATATAAATTTACATATTGATAATGATAATGATAATATGCCAGATAACAAGCTCACCAGGTCTGTCCATCTCCTTTACACTCTTTTATCCTGGCTAGAAGTATGCAGTAGAAATTACATCACCACACCACAAAGGGTTGCCCATACATTAAGACCCTTCTTGCATAAGGGGTACTGTTGCAGCACCTGTGAGGCTCATTGGAGGGTTTTGGAGAAAAACACACTAAATTTCCAAACCTCCACTTGGGTCATGCTTGCCCTTCTTGCCCTACACCAGGGGTCCCCAAACTAAGGCCCGGGGGCCGGATGCGGCCCAATCACCTTCTAAATCCGGCCCGCAGACGGTCCGGGAATCAGCATGTTTTTACATGAGTAGAATGTGTCCTTTTATTTTAAATGCATCTCTGGGTTATTTGTGGGGCCTGCCTGGTGTTTTTACATGAGTAGAATGTGTCCTTTTATTTTAAATGCATCTCTGGGTTATTTGTGGGGCATAGGAATTCGTTCATATTTTTTTCCAAAATATAGTCCGGCCCCCCACAAGGTCTGAGGGAAAGTGGACCGGCCCCCTGCTGGAAAAGTTTGCTGACCCCTGCCCTACATTTATCATAAGATGCAAGGCTTAGGGCCAAAACAGACACAACAGTCCCTGTAACCAAAGGTAATTTCCACCCCCCCCTTTAAAAGCATTCAACACATTTCTGGTCATGTATAAAACACCCTTGCCATGTGCCCACATCACTACGTGCCTTTTGTCAGGCAGCCAAAACCTGATTCTTTCTATCTAAATTTTAAATGCAAATATTAGAATGCGGTTTTAGTGTAACCAATCACTTTGATTTATTGCTGTAATTCATGCATACTTGTTTGCCACACTGAATAAATAGTAAGTAAGTAAGTAAGTAAGTAAGTAAGTAAGTAGTATTTCCCCTTTGTGTGAATCAAACTGGAATATTTGGCAAGTATATAAATACACATCTACATGAACCCATGTCACTGGTCACATTTGATGTGCATGGTGAATATTCATTTCAGAATGAGCTTTCAATATTATATTTACCTAATTCGACATGCAGCATCCGGCAGAAGGATTATAATCAATATTGTGCCACTTTAACTGCACCTCCATTTAATATTTTTAATTTGTGGATCCTGAGGGAATACTGTCAGGAGCCGTGGCTGATTAGCAGATGTCATAAATAGTCAATATCTGCCGTCTTTTTACCTCATTGTCTGTTGACAGCCATGCCTTCTGAACAAAGAAATATGAAAGAGGGATTTGTTATAACCAGGACTCAACTGCAGAGACTGAAATGAAATGAACAAGAAAGCCTCTGAGCATATACTAAGTGCTTATCCTTTTAAGTTCCTAATGATTGTACACTGGCTCCCAGTACATTTCCAAGCACAATTCAAAGTGTTGGTGCTGACCTTTAAAGCCTTAAATGGCTTCAGCCCTGTATACCTGAAGGAGCGTCTCCACCCCCATTGTTCAGCCCGGACACTGAGGTCCAGCACTGAGGGCCTACTGGGGTTCCCTTATTGCGAGAAGTGAAGTTACAGGGAACCAGCAGAGGGCCTTCTCGGTAGTGGCGCCTGCCCTGTGGAATGCCCTCCCATCAGAGGTCAAGCAGATAAAGAACTACACAACTTTTAGGACATCTGAAGGGAGCCCTGTATCAGGAAGTTTTTAATGTTCAATGTTTCATTATGTTTTTATATGTGTTGGAAGCTGCCCAGAATGGCTGGGGTAACCCAGCCAGATGGGTGGGGTATGAGGGCCATTCAGTCCAACCACCTGCCAAGCAGCAAACACCATCAAAGCATTCTTGACATATGCCTGTCAAGCCTCTGCTTAAAGACCTCCAAAGAAGGAGACTCCACCACACTCCTTGGTAGCAATTTCCACTGTCGAACAGCTCTTACTGTCAGGAAGTTCTTCCTAATGTTCTTCCACCAGGGCCGGATTTAGGTTTTAGTTCTTCCTAATGTTTAGGTGGAATCTTCTTTCTTGTAGTTTGAATCCATTGCTCCGTGTCCGCTTCTCTGGAGCAGCAGAAAACAACCTTTCTCCCTCCTCTATATGACATCCTTTTATATATTTGAACATGGCTATCAAATCATTCCTTAACCTTCTCTTCTCCAGGCTAAACATATCCAGCTCCCTAAGCCATTCCTCATAATGCATCGTTTCCAGACCTTTGACCATTTTGGTTGCCCTCCATGTACATATTAAAGTTAACATTCACCAAGTTTGCTGGATGGGGTCATCCATAGATCCTAAGGTAGAAGTTTGCATATGGTTGTCAAGACCAGTCAATGACAACAGTGTGCTTAATGGACTTGGGCAGGGTGCCCTCCAGCTGTTTTTTTTTTAAAATAAATTTTATTAAAGGTTTTCAGCCTAACGTAAATTCCAACTAAACGAAAGAGAATAATAAAAAAACAACATGCTGTTGTTGTTTAGTCGTTTAGTCGTGTCCGACTCTTTGTGACCCCATGGACCAGAGCACGCCAGGCACTCCTGTCTTGCACTGCCTCCCGCAGTTTGGTCAAACTCATGTTCGTAGCTTCGAGAACACTGTCCAACCAGTCCAACCATCTCATCCTCTGTCGTCCCCTTCTCCTAGTGCCCTCCATCTTTCCCAACATCAGGGTCTTTTCCAGGGAAGAAACAACATACCAAACAGAAAAAACAACATACCAAACAGAAAAAAATTAAAGAGAAAAAAATTTAAAATACATTAATAATCCTCATATGATCCTCATTAAAAAAAACCAAAATTATAAATATGTCTATGTAGCCCTTGATCACCCTATTATCTTGATCTTCACATATACAGAGAGTTGAATCCTTGCGCCTCCCACCTTGGAGAGCTTCCTCTTCCTCAGTCTCCTACCCTGAGAAACGTCACTCTGACCTGCCTCTCATACAGGCCCCTTCCTTTTCTTTCTGTCAGCTCCCAGTATGTAACTTCAATTATCACAAATATAAAATGTTAGATGTTAAGACATACACCTCATTAATACTGCTTGGGAGCCACCCAAAAGATCATACAAGAAACACAATCGAGAGAGAGAGAGAGAGAGAGAGAGAGAGAGAGAGAGAGAGAGAGAGAGAGAAGAAGGAGGAGGAGGAGGAGGAGGAGGGGGAGCTGTTGTTAAATTCCAACAGGGATGGAGAACCAGCAGGTGTTTTTGGACCCCATGCAGCATATCAAGAATGATGGGAGTTGGGAATCCAACAAAATATGGAGAGCCACATTTCCCCCTTGCCTTCCTGTTACCTTGTCCTCTCCTCCTTCCCCAAATAGGCAGGAGTTTTGTGAAATGACAGTCAAGCCAACAAACATGGCCACTTATTGTTTCCTGTTTGTGCTTCTGTTGCTAGTGGCTTTGCAGTCGGTGCCCGTGGGGGTGAGCTCAATGTCAGCCTCAAAGAAGGTAGCATTTGGCTGCCAATCACAGGGCAGCAAATGCATCCCTTTTGACCTCCCGGATTTCTTCAGTCAGGGAATCATCTGTGATTAACATTCCCACTTAGAGCTGTGTGCTTCCCAAACAAATTTAGGTTAATATGCATGCAGTGTGGGATAATGTGACTTTCAGTAATCAGGGCAGTCAGCTGTGAGCAATGCATGATGGGGAAATGAAGACTCTCTGCCTGCACTCGGCGCTCTCCAGGCACTCCTGCGATCACTGCACTGGCAGAGTGTGGCATGAAATGAATGTTGGTTGTTCACAATGTTTGCTTAATTTCCCTAGCTGCATAATCAAGTCCAATGAGTGGAAATAGTGGTCCTTCACCTTCCTTCAAACTCCCACCTCCTGTTAAGCTGAGATGAGACTTTGCCAGCTGTACAAGGAGCAAGACGGGGTGTGTGTTCTCTCACCCAGAGTCAGGTCCGTGTCTGGTTCCTGGAATACAATAGGCAGGAGGTTCAGCTCTGTTCATTGGGGAAGGCAGAAGGCCAGCTCCAAGGCTGAGGGGTTCCTCAGAAAAGGACCTCCTGATAGGTCCGCTCCTGTGCTGATTCTGTTGCTAGGCTAGGTCCCAGAATCAAACGTTGACAATTCTGGTTCAAGCTTTGGATGTGCTGAGCAGTGCTGGATTTACATATAAGCTAAACAAGCTATAGCTTAGGGTCCCACTCTCTTGCCCCCCCCCCAAAAAAAAATTAAAGGGAAAAAACCTGGATGTACATTTCCAAAATATAAGATAAAAAAACAAATAAAATAAAACCTACATACAGCAAATGGCTTTAGTCGTTTAGTCGTGTCCGACTCTTTGTGACCCCATGGACCAGAGCACGCCAGGCACTCCTGTCTTCCACTGCCTCCCGCAGTTTTGTCAAACTCATGTTCGTAGCTTCGAGAACACTGTCCAACCATCTCATCATCTGTCGTCCCCTTCTCCTTGTGCCCTCAATCTTTCCCAACATCAGGGTCTTTTCCAGGGAGACATACCTACTAGGGCTATAAATTACCATATAGCATATATTCAACACGAAAAACCAGCGACAATTTGTTGTTGGCAAAACACTGCTGGGTCCCGTTACCTTCAGTAGCTTAGGTCCTCATCAAACCTAAATCCGGCTCTGGTGGAAGAACGTTAGGAAGAACTTCCTGACAGTAAGAGCTGTTCGACAGTGGAACTTGCTGCCAAGGAGTGTGGTGGAGTCTCCTTCTTTGGAGGTCTTTAAGCAGAGGCTTGACAGCCATCTGCCAGGAATGCTTTGATGATGTTTCCTGCTTGGCAGGGGGTTGGACTGGATGGCCCTTGTGGTCTCTTCCAACTCTATGGTTCTATGATTCTATGGAGAGCCTAATTTGCAAACCAGTTGCAGGTGATCTCCGGTTCCAGCAAGGCTGGAGTTGCATAAATACATTATGTCAACCATGATACTTATTATGCTCCTTCATTAACCTAGGGCAACTTTTTTTAAAAAGAGGAAATGCGTCACCCCAAAAAGGGTGCAACGGGGAACCCAGATTTGCATAAAATGTGCATATGTTAATTTAGATCATACCCTCCAACATTTCTCCGATGAAAATAGGGACATTCTATTCTACATCAGGAAGCTTCTCCCAAGTTTGATCTCTCCTCCCCCCCCAGCCACATATACATCGGTCACCTTGAGCCAATTAGAATCTCTCGCCCTAACCTGCCTCACTGGACCCATCCCATCAAATCAAGGCTGCCTTCAGCTTGAGGGACGTCTTCTGACAGCTCTTTAGATAGAGGACTCTCCTCTGTAAAATGGACTACATGGCCACTCCCAATTAATCCCCCACATAAACACTGAAGGTCTAAAGTAGGGTGGGAGCTGCAGCAGAGGAGGAAACCACAATGCGATCATTTCTGTGCATTTCCTTGTTTCTGACAGGACCTTCTCCCTGATCCAGCAAATTGCTTACTTCATGACACCGTATATCAATCAATCTTCTGGGCCTTTCTCACTCACAATACAATGCGAACATAGGGCTTCTGTCTCATTAAATAGAAGAGAATGTATGACATACAGCCATCATAAAAATGTGAGATTTAGTCCGTGAATTTGCAGGGGCTTGGGTTCCACTTTCTGGTTTTAACTTTTCTTATCCGCTGCATCTCTGCTGATTAAATATCTTACGTCACATGGAAGAGACCGCTATTTTTTGGCAGTTTGTTTTAAGGAGAAAAAGAATACCTATCACTAGGCAGACTGTTTTAGTAGAAATCATAAAGAATGGATATGGAGAGACATTTCTTCAAAGCAGTGAGTCTGAAATGAGGCACGGCATTCAAAGCTTAGATGTGCCGCTCTGTTTGCAGACTGGCAACCCAGAAATGCTTGTTGATGGAAGGGTAGAAAGCATTTAGGGAGAAGACACAGATTCAGCCGGAACTGGAGAAAGCTGCATAAGAATAACTTTTGGATCATGCTAATGACCCGTCTACAGCATCCTGTTCTCACCCAGATATAACTAGATAGAAGAACTAATGCTGATTTTCTGGGGACCTCTGAGTCAGGAGCAATTCATCTAGTGTAAACCATACATTAAAGGTAAAGGTAAAGGGACCCCTGACCATTAGGTCCAGTCGTGACCGACTCTGGGGTTGCGGCGCTCATCTCGCATTATTGGCCAAAGGAGCCAGTGTACAGCTTCCAGGTCATGTGGCCAGCATGACAAAGCAGCTTCCGGCGAACCAGAGCAGCGCACGGAAACACCATTTACCTTCCCGCTTGAAGCGGTACCTATTTATCTACTTGCACTTTGACGTGCTTTTGAACTGCTAGGTTGGCAGGAGCTGGGACCGAGCAACGGGAGCTCGCCCCGTCGCAGGGATTCGAATGGCCGACCTTCTGATCGGCAAGCCCTAGGCTCTGTGGTTTAACCCACAGCACCGCCTGCGTCTCCAAACCATACATTACAAGGCAGTAAACCTGGGTTTGCCATTGAATGTACATTCAACATGGAAACATAGCAAATTCTGGTTCTTAGATGAGTGTGCTAGTGTGCCATATCTTTCTAAACATACAGGGTTTGGGCTTGTCAGTTTTATTCCTTCTTGTGTTTGGCGTCACCCACATATTAAAGTTTTAGGTATACCTTAAAAAACACTTTGATGTATATCCAAATAAAAACATCATTTACAAAACTGTTCTAGGTAAAAAGCTGGTCTGAGATCGGTGTAGCCCTGAGGCATGTAGTTCGCAGGAGCTACAATTCCCAGAGTTCCCAGGAAGAGGTACTGGCTGTTAAACCCCTCATAGCTGTCTCCTCCCTATGTGCCTTGACCACTAGGTTTGGTCATTGATCTAAGAAACCAGGAGATTCTTCTACTGAATTCCCTGCAATAGATCCTCTTGCTTCTACCTCACTAGGTTTGGTCATTGATCTAAGAAACCAAGAGATTCTTCTACTGAATTCCCTGCAATAGATCCTCTTGCTTCTACCTCAGATTTGCCACCTCACCTTTGCCTTCTTCCAACCCCGTGTGTGGAGGAACTAGATCTGATGAGTGGAACATATGAATTCCATCTTCAGTTGCCATGAACTCTCGTGATGAAGACAAAGGGCACCGGATATGCAGCCTGCAAATCACTCCTGATATTTCATCAGGAATGAAGAGAGCTGGACTACAGTTGCCCCAGGAGAGGATGAGGTGGGGGGGGGCTACTATAAAGGTTTTAAATAACAGGATTTGTTGGGGTTTGGGCTTTTCACAAGGCAAACAAATGACACATATAGTTGTGTCTGACACATTCCAAGCCTCACAGATTCTCTCTGCCTCTCCAGAGACACTCAGCTCAATGAGATGGAAATTTCAGTCAGCGAAACCCTTCACCATGGAAAAGCAGCAGACAGGCACAGATTGCCCAGATGCCAACTCATTCTCAAATGGCACTTAAACGAAAATCAACATTAATACAAGAATCGCTGTGTCGTAAGACAAAATTGTTCCTTTACATCTTCAATATATATATTTTTATTACTCCCATTTATTTATTTGCATCCAATCACTCATAAGGACAAATGTTTCTGTCTCATAGACAATGCACCATGCCCTATTAATTTACAGGGAGAAAAATACATTGCTTGGAACCCAAGAAAGTAAAGTAAAATCTCCCACTGCCTCCATTTCTTCCCCTTTTATTTGCCAGGAGGTGATGGGACCAGTGGCCATGATCTTAGTTTTTTTGATGTTGAGCTTCAGACCATATTTTGCACTCTCCTCTTTCACCCTCATTAAAAGGTTCTTTAATTCCTCCTCACTTTCTGCCATCAAGGTTGTGTCATCACCATATCTGAGGTTGTTGATATTTCTTCCAGCAATCTTAATTCCATTTTGGGATTCATCCAGTCCAGCCTTTCGCATGATGAATTCTGCATATAAGTTAAATACTGTAAGCAGGGAGACAATATACAGCCTTGTCATACTCCTTTCCCAATCAGTTATTCCTTATCCAGTTCTAACTGTAGCTTCTTGTCCCCCATAGAGATTTCTCAGGAGACAGATGAGGTGATCAGGCACTCCCATTTCTTTAAGAACTTGCCATAGTTTGCTGTGGTCGACACAGTCAAATGCTTTTGTGTAGTCAATGAAGCAGAAGTAGATGTTCCCAGTCTTTTAAAAGGTTTACCAGGAAGAAAACCCAATACCATCCACCATTCATTCAGGAGCAAAGACCAGATCAAAGATATGTCTTGCCCCATATAGCATGCTAGGAATGTGGAGAAACCCTATGGCAATGTAAGCTTTTTAAAGTTTCCTTTGAGTGGGATCCTCCAAATTTTGTATTTATATGCCTGCAGTTTGAGAGATCAATTCTGGAGGGGCTCCTGTGCCTGTAAATTTCATCCACTTTGGCCAAAAAGGGAACTGATATCCATTATAGTGAATGGGGACCACAGAGATGCAAGGCAAATATTAGGACTTGTGCACAGCTCTACTAAACACGCATATACATTAGTATTATCTTTTAGGTGACTGTACAGTAGTTGTGAGGACTCTCTTTTTTGCAAGAAGTGATGTTAATTTACTATTGCGTACTTGAAGCCATAAGTTTGGATATGTGCAAAAAAACAAAAACCCACAAAATTTAATTTCCATGCTCTGGGATTTGTGACATTTGTTTTCTTTATTAGTTTGTAAATAGCTACTTTTGTTAATGAATGCCACCTTTCCCTACTTCCCTCTTTTACTGGGTGAGCAAACATTTCCATTTTCTCTTTATAACTAGTGGAAGCAATTACCACTTTATATTGATTCCCTTTTGTTGGCTTCTAAGATAAACTGTACCATTATGCCTATATTACAATTTTGAAATGCATCCTATTTTGCTGGAGTTCTTAGTAGCAGTCGCCTTCCTATTCCAAGAAAATGATAGTATACATTTCCAGGTCCATCACCTATTAAGCATCGAGGCTGATTAAAATAAACCTTCTTTTAGACCTCCACCAACTTCAAACATTTATAAAACGGTCTTTAGTTTTGCAGAATTCTATATAAGAAAGCTGAATTAATTCCTTCCGTAAATTTGCACAGAGATTTTGCTTAAACACTCGTAGCAGGAGTTGTTTCCTATGCAATAGGACACATTCCCTCATGAATACTTATTTCATAGTCCTCAACTGAATGGTCAAACTCCACTTTCCAGATATTTGGACAACAGACTTTGCCTTGATTTAGAATTGGAGCAGTTCTTTCCCTATTGCTATAGTATTCTTACATCACCAAGATGAAAATCAATAAAATATTTCTTTAAACAACAGCTCCTCCAGTTTCAAGACTAGAATGGAATTAATGGTGAGGAAATAACCAGATTTTGGCAGCAGAATCTTGGGTCAACCACTATAGATGGGAAGTAGAATCCCAGGCTTGGCATAACAATATAGATCAGCCTCTCTCAACCTGGTGCCCTCCATATATACATTTGGACTTCAAATCCTATCATTCTTCACTATTGGTCCTGCTGTCATTTGGTAGGACCCAGGTGGCGCTGTGGGCTAAACCACTGAGCCTAGGGCTTGCTGATCAGAAGGTCGAGGGTTCGAATCCCTGTGATGGGGTGAGCTCCCGTTGCTTGGTCCCAGCTCCTGCCAACCTAGCAGTTCGAAAGCACATCAAAATGCAAGTAGATAAATAGGAACCGCGGGAAGGTAAACGGCGTTTCTGTGTGCTGCTCTGGTTTGCCAGAAGCGGCTTTGTCATGCTGGCCACATGACCTGGAAGCTATACGCCGGCTCCCTCGGCCAATAATGCGAGATGAGCGCGCAACCCCAGAGTCGGACACGACTGGACCTAATGGTCAGGGGTCCCTTTACCTTTACCTAGGACTGATATAGAATAGATCATAGTAATATAACTGACCCGTACTAATGCCCTTGGCCTGACTCAGAGTTATAAAATCCAACATGCTCTCATCCTTCTATCTTCATGGAAGATCTTCCCCTCCTGCATGGTGGCAGTAGCATTAATGCAGTTAAATGATAACATCAGTTTCCATTTTCATTGTAGGTTATTAGCACAGCCTGGAAAGAGGGAACCAGTTCAGAAGGCCACAAGGTCCCAACACCTACTCTAAAACATTCTGAACTGGACTAATTGCTACATTCGTCAGTGGCTGCTCAGCATGATAATTATTAAATCAGTTTTCTTGTTTTCGTCCTCCCTTCCCTGTTCTTTTTTTCTTTTATATCATGTCCTAGATTGTAAGCCATATTGGCAGGGAAGGACATTCAGTACCTACAGGCAAAGACCATTTTAGGCATGTCCAATTGACGCACAATCGCTGGCACATGGGTCCTTTTGGAGGGCATAACAGGGTGGAATTGAGCGGGGCAGGGCCTGTTTAAATAATAACAATAATGCTTTTATTATTTATACCCTGCCCATCTGGGTGGCTTCCAGCATATCTAAAAACATAATAAAAACATCAAGCATTAAAAACCTCCTGATTCAGGGCTGCCTTCAAATGTCTTCTAAAAGTTGTGTAATTCTTTATCTCCTTGAACGGAGGGCATTCCACAGGGTGGGCGTCACTACTGAGAAGGCCCTTGGACTGGTTCTCTGTAACTTTGCTTCTTGCAATGAGGGAACCAGCAGAAAGGACCTCAGTGCCCGGGCTAAGCTGGATGCAGAATTTACCTGCGCCTCCATGGACATCTGTGAGTCCAAAATGACTCCCAGGTTGTTCACCTGGTCCTTCAGGGGCACAGTAACCTCATTCAGGACCAGGGACATACTAAACATATTAAACATACTAAACGTCTAAGGACCATGTATGTGATGTGGTTTGGAAATCATAATGGTAGAACAGTTCTCAATTAAGCAAGTAGTACAGAGCTCAGAGGGATGCTGGTGGCGTTGTGGGTTAAACCACAGAGCCTAGGGCTTGCCAATCATAAGGTCGGCAGTTCGAATCCCCACGATGGGGTGAGCTCCCGTTGCTCAGTCCCAGCTCCTGCCAACCTAGCAGTTCGAAAGCACAGCAAGTGCAAGTAGATAAATAGGTATTGCTCTGGCGGCGAGGTAAACGGCGTTTCCGTGTGCTGCTCTGGTTCGCCAGAAGCAGCTTAGTCATGCTGGCCACATGACCTGGAAGCTGTACACTGGCTCCCTCAGCCAATAAAGCGAGATGAGCGCCACAACCCCAGAGTCGTCCACGACTGGACCTAATGGTCAGGGGTCCCTTTATCTTTACCTTACAGAGCTCAGAAGGGCAGTCCCAAAGAGAGGCAGCTATGGAAGTGAGTTGCTACACTGTTCAGTAGACACAGTTGTCAGTGATCTATTAAGAGGGAACTGAGGAGGAACCCAAAATGCAACACAATGGAAAGGTCAGTGTTTGCCATAATAAACTGGTGCATGTTCAGAAAGCATTGCATGGATGACTGTGACTCCACTGTACATTATATTTTAGGACTGAGCAGTGAGGCCATGAAGTTTCATTAAAGCCACAGTGATGCTATTAAACCTTTCTAATTTGACCAAAATAATATACAGCAGATTTTCCACTAGCTTGAGTCTGTGAGGGATGAAGTTTTTGAAAACCAATAAGCAGAGTATTACAATAATCAATATGTGATATGACAGAAGCATTAATCTAGGTTGCTGCAGCATCCTGACCTGAGGGAGACAAGATGAATCTTATATAGATCACAAATGCTAAGTTAGAAGATGCATTAGGCCCATAATGGGTGCTGGTATGATTCAACAGCAGCAGTAATGAGTAATGAAACTGACCTACTATTTACATGCTTTAGGGTTGAGGTGAGAGAACAATTTTGGCAACCGTGCCAGCTCCATTATAGCACAGCAGTTCAGCAAAGGGCAAAGCTGCCTAGAGAGAAATTTTTGTTGTTGCTGCTCCTTACTTGCTATGATCAAAGCTGCTTCTGCTGTTTATGTAGTGCAAACCAGTCCAAAATGTGGCAGCCAGTTTTGGGGCTCCTTTTTAGAATTTGCTTTAAATGCCTGTTTTAAAACAGCTCACACAAGTTTGTGTCCAGGCCCAATTTAAGGTGCTCACGTTAGTGTATAAAATCCTGAACAACGTAGGCCCCAAATATCTGAAATATCCCTACAGACCCTCTTGGGTGTTGAGATTGGCAGGGAAGCTGATGCAAACACACCCAGGAACCTCACCTAAAATGCTGGAGAGGTTGCACTTCAACAGGCACATACTTCCACGTATGGTGGAAATGCTCCCAAATTCAACCCTTTTAGGCATCAGTGCTAAAAGAAATCTGCAAAATAACAAAGTGGGTATTAGAAGCAACTCCAAAACTGGCCCTATTAAATATATTCCAAGACCGCAATGCACACTCACATTACAAAGAACTCATAAGCCACTTAGTCTCAGCAACTAAGGGCAGCATAATTGCATGTGGAGACCTTTTAACCACACCCTGAAATAAATTCAGACAAGACTCAAATTTTTGGTTTGGTTTTTGGCAGAATTTAGGCCACAACTTTATTGATTACAATCAATTGAGTGGTTGCATAGGATCTGGTTCGACTAGCTCCCCGCACCCTTGCAGGCAGCACTGACCCTGGGCACCAACCATAGGTCAGCCTTGAGTGAACACCTGGGACAGTGGCAAGCAGGAGCCCTGCTAGGCCTCCACCCAGATGAGCCCTGGACTCAGACTCAGGGCACAACCCTCACAGGGAAGACCAACCATGAGTCCGTGGATTCCTTTACCCAATGCATAGGGATGGCTAGGTATCCTGCCACCCCTATCCACAAGAACCAGAGGCTATCCGCAACCTTACAAGTTGTGACAATTTGCTACGCGGCAGGCGACACCCAATGGTACCAGCCAATCAGCCAAGTGTGGGGAAAATTCCTGCCGTGCCCGTCCCCAATGACAGGCGACACACGACGGCATAGCGAGGTCAAGCGCGCAAGCCCTAAAAATAGGGAGAGGTGAGCGGGTGTTCCGATGCACAGAGCCCCAAAGAGGAAGCTCAGGGGCACATGCATAGGCTTAAATAGCAGTCCCTCGGTTGCTTTGACTGGCATCCCTCTTGCCCAATTGCTCCTGAGATCGAGGGACCTCCAATAGGGTGTTGTGGCTATCCAAACGTTCCCACCCACAATACAGGGTCTGGTTGCCCAGTCCCACCGCAACACGTGCCCTCTTGTTAGGGAGGACCCAATCTAGACACAGGAGGGACCACTATGCAAAAGAATGAAATATCATTATCCTTCTTCTCCCCCCCCCACCTCTTTCCCCAATTCTTCCCCCTCCCAACCTCACAATGCCTATGAACAGCAGTGTCTCACACTGAATGCAACTGACCTATAGAAAGGGCTCTGTGAATTCTGTAGCTTTAAGGCTTCTGTTCTAGTCATTTGGCAACCCTATCAAGGACAGTAAACCTATCATATATTCTTGTCTGCTAGAGATCTGAAGCCAAGAATTGCTTCAGAGATCATTCTTAGCACTGCCACTCTGTAAAAGCCAGCTGTTCTTTGTCTTTATACATCCATAAACATCCTCTGAATGCCCTCTTGGCATTTTTAGGGTGCATTTTCCACCTCAGACTCAGCTACAAAACATTTCCGTTAACAGAAGCATGGCAGCTTTAGGTCCTGAAAAAATAGGCAAAAAGCAATCCCATAGTAACAATAGTTTACCAAAAAACAAAACAAAAGCTCAAGAATTATTAAGTGTTGATACAAGTAAAATGCCTATTTTTAAGGTGTGTGTTTGTGTGTGTGATGATTTTTGAAACAAACAAAAAAAAATCCTTCCAGCAGCACCTTAGAGACCAACTAAGTTTGTCATTGGTATGAGCTTTTGTGTGTATGCATGATTTTTGAAGAGAGAGCCCCCTGAAAGCGTATATTGTGCTTTTTCCTGGGAGTGTAGGGACCAGTGCTGGATTTAGGTATAAGCTAAACAAGCTATAGCTTAGGGCCCCACTCTCTTGGGGGACCCCCCAAAAATTTAAAGGGAAAAAAACCTGGATGTACATTTCCAAAATATAAGATAAAGAACAAATAAAATAAAACCTACATACAGCAACAGTGTTTCACTATTAATATACTGGTACTTCTTAATTGTATTTCAGTTCAACAATTACTTTGATAAAATACATATTTTGTTATGTGCAAATAGCTTTAGATACCTAGTAGGTCCATAAATCACCATATAGCATATAGACAACACACACACACACACAAACAGTGGCAATTTGTTGTTGACAAAGGGCAGCTGGACATATAAAGGTCCCCATTACCTTCAATAGCTTAGGGCCACATCAAACCTAAATCCGGCCCTGGCAGGGACACACCCTGATGTAGCATTTGTCCCTCTTTTCATGAGGAATGTTGGAGGGTATGAGATTTCCCAACCATATGCATATGTTATGGATATATGCACAATGTACGCCTCCGTCAACAGATAGGTATAGTCTGGTGTACAACAGACAACTTCTAGTGACCATGTTAGGAAGAGGGATTCCAAAGGGTATACCATTTAGCTGTTACTAGCTATAGTAATCTATAGTATTTTGGTCTTGCTAGCCTTTTTGGAAAAGGTTTAAAATGTACGTTTATCAGATAAGTAGGTAGCATTTCGTTTCCGCCTACCAGTTTACAGAGTTTGCCTTGTTCATCCTCACAGCAATGGAATCACATCCCTGCTGCTACAGATTTATCCTTTCTAATGATAGTGATAGTTCTTTAAGTGGAGACAAGGCTCTCTTCTCAGTACCTTAACCAACTACAACCCCCGGGATTCTTTGAGAGAAGCCGCGGCAAATAAAGTGGTATGAAAAGCTATACAGTGGATCCTCAGCTTGCGAACGTGATCCGTGCGGGAGGCACGTTCACAACCCGTAGTGTTCGCAACCCGCAGCGCCGCGTCTGCACATGTGCAGGTCACGATTTGGCTTTTCTGTGCATGCGCAAAGAACAATTTGGCGCTTCTACGCATGCGCGAGCACGGGCACCAAAACCCAGAAGTAACCCGTTTGGGTACTTCTGGGTTCGGCATGGGACGTAACTTGAAAAGACGCAACCTGGAGCGTCTGTAACCCGAGGTATGACTGTATAGGTTTTTTTAACATGGATAAACTGTGGGAGGCAGAGTGTTTTCAAGTACAAGTCCAGCACCCTACATACAGTACAACGCTACAATGGCTCTCAAGAAGTTTTTACTTTAGGAATCCCAATAACTCCATGACATACGCAACATGCACTGTATTAAGATAAGCTATGAAGAAAATTCATTTGTTTGTAGGTTTCATCCTTCAGAGAACTTTGATGGGAATCTCATTTCCTGCCTTGCAACCTCCATATGTAAAATGTTGCTTCATTATTTTCTGACATTTTGCCTCACAGTGAGCAGGTGTAACTTGAAAATAACATATAAAAAGCCATTTCTAATGCTGTTTTTCAACTCCTGGAGAGAAAAAAAAGTGCAATCTATTCTTCAGTGAGTCACTGGAATGAAATTCGGAGGGGGGGGTGAACTCTGAAAAAGCTTAAAAAGAAAACACCATTGCAAGGTTTTAACACAATGTTTGGCACATACAACTTCTGATTGCTTTAGGGCTGTGTCAGAAATTAAACTGTGTACTTCATTTTCCTGAATCCTGATGCAGTTCAAAAAAGAAAAAGAAAAAAGAAAGCAATGGCAATCATCCTAGCAACAAGAGAGAAGTTAATTAGTCAATTAAATTTTTCCTTTTCATTAGCTACACAAACTCTTTTTTTTTTTAACGAAAGAACATGCTGCAATGACTCTTATATGCATTTTAAAAAACTGACTGGTTTATGCCACAAAGCGATTGGGAATGGGGAAGAAGCACACAAACACACCTATGTGTGGACAGTGCCTGGCAGTGCTCAAGAATTCTAAAAAAGAACAAAAAAAGAAGATTATTAAATAGGTAGTGTAATATATTAGCATCCCGTGAACCACTGTGAGATCTTCAGATAAAGGGCAATATATAAAATTAATAAACAACAACAACAACAACAGATAAAGGGCAATATATAAAATTAATAAACAACAACAACTACTACTACTACTACTACAACAGCCCAATCCACGGCCCCCAACTTACCCAGGGCACCAAATCAATTTGAGGGTTGGGCTGCCGCTGCCATTCCAGTTGACCTTCAGTTTGCAGACCTTTGACCGTCTGAGGCAGAGAGACTCCTGTGCTCAATAAAGGCTCCTTGCACAATTCAGAGTCCTAGAAAACCAGGGTTCCAAAATGTGCAGGGGGACTCCATCAATCAAAGTGTCAGGAGTCCAGTCCCCGGCTTGATCACACAGTAAGCATAGTTAATTTAAAAGGATGAGTTGTTGTCAAAACAACAGATAGCTCTGGACGATGACTCTTCTGAAGACGCCTTCCGGTTACAGAAGATATTGAACTTTCTCAGTTTGCATCTCTTGCTCTGTTTCTGGTGTAACAGCCCTCCCCTTAGCCGACTCTTAGGAGGGGTCGCTTCCTGTTCTGACAAACTGCTTCCTTCTCTGTATCAACTGGCATTCCAAGGGGTGGGGGAGTTGGCACTAGCCGATGCTCATCCTGTCTGGCAGTTAACCCTCTCTGTTCCTGGCTGCTTTCTTCAGTAGGCTGCAAACCTTCCCTGGGGGCTGGCTCATTCATGACACAAAGTATATTAGCCACAATGACTAGGTCCTACCTCCACTGTCAGAGGCAATGTGCTGGGAAACACAGTTGGGGAGAACATTGTTGCAACCAGGGTCTGCTCACGGGCTTCCTGTGGGCATCTTCTTGGCACCTGTGAGAATCGGTTGCTGGGCTAGATGGGTCTTTCCTTGCTGCAGACTTTTGCTTTGTATGAGTTGTAATTCCTGAAGAGGATTTATGTTTTACTTGTAATTTGATGGTGCTGATGTAATGACTAGCACTTTTGCGTGTCCTCTTGGAACAACGAATATTGAAGGCCCTTGAACATACTGAACTCTGGTCATGATCCACGGAAGGGGTACACTGGCACTCGCACTGTAATATGCAATTAGCACAAAATCCAGGTGTTCTGTGATTGTGAGGGTTGTGAAGGCCACATCCCATGCACATTTCTCCTATTTCTCAGCTCTGAGCTCCAACTGATACATTTGATTATGATCAGGGGATTATTCTCTAAAATCAGTGTGGCAGCTGCCAACAAAGCCACCCGAGGGTTTCCTTACGGTACATATACTGAGCAGAATGCATTAAATGATGTCAAGGAGGAGGACAGCAAGGTCCCCTTGCTGAAGGTGGTGGAGAGGCTGTTTGTGGAGCAACTGCAAGCATTCCTGATTATCTAGTTCCACTACGATCTTGGTTCAGATGTGGTTTCGGAACGGAATCCGCCTTGGTCACCCTGATGAATGACCTTGATTGTGAGATGGATAGGGGGAATATGACCTTGTTATTTTTGCTTGTCCCATGGACTGCAAGAAGATCAAACCTATCCATTCTGAAGGAAATCAGCTCTGAGTGCTCACTGGAAGGACAGATCCTGAAGCTGAGGCTCCAATACTTTGGCCACCTCATGAGAAGAGAAGACTCCCTGGAAAAGACCCTGATGTTGGGAAGGATGGAGGGCACTAGGAGAAGGGGATGACAGAGGACGAGATGGCTTGACAGTGTTCTCGAAGCTACTAACATGAGTTTGACCAAAGGCAGTGGAAGACAGGACTGCTTGGCGTGCTCTCGTCCATGGGGTCACGAAGAGTCGGACATGACTAAACGACTAAACAACAACAACAACAACAACAACAATTGTTGCTTGATCTCTCAGTGGCTTTTGATGCCATCAGGCATGCTATTATCCTGGAATGACATAGTGAGATGGGTATCTCACTAAACTGAAATAAATTTAAAAATTGTCCAGTAGCACCTTGAAGGGGTAAAGGGACCCCTGACCGTTAGGTCCAGTTGTGGATGACTCTGGGGTTGTGGTGCTCATCTCGCTTTACTGGCTGAGGGAGCCGGAGTTTGTCCGCAGACAGCTTCTGGGTCATGTGGCCAGCATGACTAAGCCGTTTCTGGCGAACCAGAGCAGCACACGGAAACGCCGTTTACCTTCCCGCCAGAGCAGTACCTTTTTATCTACTTGCACTTTGATGTGCTTTCGAACTGCTGGGTTGGCAGGAGCAGGGACCGAGCAACAGAAGCTCAGCTAAGTTTGTTCTGGGTATAAGCTTTTGTGTGCATGCACACTTCTTCATATACTCACTAAATTGAGTTGAACTATCTGGTTTTATTTTTTTATATTATTGTAAACGGCTGTGGTGTATTTTTTATTTATTTTATAAGTAGATAAATTTAACAAAAGACAAGCTCTTTGGTAAGTCCGTTCACCACTTACAAAAGTGACAAGCCCTATATACAAAGAGAAGGACAATAAGCATAGCAAGTTTCAAAGTATTTTTAAAACCTAAATGTGTGCAAAGAGTAAGAACTTTAGTGTAATAATCATATGCAGCTGGAAGATTACTAACTATTGATTTTGGTTTTGAGTTTTATTTCAACCCCCTCCTCCTTATTTTCACTGGGTAATGTAATGATGCATGCTTCCCAGAAATTGCTTTTATGTATCTAATTTAACTGGAACCACGTATCTCTGAAGCAAATTTAGTTGCCTGCTGTAGCAATTAAATACACATTTTAAATGCTTAGAAAAGCATTTAAAACATTTCATGTTGTTTCCACATCCTCTTGACATGCAAAATCCACCCATTTTCAGCAATGAGAGAACCGCAAAATGTGGTAATTTGTTTGAGAGTTGTTGATGGGAGTGGTGTGTGTATACCTTTAACTGTACCGTTTTCATTCCTATGCTCTGTTACAAGGATGGCATTTGAAGATTTAATTAAGATAAAAAAACAGGTTGAATTGGACTACTCTGAAATTTGGATCCACAATTTTCAAAGCAGGTTAGGGTGTCAGAAGAAAGGTAGCTTCCATCTAGACTGAACCACCAGCCTGAGCTTTCCAAGCTCAGAACTGAATTGGGAATCCTGCAAGTTTCTTCACTGAATGTTAGGTTCAGAGAAACTGCTGGATCATGGAAGGGCAACCTGTATCTCAAAGGCCACATCACCTTACTTATCCATTCTTCTTTGGTGGGAACCTTCTCCCTTTTAATATAGATTTCTAATGTATTGTGGCTTTAAATGGCTGTCAACCACTGTTGAGTAATATATGGGCATCAAAAAGGTGGACTAGAACATTTTTATATAAATTAATTAAGAAGCTTTTTTTTAACCTAAGGGCAAAACCACACACCAGACAAACACATAGCTGTTGAGCTTTCCCCTTCTGTAACATGTAAGAGAGGCATCCCCAAACTTCGGCCCACCAGATGTTTTGGACTACAATTCCCATCATCCCTGACCACTGGTCCTGTTAGTTAGGGATCATGGGAGTTGTAGGCCAAAACATCTGGAGGGCCGCAGTTTGGGGATGCCTGATGTAAGATGTGTCTGATCTTATGTGCATTCTCCCACTCCTACCAAACACCAGCCAATGATATGGAGCAGGGGCAAATATCACACCCTGACATCACAGCACAAGGTAAGACATGGCTTTCCAGGTGAAGAGGGGAAACTCAATGCTGGAATGTTATTTTTCAGAGGCAGCAGCATGCCTTCCTGAAGCGTAGGTGCTCGGAGGATTTTTGCCTAAAGAACTACAGTGGTACCTCACCTGCAAGGCGAATTTTTTGCAAGGCGAATGCGTCTTGTGATCTGATGGTGACTCGCAAGATGAATTCGTTTTGCGAAAAATTCGTCTTGCGAATCGCGGTTTCCCATAGGAATGCATTGAAATTTAATTAATGCATTCCTATGGGAAACCGCGATTCACAAGACGAATTTTTCGCAAAACGAATTGACTCGCAGAATGAATTAAATTCGTCTTGCAAGGCACCACTGTACTTGGGACTGTATTCCCAATTTTGTAGAGGAGGGTGGGGCAGGGCTGCAACAAAACTTGGATTAGGTACTCCCAGTCCCAGCTAATATATTCAAAGCATTGTGCTGCTCTTCCTCCCTAAGTCAGTACAAAGCAGATAAAGGAAGCGGAAGCAGTTTGAAACTAGGGCACTGGTGGTTATTATGAAAACAAGTGATGCTTCTCTGAAGTCCCAGCTCCTGTATTTGAAAACATTTTTGACAGCTTTAATGCAGCAGATCTAAACTATTGAAGCATTCTAAGATGATCAACCTGTGAATAAACTGTATTTTGCTTTCAAGAGGATTTCTCTGATCAAAGCCCTTCTTTACAGATTACATCTCCGACCCAACCGCCCTTCAAATCTTATCTAGCATACATCAGCTTCAACGTCTCACCTTTCCATGGGCGAAAAGTAAACACAGTCTGAATGCAGCCCAAATGCTGGCGCATTCAAAGTTACATTTATTCCATTTGCATTAGTTTAGATTCTTTTTTTGGTTGGGGGGGGGAGGTTGGGGGAGACACAAAGGGCTTAAGAAGAATTCCAACCCAGACTATTTAGAAATATTAGCAATGTTTTGAAATGTGTTTCAGATAAACAACAGCAACAAGACAAATTCAGCTGAATTTTCTAGTTTGCAGAGAAAATGTAAGCTGTAAGCTTAGTGTAAGCTGACATCTAGCCAAAAAGGCTTTTTAAGAGTACAGGGAGAATCATTATATTTAAGGGAACACAAGGACCTACATGAGTGAATACCAAATACCTCAGAACAAACATGGATGCTGTCATGGTTTCCATGGTGGAAGAAAGGCAGGGTCTCAATATAAGAAAGCAAACAAACTAACTAGCAACCAAAGCAGCCAAAGCAAATCTGATTTTTAAGCTAATAAGCATTTATTATTATTATTATTATTATTATTATTATTATTATTATTTTATTTTATTATTTATTTTATTTTATTTTATTATTTATATGCTGCCCATCTGACTGGGTTGCCAACAAAATATTAAAAACACAATAAAACATCAACAATTAAAAACTTTCCTGAACAGAGCTGCCTTCGTATGTCTTCTAAAAGTTGGAGGGTATGACATATATGTTATACCAGGCATCCGCAAACGTCGGCCCTCCAGATGTTTTGGACTACAATTCCAAATCTTCCCCGACTACTGGTCCCAGGGCCGGCCCTATGGCCAGGCTGGGTGGCGCAGGGCGCCAGGGCGCCTTCCTCCCAGGGGGCGCTGACAGCTGCGCCTGCCCGCCACGGAGCTGTGCCCGCCCGGCCGGCCGGCCGGCCGTGCAGCTCCGCCCACGCAGCTCCGTCCGCCCGCCGCGCTGGGAAACGAAACGGGGTGGGGGCGCCGGAGGGATCCATCGCATCACAGTGCCAGGGCGCTCAAATATACTTAAGACAGCCCTGACTGGTCCTGTTAGCTAGAGTTGTAGGCCAAAACATCTGGAGGGCCACAGTTTGGGGGTGCCTGTGTTATAAAGTCCATAGTCTGGTGGGTGATTCCTGAACCACCCAAGGGCTGTGCCCTGGAAGGGATCGGTTTCACCAACCCCTAGGTATGACTTTGGGTGCCCTATGATGCCTGCCCTGGGATACAAATAATATTTGTATCCCACCCATCTGGCTGGGTTGCCCCAGCCACTTTGGGTGGCTTCCAGCCTATACAAAAATGTAATAAAGCATTATGCAGGGCTGCCTTCAGATATCTTCTAAAGGTTGTATAGTTAGTTTTCTCCATGACATCTGATGGGAGGACATTCTAAAGGGTGGGCCCTCTGCCTGGTTCCCTGTAACCTCACTTCTGTTAGACCAGGCATCCCCAAACTTCGGCCCTCCAGATGTTTTGGACTACAATTCCCATCTCCCCTGACCACTGGTCCTGTTAGCCAGGGATCATGGGAGTTGCAGGCCAAAACATCTGGAGGGCCGCAGTTTGGGGATGCCTGTGTTAGACTATGCAATTCCCCTAGTAACTCAGGCCCCGCTCTAGGTAGAGGCCCGGTGGTGCGGTGCACCAGGGCGCCGGGCCGGCAGGCAGGGTGCTGCACGGCAAAGTCGCGCGGAAACCATGCTGCACCCTGCAAGGGCGGGGGCGCCGGAGCGATCTCTGCCCCTCAGCACCAGGGTGCCCGACCTGCTCGAGACTGCCCTGTAGTAACTGCACCCTGGTGACTCAGCCAAGGAAACCAACACATGATGGGATTTACCGTCTTATGCAACTCTTTTAAGGGTGCAAGGCCCATCCCAGGCAACCCTTCCCCTTGTGAGAGCTCTGGGACTGGAGTTGCTCTTTTCCTGCTGCTGAGTCTGTGCTGTTGCTTTGCCATAATAAAGACCCCTTCCTTCTTTAAAAGCAAGAGTATCCCACTGTCATATTTTGGCACCATAGCCAGGACAGTTGCTCATAATCACGCAAGCACCAATGTGTGTGTTGTTCTCTCACTCTAATTTTCACTTGCAGACCAGACCATCAATTGCTTCCTTTGATCTTCTCCGCCTCCATTTTACAACAATGCATATGTGAGTGATTACAAGCTGTCAGGACATGGCACATTTAACGAGATTGGTTGACACTAATTAGCCGGCTGCCTGATTGCTCTCACCCCTGCGACTTACTAATGCTTACAAGAAAACAGAAATCCACCCATGAGATCCTACTGTCAGCTTCTAGTAGAGAGTTGATTCACCTTTATCAAAAAAGAAGCAAATTATTTCTTCTCTTCTTCTTCTTCTTCTTCTTCTTCTTCTTCTTCTTCTTCTTCTTCTTCTTCGGTATTATCATGCAATAAGCATTTTCATCTCTGCTGTGTTGACCAGCAAAGGAGAAGGCCAACCCCTAATATTTATACCTGGCCTGGCCAATCCTGTTATCTCATATTGCCTGCTTGATGTTGAATTATTATTTGCTAGATTTGTTAGTTGCTTAATCGTGTCAAGGGCAACCCAAAGCGACAAACAAACAAACAAACAAACAAAATACCCACATTAAAACCAAGGGGAATACATTAAAAACATCTCATCCACTCATAAAAGGCCACAGATAGTTACAGGCCAAAGATCTGGTTATGCCAAAAAGGTTTTGCCTGGTGGCTCTGGGTGAGGCTCCTTGGGGAGGGCATTCCACAAATGGGGATCCACTACAGAGAAGGCCCATTCTCGTGTTGCCACTCTCTGGACCTCACATGGAGGAAGCACATGAAGAAGGGTCTCAGATAATTATCACAGGGTCTAGGTTGGTTTTTCTTTTGCCTCAAGTGATACAATACGATTCCTCTGAATGTATAGATGACCCCTAGCTGAAATATGTGATAAAGTAAATGTTCTGTGTAGACAACACATTTTTCCTTTGTTTGTCCTTTCTGATCCTAAACACACTTAATCAGACATTCTATATGAAGTGTAGGTGGGTTCCCACAAGGCAAGACACAGTGATAACAGCAAGAACCTTTATTGAATTAACAGAACTGGACAACAGGGGCAAAGCAACTGCTTATATACATTTCTGAAGGCCTGGGCCACTCCCACTCCCAACGTGATTGGCTGTCTAAACTTCCAAGCTGCGAATCATGATTCAGAGGTTAAGGGCCAATGGCAGAGGCCCAAATCCTGAAATGTTCTGTGATTGGATATCATGCATCGAATCAGAACACAGGGGCTCAGATTCCTTAGTCCAGACTCAAGCTCTGGCAAACACAGACCACTGAATACATAACACTATGCATTTCTTTGGACTTTATACTACAATCCTAGACATCCTTACCTGTCTCCACCTTCTGTCTCCAGCCTAAGGCATCCCTGTCAAAATCAGGGTTTATCATGCACCTGGCTGGCACACCACAGTGCACAATATAGATGGTATTATTGAGCATATGGTCTGGGACCAGGAGTTTGACAGGCCTCGCTTCAGGAATATATTGATATTGCACATTTCCCAGAATGATCTACTGTGGTCAGTGTAGGAGAGACAGAATAATGCATTTATTTGGAGCACTGAACTAATTAGGCATGGAAAGCCTAGGACTTCTGCAGAGCCCTTTCTTCTCAAAAGCTGTGAATTTAATAAATGATGATGGAACAGCTGGAAATTCATTTAGAGCTGTGGGTATTACAGCCACCTATGAAGTGAGCTTAAGAGTCTGCTTTGCTTCAGATGGGGTGGCAATCTGAAAGGCCTAATTACACTAATTACAATAAGTGGCTTGTAAATGTTTCATCAAAAACACTGACCTGCGCTGCATTGCAGGTGCTCATTAAATCTTGAAGATTTGCTATTAATAGGCATTTACCCCCTCATGAAATCTCCACACTCGGTGTAATAAAGACAGGAATTTAACTTCCCTGGCTAGCTAACCAACCAAGCAAGAGTTGTTGTTGTTACTGCTGGTTTAAAACAAAACAAAACCCCAAGACCAAAGTGCTTCTAAGCTTTTCATCATTGCTCCAGACCTGCTGCATTAGAGGTAGAATAAATTGTAGGTTTTACATACTGTTGATCTTTCATGCTCAAAATATTGATTCTGAGTCTAAGCCTTTTATGGAGAAGGAGGTTAAATACTTCAGCGGTGCTGTAGATGAATATGGGAGACTTGAACAATTCAACAGCAGTCACAAATGACCTTGGGCATCTGTGACATTCATTTGAGAATTTGAAAGAACTCAAATGTAACACTGTTGATCCTTTAACTCAAATATATAGCTTATCACTAAAATCGGCCTCCTTACCAGAATATTTCAAGATAGCAGCAGATACATATGAGAGCCAGGGAAGATTCGGGAAATTTCATGCCTGTCAGTCTAAATTCTGTCTTGGGGAAATTGTTCAGAAACTTTACAATCGATTAACAAAGTTTTGACTCTATGAGAGACAGTGAGAAGAATCAGTTTGCTTCCAGCTAAGGAAAAGTCCGGTCTTGCTAAAGGTGAGAATCTCTAATAATTTGTACAGGGTTCCCTCAGTTTTGATCTGCGTTTTGGGTTCTGTTCTTCTCTGTAAAACAAAGCTCCATATTCTTTTATTCACTAAAAACTCTTTCCCCTTTTGGCCAAAGTGGATGAGATATATAAGCACAGGAGCCCCTCCAGAGTGGATTAAGGCCACCAAGTTGCAGGCAAATAGATCTGGCACATTATTCCACAAAGTGGGTGCCACTACTGAGAAGGCCCTCTGCCTGGTTCCCTGTAACTTCATGTCATCAGAAGGCCTTCAGTGTCCTGATGGGGGTAGAAATGCTTCTTCAGGTATACAAGCTTGGGGCCGTTTAAAGGGCTTTAAAGGTCAGCACCAACACTTCAAATTGTGCTCGGAAACATACTGGGAGCCGGTGTAGGTCTTTCAGTTATTAGTGAAAATAACATACAAAAATACATCAATGTTGATGAATTTTCAGGAGGACAGCTGTTGTTTTTTTATAAATGCAAAACATGGGATGTGCAGAACAGAGGCGAAGGTTTGAAAACTGAGAAACGCAAACAAAAATGGACAGTCATTCTTGGCTCTGAGCAAACACACATCTAATGATGCCCCTTGCTTTTCACTCTGTTACCTAGCAAAACAAAATGTTCCCAGGAAGAGTAAAATAGGGAAGCGGGGAGGGAGATCTCCTGCCACTCCAGCTGCATTTTAGAGGCGATTTGCAAATCTATAAATCATTTTATTTTAAAGGCCAGGTTTCTTTTCTGTAGCACTTCCATATGATTCATTCTACCCTCTTCCGATAAAAAAGACGCACTCATGTACATTTTTTATGGTGCGTGTGCATTTTGAGATCAACTTAGCATTACTCCTGCTGCACTGGAACAGATAACTACCGAGGAACTTTCAGGGGTGCTGAGTACTTTTCCTAATTGCTGGTAGCTGGGGCAGTTTACAGCCAATTGTCTCATGCCTTTGCTCCTTAATGGATGCTCCAGTACCTGTAGCGGAAATGGGATTGCTGTCATGCTAGATAAATCAAAGCCTTCCTCTCTCCACAGACTTTTGCAACAGGTTTGCTGAGCATCGCCCCCCTCCCCCGGTCTTTTCACCCCCCTGGACCTCGAGTCGCTGAAGTTGTGTCAGTGCATGTTAGGGTAATGAGGCTGCCTGGGACACACACATGAATCTCTCTCATTTGAAAAGAAGCAGGCGTTTCATCTCCCCTTGGCTGTGGATGGAAAGCTTCACAAAGGCTTCAGAGGCGGGAGAGAAGAATGGAACAAGCGATTCCAATATGCCGGAGGCTTTTTCAGAACAGATGTCAATTAGATGTAGAAACTGTTGGCTGAACCGAGTTTACCTTGTGCACGGCATCTTTGGGCTATAAAAGACATTCGCTTCTGCTTTCCATGAGCTAGAATTAGCGTTTTAAGGCCACGGTTGAAGTAACTTCCCATAATTCAACAAAAAGTTATCTGAAAACCTCCCTTCTAAAAAGGTAGTTGCCCTGCAGCAGGGATGGAGAAACTGTGGTCCTTGCTAGATTGAAAATCCCACCATCCTTGATCACTGGGACTGATGCAAATAGCAGTCCATCATCATCTGGAGGAACAGCAGCTGCTTTACTCACAAGGAATCTGGCTTGCAATTCAGCTCAATCAGGTAGCGGGAGAAAGTTGGGCTGGTTTACGAGCCTCAAAGGGAATCAAAGAAAGGAGGCAGGAGGCCACCCTGAACTTGGGGGATAGAAGAATATATATAAGCTGGGCTATTTCTTTTTACTGTCAAATATCTCAAGGGCTGCCACATGGAAGAGGGAACAAGCTTGTTTTCTCCTGCTCTGGCGGGTAGGACTCGAACCAATGGCTTTAAGTTACAAGAAAGGAGATTTTGACTAAATATCAGGAAGACCTTTCTGATGGTAAGAGCTGTTGGGCAGTGGGACGGACTCCATCTGGAGGTTGTGGGTTCTCCTTCCTTGGAGGTTTTTAAGCAGAGGTTGGGTGGCCATCTGTCCTGGATGCTTCAGCTGAGATTCCTGCATTGCAGGGGGTTGGACTAGATTACCACTGGGGTCCCTTCCACCCCCACAATTCTATGATTCTACAAGCCCAGGACCCTGCACGATGTGTTGGGCTGCTTCTGCTGACAATTAAATGGGAGAAATGTCTAGTGATTGTCTCGAAAGCCTGGAACTGCTGATTCCTATTCCGAGCAGCCTAGGACCTCATAAATTGTGGCAGTCGCCATTTGTGGAGGATTCCAAGGAGTCATTTTCAAATATTGGCAAGGATCCTAGACACACTTTATTTTTGCCTTTATTATCTCCAAGAATATTTCTCCAGCACCTATCCTGCGGTTCTGTTTCTCATTTCTCTTCTGCTGAAAGCAACAGGCAGAATCGCAACTAACCTTTTCACACTTCAAGGGATCTAATGCAGTTTCCTTTTGGGTGGGGTGGGGGGTGCATCTTGCTGTGTCCTGTCCATCAGAGCATGAGAAGAACCTGCTGGATCAGGTCAGTGGCCCATCTAGTCCAGCATACTGGTCTCAGGATGTGAATGTATGTGATGTATGCTTCTCCTCCTTCTCCTCCTTCTCCTCCTTCTCCTCCTTCTCCTCCTTCTCCTCCTTCTCCTCCTCCTCCTCCTCCGGCAATCACTCATAGCCGAGTAAGATCATCTTCCATAAACAGCGGGTCCGTAAGTGACTGTGGAGACCAATTCTGGATCCACAGGTCCTTCCACGGTGGGGACATAGGTTTCCAGCTGGGAGTTGATCACGGTGAGGGTTTGCCAAGTGTGCCTTCCTCTTAGCACGTTTCTCCCATTTGTCCTGAGTTCGAGTGTCTTCAGTCCCAGTCCTCAAACACTCTGCACTTCAATAGGGAGAAAGCTGCACTCGCAGAGCTCAGGCGATGTTGGATTTCGGCATCAATGTCAGCCCTTGTGGAAAGATATGTGATGTATGCAAGGAGGACCTGAGTACAAGAGCACTCTCTCCACTTGCAGTGATCAACAACTGATATTGCTAATAACTTCCTCTGACAGTGTAGGTAGAACATAGGCATCAGAGGTAGTAACCACTGACAGGCCAAGCAGTGGGTGTGACATAGCTGTGTGGGCTGTTTGTCCCCCTACTCCCTTCTTGGCAAACTCACTCCCCACCCCCCATTTCTCCCGACATTTTAGCACCATATGATTTCAGTTTTTGTATTAGTCTGAATGCAGTTACTTTAGGGGGGGAAATTGCTTGAGAAATGGCAGGAGTGTTTTATTGTTACTATTATTTTCAGCATGAATGCTTGCACCTATGGATGGGAAAGGAAATTCAGTTGGGATTTTTAAATGCAAACCACCTAATACATAATGCCAAAGCAATATGCAAACGAAGTGCGGCTCTCTTTTGAAATTCACACTTCTCCCAATCTTGCAATGCTGTTCCCCAACCAAAAAGTATGTACAAAAGCATGCACGTTATAGAAAAGTGTGCATTTGAGAGAAGCTAACAGATGCGGAAATGTTGAGTACAAAACTTTTAGGATTGGGAAAATGAGAAATGGAGAGAAACTGAAATTGTCAGATTCTTTCATCCCCATCCGTAGTACACAGCGGTCAGATTGCAGCCTTACAGCTTCAATCATGTCTACAGAGTAGACATATGTTTATTCAGAAGTAAGCATTTCTGTGTTCATTGAGATTCCCCTCTGCTATCTAAGGACCCTCCCCTCATTTGCTCTGACTCAGTGGCTTTTGGGGGGGATATCTTCAGGCTAAATGCAACAGTACACCTCAGTACTGCCCCCGAGACCCTCACTGAGAGCACTGAGCAGCCCCATACAAAAGTTTTGTTTGAAAAGTACCTGGACTATTTTGTTGCATTGGAAATGTGCTCAAATATCACAAAAAGAAAGAGCAAGTGGGCAGCATAGTTGGATACATGGGCGTACCCAGCGAGGGGCGGGGGGGCAGCTGCCCCCCCCGAAGCAAAAAAATATATTAAATGGTATGAAACGAAACAAAATTAGGTAGGGCGATGGCGAATAATCAGTTGTTTACCACATTGAAATGGTGTAAAAACCGAGAAGTATCTAGAGCCACCTAGTGAATGGTAGAGGAATCTATGTCAGCCAGCCATTGGGATTCAAGGGAGGGAGAGGTGTCTAGTGGGCTCTAGCAGAGAGAAGAGGGAATCTTCTAGAGCAGGCATCTCCAAACCTCGGCCCTCCAGATGTTTTGGACTACAATTCCCATAATCCCTGACTACTGGTCCTGTTAGCTAGGGATCATGGGAGTTGTAGGCCAAAACATCTGGAGGGCCGCAATTTGGGGATGCCTGTTTTAGAGGGGTATAGTGAGTTCCGCGTCACTAAACTGAGCCGCCCACCGCTAAACTGAGCTGCCCGCTATTAGTTTACCTTCTTATTTACATTTAGAAGACATCGAGGCTGCCTAAATGGATATAAGAAACTGGTTCCAAAAAGGTAAGTCAAGTAATTTCTGTAGAAAATTAAATTTTAAAGGGTAAAGACCTGGCTCAGAAGTACAATGGGAGAGGACAGACTGACTGGGTTGTGTTTGATGAGCATCCATCGGAAATTCTTCAAGGAAAATCAGGACTGGATTGAAACGAAAGTTTTGAACAAGTTTTCTTCAAACCCAAGAAAAATGAAATTAGTATAAGACATGTAACTAGAATAAAAATTCTAAAAAAATTCAAGCAAATAATTGTAATAACTACCGTAATAAAGCACTGCTATAATTATACAGTGGAACCTCGGTTTACGAACACCTCGGTTTACGAACACCTCGGTTTACGAACTATCCTAACCCGGAAGTTAGTAAACCGAGGTGCCCGAAGCCTACTGAGCGTCCGATGCCTTCAGGGAGGCCGGGCCTTCGCTCCGATGCCTCCTGGAGGCCCGTAGCGAAGGCCCGGACTCCCCGAAGGCATCGGAGCGAAGGCCAAACCTCCCCGAAGACACCAGAGCGTCCGATACCTTCAGGGAGGCCGGGCCTTCGTTCCGATGCCTCCCAGAGGCCGGGAAGCGCTTTCGTGGCTGCAGCCCAGTCGCGGAAACGCTCCCCAGCCTCCGGAAGGCATCGGAGCTGGGACTTCGTTCCGATGCCTCCCAGAGGCCGGGGAGCACTTTCGCGGCTGCAGCCCAGTCGCGGAAATGCTCCCCGGCCTCCGCGAAGGCATCGGAGCGAAGCCCTGGTTAATCCGTTCTAGACGAGGAAAAACACCCCCTAAAGCAGCAGGGCCTTCGCTCTGATGCCTTCGTGGAGGCCAGGGAGCGCTCCCCGGCCTCCGCGAAGGCATCGGAGCGAAGGTCCTGCTGCTTTAGGGGGTGTTTTTCCTTGTCTAGAACGGATTAATAAACTCCCCATTACTTTCAATGGGAAAGTTCGCTTCGGTTTATGAACACTTCGGTTTATGAACAGACTTCTGGAACCAATTGTGTTCGTAAACTGAGGTTCCACTGTATATAATTTTCTCAAAATTTTGGTTTCATTCGCCTTTTCCGTGCTGAAATGTCACAACCTGAACGACCATGGCTTGCCCCCCCCTTTAGTTTTGATCCTGGGTACGCCCCTGGTTGGATATCCTAGTTATACAACTGATTTCAGTGTGGGTGTGAAGGACAACTTTGTTCTAGGAGGGAATAAGTTCAAGGAGCAATTAATTGCAGGGCTTCCAGTGCCAGCACTGAGAGCCAGAAGCAGGAGCTGCTTTAGATTACATGAAACACATTAAAAAAGGAAAAACCCAAGCACATGATGTGCAAGGGTTTAACAAAGGTTTAACAAAGGCAAAACTCTCCACGGGAAAGGACTTGCATTGCGCCATATGTGGTGGAATTGTAATAAGATAAAGGAATTCTGGGAAATGATATATAAAGAATTTTTTTAAATGTTTAAAATAACCTTTGTTAAAAGACCAGAAGCCTTTCCCTTAGGAATTTTAGGTGCAGATATACCGGAAGATTTGAGAAGACTGTTCATGTACGCGACCACCGCTGCAAGGATGTTGCTCGCCCAGTGATGGAAAGGGGATAAGATGCCGACAAAGGCGGACTGGCAGATGAAATTATTGGACTATGCAGAGATGGCCAGATTGACTGGGAAAATCAGAAACCAGGAGGATAAAAGCTTCAATAGAGAATGGGATAAATATAGATTGTATTCAGAAGAACACTGTCAACACTTGAACTCTTTGGCAGGCTTTCAAAAACTCTTGCAACATTACAAAGACTTTGGATATATTGGAGGACTATAATTTGGATGAACTATAATATGCAGTCGATTATGATATTTAAAGGACCCACGGAGGAGAGGAGGGAAGCCCTAAGAATCAGAAGAATCTTGTTTGATTTTAAAATTTAAATGTGTTATCTGTGCGAATTGTTTCATAAAACCAATAAAATTTATTTCAAAGAAAAAGAAAAGAAACGGCTCTGCAGGTAGAAATCCATGGCAAGCAAAAGAGAAAGGAAAGACGTCTCAAACTTCCCCACGGAGTACTTCCCCAGCTGCCCATTTTTCTGTTCTTACCCTGTTCTACTCCCCCCCCCCCCAAGCTGGATTTCCTGCAGTAAGAAGAAAAGTAATAAATGATGGGGGAAAATTTAGAGCTAGTACATTTGGAGAAAAGCAATGACAAACCTAGACAGCATCTTAAAAAGCAGGGACATCACCTTGCCGACAAAGGCCCGTATAGTTAAAGCTATGGTTTTCCCAGTAGTGATACATGGAAGTGAGAGCTGGACCATAAAGAAGGCCAAAGAATTGATGCTTTTGAATTATGGTGCTGGAGGAGACTCTTGAGAGTCCCATGGACTGCAAGAAGATCAAACCTATCCATTCTGAAGGAAATCAGCCCTGAGTGCTCACTGGAAGGACGGATCCTGAAGCTGAGGCTCCAATACTTTGGCCACCTCATGAGAAGAGAAGACTCCCTGGAAAGACCATGATGTTGGGAAAGATTGAGGGCACAAGGAGAAGGGGACGACAGAGGACGAGACGGTTGGACAGTGTTCTCGAAGGTACTAACATGAGTTTGACCAAACTGCGGGAGGCAGTGGAAGACAGGAGTGCCTGGCATGCTCTGGTCCATGGGGTCACAAAGAGTCGGACATGACTAAATGCCTAAACAACAACATTTAGATTACAACACTGTCCGACCTCCATCCATAATGTCCATGAACCAGGAATGGTGATTGATCAATAAACATCTAATCTGGAAGCATCCTGAGATTGCTTTTTCATATCTACAGGCTTTCTCAACCTGGTTCCCTGCAGGTGTTGTTGAACTGCCAACCCCATCTACCCTAGCCATCATGGCTAGTGGTCAGGAATGATGGGAGTTGTTATTCAAAAGTTCTGAAGGGCCCCAGGTTGAGGAAGCCTGGTCTATCATGATGTGGCATTTCTTTTCCCCATTCCATGATGGCTCCTCCTCCTCCTCCTCTTGTGAGTCACTATTCCATGCAAGTTTCAGATCATGAATCTCCTTCATGACATATATGCAGCCATCACATTAATGACTGACTCGATTCAATGTAGGTTTCTTATTCTATGAAGCCAATACTGTTGCAACTTCTTGACTTGCAGTGAAGCTTCAGGGTCCATCCAGTAAGGTTCATTCAGTGGATAGGAATTGACTCTGACCCCCAGGGAACAGCAAACTGGAATGAACTGTCACCTCAGGTGAGGAAACAGATGACTGTGAAGGAAATTTGTCAAACTTAAGGTGCGGGGAGAGGGGTGGCATGACAATCTGGGTATATAACTATGCCTCTGGTTCCATAAACGTGCTAGAGCTATAATGAAATTTCACCTGGAGTGGAATCTCAAGGTGAATGTTGAGATGTGAAATATCTTTGAGATTTCAAGGGGGTATGTGGAAAGACAATATACAGGTGAAACTCAGAAAATTAGAATATCGCCGAAAAGTGCATTTATTTCAGTAACACAACTTAAAAGGTGAACCAATATATGAGATATCTTGCTTTGCATGTCATGCATCTATGTCAAGCCTTTATTTGTTGTAACTGTAATTATTTGTTGTTAGGCGGGTCAATTATAAATGGAATGTAATTAATGAAATGTAATAGCAATGTTTATTTTCGTATTATTGTAACTATTTGTTTTATTACTGTGGAATTTCCAAAAGAAAGTATTTGTAAAAATTAAAAGAAAAATAAAAAATAAGAAGTTGCATTACTGAAATAAATGCACTTTTCGACGATATTCTAATTTTCCAAGTTTCACCTGTAGATTAGCTAAGATAGCCTGGATTTCTCAGGGGGTTGGATCCAGATTAGGGTAGATGCACTTCTAGTGCAGTTGCATGCTTGCCTACTCAGAAGTAATCCCCACAGAATTCAATGGGACTCATCCTAGGTCAACCAATTTATACCCTGGGCATTTCTGAATAGTCACTTAGACAAAAGTATTGATAGTTCCCACTGAAATCGAGGGGACTTAACTCACACCTGACTTTTCACACTGATTTCAGTGGGACCAATGCGTAACCAATATGTGGCGCAATCCTATACAGACACTATTCCCATTGAGTTCAATGGGACTTAGCTTGTATAGGATTTGTAACTTTAGTGTTTTCCACACATTCCTAAGATGGCGCTGCATTTCACCTATATATATATATATATATTAGGGAGCTTTTGTTTCTTCCTCCTCAGGAGTAGCTCTAAATAATTTTAAGGGAAGAGGAATTGTTAATGGCAAATTTTCTCAGGAGGATTCTCCTCCACTTCTTTTTAGGAGATTTATCTTGACCTGTGGCCAACAGAGCTATTAGACTACATTATCTTGACCTGTGGCCAACAGAGCTATTAGACTACATTCTCAATCACAGTCATCATTATGAGGACCGGCGAGTAGCAGACGGCCAATGAAACAATACAGATATTATTGTAGACTTTTTCTTGTTCTCTGTGTCTGTGTTAAAGTTCATGCAACACAAAGCAGTCCACTTTCTTAATTGAAGCTGATAAGCACTCAATGGCAAGAGAAGCAATTTAGGATAGACTCCTCAGGAAAGAAAAAGAGTCAGGTATGACTGATGAATGAGATTCAATGGAGGAATAGCTCAGGCATCTGATGAAATGTTAATGGCATCTAATATGACACCTGTTGATAGATCAGCCTTTCTTGTGCATGTCTCTGTGTGTTCACCATCAACTAAAGCTTGGTCCCAGAAGAAGCCATATTTTATTTTCTCCCCAAATCCTATCTATATTCGGCCATTTGTCGCTCCTGACAACAGCACTGTCCTCCCTCAGGATGACAACTGGCACATCTTATTTCACAGAAATGTTTCTGAGCTCATTCATTCTTTCCAAGACAGCCAACACTGATGCTTTCCTCACTGCCATCCTTCCTTACCTTCCAAGTACCGGACTGCAGAATCCGGGACCGGCAGCCGTGTGACACCGGCAGTTGCATCGACGTAACTTCCGGTGTCGCTTTGCCCTTCTATGGGCACCAAAAATGGCCGCCGTCGGCTTCGAAAGTCGCTTCTATGCATGTCAGGAAGTACGTCGACGCAACTTCTGGTGTTGCTCTGCCCATCTATGGGCACCAAAAATGGCCGCCGCCGACACCGGAAGTAGCATCTGTGCACTTCCGGACATGCGTAGGTGCAACTTTTGAAGCCGACGGCGGCCATTTTTGGTGCCCATAGAAGGGCAAATCAGAAAGAAAAAAATGGCCACCGGCAGGAGAAAATAACGGAGAAAAACGGGAGACGAAGTGATACGGGGGGCCACCAGGGAAAGGTAAGTAAAAACAGGGGTTTCCCGGGGAAAACGGGGTACTTGGCAGCTATGCATCCTTCTGATGCTCTCAACTATGGCTGTCTTTAGGATGCACACAGATTTGAAAGATGCCAAATTCATTTGCTCACCAGTTTTTATAAGAAACAGACCTAAAAGGCCCTGGCTTCTTGTTCCTGTTTGTGTGTGGATAACACTCCAGCGAAAAATTAGATTCTTCTTCACACTTGAGCTGAGCCAAATGTCTGAGAACTTGCGCATCCAGCAAACATGATAGATTGCATGATACACATTGCACGATGCACATTGCGGCACAATATGTTTTCGACGTTCCTTGTAAAATTCACACGGCAGTTTAATTTTAAATGATTTAAACAGAAATCATAAAATCATGACAAGTATCAGACTGTGATGGACCTGTTTGGTGATCTTATCCTACAACTGCAATTCATTCTCCCTACCATAATCCACATCAAATATACTGGGATGAAGATCTATTGCATGAATAGATGGCTTTTCAATGAAGAAGGAGAATTAACCCAATATATAACCAGACTGCAGAATTCTCAAATGCCCAAAGGCGGAGGCTGTTCAGGTCTGGGGATATATTGAAATTTGTAAATCTGGCTCCAGATTTCTGTGAGTACATTTGGCCACATTTGTTCTGAACTCCTCTACCAGCCTGGACAGGACAGATGTGGTCAGAAAAGAAGGAAGTAACAGACTGGTTTTGGGGGGTGGGGAATAGTCAACATTTGACAAAGCCCATGAAAGGCACCATCCATCTGGGAATAGCAGTAAGAAAAAGGTTCCCTCACTGCTTAACTAAAGATCGCTGTTTCATCGCTAGTAGATAGGGATCACACACAGCACTGTTCCCATTGAGACATGGGACAAATATACAAATATACAAGATCCACTCCTGTTTCTGTCTCCTGTCCTGACATCCCTATCCCTAGAGCAATCCTCGGTCTTTTCCCGTTTCCATGACCAATTTTCAAAAATGACAAGTTGGGTCATAGAGCAACTTTCCAATACCCATTTAGTTTGCTTCTTGCTGGTTGAACTTGTCTTTCTCTTAAGAAGAAATCGAATATCACAATTACTGGAGATTCTCCAGACACAAATGGAAAGCCTCAGTCTGTTACGTCTTGTTCAAATTTACTGGTAGTGAAGCCGCTCAGCCATGTGATTCCTATTGCCCATTCCTCTACAATAGACTCAGAAACTCCTCCCCATTCCCTGAGATATCAAAGCCCTTCCATTTCCTCATCTGCGGAGAGACACTATGCTTGGTCCGCTTAATCATGACCTAAATCTTTTTAGCATCTTAGCTCTGGTTGGAGAGAGAAAATTTGCATTGCCAAGAAGAAAAGGGAAAGGAGGGAAACGAAGGCAGAGACAGAGACAGAGACACACACACAGAGAGAGATGGAATTAGAGAGCTATTCCCTGATGCAAATGAGACTTATAACTTTGTTTTTTTCCTTCATTCTGCATGAATATTGTAGGTGGTGGTTGTGAAGAGGATTTGGGGGAGGCGACGCTGCTGCTCAGTCATTCTCAGCCCTTTGTTCTGTAAGAGATGCTTTTAAAAGTGATGAAAGTTCTGCTTCAGAGGATTAGACTGATTTAAATAGTGTTTTCTTTGAAGGAATTGCGAAGAGCGGGACAACAGTTCCCAATGCCTCCAAGCAGCACACACAATAATCATTGCCCCGTTTCAATTCTGGTTCCTTTTGTTTGAAAATAAAGAGGGTCCTCCCCCCCCCCGCGCTGCTTCTTCTGGCTACGCACCATTTGAGATTTGGTGTGTTGGGCTGCAATCTCCTCATACTAAGGGAGGGGATTGGATTGAATGGAAGTGCTTCTTTGCTCACTTCTGCTGGCTCAGCTGGTCTTCCACCAGCACAGACCTCTCTCTTCCACCCATTGAATGTCTGGGAGAAAAGACCACTGGTGGAGCCCACTGAATGGGGTGCTCCATCCCATTAACTTTTGATCACAGTCCCAATCTTCTCCCCATTATCCCACAGCCATTGCGGGGTTGTTGCAAAGACAACAGAGATAGTAGTAGTAGTAGTAGTAGTAGTAGTAATATTTTATTTATACCCTGTCCTCCCCAGCCAAAACCGGGCTCAGATAATGTATATGTAGTTCTTGGAACACTCTAAAATGCTACGCAGCATCCAAGAATACTTGTTCAGCCATGAATATTTGTCCCTTTTTCTGAGGCTGTTTCACTTGCATAGATAAATTAAATGCAAAATCAACCTGCACTTCAAATTTGCCAAACATAAATGGCTCAAGCAGTAGTATATCATACGGGTTGATATAGTTCTTGTCTCCTTTATCTGGTGTGATATAATTTCCCGGTTGCTGTGCCCTCATTACTAACTACAAATTTTGCTATCCATTAATATCTGTTGGGATCTCTTATGCATTGTGGTATGCTTTCATTCCACGGGTGCTTTGAACCCCTCTTATCCCGTATTTGTGCACCGCATCCTGGGCATTCCATCGATGTCTCTCCTAAGCCCTAAGCCTCTTGAAGTTTTGTCTTCATTATATGAGATTGTACATCCTGGGTCTCCAATGTATCATTGTTAGCTGAAACTCATTGCATCTCCCGGCTGTCGAGAGCAGAAAGTTATTCATCATGTTCATTTTCCGTGAAGACTACCATCTTGGCTCATTTACCTAAGAAAATAAGTTTGCTTCCAAAGCTCTGTTTAGAGAGCTATTGTCATCTTGGGCTCAGACAATGAGAGAAATGGCAATCTTAATTTAAAGTCGACAAAGGTACCATTTTTTGGGATAATGTTGGGGATTCGGTTGCAATCCTATTCCTATCCAGGAAGCATAACTCAGGCTACTTTGCATAACACAGCTCTCTGCAGCAATACAGGCAACCATCTGTTTATCTGCTCCCGTTATCTCTGGAGATTATCCAAATGATAACTGGGCCACCCTACAAATTCCAGTTATCCCAAATTATTTTCATAGGCAAATATTTGGCATATCCTGACCCAGTACCATGGGGTGTACCATCACAGGGGTGGTTGCCCTGGCCGCAAAATTGTTAGGGGCGCAATTAACACCAGGCGCTGCCTCAATACAGCTGCATGCTTTCATTGCTGGGCTCTGCTGAACCAGGAAGCAGGGCCATCCTTTCCATTTGGCTTAGTGGCACGGTGCACCAGGGCGCCTCCCCATCGGGGGCACTGGGTTGGGGCGCCCAGCAACCCTCAACCCTGTTCATGTTCGAGGCGGCGAGCGAGGTGCTGCTGCTGAAGCAGCCTAGCTCTGCCGCTGCCCCTCCTCCATCGCACTTGCAGGGGGCGGCCGAATGTATCCTCCGCCGTGTGCTGTTCCCGCCATGCCCCCTCACAACAGCAGGCTTGCAAGGGGCGGCGGCGGGAGCAGCGCCCGAAAGGGCGCCTTTCGGTGAGCTGTTCCCACCAAGCCCCCTCGCAACAGCAGGCTTGCTAGCCGGTGTTCCAACAGTGCCTAGCAAGCCTGCCCAGGTGAGGGGGGCAGCAGGAGCAGTGCCCAAAAGGGCTCCTTTCGGTGCGCTGTTCCTGCCACGCCCCCTCGCAACAGCAGGCTTGCTAGCCGCCGTTCCAACGGCGCCTAGCAAGTGGGGGGGCGCCAGAGGGATTTTGCACCACGGCGCCGGACACCCTTAGGACGGCCCTGCCAGGAAGTGACCTTTACAGACAACTAAACAACTTGTTTTCTTATTTCTGTGGCTGCGATCTCCTGGGTGACGCTGACACCGTTCGGCAGTTGAATGTGCATGAATATTCTGTCCATTTCCCTCACTCACTCCCCTCCTCCTTCTGTACAGCCCCAGGAGCTGGCCAACTATGCTATGTCACTGTTCTGACCTTAGGGACAGGGGCTGAATGTGCCCCTCTAGAAATCTGTGTCTGGCCCTCAAGACTCTTGCAGTGCCCCTTCCCCAAACACTCCTCTTTTCTCCAGGCCACACTCCTTGCCAGCTTTGCTCTGTGTCCACCCTTAGTCTGGGTGCACGGTTTCCTTGAACTGTGATCATGTCTCTTGCTTCCCTGGAGAGATGTTATGTGCAGAAACCTCTGGCTTTTGAAAGGCTGGAATATAGCCTAATGTGCAAATGTAAAAGATACATCTATTGCTCCACTCACTTCTACCTCTGGCCCCACCCACCGCAGGACAGCGGCACCTGGAAGGGTGCCCATGAGGCAGTGTTTGACCTTGACTGAGAAAGGATTCCCAGCCCTGTCCTAAAACAACCTGGAGAAAATCAATTAAATAATAATAATAATAATTTATGTATATGCCGCCCATCTCACTGAGTTACCGCAACTACTCTGGGTGGCTTCCAACAAATTAAAACATAGTAAGACATCAAACATTTAAAACTTCCATATACAGGGCTGCCTTCAGATGTCTTCTGAAAGTCAGATAGTTGTTTATTTCCTTGACATCTGATGTAAGGGTGCTCCACAGGGCTGGCACAACTACCGAGAAGGCCCTCTGCCTGGTTCCCTATAACTTGGCTTCTCGCAATGAGGGAACCGCCAGAAGGCCCTCGGAGCTGGCCCTCAGTGTCCAGGCTGAACAATGGGGGTGGAGACTCTCCTTCAGGGATACAGGGACAAAGCTGATGATGGTGTGGTGGTTTTCTACAAAAGCCCTGCTATGATGCCCACAAGTTGCTATTTCCCATAAATAGCTTAGAAAGGTACTCGCACCTTTTGCTTAATAACTTTCCTTCTAGGTGGGCTAGAGATTTACTCTTTTTTTAAAATGAAAGCTCAGAGTCTGGGAGCCCTGCCCAGGGGTGCCAATAAAGGCACCAGGTTGGGGACCCCTGACAAAGGGGTTGCGTGCCAGACAAGCTGATGTGGAACATGGGCCCTGAAGATAATACTGTTTGAAAACCGCAAGCAACTGATATAATTATACTGCACTTGCAAGTGCCTTGTGATTTTACGACGGTTCTTTATACCAAGTACAGAAGTAAATGAAACCAAAATGCATTTTTATACATCCTTTCAATAACTCATCAACTTTATGTGCCTGACTTATGGGCAGGCGAGGCTGTTTGCTCTCAGCAGCAAATTGTTCTCACCTACCTGAGTGGCATAAAAGCAAGTTGCTCTCCCAATTGTTTATTATTTTGTCCTGTGCCCCTATATGTGAATGCTACTGTTAACCCTGTTGTTCATTTAAAGATTTTCTGCTCAGTAGTCATATGATGTATTGTCTCTATCTCACAGTAAGGAAGGAACAAGGACAGAGTCTTAACTATAGTCATTTTATCATTGGCATTAAAAGAAGGTGAAGGTTTTCTAGCGGCTGTGATATATGCCATTAGCAGAGCCTTGCAAATTAGTCCACATGAGTTACTAGCCCACAAAAATGGTTTACTTGTCTGTGGAGATCCATTCTTCATTTGTTGCATAGCAATAGTCTGAAAAGGGGAGGGAGGGAAAGACCGTCTCCTTTCCAGTTTACAACAGATTTTTTTTTACCCTGCTCACCTGGGTGTGATTTATACTCGCCATAGAGGAGCAGGTGAGTTGCTGTTTACAGTCATGCCACAACACAAAGGACTACTTTGGCTACAAAGTCAAGCAGGTTTAAATTTAATTGATTTCAAGGGGAGAAGAATCTGCTTCATTTTCTCTGGATCATGTCCAAAATTAATTTACGGTTGCTCTGCTGCTGCTGCAGCTGCAATGTTCTCAAAAATGCCTTTAATTAATTGACTGTACTTTTTCACCTTAAAGTAGTTTTTTGAATGAAAGATTAATGAAAACCACGTCCATAGTTTCCCGCATGCTTCACACTAGGGATTTTTTTCCTATTATGTTGAGGTTTTTAATTGATCTTAAATCAGATTTTTTTTTGTAACAAAATAATGAGCCTGGGGAGTCATGTGTTGTATGCATGTCTGCTTACAGCTTAATCAAGACCCAGAAAGTCTCCAGTGCGCTCAGTCCTATTTTTGACTCTACCTAGAAAATGAACAATTAACATAAATACCTGCAGATGTTTTCAGCGTGGTCCATAAAGTTTATAACAGCTCTACTTATAGAAGTTTAGCTCATCTCAGTCGGTATACAGTATTATAGAAAGAAAGAACACTTCAGCCAAAATATATACAAATGTAGATTGAATTACTTAGCAATTGGCTCTAAAGCTAGGCTAGGGAGAAATAGCAAAGTTAATGCACTATATGCTCTATAGTTTTCATAGTCCCATATGGAAAGATTCAGAAGGATGGTTTGGAGCATGTAAAAGTTTATCACAACTAATAAGCTCTTAAAGTGATGGTGGGTATCATGATGCATCAGAGTGCTGATTCGTGGTATTGCGCCCATCAGCTTACTATAATTTCTGTTTCCTTGCGAAGGAATCACTTTACTATATTTTCCATGATGTTTCCTTTTGCCGGATATCCTTTCTTCACAGATACTCAGCCATATGGCGACTAGTTCACCAATATAGGTGAATGCACACCCCACTGATGTTGGCAGCAACATTCCCATTGAGTTTTATGACACAGCAGAGACTGAACAAGCTTCAGTGGAAGAGGCAGGAGGAGTGGAAGGGGGAGCTCCTTGCATGCATTGCTTTTGGGGGCATGGAATTTGCCTCTATCCTAAAGGGAACGGGCCAATTACTGCAAGCTGGTAATAACGTCTGTGTAGCTTTTTTGAAATATTCAGAATGCTTCAAATGCATTGCCCGGTGGCAATCCTTAGAACAAACTTGTAAGGAAAGCAAGTGGAATCCTCCACTCCCAAATGGAGATGGGAGACTAAGGCTGAGAGGAACCTCAGCAGCTGGATTAGTCTGAGGGATGGCACATGGGGTCTGACATCCAGTTAGGGATACCTGCAAAGGATTCTGTTCTTCTGTATGAACCTGCCCAGATCTTAAGATTGGCCACAGGGTTCAAGGGTTTGCCGTTGAGGTCCATTTATTAGGTAGGTGGGAACAAGGAACGGAGCCTTTTCAGTGATGGCCCCATCACTGAAATTTCCTCCTACAGGTGTTGTGCTTGACTCCCTCTATGACTTGAAGACCTGGATGTTCCAATCTGCTTTTAATTTGAATAGTGATGTTGGGCCATATCTTCAAAGTTGTAGTTTTAAGTGTTGCTACCATTTGTTTTGTTTTATTGATTAAGTTGTAGGTTCAGGTTAGTTGGGCTTTATATATTTACTGTTTTAATTTTTGTTTTTTGTTTTTATACCACTTTAGAGGCCTTTTCTTTTTTGAAAGGTGATATAAAAATGTTTCACTAATGCAAATAAATTCTTGCCTGTTTGGTCCCTAGCCCCGAATCCAGAGAATATATAACAATTAACCCATTACCGTAGTCTACACAACTCTCCTAAATTTAGTTCCAACTACTTACTGTACAGAATTCAACTCTTCAACTTCAAATGTTATGCTTCATAGCAATGGCCCAAGGAATCCATGAATGCAAATGTTCCCTGTCTGTTCACATAATTCCTTTCCCCACCTCAAAATTAGTTTCTACCTGTTCCCTGCTATGTTAAACATTCTCACACTTTATTAGTTTATTTATTTTGTCACGAGAGAACTAATTGTGTTCTCGCTATGACCTAACTCAGACAACTTTTATTAAAAAATTCAATCTGATGGTATTTCATTAATCACCTTCAGGAATCAATATGTCGGAACGCATTTTAAGAAAACTATTTTCCGCACATTTAGTCATTGCTACCTGCTGAGAAGTCCAAAGAAATAATTGGAGGGGGAAGACAGTACTCTTATTTTCGATTTCATTAAACGCTGTAACTTCTTTTTCGGACAGATATTGGGATAAAATAATATGTGTTATGACTTTATAGTGAACTGGCAGGAAATGGCCATATTAGGTCTTGGTTTTTTATTTTATTTTTTTTAAAAAAAGGTTACTAAAAGCTGGTGCTTGTTGGGACTTTTTGTGGATCAATTAAGAAGATTTAAGACTTGTGTTGTAGTCAGAAATTAAGAAAGCACAAAATGGCGCCGGAGCGGAGAGCAGCTAGAGGCGAGGGGGAAGCTGTTGCTTGTTTTTAGACGAGTGATAAGATCTGACCTGGCCAACCCCTCACTGGAAAAGCTGTAAATCTGTTTTCGGAGGAGCTCTTGAGTAGAATTTGGGCACGATTTGTGACTGTGTTTGTGCCGGATATGGAAGGGACCAGCTAACAGAGGGAGATTAAAGACATAAGCCCACACAACGACAGAAAATATTTTGACAAAATCCGGCTTGCAACACAACTCAGAGGCTTGGAAAAGATTGAAAGATGTCAACAAAGACTGTTAGGAAAGAACTGTATTTTTTGGGGACAATATGTGAAGGTTTACATCAGAGGCTGAATAATAAGGGAGAAATTATTAAAAGCAAATGGCAGTATTGATTAGTAGGAAGCTCTGGAATCTAAGGCATGGGGAGTCTGAAAAATTCAATATAATTAGGTATAATTGGAATGTTTCCTCTAATTGGAATTGTATAATTAATTTGGATTTGTAATATAAAGTGTAATTGGGAATAATTTCAATGTGAATTGATGTTGTTTAATTGGAAATCTAATAAAAATTATTATTATTATTATTTTTAAAAGGTTAGTAATGAATGGCAAACTCATCCCCCAAAGTTCCCAGACATTTTACATATTACCGGTAAGCTCCAACCATACCTGATTCGTATTGGATTTCCCCTGGTCCAAACCTCCATACTATCAACACAGCTACCCCTTTCTCTTTCCTCAAAATGTGCTGGCAGTGGCCAAGAGGCAGCCTCACCTAGAGGAGCTTGAAGCCAGAAATCCATTAGGGACCCTCATCACAGCCTTATGGAAGCTTCCCAGACCACATCAGGAAACCATCTTTCCATGGTTTCTTGGACCAAGGTCATTTTCAAAGCACTGTTGAGGGCCTACTGAAGGCTCTCCTACAATGCCTTCGTGTTGCCACCACCAGGTTGAAGGCATAGCTGCCAAGTTCTCCCCCCCCCTTTTTTAGGTTTAAAAATCAACTTTATTTCTTATTAAAAACATCAACAAATCATAACCACCAGACAAACCCAGACCAAAAGGAAATTATAAGAAATCATATCAAATCATATTAAATCACATCATAATAATTCCCCCCCAAATCATAACAAACAAACTAATACATGCAAAAAGCAAAATTTTAACAAATCTTATCAAATCATATCAGATCAAATCATAAGGAGAGAAGAAAAGAAAAAAAAGAAAAGGGACAAAAAAGAAGAGAAAGAGAAATTTGAAAAGAAATAGAAGAATAAAAATCAACTTCCAAGCATTTAAATATCGGCTCCCTTTCAATATATAACATTTACCATGCTTCTTCCTTATTGTATGTAATTAAAAAAATAAAACTTTTCATATTTTTCTTACATTATATGTCTATGTATTTGTCTTCTTGTGGATCTCAGTCTAAGCAAATCACCCATTTTGAATTTATACCCTCCTTGTTCCTTGTTCTCCCCATTTTTTGAAGGGATAAATTCCCTTATGCTGAATAGGCTTCCTCACGAGAAAAGGGGAAACTTGACAGCTATGGTTGAAGGAGCATTATGGGTCGGTGGGTAGATTTTCCCAAAGGTATCACTGAAAGCACAATGAGACCTGAATGGGCTTTGGGGAAGAAAAAAAAAGATTTTTCTGATTCTCAGGCCAAAGATTGCACTTGCTTCCCATAACTTTCATGAGAAATGTTCTTGCTTCCTCTACCAGTGAAAGACCAAGCAGATGTTTTTGTACCAAGATAGGTACTAAAGCAGGGGTCAGCAAACTTTTTCAGCAGGGGGCCGGTCCACTGTCCCTCAGACCTTGTGGGGGGCCGCACTATTTTTTTGGGGGGGGTTGAACAAATTCCTATGCCCCACAAATAACCCAGAGATGCATTTTAAATAAAAGGACACAATCTACTCATGCAAAAACACACTGATTCCGGGACCATCTGCAGGCTAGATATAGAAGGCGATAGGGCCGGATCTGGCCCCCGGGCCTTAGATTGCCTACCCATGGACTAAAGTAATAAGATTAGAATACAGCAAGCCCGCATCTCATGCACATTTAACTTGTGTGCATTCAGCTTTTTGTGCATGGCAAAAATCATTAAAAATATAAAAGGGGGCGAGGAAAAATAACTTTGCAAATCCCACCCATTGAGCCAAATTTGGCTTTAGGTGTGATCCCTGGAACGTAACTGCCACATAAATTGCAGGATTAAACTACACATTTGCTTGAAAAGTTGCATGCACATGAAAAAATTTTAATCCTCAGATCCACATTGATATTTCAGAAGAAAAATATTAGGTTCTAAACATTTCTCTTACAGTTGCCAGAGACTTTGGAAGTGTTAATGCTTTGAAGGCAAAATTCATCATCAAAATAAAAAAGTGGGGATTGAATTTCTCTTTGTCCCTTCTGTGTGAACATTGCAATCATTCTACATCATTTGTATCTCTACAGTCAAATAGAGTTTACAAAAATAATTTTGTTCTCTACTCTGGAACTGATGGCAAAATTCTGCAAATTAATACTTGATGTGCAACGAATGCGGTTCCTGGAAAAACGACATAATCCAACTGATTCAACATTTTAGCTGCAAAATGCAGCATAAGAACACCCGAAGTTTTTTGCTGGAAATAAGTGAAGGCCCATCTTCCAGCATTCTGTTTTCAGGTATAGAGCCGGTGGCTTGATCACAGAAGACTTGGTGGACTTGGGAGAGCAAGGTTCAAATCCCCAATAAACAATGAAATTTTATGGGTGACTTTGGGCCCAGTCATTATCTCTCAGCCCAATGTCCCTCAATGGGTTCTTGTGAAAATAAGAGAGAGGAAGAATGATGTATACCACCTTGAGATCTTTGGAGAAAACACAAGTAGGCCCTCCAAGCATCCCTATTTTCCAGGAACATCCCTGAGTAAGAGAAGCCACCCCGGTTTCCGATTTGATCCCAGAATGTCCCGCTTTTCCTTAGGATGTCCCTATTTTCATTGGTGAAATGTTGGAGGGTATGGACGTAGGGTGATGACTTTTTCATTTTTTTCCTCAAAAATTATTTCCTGTGTAGCACAAATGGATGAACTTTTGCCTATTAATGACTAAAGTGAGTTATATTCCATTAAAATATTAAAAAGGGTTACGCACAAACTGTTTTTAATTTTTTTGTATGCCGTTTTACCATTTCATAAAATTGTATTAACAATTCTATATATATATATATATATATATCATATCAAATTTGGACACAACACCACATTCCACAATGGGGAGTGTTCTTAGCAACATAGGGTATACACCTGCACAAGGTAAAAGCCCCTTTTTGGGACCTCAAAACTCAGCCAGCAGACCCTGCTGGACATGCTGGGAAAAGAACCTACAGGAGAGGTAGCAAAACATCGTCCTCTAGCGGCATCTATACTGTTACTGCAGCTAAAAAAAGCTTCCTTGTGTGTTTGATGACCCTATATAATGTTGTATATATGTGACTCTAAAGCTTGGGTTCAATTTTATATTTTATATCTGCTTACAGTGACTTAATGGTCAAAAAACTGATAAATAAATTTTTTGAAATCATTTTGTGCGTGAGGTTTTTTTAAAATCAAATCTCTTTGAAAGTAAGATTTTATCTAATCTTTAATGAAAGCTCATTAAATTATGATACAGGGAAATGAGGTTGTAAAAAAGTCAATCATGTGTAGGGAAGTTTTAAAAAAATGTTTAATGTTTTAGTATGTTTTTATACCGGTATATGTTGGAAGCTGCCCAGAGTGGCTGGGACAACCCACAAAGATGTTTTGGGGGGGTATAAATAGTAAAATTATCATTATGGAATGGGATGTCTCTATCCTCATTGGAGAAATGTTGGAGGGTATGCACAAGCTGTGATATATAAAAAGCTCACAAAGGATTATTTCCTCCCAGCCGCTGATAATCCCAGTGGAGAGAAACAAGATGTGAATAAATACGGCTACATGGAGACGATCGCAATGGTGATATTAAAATGACTCCTTGAAACATACAAGGGACATAATTGTCTTATTTTCTTTCTCTCTCTTCCTGTGGTACATTTCAAGAAATATGGGAGGGAAGGAATAGAATGGAAGAGAGAGTGCGACGTTTGTGAGACTGCTTTTTGATAGCAGTCTATAGACAGTTACATTGCACATAGCAATGTAGCAGTCTATAGAGAGTTACAATAGCCTGCCTGGTATCGAGCAATATGCCTATAAAAAGCCTACTCTTAGCAGCCAGAAACATCATAGCCAGACACTGGAGATACCTGTCAGGAGTAAGCATGGACCAATGGTACCAAATAGTATGGGAAACATCTCTTATCACCAAAGGGACACAAGCGAATACTAAAGAGAACCCGCACAAGCGACGTTGACACAAAACCCCACACATACATTAAGGAAAATAGCAACATTGCCACCCCACCCCACATCCAACCACCATGGCCCCCTCCACCTCTTTCCCCCTTTTCTTCCTAATGTAATACTAATGTCTCAACAAATGAAACTGATCTGTGGAAAATGTAACTTGAAAAAAGAGACATTGCACGGACTTTTGTAAATCTTTAATAAAAAATATGTTTTAAAAAAGGCCAAATCTACATATGAGAACTAGACCCTGATTTTACCTATGCTGTGAGATTTACATGGCCTTCTTAGAGATGAAAGAAGAAGAAGAAGAAGAAGAAGAAGAAGAAGAAGAAGAAGAAGAAGAAGAAGAGGAGGAGTTGTTTGGATTTGATATCCCGCTTTATCACTACCCGAAGGAGTCTCTAAGCAGCTAACATTCTCCATTCCCTTCCTCTCCCACAACAAACACTCTGTGAGGTGAGTGGGGCTGAGAGACTTCAGAGAAGTGTGACTAGCCCAAGGTCACCCAGCAGCTGCATGTGGAGGAGCGGAGATGCGAACCCGGTTCCCCAGATTACGAGTCTACCACTCTTAACCACTACACCGGCTCTCAGAAGCCAAAGGCCAATCTATTATGTTGCCTTCTATAGGTATGCACCTCAGGTGTTTTAAGAGTACACTTGAAAATTCTGCGGTGTGAACAATAGGTACTGGTTTTGGGGGAAAGCACACAGGGATAACATCACAGAGGTACAACAAAGAGTATAGGGGAGTGGAGATCTGAATTGCAATGAATATTTGTGTAGCAGCAGGGAGGAAGGCCTCAAAACGAAACTCACACTTGCTGAAATCCTGTGAGGCTTGTGATCAATATGTGGGTTGACGGAATGTGTATTTTGTGTATTTTTCAGATTCTAAATGACAACATGATTTTCCAGGAGATGAAAGAGGAAAGGAAAATGTTCCATGTCCCTCATTTCCTAAGGGAACTGATCCAAGAAATTATTTGTCTCCATATGCAGTTTTTCAACACACTGTCAATTTTCTTTTCCTTCAAGTTTGTCCAGGGATCCTTTGATACATAGATCAAGACAGGGATGTATTATGAAAGATGGTAAAAATAAAAAAATAAAAACCGCTCTGAAGATGTAACAGCTGGTTAAAGTGCAAATCACAACACTTTTGCACACTAATAAATTTCACTAATCCTACTGGCAAAATTTCACTTATCTCTGAAAATAATTGCGCTAGGATTCTGTTGTTATCACCATCATTAAGTTGTTATCAATATTATTAGTGACTTACAAAAAGAAAGACTGAAATAGATATAAAACAAGAATTAGGCAAGCTGTGATACTCACAATGATATAAAATAGCAAATCAAACTCAACACCACACCACTAAAAATGTGCAGGGCATTAATATCCAAAGGCCTGGGCAAATACAAATAATTTTACATGGCACCTAAAAACAGATAGCGAAGGCACCCAGGTGTGCCTCCCTGAGGAAATAATCTCACAACTGGTGGGCCACTCTTGAGAAGGCCTGTTCTACCTTCTGCCTCTCCCTCAGAATGGGCGCACAGAGAAGGGTCTCAGACAAAGAACACAGAGTTCTTATTTTTTTTGTTTTTTTGAAATTCTGACAAATGTTTCTCTAAATTCCACTGGCAACTCTAGTTAAGAGACTGCCATGGTGACAGAACACATGCCTCTATGTTCAATTCATGGCATCTCCAGTTTAATAACCGTTGGCTCATTTCACACAGTTGCAAAAGCAATCCTCGGTGTGTCACTTGCCGTACGCTCAACATGAAGCTGCAGTGGATCTTGGTTCTGGGTGCTCACATGACACATGAGTTTGCAACATGGTTGTTGCATTACCCTGTTACATTGTACAATTTAATGTGGGCAGAGCCCACAAGTTGTAATCAGATTCCAACTTTCATTAGCCCCAGAAAGCATGGTCAATGGTCAGTGATGATGGGAACTGCATACCCTCCAACATTTCTCCAATGAAAATAAGGATGTCCTATCCCATAAGGCGCTGTGGTTAAATCACTGAGCCTAGGGCTTGCTGATCAGAAGGTCAGCGGTTCGAATCCCTGTGACGGGGTGAGCTCCCGTTGCTTGGTCCCAGCTCCTGCCAACCTAGCAGTTCGAAAGCACGTCAAAATGCAAGTAGATAAATAGGAACCGCTACAGCGGGAAGGTAAACGGTGTTTCCATGTGCTGCTCTGGTTTGCCAGAAGCAGCTTTGTCATGCTGGCCACATGACCGGAAGCTATACGCCGGCTCCCTCGGCCAATAATGCGAGATGAGCGCGCAACCCCAGAGTCGGTCACGACTGGACCTAATGGTCAGGGGTCCCTTTACCTTTACCTTATCCCATAATAATAGTAATACTAATAATTTTATTATTTATACCCTGCCCGTCTGGGTGGCTTCCAACATATATAAAAACATAACAAAACATTAAACCTTTTAAACAAACTTCCCAATACAGTGGTACCTCGGTTTATGAACACAATTGGTTCCGGAAGTCTGTTCATAAACTGAAGCGTTCATAAACTGAAGCGAACTTTCCCACTGAAAATAATGGAAAGTGGATTAATCCGGTCCAGACGGGTCCGCAGAGTACTCAACCTGAAGCGCACTAAACCCGAAGCATGGGTGTAATTGGTTCCGGAAGTCTGTTCATAAACTGAAGCGTTCATAAACGGAAGGGAACTTTCCCATTGAAAGTAATGGAAAGTGAATGAATCCATTCCAGATGGGCCTGCGGCATTCGTTAACCGAAAATTCGTAAACCGAGGTGTTCATAAACCGAGGTTCCACTGTACTGAGCTGCCTTCAGATGTCTTCCAAAGGTTGTATAGTTACTTATCTCCTTGGTTCGGGGGTCGCATAACTCCATACCCTCCAACATTTCTCCAATGAAAATAGGGGCGTCCTAAGAAAAAAAATGGGACATTCCGGGATCAAATCGGAAACCGGGATGCCTTCTGTAAATCCAGGACTGTCCCTGGAAAATAGGGACACTTGGAGGGTCTGGAATTGTACTCCAACAGCATCTGGTGGTTTTTGCCTGTAATCTATGAAGTGGCCCTTGGATTATAAAGAGAATTTGGAAAGCCAAAAATCTTATAAAGGTGGAATTAAGCAGGCATGGCCAAACTTGGCCCTCCAGCTGTTTTGGGATTGCAACTCCCATCATCCCTAGCTAACAGGACCAGTGGTCAGGGATGATGGGAACTGTAGTCCCCAAACAGCTGGAGGGCCAAGTTTAGCCATGCCTGCATTAAGGCAATCACAATGCTGTTGTCCAACACATTATGTTGCATTCTCCGTTCTCTCACTGCATCATTTAGTTTCTTCATTATCATATTGAGTAGCCAGGTTAGCACCCAAAGCTGCAACCTAGGGGTGCCCCCCCAGTGATGTAATTAACCATGACACGTTCTGCATTAACCATGGTCACACAGAGCATGTTATACAAATAAAAAAATTACTAACAAATGAGCAAAGCAAAGACTTTTAAGAGTCCATAGGAACACATAATATTAACATCAGCATACAATATCAGCTATGCAATATTAATAAATTTAAAGTGCTCTTTGTGCTAGAGCACCTTTCTTGCAGATTGCTGTTGCTATGTTGACATAACCAGTAATGACTTTTTGATAAGTGTCTACCTGTCTGAACCATACTTATAGTCATTCGTGCATTAAAGGGTTTTACAAAAAAGCAACAACACCTGACTGCGATATTCTCTTTTTCACCACCACAGATCTTTAAGCAGACATGCCTCTGGACAGTTTGAATTTGGCCTAGGACGTTCCAGAAATATCGGATTGGTTTTCTGCTGTTGGCATACTTTATTTGCATTTTGAGAATCACTTGTTGCTTGAGGGGTGACTAGCAATGGTGATTTAGGAGGGGAACAGAGTGAAGGAATCCATATATTGGCTTTTAGCAAAAAGAAAAAGAAAAAAGTTTTAACTGAATCCCGTTTTTAAACACAGCTGTTCCAGAATTAATGTTCCACCTGATCAGTGCTTAATGCTTAACACAATTTCTGAATTTTAACAAACATCAAACAACAATAGTAAACTTTTCATTTTTTGCACAGGTATAAATGAAGGGTGATAATCAAGTAAGTTTCACTTAGAGTAGATCTATTGAAATCAATGGCCCTAACTTAGTCACGTTCATTAATTCCAATGGGTCTATTCTGAGTAAAACTCCTTAAAATGGAACATAAAAACTGATAACAGATGAGGCAAGATGCAGTTTACAGAAGAAGACATTAACATCTTCCACAACTATTATTTAGAGAAGAAAGCAGTTGTGAGCTCAGGGGGGTGAAAGATCTTTCTAGCCATATTCACAGAGGATAGGAATGGAAATTATGCTCCCAAGAAGTGATCAGGCCACACCACTCCTTTAGCTAACCTATTGTTATGTGCTGACTTTTCAGCAAAAGCCACGAAGGAGCGTCTCCACCCCCATCGTTCTGCCCGGACACTGAGGTCCAGTGCCAAGGGCCTTCTGGCGGTTCCCTCGCCGCGAGAAGCCAAGTTACAGGAAACCACCCGCCCTGTGGAACGCCCTCCCACCAGTTGTCAAAGAGAAAAACAACTACCAGATTTTTAGGAGACATCTGAAGGCAGCCCTGTTTAGGGAAGCTTTTAATGTTTAATAGGTTATTGTATTCTAATGTTTTGTTGGAAGCCGCCCAGAGTGGCTGGGGAAACCCAGCCAGGTGGGCGGGGTATGAATACAGTGGTACCTCGACATACAAATGCTTCGACTTCCGAAGGTTTCGACTTCCGAAGTCGACAAACCCGGAAGTCTTTTCGCCGCGTGCACGTTCTGCGCCTGCGGTCCACGCATGCGCAGAAGGGCAAAATCGTGCATGCGCAGAACAGGTGCTTCGACATCTGAAAACCTCGACTTACGAAGAGCGCCGTGGAACGGATCGTCTTCGTAAGTTGAGGTAAAGGTAAAGGTAAAGGGACCCCTGACCATTAGGTCCAGTCGTGACCGACTCTGGGGTTGCGCGCTCATCTCGCATTATTGGCCGAGGGAGCCGGCGTATAGCTTCCAGGTCATGTGGCCAGCATGACAAAGCTGCTTCTGGCAAACCAGAGCAGCACATGGAAACGCTGTTTACCTTCCCGCTATAGCGGTTCCTATTTATCTACTTGCATTTTGATGTGCTTTTGAACTGCTAGGTTGGCAGGAGCTGGGACCAAGCAACGGGAGCTCACCCCGTCACAGGGATTCGAACCGCCGACCTTCTGATCAGCAAGCCCTAGGCTCAGTGGTTTAACCACAGCGCCACGAGGTACCACTGTAATAAATTATTATTATTATTATTATTATTATTATTATTATTATTATTATGAACCACACCCTCGAATACTAACCCAATAAAGTGAACTAGTCTTACCCCTAGTAAGACGCTTCACCATGATAAGAAGTATGGGAGAGCTGACATGTGAATAGAGATAGATGGAACTACACCGACTAAGGGTGTAATTGCTCTAACACCTACTATTCAGTCACTAGTTATCCTGAAGAGATCATGCCCCCCTAGACCCTCTCCCCTCCATTCAACAGCTGTTTTGCCGAGGGGTGGGCAATGCTCTGCAAGCTGCTTTCCTTAGGAAATACACCTATGGAGCATTCCCCTCGGGATCACCCCGTCCCCATTGCCCAACAGAGAGGATGGAGCAGCAGAGAGGGTGATCCGGAGGAAGGAGCCTCCCTGGTCCCCCTCCCCACCCTCTCCCCGCTATATGTTTAACTGGGCTTTTAAAACAGATTTATTTGGGAAAGGGTCCAGGGTGGGTGGATGGACCCAGGGCAGGTCAACGTGATGCCCTCACCAGATCAGATCCACGGGGGTGGGGGGCTGTGCATATCCCTAGAGCCCAGTCCCACAAGATGCAGTGATAGCGTCCAACTAGAATGGCTGTAATGGGGTCTTAGACAAATTCATGGAGGTCAAGACCAGTCTTGATGGCTATGTACTCCTTCCATCATCAGAGGCAGCCTGTCTCTGATTGATGGGATGTGCAAGGTCCTGCACCTGGGCTTCCTGCAGATATATGGGTTGGCCACAGTGAGGGCAGGATGCTGCACTAGATGGGCGGTGAACTTCTTATGTGTCAGGCGGCAGTAAGCAACTCCCATGGCTGGTTGCCAGGAATGTACAAGACAAGGAAATGTTCTTACCCTCTGCTTTTTTAGTCAATACAGTGGTACCTCCGGTTTTTAACTTAATCCGTTCCGGAGGTCCGTTCTTAAGCTGAAACCATTCTTAACATGAGGCGCGCTTTTGCTTATGGGGCCTCCTGTTGCTGCCGCACCGCTGGCGCGTGACTTCCGGGGCAAAGTTCGCAACAAGGAGCATCTACTTCCGGGTTAGCAGAGCTCCTTACCCGAAGCATTCGTAAGGGGGACGGTACGTAACAAAAGGTTCCACTGTATTTACAGAGAGCGGCTTGGAACACAGCTTCTTGGGATAGTGGCGTTGTCCTGAGTGACTCTCCACCCCCATTTTCTCCCATTTTCTCATTTGTCATTGTCATCATCTCCCCAACCAGTGCACTGAGGGCCCTCTGCTTCTGAGCTCTTTGCTCTACTACTTTCAAGGCTTGCCGAGTTCTGGGAGTGGGGGGGGGGTCCTGGAATGCCCCCTGGTGCTCCTTCTTCTTCTTCCTCCTCTCCCATTATTTCCCAACTTTCCCCTCCATCTGCCTCTGAGCTGTGACCTCCCTCAAATGCCGGTTGTAATTCTGAATTGCCTTCTTCTTCTCTGGAAGGGTCAGGCTGGGGAGGCAGTCTCCACTATTCCTCCTCTGCCCAGTCCCTGACATTATGCTCTTATACGTATCCAGGAGGGGCAATGTCACTTTTCTGTTTACTAAAATAGGAATTTGGGGTTCTGTGAAATGACTATAGCTGCGTGGAGCAGTCCAGGATCACCACATTTGCCGCCATCTCAATTGAGATGCCAGGAAGCACTTGGTGAAATAAGAAAAGGAGTGGACAAGGTTAAACAAGAGATGCAAGATATGCACACAACACGTCAGGAAAAGCAATTAAACTTCTACACCATGTTACTGAGATAAGCCAAATCAAAATAAAATGTTGAACATGTCTTCTTCACCCCCTACACAACATGCAGCAAATTGTACTCTGTGCCTTGACATCAACACTTCGTTCAATTTACAGTGGGTAGAGCTCAAGGCAGGAATGCCATATATTTCTTGCACTGTGTCTTTTAAAGATGTTATTGTGTGGCTTTATGTTTTTATATTGTTGTATAATATAAATGTGCTGCCCAGGACTCTCTCCTGCTGTGAGTGCCCACAGGCCCTGTCCCTGCCTCCTTCCACCTGGTCTAGGGCGGGGCCTGGAAGGCCTCATAAAGGACTGCTGCCGCTGCTCTGCTGCTGGTGCTGCCCAGGACTCTTCCTGCTGTGAGTGCCCACAGGCCCTGTCCCTGCCTCCTTCCACCTGGTTTAGGGCGGGGCCTGGAAGGCCTCATAAAGGACTGCTGCCGCCGCTCTGCTGCTGGTGCTGCCCAGGACTCTTCCTGCTGTGAGTGCCCACAGGCCCTGTCCCTGCCTCCTTCCACCTGGTTTAGGGCGGGGCCTGGAAGGCCTCATAAAGGACTGCTGCCGCTGCTCTGCTGCTGGTGCTGCCCAGGACTCTTCCTGCTGTGAGTGCCCACAGGCCCTGTCCCTGCCTCCTTCCACCTGGTTTAGGGCGGGGCCTGGAAGGCCTCATAAAGGACTGCTGCCGCCGCTCTGCTGCTGGTGCTGCCCAGGGGAACTTGAAACAGCACAGAGTCCTTTTTAAAATGCCTTTTAAAGAATTTTTAATGTTTTTATCTTCTTTGGGGTGGTAGGTGGGAGGGATTTTTAGTTGGGTGTGGGAATCTGTTAAATTTTAGTGTATTTGTAATTTTTATTGTTTTTGGTTTTATTGTTTTATTGTGTTTGGGGTGGTAGGTGGGAGGGATTTTTAGTTGGGGGTGGGAATCTGTTAAATTTTAGTGTATTTGTAATTTTTATTGTTTTTGGTTTTATTGTTTTATTGTCTTTTTTGTGTTCTTCTTTTGTTGAGTTCTTTGCTGTTTTTTAGAGGTTTTATTTTGTTTTTAAGGGGAGGGGTCAGGGCTGCCCGGGAGGGGGTCCCAGCAAGCAAAATGGCTGGGGCAGATTCCACAGGGGGGTGTGCACTGGAACAACCGATCTCAGTGGTCACGGGTAGGAGGAGGAGTTACGCTAAGACCAGACCATGTCATTACCGAGGAGGCAGACTTAGTCGTTGTCTGAGGACTATCCCTGCCTCCAGGTCTGGTCCTGACCGGACGGATATTGGAATCAGCAAGGGATACCCACATGACCTGAAGGTGCTGCTGTGCAATGCCAGGTCGATGATGAATAAGACCACCGCCATTCACGACCTGATTGTGGATGGAGGATTTGACCTGGCATGTGTGACAGAGACCTGGTTGGAGGAAGCCGATGGGCCCGTTCTTGGCGCTGCTTGCCCACCAGGTTTCTCTTATGCACAGCAACCCAGGCCATCTGGGCGGGGAGGGGGGGTTGCAGTGATTTTTAGGAAGTCATTAGTTTGCACCAGGCGTCCTATTGGGAAGACCCAGTTCTCTGAGTGCATGTTCTGGAAGTTGGGCAATAGAGGCAGTACAGGATTCCTTTTGGTGTACCGACCTCCCCGCTGCACCAAGGATTCCCTGCCCGAGCTGCTTCAGGTCGTGTCGGATGTGCTCCTGGAGACACCTAGCTTGGTTGTCTTAGGGGATTTTAACATCCATGCCGACACGACCTTACAAGGAGCCGCTCGGGACTTCGTGGAAAGCATGGCCACCATGGGGCTGTCCCTGAATAAGTCTGGCCCAACTCATAGCCGCGGACATGCCTTGGACTTGGTGTTTACCTCTATGGATGTTGGTGATCTGACATTAAGTAAAAGCGAAACAAAAGAAGTGCCATGGTCAGATCACTTTCTGGTGCAACTGGACTTCTCCGCAACCCTTTCCCTCTGCAGGGAGGTGGGACCGATTCGGATGGTCCGCCCCCGCTACTTAATGGATCCAATTGGCTTCCAAAGAGTGGTAGGGGATGTTTTATCCCATGTCGATGGCCTTTCAGCTGATTCCCTGGTGGCCCGCTGGAATGCGGAGTTAACCAGCGCTATTGACTGTCTGGCTCCGAAGCGCCCTCTCAGATTGCATGGAGCCCGGACAGCCCCGTGGTTTTCCCCGGCGCTGAGGGCAATGAAACAGTCGTTGAGACGGCTAGAGCGCCGGTGGCGGAAAACTCATTTTGAATCAGACCGGACACGGGCTAGAGCTCAACTTCGAGCCTACCAAGTGGCAATGGCGACGGCGAAGAGGACCTTCTTCACCGTCTCCATCGCATCTGCAGAAAACAGCAGCAGGAGACTCTTCCAGGTGGTTCGCAATTTAGCGGAACCACCTGCTCCATCCGGGCCCAGTACGGGCCACATGATCTCCTGCAATGATTTTGCAAAGTTTTTTGCAGATAAAGTCGCTCAGATTCGGGAAGAGGTAGACTCCACCGTGGGAGCAGGGCCGGGGCGGGGGAGTGCTAGAGTCCTGTCTAGTCAAGTTTTGTGGGATCAATTTCAATCTGTTACCTCCGAGGATGTGGACAGGCTGCTTAGACGAATGAAACCAACCACCTGTCTCCTTGATCCTTGCCCATCCTGGCTTATAAAAGTTAGCCAGGAAGGGCTGGGCGATGGGCTTCGCGGGTTGGTAAATGCTTCTCTCCATGAGGGAGCCTTCCCAGACCCGCTGAAAGAGGCGGTTATTAAACCGCTTCTTAAAAAACCATCTTTAGATCCGGCCAATATGGCCAACTATCGCCCAGTCTCAAATCTTCCATTCTTGGGCAAGGTGATTGAGCGAGTGGTTGCGGAACAACTCCAGGCACGCCTGGAAGAAGCGGACCATTTGGATCCCTTCCAGTCAGGATTCAGGCCTCATCATGGGACTGAAACTGCCTTGGTCGCACTGGTCGATGATCTCCGGCGGGCTAGGGACAAAGGTAAGAGCTGTTTCCTTGTTCTGCTGGATCTCTCAGCGGCTTTTGACACCATCGACCATAACATCCTTCTGGACCGTCTAGAGGGCTTGGGAGCTGGGGGCACTGTCATGCAGTGGTTCCGCTCCTTCCTCCTGGGCCGTGTTCAGAAAGTGGTGGTGGGGGATGAGTGTTCAGACCCCTGGGCGCTCACTTGTGGGGTGCCTCAGGGTTCTGTCCTCTCCCCCATGCTTTTTAACATCTATATGCAGCCACTGGGAGAGATCATCAGGGGGTTTGGGCTGGGTGTCCATCAGTATGCTGATGATACCCAGCTCTACCTCTCTTTTAAATCAGAACCAGTGAAGGCGGTGAAGGTCCTGTGTGAGTGCTTGGAGGCGGTTGGAGGATGGATGGCGGCTAACAGATTGAGATTGAATCCTGACAAGACAGAAGTACTGTTTGTGGGGGACAGGAGGCGGGCGGGTGTGGAGGACTCCCTGGTCCTGAATGGGGTAACTGTGCCCCTGAAAGACCAGGTGCGCAGCCTGGGAGTCATTTTAGACTCACAGCTGTCCATGGAGGCACAGGTCAACTCCGTGTCCAGGGCAGCTGTTTATCAGCTCCATCTGGTACGCAGGCTGAGTCCTTACCTGCCCAGTGACTGTCTCTCCAGAGTGGTGCATGCTCTAGTTATCTCTCGCTTGGACTACTGCAATGCGCTCTACGTGGGGCTACCTTTGAAGGTGACCCGGAAACTACAACTAATCCAGAATGCGGCAGCTAGACTGGTGACTGGGAGCGGCCGCCGAGATCACATAACACCGGTCCTAAAAGACCTACATTGGCTCCCAGTACGTTTCCGAGCACAATTCAAAGTGTTGGTGTTGACCTTTAAAGCCCTAAACGGCCTCGGTCCGGTATACCTGAAGGAGCGTCTCCACCCCCATCGTTCTGCCCGGACACTGAGGTCCAGCTCCGAGGGCCTTCTGGCGGTTCCCTCATTACGAGAAGCCAAGTTACAGGGAACCAGGCAGAGGGCCTTCTCGGTAGTGGCACCCACCCTGTGGAATGCCCTCCCACTAGAGGTCAAAGAGAACAATTACCAGACCTTTAGAAGGCATCTCAAGGCAGCCCTGTTTAGGGAAGCTTTTAATGTTTGATGGATTTCTGTATTTTAGAATTTCTGTTTTTTTTTTGGAAGCCGCCCAGAGTGGCTGGGGGAACCCGGCCAGATGGGCGGGGTATAAATAATAAATTATTATTATTATTATTATTATTATTGTAAACTGCCGATTGGAAGGTCGGCGGTTCGAATCCACATGACAGGGTGAGCTCCCGTTGCTCTGTCCCAGCTTCTGCCAACCTAGCAGTTCGAAAGCACACCAGTACAAGTAGATAAATAAGTAGATAAATACTGCTGTGCTGCCTGATTCTTGGTGTCAGGAAGGGAGAGCCAGACCCATAGCGGAGGCGCTTGCATTCATAATCTCCTCTTTCATGAATCCCAGAAGAAGACAAGAAGAAGAGGAAAATGCTACTGGGCAATCATTCCATCTAGTCCATCATATTGCAGCTCTTCTCTTTTGACCATAGTCATGTATAATGTAAGTTGGGGAACCAAATTGGTCCATGCCACACATTTCTTCGAGCTTTTCCTACCACTGCTAATGATATGTCTTAACTCAGCCTACAGGCAAATGTGAGACAGAGCAATAGAGGAAATCAGAAAAAGTATTTTCCACCAAACACTTAAGGGCATGGGAGGGAATTGGCTTTTTGCTTTTCAAGGCAAAAGAAGTAATTTCAAGATCTCATGAAACCTTAAGGTCAGAATCATCAAGGCTTTGAACTGTCTCTGATTATTAATGAGGCAAGTTGAAAATGAAATTGTTATAATGCAGTTCACAACCCTGATGCTGGTACATGGCTAAATAAATTATTAGAGAATTATCTCCCGAATTGCCCCGCAGAGATAGATGTGGAAATGTCCTAATTAAATATTTGCCAAAATAATCAAGCTAAAGGAGGTTGATGGGGGGATTATGGCCCCGACTCTCCAAAGCACTTGAAGTCTAATGGAGGAGAACAAACAGATTTACTAGAGAAGATTTGGAGAGACTGGCCTCTTTCTCCTATTGCCCTGGTTTGCCACAGCAAAACAATCCCCAAGAGTTGGGGGTAGTTGCTAAGAGAAGCAAACGTTTGGCCTCCACACTTACAGGTCTCTGCATGATCTGCCTCCCTTTAACAGTATAATTAAACTTAATGGTAGGATATAAACGTTTACCTAATAATGAAGGTTTTCTGAATTGGGTCCCCAGGTCCAGTTTTGTAATGGTTCCTTTCTGAAAGGAGGGGAAATGTGAGAGAGCTGGTGTGACATAGCACAGCTTTTCCCAATGCTGGATCCCTAAATGTTGTTGGACTACAGGAATGTTGACTAGGGATGATGGAAGTTAGAGTCCAATAATATCTGGGGTACCAAAGTTTGGAAAGGGTGGTGTAGGCTTTAGGTTTATTTCTCTGTTGTCCTTGTTGTTGCCTGTTGAAGGAAAAAACAAGATTCCAAGTGGTGACTTTTATATTCATTGATATCTGCATCAAATTTGAGCTTAATTTATGTGTGGTGGTGTTGTTTTGAACTGTTGAGGCAATGGGTTGCATTCAACGTCTTCGCAGAGTAGATCCATGGAAATCATTCAACATGGCTAACTTAGGTTTGTTATTTTCAGTGAGTCTACTCTGACTTGAAATTAGCTGAAGACGACCCAATGTTTCCAAATGTGCAAACGGTTTAGCAGGTTTTTACCTGGGTATGTTTTTATTATATTGTGAATGGTTTTAAGATGTCTCATGGGAAGTGATTCATAAAGAACAGCAATGATAGAATGTTGGGTCAAGGCCCCCCAGTTTCAGACCCACATTCAGCCATGACACTCCCTGGGTCAACCAACTACCATCTTTCAGCCTAAACTACATCACAGGAGTGTTGTAAGGAATGTCAGATTATAACTGAAAGCAATCCAGAAATAATCTGTAGTCAGGGGAGATTATGGAGCCTGTTAGTAATTACTAGCAAGAACTTACAATAGGGAGGGTTTAATGGGGAAAATGGGAGTCTGAAAACAAAAACAAGTTTGACATGGTTCAACAGTAGTGACCCGTTGCATTAAGGGTGGAATAAAAAAAAAATCAACATCAACAGCATAAAAAGTTTTTTTTTCCCAGTATCAAGGCATTTTAAAAGGTCATTTAACATAACACTGCACAGCAATTTCATCCAAAATGCTTTCATAAACACAAATTAATACTCCAGAGGACATATATTAATCAAAGGTGAAAGCTCTGACAACCCGACAAGTTCAAAATTCTGAGATGAATGGAAGAGACATACTTAGTTTGTTGATGCTCTTTATTGGACCAGCTTCCGTTCAATGATAAATTGGGTCTTAAGAAAGAAATATGCCTTTGAAATGGGAAAGTGCCATGGCATCTTCAGACAGATTTTCTTGGTAATAGATTTCATGCTGTCAAAGTATTGACTTTCCTCAAGCCAGATTGATGGAGGGAGGGAACCACTGGGAGAGCTATTGCCATCATGGCTTGCTTGTGAGCTTCCTAAGAAGGATGTGGCTGGTCACTGTTAGAAATGTAGGTGGACCTCTGAGCTTCTCCAGGAAGGCTCTGCTGTAATAAAAGCATGCTTTCCCTGAACTGGGGGTGGGGAGCCTCATGGCAAACTCCCCGAAGGCTAGATGCCAAAAGTTGGGTGCAACTGCAGGAAGGAAGCCCTCCTCCCTCTGCTTACCAACACAGCACATGGACACAGCTATTCACATGCATACACACATCCAGCTCACGCAATCATACGTGAGGTTGTATGAGAGTTGTCCGCTTAACACAAGGGCTTCCACTTGGGCAATGGGACTTCCTCTCCTTGTGCATCCCACACGCCCCGATCCATTCTGAGGTTCCTCCAACCCTCCAGAGCGTATTTGAGGTGGGTGTGCACAGGAAGAGGAGGAGAGGAAATATTGTTATGGCGGCATATGTCCTTGTGCTAACGGGATTGCTTTGTTAGATACAACCTACAGATAAATACAGAGTGCCTGAATGATCACCTACAATTATGGATTTACAGAACCCATCTGTTTACTCTCATGGTTATATGTTCTATGTCTCCTGGCTTTCCTGAATATACATGGAAATTCTGCAAGGTGCCTTGGATATCTTCTGCACTTGTGGTATTCTTATTCCCCCGCCCCTTAATGCAGTTGCATTAAGTGAAGAGCTGGCATGTTGCCTGGTTTTGGTTGGGACTGTGGTGGCCACATGTCTCACTTTGCAGAGGCCAGTTCTCTAATCTGAAGGGCTGCCAGGGGACAATCCTCTAGAAAGGTGTACTCTCGTCGAGGGTTGCCCAGTCCAAGTCTGGTCTGAACCATGAAAAGGGAGAACAGAAGCCTTGAACCTGCCCACCATCCATAGTTGGCTGCACCCAGTCAGCAGATTGAGACAGGAACACAAGTCACCTGGTGTCTTCCCCCATAGCTGCCAAGTCTCCCGTATTCCCCAGGAAACCCCCATTTTTCCAGCTGTTCCCAGCCGAAAAAACAGATTTTTTTTTTGTTTTCCCCCGGTTTATTCTGGCACGGCGGCCATTTTGGAACTGGGCAGAGCAGCATCAAAAGTCACTTCTGAGCATGCTCCGCCCAGTTCCAAAATGGCGGCAGCGCTACTTCCGGTCTGCTACTTCCAGTCCGATCCCTTATTTTTCAGACAGGAACTTGGCAGGTATGGTCTTCCTCACTATGATGAGATCCAGTGTATTTCTGTTTAAATTATACTAATCATTTCTAAAATTGCCTCATCTATATAAATCACTATATGCATATTGGTGTCCTCTTTGGCCCTCTTTTTTCGGCAATGTATCACTAGCCACCCAAATTGGGATGCGCACTGGGTTGCACACCTTGGTGACAGCAATGCAAAGCTGATGAGCATACATTTTGAGATGTGCATTGCCATAGGCATCAGTGGCGCAGTGTGTGTGTGGGGGGGGGGGGCAAAGGGGCAGTTGCCCTGAGCGCAAAATGGCTAGGGGCACAAAATTTCAAGACCTGGTCCTGCCTCAATACAGCTGCATGCTTCCGTCACTGGGCTCCATTGAAAACTGCTTCTCCATGTGAACCAGGAAGTGACCTCTCCAGACAGCAGAACAACTCTCCTTTCCTTATCTCTGCCGCTGCAATCTCCTGGGTGATGCAGACGCCATTAGGCAGTTGAATGTGCATGCACACTTTGTTTGTTTCCCTCCCTTCCACCCCCCCCCCTGTGTGGCCCCAGGCACTGGCAACCCACACTATGCCACTGATAGGCATTCAGCCTGCTCCCCCCCCATCCTGATATTGCCTAGAGCCAACAGTTAACCACACCCACACTAGAAAGTCAATTAGATAACACCAGAGATACTGTAGAATAATTGCTGCACTACTAGAACAGCAGTATCTATTTGATGGGTTACTGGAACATCCATGGCTCCCTACATAAACACTGGTCCAGTTTTCGCAAAACTGGGGCTTGGTTGATTTCTGTGGTCTTTAGTGCTGCTTTTGTGAAATGAACCATTCATGTAGACAGAGATCCCTCTTCCCATTACCCTAAATAATCGAAAGGCTAGACACAAACACAATATAGAATGTTGCTGCTGTTGTCAGACTTCAAAGGCATTCATGAAGATAAAGGCTTCAGTGGCATTAATGAGTTTCATGTTTCCGAAACCCAACAACTGAAAATGATAAACTAAAATATAAATGAATATCTAGGGCAATTCTTTCTTTCTTTCTTTCTTTCTTTCTTTCTTTCTTTCTTTCTTTCTTTCTTTCTTTCTTCCCTTCCTTGGTTGCCTTTAAATATATCAAGGCAGGAACATGCATATTTAAAGTGCTTCATGGAATGAGAGCTTCTATTGGCACCTTCATTTACTGAGCAGGATGATTATGAATTCAACCTCTTGGACTCCCCAAAGTGGCTCTCGCTGCAGGCTGGGGTTAATGCAAAGGCACACGCCATTTTTTTTTAAAGCATGCAAATATAAAATTGGATTTTAATGAGCATCAAGTCATGAATTTATTTAGTCTCTCTTGCACATTTGCATGAGTTTCCAAATCCAATCTCGACCAAAAAGGATGAGAAAATGTAGCACTCACAAAGCCTGCAGCATAAAGATAAAAGGAAGAGGATGAGAAGTCAAAGCCCCCTTATTTATCCCAAGGTTGTGATTTGCAGGTAATGAGAGCAAATATATCCGAACCATCTGCAGATCATGGTGACTGTTTTTAACAGATTAGGCACACACACTCCAAATTGTGCATTTCTTCTCGTTATGCTTGCATGTTTAATAGAGATGGACAGGGCACAGCATTTCCAGAGTTCAGCTGAGAGCCCAAGGGGAAGGAGAAAGGCCTATGCTCAGCATGGCCTCCTGCAATCATCCTGTTTCGTATTGCTCCCTGAAGTATCATTTCCAGGTGGAAGAGGTGGACTGACCAGCGATGCTTTAAAATGATTAAACATCAAGGAAGATATTCCCTTTCATTCTCATAAATGTTTCACTGAATATTTAAAGGTATGGAAGAGAACCCCCCACTGTCCCCCCCCCAATCTGTGCTCCTCAATTCAGGATGCATGATGCAACAGCTCCATTAATTGGAAACCGTTCAATAGGACTTCTGCAGACAAATAATGATTCCTCTGTACCTATTTCAGCTTTTGGTGACCTGGGGCTCTCCAACAGAATCAACCAACACAACCATTTGTAGTCCCCCCCCCAAAATCCGGAGAGCACCATGTTGACAAAGGATAGCTCAGCTGGTTAGCGTGTGGTGCTGATAACACCAAGGTTGCAGTTTCGATCCCTGTATGGAACAGCTGCATATTCCTGCATTGCAAGGGGTTGGACTTGATGATCCTCAGGGTCCCTTCCAACTCTACGATTCTATGATAACCTATTTGTTTCAAGAATAGTTAGTTTGGATCTGGTTGTAGTTTTACACCACCATCTTGGAATAAGGACGTGGTGGTGAAGGGGGAAAACAGGTTTCATTTGCAATAATAAGCTATAGCAGAAGAGAGCCGGTGTGGTGTAGTGGTTAAGAGCGGTAGACTCGTAATCTGGGGAACCAGGTTTGCGTCTCCGCTCCTCCACATGCAGCTGCTGGGTTACCTTGGGCTAGTCATACTTCTTTGAAGTCTCTCTGCCCCACTCACCTTACAGTGTGTTTGTTGTGGGGGAGGAAGGGAAAGGAGAATGTTAGCTGCTTTGAGACTCCATCGGGTAGTGATAAAGCGGGATATCAAATCCAAACTCCTCCTCCTCCTCCTCCTCCTCCTCTTATATTTATCCTGATGGTACTCAAATGAGGGTGAAACTCATTGTTGGTGGAAAATGCATTTGGGAATGTCTGCATTACGGGGCAATGAGTTGGGGGCAATTTTCAGGTAAGAAGCAGGGAGTACTTAACCCTTCCCTATCCTGCTGCATTTTCCCCAAAACCCCTTCATCACATTCCCCAAATGAGGTGCTTAGACATATGTTTGCAATGACCATTGGAATAGTGGTTGGGGGAGTTCAGTGGAAAAAACAGTAGGTAAGAGGAGGGTTAACCGACTTCCACTCACTACATGACAAACCTGCAACTTTGCAGAAGTTGTTACTGTTAGGATCATCCTACTCGCGTGTAGGACCCTGGTAGAGACACGTGCCCGACTGGCATATTCTCTCCCTCCTGGTTGGTCGTTCTGGAGCTTCAAAACCTTTCTCCAGCCCAAACATCTCAGCGACTGATACCAAAAGGCATTAGCACACTTAGGGATCCTGCAGAGTACTTGCAGTTTGCAAAACAGACTTAGTAGGACAGCATTTTGGCTAATCTACTTTATTTACATCTAATACACTCGGAGCATTCTGACTTAGCCCCTTCCTCTTTCTCATCAGACATCAAAGAGAGAGAACAAAGGACCATAGTCCCACATCACGGAAACACAGTAATACCAAAACATCCTGTCTCCGTTACTTCCCACTATGTGGAATGAAAACATACACCGTCATGTGATAGAAAACAATCTCATGACTGCAAGCACGGAGCAAGAATCCTAACAGTTACCTTGGCTCCCCAAAATGCAGACACTTTTCTATACCGTGAATTGCTTTCATTTTGAACTTAGCCACATCAGCACTTATGCTTTCAAACTGCATTCTAGATCTGCTTTGTAGTTTCCGATGACATTACTTTTGATCAGGAGGAAATATTTTCCCCCACACCTTGGTGAGGAGCATGAGGGATGGGAAAATATGACATTGGAGCTATGGCTTTGAAGAACACGTTGACAATGAACTACAGTAAGTGGCATTATGTAATGCAAGCACTCATGTGGAGGATTAATGGGCATCTCATTAGCACAAAGCTATAAACAGGTCCCACAGAAATGACAAAAACAAGGCCTCCTGCAGTCGAGGAATATTGATCCAATTGATAATCAGAATGTGGCTTGTGAAACAACCATCTTGCCAGATTGCTTAAGTAATGCTGTGTAAAATGAGAATATTTCACCCAAGTAGGTAATAAAAGCCAGTAATAAATTAAGTTAACAGGCAGACGGATAGGCTTCAAAACCCTTCAAAGACAACACCTGATTAATATACTAATATGCTTTCCTTAGGCAATCAATTTAGTATTGATCAGAGTTGATGGGAAACAGCATTTGCTGTTATAAACTGTTCCCTAACTTTACTAGCTGTAATTTTCATGCATGCACTAGCACCGGATTTAGGTCAGTACAGGAGGTTCACCCGCCGCCACCACCACTGGGTGCCAAGATGTGGGAACACACAACAACAACAACAACAACAACAACAACAACAACAACAACCGTATATTTACACAGGTAGCTACTGAGAAGATCCATTAAAAAGCAACTGTACCAAAATGAATGATTGTGAAAATAAGAAATATTTGGTGGTGGGCTTCCAAATTTCGTCCTCTCTCAGGGCACCATATTACCAAAGTCTGCCCCTGCATGTACCAGCTAGTAAGTACATTACTATGGTACCTCTAGTTACAAACTCAATTCGTTCCGGAGGTCTGTTCTTAACCTGAAACTGTTCTTAACTAGAGGCATGCTTTCGCTAATGGGGTCTTTTGCTGCCGTTGTGCCGCTGGCACACAATTTCCGTTCTCACCCTGGGGCAAAGTTCTCAACTCAAGGTAACTCTTCCAGGTTAGTGGAGTTTGTTACCTGATGTGTTTGTAACCTGAGGTGTTTGTAACTGAGGTGTTTGTACCACTGTACTTTGTAAGTATTCAGATACATAAGGGGGAAAGTAATGCATTAAGGGGAAATTGCTCTGCAACATGGGCATATTAGGCAAATAAAATGCATATTAGGAGATTAATTTTTGTGGGCTTTTAAAAATGTGAGCTGGTGGGAAAATGTGGAGAGCTGAATTGAAAATTGGAAAAATGAGGAATGGAGAGAACACAGAATTGACAAGTTTGCCCATCTCTGTCTCCAGATACAGCTGGGAAAGATGCCTGGAGACCCTCCGCTGGGCAATGTAGACAATACTGAACTAGATGGACTGACCGTATGACTTGGCATAAAGCTGTTTCCACTGGTCACGTGATTTAGAGCTGTGCTTTTTCAGAGTCCTTCATCGCAGGAGTAGGGGGGGAAACCTCCCAACCACAAAAATTATAGCTAACAAGGGGAAGGTGGAAGGATCAATGCAACAAGGTGTTTATTTTGCTTCCCCTTCATGGTTTTGTTTGGTTTTGTTGTCTTAATGGCAACAGTTGGCATTTGGATTTTTCGGTGCACTCTCCTTGTCACTTAAATCTCTCCCATGGGAATCTGAAATGGAGCCCCTGAATGGCACTAGCAGGTCATTTCCAAAGTTGGCACTTCAAGCACCATATATGGTACTCAATAATGAGGAAGATCATCCGTTGAACAAACATTTGTCTGACCTGATCCTCAAAGATGAGATTCATGGCTAATTCATATCTCTGTCTCTTCCAAATGAACCCATAAAGCTGCAAAAGCAGGCTTTAGTTTACCACATGGGCAGAGAGAGTTTTCAAAGTTATTGCTATATTTTGTACATTCTGCATTGAAAACCAAACCAAACCAAACCAAACCCATTTTTCTAATTTTGTGGCAAGGGAGCCCAAACTCCCTGCCATAAAAGGCTGCATTCTGTGACCTACATAAACAGTGCTGCGTAAGTAAAATGGCAAATCTTTGCTTATCTTGAATAATTTATTCTGCTTCCTTCTACTAAGCAGGGAGAGGGGCAAACAGCTACGCAGCAGAAGACAAAAGCCTGCCTGTGGTCCACTGGCAATCCACTGACTTTCACCGAACAATTTCCCACATGTTATAAACTTGGGTCCCCCCCCCAAAAAATGGCACAGCTTCAGGTGTGTCTGCTAAGAAAATACTGTTTCAGTCCATGACAGATATTTTCAAGGAAAACAACATGTTGCCAGGAGTGGATGTGTCTTGACCCCAGCCTCTAGTAGTAGAGAGAACTCAGACAAAGAGGAGGAGATCACATGGATTCAGGTGTCAAACCTGGGACTGGGAGTCTGGAGCCCCCAGGACTGGATCAAAACACCCAGAGGCAGTTCTTTTTGAGCCTGACACCTGCAAGGGACAAAACCCCACCAGACACTTCTCATCCCCCCCAGGTCTAATCACTGATCCAGGCACCACATCAGGTAAGAAGCCATGGATGGGGTGGGTGGCTTCTGGGCTCTAGGCTGCCCCTCAAACAAGGAGGTAGAGCCTAGGAGGGGGAATCATGATGTGGAGAGAGAAAAATCCACTGCTGGTGTTGAAAGTATGAGGATGCCATAAGGCAGGGGTGGCTAGCTTGTGGTCCTCTAATTGTTGCTGTACTCCAGTTATCATGGCCAATTGTCATGGATGATGGAAGTTGTACTCCAATAATATCTGGAGTGCTACAGGTTCGCTATCCCTACTGTAAGGAATACCTACAGAAATACCTATATAATGTGTGTGGATCGTGCTTTAAACGCTTGAAACAACTACATAGATGGCAAGGCTTATTCTTATGGTTTCTTGAATGCACGAAAAGCTCTTGAGGTAGTCCACACAAACACACACACACACACACACACACACACAGAGAGAGAGAGAGAGAGAGAGAGAGAGCAAAATGTAGCCTGGGGTTCTGTAAAAGGATATTCCCCATTGCAATCAGCATTCATTTCAGTTAATTAAACTGGCTATTGAAAACATTGCATAATCCTTATTTAAGGGCTATTTAAATACAGACTATTATTTGATCATTTTTTAAATTGGCATTATTCAAATGATCTATTCATGAGAGTAACTTGGCCATTTTTATAGCATGCAGCAATGAAATAACTCAGTCATTTCAACAGAGTGCCAATGCTTGGAGTAAAAAAAAAAGGGTGGGGTGGGGAGGGGGAATCTGACATGTGATTGGGATCTTGGAACAGGGGACCCAGGCCAAAATCTGGTGTAGGCAGGGTGGGATCCCTCATTTTTCATCTAACCCATCACTTTCTCTCCTACTCAGTCCTGTGCTGGCTCTGATTAATGTGGATTTCGATGTCATTCCTGCAGACGGCACTTTCTCTTTGTGAGTATTTCTCATATGATATTTACTAAGGGTGTGCATTAGCTCACCCAATTATGATGTGAATTGGGGTGATTCATGGAAGGTTCTCAAGTTTCCAAGTCAGATCCTGCCATTAACAAGGCATTTCAAGGTCTCCTGAAGTTCCTGAGTGCAGCTGTGCCTTCAGTTCACCCAAAAAATCAGTCATTTGTTTGTTTTTCCTCAGAAATGAAGGCAAGCTGACTAGGGAAGCCTTTTCCCAGAGCTGGGGGGGGGGAAATCTCCCCCCTCCCCCAAGCATTTTAAACTACAATGTCGTCGTCCCCAAGTTGCTCATCACATGGGTTGTCATGTGAGTTGACATTTTGGCCATGGCATAAACAGTGGAGCTAGACTACTGAGGTGGTCTCCTTCTTTCCCAAACATTCCCTTTCCTAAAAAAAACAGATCAACAATGTTGGTTCTACCCAACATGATTCCACCCAACATTGTGGATGCCCGGTGGACATGTATGATGTCACACGTTGCCATCACAACAGGAGGGCCTGACAAAGCCCCCCACTGCAGCATGCACACACAGTGAAAATTTTGTGGGTGCCCAGGCACCCAGGGCCTATGCTCTCTCTCTCTCTCTCTCTCTCTCTCTCTCTCTCTCTCTCTCTCTCTCTCTCTCTCTCTCTCTCTCTCATGGAGAGTACTTCCAGGAAACAGCTGTGAGAGAAAAACTGACTTTTCTGTTTTGTTTTTTTAGATTTAACCAAGGTAAAATCATGTAGCACAATAGCCAGTGGAACAATCTGTCTGAACTTTGGCAGTTTCTCGCCCAGGAGCACATCCCTCATGTCTCCATTTCTCATACCGATTCCCAATAAAAAGAGGCAGAGGGAATGCAATTTTTATTTTTATTTCCCTACCTAAGCCTCCCCTTGTAGGAAAATCGCTGTACCTCTCTTTCTAAAATTTGGCAGGCTTAATTCTATCCGAAGGGGCAATCATGCCTCTAATCTGAATCCAGAAAATCAAAAAGTTAGAGACATTTAAAAAACAAAACAAAACAAGCTTTACATGTTCCCCGTATAACCTCCCTTGGATGAAGCTGCCTGAAATTTTGAAGGCTTGATTCACTCTGGAAAAACACATTTGCTTGCAAATTTCATCCACTTATGTGCAAAGAAAAGTTGAAGCCTTTTAGATTACACATGATTGTCAAGAGAGACGGAACAAAACTTTGGATTTCACAGATCAGATTTGAACCTGAATAACAAATCAAATTGGAATGACATCAGTCGGTCCTGAAACAGATCTATCTGCTTCCAAATGCTGCAGATACAGACGCAAGGCTAATCTTGTAGTCACTGCATGCCACAAATATCTACCGTTGCCAGAAAATGTATCACCTCACTCATTGGTTCAAGAGAGTAGCAATATTTGAATGCCTTTATATCTTCTTTTCTAAATGTTGCTTTGGCTTTTAGTGACTGAAGAACGCTTCGAAAGCTTGTACATTTAGACGTGTTCCCTGCTTCGTTCCAAAATGGAATTATTTAGGAGAGTCTTTTCCTCCTTCCCTTTTGTGCAATTGATTTCAAAGGATGGGACCTACATATTGGAGATTCAAATCCATTGCCTTTGGTTCTTCCAAATCTGGCCTATTATCAATGCTATTCTCTTTTTTCATTAAGTCACAGGGATTTGCATGTTAAACTAGCAGCAGGGGCTTTTTAATGTTTGCTGAACTGGCAGGAAACATAATGACAAAAAAAAAAACAATTTGAAGAGGATTCTTTTTAAAAAAGAAAATCAAATATAAAATCCGCAGATTCCTCAACAATGCTTTCCCCCCTAGTTAATGTTGAGATGAAAAGGACACACCACCACCTCATATCTAATAATAGGCTTTGGTTATCACACACAGCTGGAGTTCTATAATACTGATCCAATCAATTAAGACATATATATGCCCTTTTAACTCTTGCTAAACAGCTACATGGGCGAGGGTTTTATGATTGGATACTTTCAGACATCTCTTTTGGCAAATTAGCAAGTGAATTGTAACACTTTCGGTATGTGTCATTTGGCAGGTGGCAAAGGGGGTTAGCAGTCAAGAAGAGGAGGAGGAGGAGGAGGAGGAGGAGGAGGAGGAGGAGGAGGAGGAGGAGGAGGAGGAGTTTGGATTTGATATCCCGCTTTATCAGTACCCGAAGGAGTCTCAAAGCAGCTAACATTCTCCTTTCCCTTCCTCCCCCGCAACAAACACTCTGTGAGGTGTGTGAGGATGAGAGACTTCAGAGAAGTGTGACTAGCCCAAGGTCACTCAGCAGCTGCATGTGGAGGAGCGGAGACGTGATCCCAGTTCACCAGATTATGAGTCTACTGCTCTTAACCACTACACCACACCGGCTCTCTGGGCCAGATCTGTTCCCCTGACAGGTCCCATCTGCCATCGTCCCATTTGCCAAAGGGGGTGGGAAGAAAGTGTGCAAATGCAGTGCTAGTGGGGACTTTGAATGGGGCTGTTTGGACTTCTACACAATGCTTCCCACCTCCTCTTCAGACTGCTTGTGGCAGCAACACAAGTTTAGCCCAGGATTTCTCAGTAAGGCACAACCATCATCCAGCATCACTTGCTGCAGCTGAAAGACGCATGAGATATTACTTTGTTCTCATTCAGCTCATCAGAGATTCCTTATGTCAAAGATTCTGTGTGTTTTCCCTCCCCCCCTTCCCTGCTCAAACTAGAACCCAATTTCCCTTAAGGCTGTCATAATTCAGTGTCAAAATGAAGGCTACTAAAGCAGCCTCCATATATTTTTACACAGAGCAGACTGCTCCACGATCCAAGGGTGAAGAATAGAAGATATCCATGCTAAATCTCTGTTTAACCTAAGGTAGGAAAGCGTTTTCATCCTGTGGGTCTCTTTCTCTCATGAGCATCCTTTGGGGCCCACATTCCAGTGCTGGGTGGGGCAAGAGCAAAACCTGAGTGGAGCAATGGGTATGACTCTCACCTTTGTAGAGTAGACTACATTCTACCCACGTATCATCCCTCCAATCCAGCAAGATGTGTTATCACAGCGAGTCAGGAAAAAGCATTTGAGGAGAGGGTGGGACGTAGCCAGTGAGTGGGTGTGGTCTGGGAAGAGGGAGGTATCCTGAGGAGGAGGCGTGGCCTGAGACAGAAGCCCAGAGGGCTGCATTCAGCTTCTGGGCCTGCAACCCTGATTTAACCCTTTACATAGCTTCTGCCTCCTGAGGGCATCGTTTTAAAAGCACATTGATGCCTCAACCCTTCTCCGTGTTGATTGAGTGCATGCGTTCCATGTTCACGAAGACCTTGCTGCCAAGTGGATTAGCTTTATTGGAGAGCTGGGTGGGAATCCTGTCCCCACCCCCAGATATTGTTGGAACACAAGTCCCTTATTTGCTGAGCATTGGTCGGCTGAGGAGAGTTAGAGTCCAACAACATCTGGAATGCAGAGGTTCCTGTCTCTCTTATAGAGCCTGATCATCTGAGAGGAGACTGAATTGTTCTGTTCTCCAGACTTGTATCTAGAGACTAGAGTGGTCTTTAAAAAATTGGTCATGCCTGTGCCAATTAATACTACGGTAGGAATCTAAAAAAAGTCATACACACACACACACACACACACACACACTTAAAAAAATGAAAATGAAATTGCATTTTGTATATTTTTATTGATTGCTAGATAGATTGGTCTCAGGGCAGTTCACAGAATAAAATCAAAATATAGAACCTCAAAATACATAATCAAAATAAAAAACAACAACCCACCCCCCAAAGCCCCCACATTTTAAAAGGGCATAGGATGTCAACCAAATCAACGAAAGGCCTGGTTAAAAAGAAACACTTTTGCCTGGCTCCTAAAGGTGTATAATGAAGGTGCCAGGTGAACTCCCCTGGGGAGAGCATTCCACAAACAGGGAGCCACTGCAGAGAAGGCCCTGTCGCCACCCTCCGGACCTTTCGAGGAGGAGGCACATGAAGAAGGGCCTCAGAAGATGATCTCAGGGTCCAGGTAGGTTCATATGGAAAGAAGTGGTCCTTGAGGTATTGCGGTCCTGAGCCGTTTAGTAGCATGCCCACACACTTCACAATGAATATTTAGATATGTGTCCCATAGTCTCTGCTGGATACTTAAAGGAAGGGCCTTGGGTAACCTGGTGAGGGGCTGAAAGAGATGCACAGATGTACATGGAGCTCCCTATTCCTTTGATATAACAGTGCAATTCTATGTATATTCACCCAGAAATAAGTTTGACTCTGATCAGTGGGGCTTACTCCCATGTATGCATGCACAAAATTGCACTGCCAGTGAATGAACTGTGGGAGGGGAAATGCTGCTGAACCCAGACCCTCCAAATGTTCCTATTTTCCAGGGACAGTCCCGGATTTACAAAAGCCACGGCGGTTTCTGATTTTATCCCGGAATGTTCCACTTTTCCTTAGAGTGTCCCAATTTTCAACAGAGAAACGTTGGAGGGTATGTAATTATGTGACCCCTGAACCAAGGAGATAAGTAACTATACAACCTCTGGAAGACATCCGAAGGCAGCCCCATATAGGGAAGGTTTTGAATGTTTAATGTTTTATTATGTTTTTATATATGTTGGAAGCCGCCCAGTGGGGCAACCCAACCAGACGGCTGGGGTGTAAATAATAAAAGTAGTATTATGGAATAGGATGTCCCTATTCTCATTGGAGAAATGTTGGAGGGTATGCCAGTTGAAAACCACCCTTGTAAAGTCGTGGGGGGGGGAGGCAGTTCCCCATCCCCAGGAAAAACAAAATGGAGCACTGTGAGTGAAGAAAAGCAATTTGGGAGGGTGTGAACTGGAAAACATCCAGCAAACCCAGAGCTACTCTATCTCCCTGGCCACCGGACTCTGCTAAGGCTGATTTTGGTTTAAGAAAGCACCACAGAACAGATTGCATGGGCCTTCCTTCTTGGGGTCAACTTGGACCAGAGCTCAGATAGGCTGTGAGAATGTGAGGTCCCTGAAGCAAATTCCTGCTATCCTGTGCCAGTGTCCTATATTTCATTATCCCAAGTGTCCAAGGACTACTCCCCTGACCCCTCCTCTGTGGTTAAAAGAGATGTTTCACCCAGTCTGAAGATGGGAGATTATCACTCAAACAATTACTTCAGAGCAGTAATGCTGGTACCACGGAGAGCAGGCCCGCAGAATGCAGCGTGAGTGAGAATCACGTCTCTTCTTCAAGAGAATTCATGACACAGGAAAGCTTTATGCTTAGAAGTGGAATACCTTGTGCTGACGTTCCATTTTCCATCATCGTTTGCATCTCCTTCGGCAGCATCTGTGCTGTATCTGATGTTTCTGCTGATGCCATTCTCCTGGTCTGAGTCATTATGTCTGATCTCCTGGTTGCCTCTTTCATTATCCCATCCCGGAAAGTTTCATTGGCTCAGGTTCAGCCATCCACGGGAGCTGCCGAAATCCTTTCATGTTGAGTCTTTTGTGTCCTGAAGTTAGCAAAATTTGATTTGGCTTTGTGTCAAGAACATTGGAGGGAGGAAGTAATGACCCACACCTGTCCTGTTCCCCGTGGTCCTCTTAAACTGCAAATCCAAGAAATGTTGTAGAGGCTGCAGTTTTGCGTTGCGAGTCTTGTGCTATTATTATAGGATGACTAATATTACTTCCTTAGATAGGGCCATTACATGGGTTAGTTACAAGGTGGCACTGGATTTTGTTGCCTTTGGGTGGAGTCAAGGGTATCCTATGCCTGCTATGTTCTTGAAATATTTTTAAAAGACGTTTCTAGCTTCCTTACTGGTGTGTCTCGGCTATTATAGCTCAGTTGACAGAGCATGATCATCTTAATCACAGGGTCATGGGTTCCAGGCCCATGTTGGGCAAAAAGATTCCTGCATTGAATGGAGTTGGACTATATGACCCTTGTGGGGCCTTCCAACTCTAAATTCTGTGATTTAATGACATTGTGTCAGAAGTCAAGTTTTAAATTCATAAACTCCTAATAGGAGAAAGAAAATAGTACAGTTTGTGGCATCAGCAGGGACATATTTGAAGTGCAGAGTGTTTGAGGACCGGGACATTCGCAGGGAAACCAAAATGCTTGTTTACAAAGCTATTGTACTATCAACCTTACAGTATGCTTGTGAAACATGGACCACTTATAAATGCCATCTCCAACTCCTTGAAAGATGCCATCAACGGAATTTACACATCACTTGGGAAGACAGGCAAACTAATGCCAGTATACTGGAAGAAGCAAAGATCACCAGTGTCGAAGCAATGATTCTTCAACATCAGCTTTGTTGGACTGGTCATGTTCGGATGCCTGATTATCGTCTTCCAAAGCAACTACTCTATTCCGAACTTCAAAAGGGAAAGCGTAATGCTTATGGTCAACAAAAGAGGTTTAAAGACTGTCTCAAGGCAATTTTTAAAAAAATGTAGTATGAATACCAACAATTGGGAAACACTTGCCTGCGAGCGCTCCAGTTGAAGAACAACCTTTACCAAAGGTGTCATAGGCTTTGAAGACACTCAAACTCAGGATGCAAGGGAGAAACTTGCTTAGAGGAAGGCACGCTTGGCAAATCCACACCGTGATCAACTCCCTCCCGGAAACCAATGTCCCCACTGTGGAAGGACGTGTGGATCCAGAATTGGCCTCCACAGTCACTTACGGACTCATTGTTAAAAACGTGTTTATGGAAGACAATCTTACTCGGCTACAAGTGATCGCCAAAAAAGAAGAAGATTTACAGGAGGGCAAACAAGGCAGTTGCCCAGGATGACATAGCTGAGAAGGCAGTATTTGCACTGCCATTGGTTGCCATGGGCAAACCACCAATGTTCTTTGAAGAAGAGGCTTGCCTTACCGCTGCTGCTGTTGCCACCAAATCCACATCTGCTCCCTTCCCTCTCAGGAGGGATAGAAAGAGAGAGAGAACAACAACATGGCATGAGGTGGAAAGGGCATTGGGATTTGTGATCCAGAAATGGCTAAAAGAATCCCCAGCTGGAGGAGACCTTTGAGAGTCCCATGGACTGCGAGAAGATCAAACCTATCAATTCTTAAGGAAATCAGCCCTGAGTGCTCACTGGAAGGACAGATCCTGAGGCTCCAATACTTTGGCCACCTCATGAGAAGAGAAGACTCCCTGGAAAAGACCCTGATGCTGGGAAAGATTGAGGGCACTAGGAGAAGGGGACGGCAGAGGACGAGATGGTCTGACAGTGTTCTCAAAGCCACCAACATGAGTCTGACTAAACTGCGGGAGGCAGTGGAAGACAGGAGTGCCTGGCATGCTATGGTCCATGGGGTCACGAAGAGTCGGACATGACTAAACAACAAACAACAACAACAATCCCCAGCAAAGGTCATGTTGCACATGAACAGGCATGGGAGAGGTAAATCTCTTCTGCCCAAGGCCAGCAGACAACAGAATACACCCCTGCCCACCAGAAACCTTCAGCTTTACTAATACTGCAGCATGACCTGAACGCTTGCTTGCTTCCCCCCTCCGCGTCCACAAAGCTCCACAAGAGAGAAGAAAAAATGCAAGCACATCCATACATTTATGCTATCAGTAAATTTGACAGCACGGTTGCTACTCAGATCATCACTCACTCTGGTCAAGTTGTCCTGCAGCATTTGAGATATACAGAGTGAGTGATGATCAAATGTTCCTACAGCGCTGATTGTTGGTTGTTTCTTGAAACCAGAGGGGGAGATGCGTAGAGATACTGTCATGCTAGAACGTAGTCACTGGACAGCTGTATCTGGGTGGAGTCAAAAAGCATCCTGTGTCTGGTATGTTCTTTGCTTAAGAGAGACAATATTAGAGATCCTTCCTGACCGATGTGTCTTCCCTAGTGAGGCAAACTAAAAAATATCCAGTGATTCTCAAAGGAAGAGAAGAATTTGCACAATCCAAAAGTTTCAGGAACTCACAAGCATCTCTCTCTCTCTCTCTCTCTCTCTCTCTCTCTCTCTCTCTCTCTCTCTCTCTCTCTCTCTCTCTCTCTCTCTCTCACACACACACACACACACACACACACACATCATTATCATCATCATCATCTATCTATGTCTACAGTGTGCTGCTATGCCGCCCTTTACTTTTGCGTTGACATGCATAGAATCTACTTGTGATCAGGAACCCTCGGAGTGTGAGGAGGTCTGAATTGGAGCCAGTTCACATGGAGAAGCCAGGCAGGGACCTTTCATGCACACATCTCTGCTTCCTCCTCCGCATACATTCAGGGAAACACTGGGCTAGAGCTACTTTAATTCTCTAAACCAAGGATGGAGAACCTGTGGCCCTCCATATACAGTTGGAATCAGCAGCTCCAGCCAGCATGGCCATCAGCCCTATGCTCACAGGTTTCACTTTCAAGCCTTCCAGTTTTTCCAAGGTTTCTGATCACGAGGAGGGTTCTGATCACGTTCACCCCGATATGCTCAGAATTCTCCTGAAGCCCTTCCTTTGCAACACGGGTGGAGCTGGGACAGGGACATTGGAGTGAATGTGCATTTGCTACAACCTCGCACCATATACCAGAGGTGGGGTTGTGTTGTTGTGCCATGAGAACGAGACTATTCTGGAGTAAGGTTGGGATTCCAAGGGAGTTACTTTCACCCTTGGATTTTTTTGCTTGGTGCTTTCTGCAGCAGTGCCCAAGCTGATGCTCTCTCTCTCTCTCTCTCTCTCTCTCTCTCTCTCTCTCTCTCTCTCTCTCTCTCTCTCTCTCTCTCTCTCTCTCTCTCTCTCTCTCTCTCTTAAATAAAGGAGTTTTGCTCCTCTGGCTGCAGGAAAACAGGAAGCAAATGGCCAGCTGTATTTCAGCAGCACTCTTCTTTCTTGTGTGATCATGCCTTTCCCTTGGATCCAGCTTAAGGCTAAGTTATTTACTCATCACTTATATGAATGTTGCCTCAATGAAATAAACTGAATGACTTAAATGTAAGGATTCACTGACTTTCCCTCGGAGCATACGAAATTTAGAAGACAGGCTTGTGTGAAGGGATTGTTTCCTTGTGGATCATGGGTGGATTTTTTTTTTCATATTACATGTCTGAACCCATATTTGAAAAATCTATAACTGTCCCTTGCATGACTATTCCCCCCCATTAAAGTTAATAGCATTATAATTTACCTATGCTAAATCCTGCATCTGAAATCCTGCAGTAATGTAGATTACATTCACTTCCTGCAAATTACTGCCCCTTTCACTGCTCAAATCCTTCAATAATCTCTGCTGTTTATTGTTAATAAAAGCTATTACTACATAAAAAGAAAGCCATTCATTTACATTCTTTTATACATTTGCCATGGGGGAAAATGTGATTAATTGGTATTAGGGACAATGAATCAACATTATTTGACGTAATCTTACATTCTGTAAGCATTTCACATTCAGTAATTTTCACTTCATTACGACTCGTTTCAGCTCCTTTAGGGATTTGTTCTTTCATTAACTTGCACACACATCACTACATAAGGATATAATTCCCCTCAATGTTAAACCATGGATGTAGTAGTAATATATTAATAACTAAGCTGCTTCTTTGTATACTTACTTGCTATTTCTGTTTCCTATGCAGCTGTAAGATACCAATTGCTTTGTAATAATGGCATTTCTCCTTCTGTTGACAACAGGACTACTGAGCAAAATGGGGGGGGGGAATTCAGCTAATGTTGCAGAAGTTGCTTGTGTTCATAAACTGAAGCTCAGTCCTGATGATCTGGAGGTACTGTTGGTAGGTAATTTAAAAGAGGATTAGACAAATTTGTGGAGGATAAGACAGTTAGTGACTACTGTACTGGCCATGATGGCTCTGTTCTCTGGATACCTCTTGAGCATCATGTAGGTGAGTACGAAAATGGATAATCTTAGCTGCTGAAAGTCCAACTTTTTTTTAGTTCTTCTATCTCTCCTACTCCTTTTCCCCAGTTTCTCCCAGTTTATCTGTAGGTTCCCTCCCTCCCTCCCTCCATCTCCACCTCTCCCCTAACAAGCAGTTCAGTGAAACTGAAACATAATTGTCAGGACCAAGCTCAGCATTCTGCTACACAAGGCAGAAGACAAAATGGCCGCCACTTCACCCCATTCCACATACAGGAGCCAACTACCGGTAGATTGGCAGGTGACTCTTGCTTCAACTCTGGCAGGAGGTCAGCTTAAGGGGTGCAGGGCACCTATAGCCAGAGCTATTTTTTCCAGGAAAAAATGGTGCTGGGACTCACCATGTACGCCTCTCCTTTGTTCCCTTATCATGGGAACGGCGCCCACCTGAGAGGTGCCAGAACTGAGTTCCGGTAAGTTCCAGCAGAAAAAAAGCCCTGCATATAGCTCTCTCCCCCAACAGATAGGAACAGCTGGGAGGGGGCTACTGTGAGTGCAGACCCCAGTATCCCCAGTGAGGTGCACATGTCTCCCATGTTCTTAACATTCAGGTGGAATTTTAAAGCATTTCTGCTCACCCAGGCATTTGATGGCTGAACAACACTGTTCCTGGCAACTTGAAATTATTTAGCTGTGAGGACATTTGATCCACTGATAAGTGTTCTTAACATATTTGAACTGCTTTGCTTTTGCCGCTTGCTGCTCTGGGCTCTTTTGGGATGGAGGGCAGGATAGAAATTTAAAACGAACGAATAAATCTGCCACCTGAGGCAGTTGCCTCACGTTCACTAATGGTAGGGCTGGCCTTGATGGCCTTTGATATCCTTTGTGAGACTGGAGCGCAAGGTCCCAAAACATTTCATAGGTTAGGGAAGACGGCATCCAGTGGCGTCGCAACGTAGGGGCGGTGGGGGCAGTGCGCTCCCGGTGAAACATCTCTGGGGGTGACAAGGCAGCGCAAGCAGCGGTTTGGTGGTGGAACCGCTCCAGTGCTGTACGGATGGTGCCGGGATCCTCTGCTCACAGCTGCAGCTGGAGCGGCACTGCCGCCAAACCACTACATAGCGTGTATGTGCGGCATCTCTACATACGATGCATGCATCGTATGTAGCGACTCCGCACATGCGCACTACGTAGCGATGCCCCGCCCCCAGGTGCATGTCATGTTTGCTGCTCCGGGTGCCCGAGCGGCTTCCTCCGCCACATCCCCTCTCTTTCATAAGAGTAAGCATGAGGCTGCATAAACAGGCATGTCATGTTTTCTTGACGCAGGCCCCCAGAAGCAAATGAACCTCTTTTGACACTGAATAATGGCGCTTAATGGCCAGAATAGAAACAAAAGCCCAAGACCCCGTACACTCGGCAAGCCGTGGATTGCTAACCAGATGGTAAACGACAATGTGTGTTTTATCAGCAACCTGCCATTCGTTTGACTGGTGGCCAATAAAATGTACTTGGAGTATTCTAGGTGAAATGGGGAAAGAATGGCATCATGCCAGCGGAGCGGGCGGGTGTGTGTGTGTGGGGAAGCCAAAGTAAGCATCAGCACAGCTGGGAAAGTGGCGAGAGAAGGACATAAGAAGCCAGACACAGCAGGAAAGTGACTGGCTGCTAAAGTTCTGAGCTTTCCCCCTATGACATACTCGAATTTAGCTTTTGCAGATTTGTGCATAAGAATTGTTGTTGTGCTTTGAGCACCTTTTCTGTCCCAAACTGGATTGCCAATTTGTAAGGTTGGGATTCATGCTGGGGTTTTTGTGTGTGTGTGTGTGTGCAACTGAATGGTACCTCTGCTTCTGCCAGGGCAATTTTCAATTTCAGTGCTTTCCTCCCAGCTTGCTTTTCCAAAGGGTCTTCCGTCCTGCAGGAATGACTTGGGCAGGGACGAAAGGGTCAGCAGTAGGATGATGCAAGCAGAAAAGCACATCTGTGCCAGCAGAAATCCCCTTACAGTTCCTAGGATCCTGCCCTACGATTATAATGCAAAGTCGATTGGGATTATTTTTACTAACAAAATGTGTGCAAATTTGCAGCAGTGACTAAGTAATAATTAATGCCCTTGATTGCCCCCTCTTTCTTCTGTTTGTTTAATCTGTGCCCCCCAACTTTCAGCCAAATGGAAGAGTTGAAAACACTTCAGATATCACCATCAGCTTTGCATTAATCCTGGGATACCATAAAGGACGATGATACACTGCTGTTGTTTAACCAGTTTGTATTTTTCCTGCAATTTTACAGATGGGGCACAGAGCCTGAAAAAGTGTGGCACCCTAACAGTCCATCTGCTCCAACTTTTAAGGGGTGATTGGTTAAGCCTGAGTGTGCTGACCTAAAGTCAAACCAATATCCTTGATGCAACTTCACTTTAGGGGCATTGTGGGAAAGTAGTACATAGGCTTCCTGACCTAGTCACCTCTGCTCTGCCAGTTGAAGGGGGTGTCAACAGACAGAAAATTCATTCCCTCACCAAAGGAATAACCAGTTCTTTCTATTGCCTAGTCCATTGGCAGCAACAAGCAAACCAGGCTTAATAACACATCTACTGGCCTGTAAGGGATACATATTCCACTTACTGTTTCATTAACACACAGCTTCTGTCCTCTCTGCAACTAGATACTTCAGCCTGATGGATGGATGACACAGCACTAAAGTGAATAGCGCAGCTGGCCTAGATCAACCTCTAAATCTTTCAGGGAAATTAAGCTGATTTCTCCAGTCTTATGTATATCCCTCTTTCAGGGAACACTGCTTTCTTTATTCTGGCAATCAGGCTTAAGACCGGTTCAGTATCTTACTCTGCTGGCAGAATATTAACTTAAAGCAAAGTATGAACCCCAATTTGCAAAGGAGCAGCAAAGCAAATCTTCTCATGTATCTGTAGCCAAACTGTTGACTGGCCCTCTCCATCCAGTGTCTTGACCAGTGGGCCAGAAACCATGAACTGTGCAATTTACTCTCCTCGTCCTCCTCCTCGTCCTCCTCGTCCTCCTCCTGCCATTTAATGACATTGTAAAGCCAAAAGAAAAAAAGGTTAAATATTAAAAAAGTAAAGGACCCCTGGACAGTTGAGTCCAGTCAAATGCAACTATGGGGTTGCAACACTCATCTCACTTTCAGGCCAAGGGAGCTGGCGTTTGTCCACAGACAGCTTTCCGGGTCATGTGGCCAGCATAACTAAACCACTTCTGGCACAACAGAACACCATGATGGATACCAGAGTGCACAGAAAAGCCGTTTACCTTCCCACCACAGCAGTACCTATTTATCTACTTGCACCGGCGTGCTTTCGAACTGCTAGGTTGGCAGGAGCTGGGACAGAGCAACAGGAGCTCACCCCGTTGCGGGGATTTGAACAACGACCTTCTGGTTTAGACCATAGCGCCACCCAAAAAGAAAGACCCTATTACCGCCATATACCAGTAACTGTATTATTACACTTTAACTCACAGTCTTTCACAAAGCCTGGTATCTCTCACAAAAGCCATAGGGTCTCTAACACCAACCACCAGAGCTTTTTGTCTCTAAGGGCTGATCCCAATGTCAAATTTGCTAAACCCAACTCACTAAACTTACAAAGGAAAGTCTCTTTTTCTTTCACATTCTGTAAACAGTCCCAGATATAACATGGTCAGCCATTTCTTCTGCCCCACAAACCTCACAGCACTCAGAGTGATTTCTCCTGGCCCTAAAAAAACCAAACAACCCACTCTGAAGAACACAAAACCCTCTCAGAATTCTCAACAAATTATATGGGATAGATGAAGGCTACATTCACAACATACATATAAGGTTCTATGCTACCATTTTATTCAGTCCTGACTGAATATAATATAGATTTGCTGTAGAATGAAAACATGGAATTTAACCCACAGACATGCTGTTGCTTTTGCATTGAACTGACAATTATTTTTGTTGTTGCTGCTGTTCAAACTTACTGTTACCTTTACTGAACAAAAAGCACCAATTCATTTGTGAAACTTACTTTTAAGATCTTAATGCCAACTTTTGGAGTGGTTGATCAATACATTTGTCACAATGGTAACGTTACACTACCCATAATGGATGCCTCCCTTGATCTAAAGAGGCCCCAAAGAATATTCTACTTTAATGCTTTCTGTACTGTATCTTCAGAAAGCACAAGTATTTATAATTCAGAAGCTGACTCATAGGAACTTATTATTAATTTAGATAGCAGAGGGAAACTAGTGATGGTGTCAATTTATTCTGAGGCGTTTGCAGGTTTTTCCTGATTCCCAACGTAGGAACGTGCTGACAAACATTAGAATTACTTACAAGTTAAACAAACATTGCAGCGCTTACTTTGCAGACGGTGCCTATAAACCCAAGCCGTGGTGTTTTTCTTTCCTTCCTGTTGTAGTGATGTTCTGCTGGAAACGTAGACCTATTTGCTAGCAAAACAAACATTGCGGAGCCTACTTTACAGATACAGCCTACAACACCAAGTTCAGCTGTGTTTTTCAAAGAATTCTGCTTCATCATCTTGAAAAGAAATTTCACTTCAAAGCTGATCTAGGGGGGGAAAGAAGTACAGTATCAACGTTTTTTGCCAAGTGTACCACAAACATTGATAGTGTCACTCTAAAACATACAACAGATGATTGATTGATTTTCAGGAGCAAGCCAACAATAAATCACATGGAATAAGTGAAGTTAACTTTTTATTATAAGAAACAGGATCTGCTCAGAAGTGTCAGGCCCAAGGAGCACGGCAACTCCTCTTTGATAGGTCTTGTCCCTATGAGGCACTGAAAGTTCCTGCCTTCCCACAGCTAACTCTGCCAGGTCTTTCACAAGCAATCTGAGACTCAGCCAGTGTGCCTGCCTTTGCTTCTCCCACTTCATTCCTCTCCTGTTCCTCCACATAGCTGTCAACCCTCCCTTCCCCCCCCCAGGAAACTCCCTTATTCCAAGCCACAGCTGTCAACCTTCCCTTTTTTTGCTGGAAATTCCCTTATTCCAGCGCCGTTTCCCGCTGCTATCCTGGATTGTTAGATATACCGTAGACTGTCCCTGGGATAGGTGAGGTTGCTGATCCCTTATATTCAAATCCGAAAGTGGAAAGGTGAGGCTGCTGATCCCTTATTTTCAAATCCAAAAGTTCCTCGGAGACCAGGGAGGAGGGAAGCTTGTCACAGCAGGAGTGGCAGACACCCATGCCTCTTCACCAGCCAGACTCCCCTCTGCCTCTTGGCCTCCCACTTCCTCTGCTTCAGCTTCTGCCTCTGATTCTGGGCTCCTCTCTGCCACATACTCTCCCAGCTCACTGAGCCCTGTTGCCTCTTCAGCTTCGAACACCTCTTCCCTCCCCAGTCTTCTCCCTCTGGCCACTCATTGTTCTCACGCCACCAAGAGCCTTCTTCCCTTGGGGGTTCCCCAGCTGGTGCCTCCCACCATTCATCTGCATCTGGCCAGTGCATGACATTGATTGCATGACATTGATTGATGACAAAAGCAGCAGCAGTTAAAAACAAGGTGCAGTTTTAAAAGCAGCAGATCACACAATCAATTATTATTATTATTATTATTATTATTATCATTAGAATTTATATACTGCCCTATACCTGGAGGTCTCAGGGTGGTTAACAGAATAAAATCAAAATATAAAAACCACAAAATACATAATCAAAATAAAAACAACAACCCAATAACACCCCCCCCAATCCCCCACATTATTATTATTGATATCAACAGGAATCTGTGGTCCATCCTTCCTCTGGCTTAATTTTTTTCCGTGAACCTCAAGCAGGGTTTCCTCCTAATCAAGACTGTAACCAGAATTTGAGGCTGCTTCCATATAAATAATAATAATAATAATAATAATAATAATAATAATAATAATTTTATTTATACCCCGCCCTTCCCAGTCAAGACCGGGCTCAGGGCGGCTAACAGCAAAAATATCAACACAAGTATAAAAGAAACAATTCAATTAAAATGCAGATTAATACAATGTTAAAATTCAATTTTTAAATTAAAAATCTTCAAGTAAGATAAAACCATTATAAGATAAAACCTTGTGTGTCCTCTGTGTGTCCTCTGATGGCTTAGGGTGGTTTTGCTTATTCCACTGGCCCAGTTAGTAGGCAACAGAGTAGCACAGGAGAACACAGGTCTGATTTTTCTATAACTGGAGTAATGGGATCTTCCTAGTGCTCCCCAGGAGTACCACATACTGTACAGTGGTACGTTGGTTTGCAAACTTAATCCATTCTGGAAGTCCGTTCCAAAAGCAAAGCGTTCCAAAACCAAAGCGCACTTTCCCATAGAAAGTAATGCTAATTGGATTAATCCGTTCCAGACTTTTAAAAACAGCCCTAAAAACAGCAATTTAACATGAATTTTACTATCTAATGAGACCATGGATCCATAAAATGAAAGCAATAAACAATGTACTGCAGTCACACAATCAATCAACCAGTAGCTGAACTGGGTTCCACACAGTCACAAAAACAAACAAACAAACCAAAAAAAGACAAAAACGCAAAATAAATAGCAAAAACAGACAGACCTCAGCGTAACACTCAAAATGGATGTGTGACACTCAAATCGGAAGCATAAGACTCAAAACGGAGCACGTTCGATTTCCGAAAAAAGTTTGCAAACCAGAACACTTACTTCCGGGTTTGCAGTGTTTGGGTTCCAAGTTGTTTGAGTACCAAGGCATTTGAGAACCAAGGTACCACTTTCCATCTAGGGGCTGGTCACATACCTGCCAAGTTGCTGTCTGAGAAATAAGGGACCGGGCCTGAAGTAGCAGACCGGAAGTAGTGCTGCCGCCATTTTGGAACTGGGCGGAGCATGCTCAGAAGTGACTTTTGATGCTGCTTTGCCCAGTTCCAAAATGGCCGCCATGCCAGAAGTCGCACTGCAGCCATTTTGGAACTGGGCAGAGCAGCATCAAAAGTCACTTCTGAGCATGCTCTGCCCAGTTCCAAAATGGCTGCAGCACCAGAATAAACCGGGGGGGGGGGGACAAAAAAATCCATTTTTTCAGCTAAGAACAGCTGGAAAAACGGGGATTTCCCGGAGAATACGGGAGACTTGGCAGCTATGGCTGGACATGACAATCACAGACGTTAAAGTCTGGGCCAGGGATGCTTATTCATATTCTGTTATTCCACCTTAAGAAGGCATACAAAGCAACGGATGAGTTGTTTCTCATTTTTTAAAAACAAAATAAAATCACAAAACATACCCAAATAAAGCAGATCAAACATAACCAAATAAAGCATAAAACCAATAAAGAGGCATGGAAACGATTGCTCATGAGCATACCTAAAATAAGCCATTTGCACAAACAAAACGCATCTTCTTTCTGCCATCTCCACCCAAGCTCTCCAAAATACTATCGTCTTGATCTGTCAGCTGGAAGAGAGAACAGAAGGAATCAAGCAGGCCTTTCTGTGGAATGTGTGAACTGGCTCCATTTTAAAGCCTTGAGTAGGAGGTGATATGTCTGGGATGGCCTATTCACATATATGAATCATCCCTTGTTCCAATCATAAGGTGAAGGGGCATGACGTAGGAACCAGGCGCTTGTCTCTCTTACTTGAGTGAGATTTGAAAAGATGCAAAAATATGAACCTGACAGTTGGCATCATTCCATTTCTGTTATAACTGTGGATGCCCGACCTTCACAGCAGACATGGAACCCAAAAGATCTGTTGAAGCACCAAAGAAGGAATCTTCTTCCCCTCCAGGCATCTCTTTCCGCCCGTTTTTGTAAGAAAACGAGAATGACAAATACGATAGAAACAAATTAGCTTTCTGCAACGAGGAGAAATTATATAATTAATTGAGAGCTCTTTTAATCTAATTAAGAACCCTTGTCTCTAAATTCGTCATAATTTGCTTCCCAAGAAAAGCACTTCAATCAAGAAAGGGAAAGGATTAAGGGGACAGAAATATATCTTCAAAGATTTTACCAAGAGCCACGTTCTAGTCTTAGTAATTCATTTTTAGTTACAACTGACATATAAGGTGCATTCTACTGCTGCAAAAGTGCAGAGGTGAGGCTTCCATTTACCAGGTTTTTAAAAATGAGTTAACATGGAGCAACATAAAAATACCAGATGCTTGCAGTGACTTTCTCGGTCACCTCTGCTCTTTTCTTCAAGTCTCCTTTTCTCAAGCACTGTATTCTGCTCTGGTCAGACCTCACCTGGAGTACTGTGTCCACATCTGGGCACCACAGTTCAAGAAGGATACTGACAAGCTGGAACGTGTCCAGAAGAGGGCAACCAAAATGGTCAAAGGCCTGGAAATGATGCCTTATGAGGAACGGCTTAGGGAGCTGGGTATGTTTAGCCTGGAGAAGAGAAGGTTAGCCATGTTCAAATATATGAAAGGATGTCATATGGAGGAGGGAGAAAGATTGTTTTCTGCTGCTCCAGAGAAGCGGACACAGAGCAATGGATTCAAACTTCAAGAAAGAAGATTCCACCTAAACATTAGGAATAACTTCCTGACAGTAAGATCTGTTCGGCAGTTGAATTTGCTACCAAGGAGTGTGGTGGAGTCTCCTTCTTTGGAGGTCTTTAAGCAGAGGCTTGACAGCCATATGTCAAGAATGCTTTGATGGTGTTTCCTGCTTGGCAGGGGGTTGGACTGGATGGCCCTTGTGGTCTCTTCCAACTCTATGATTCTATGATTCCTCCTGCCCTCCACTAATGTTTCTGTTTCCTTCCTCCATTTTGCTTTTGGACTCTTTGCCTTTAACTTCTGGGACCTCTTTCCAGGACAGGAATATTTTCCAGCCCCACCTGGAGATTTCCAGGACCGATGCTGGAACCTTTGTATGTAAAGCAAGCTGTACTACTAGGCAAATTGATTGACATAACCAAACCAGAATGACATCATATGCCTATACAATTGGAGATACTAGAGCAGTTTATGCAATTGAAGGGAATTGCTGTTTGAAGTTTACCTCCAAAGATTCATAGCGTTATAGAGTTGGAAGGGTCATCTATTCAACCCCCCTGCAATGCAGGAATCTCAGCTACATCATATTTGACGGATAGCCATCTGCCTTCCAAGGAAGTAGGTTTGAAGATGGGAGCCATATTTCCCTACCTCTAATCCATGGGGTCACGAAGAGTCGGACACGACTAAACGACTAAACAACAACAACAACAAAAGTCTGTAGGGATCTCATTTGTTCTCCAGGAATTCTCAAAGACGATAGAGGCTCTGAGATTACACCTGCAAACTCCTTTAGTACCCTTGGGTGCAGCTCATCAGTCCTTGGAAATTTTAATTTTTTTAAGGTAGTCACATGTTCCCTTGTCACCTCTTTTCCTATCTTCCTATCTTTGCATTGTTTATTCTGTTATCAACAGGTCAGGCTCTGCTTTTCTTTTGGGTGAAGTGAGGCACTGAGTAAGTGTTGAGCAGCTCCACTTTCTCTCTGTCACCCAAGAGCATTTCTCCACCTTCTCCAGGCAACAGACCTGCTAATTGCTTGTTCTTCCTCTTGCCTTGAATATAGCTGAAGAAACATTTTAAAAATTATTTTTTACCTCTCTTGCAAACCTGATGACCTTCTCCCTGCAAATGTTGGCTACTCGTGTATACCCTTCCTTCGCGATTTCTACTTGCTTCCATTTCTTATACATACCCTGAAGTACTTCCATGGCAAGGCACACTGAAGCGATCCCCCTTGCACCTGGGCAGTTGCCAAACACAAAATAAAGGGGAGGGAAGGTGGGAATCCCTGAAAAGAACTGAGACCAAGGCATGGGTGCAGCTGGCTTATATTTCTGGGAGCAGACCAGAGGGAAGAATGTGAGATAAAGTCTCCCCATGATTCAAATCAAATCAATAACCTTTAGTAGGCATGGCAAGTTCAGGAGCTTCAGAACAAAATTATGGATAAAACATTCATGTTATAGACTTCATGAAATAAAATACATATTAATTAAATTAATAGTTTAGAACGATATATCAATTTTCAATTAGCATCCCCTGGTCCTCTCCACAGTGGCCCAATCTCTCTGCATAAACTGAGCACAAAAACTCAGCCACCACTAAAGTAACTCCATCATTATTATCCGACAGTAACCCCTGAATAGTAGGCATTGCCGCGATCGATGCATCCACCTGCAAAGCACCCAGCAATCGCCTTCTCGCATTAATACCATAATTGCAGGAAAAGAAAATGTGGTCCAATGTATCTGGTTCATTCTTCCACATTTACATAAACGTTCGGCTTTTGGGAGAGCTAGATATCTTCCTTCTGTCTCCATAGAGGGGAACACGTTGAATCTAGCCAACATGAAGAGCCTATCTCCCCATGATTCGCTCTCCCATTAGCCAGAGTGGCCAGCAAAGGAGGGAGGACTCCCTTCATTGGTCCATGCTGTGGAAGAGAGCCCCATCTGCTATGGCCATGGCGAGCCAGAGTCCTTGTCCTCCCCTCCAACTTTTATCTTTGCAACAGCCCTGTAGGGTAGGCTGAGCTAAGTTAATATATGTGCATAAGCAGCAGCTCTTGCCAACCGCTGGAGGTGAGGGGATGTTGAGGGCCCAAACCACATACAGTGTACTGGGCCCAGGAAATCCTGCCAGTGTCTCTGTTCCTAGTGACAAGAACCTTTATACAGTGGTACCTCGGGTTACAGACGCCTCAGGTTACAGACGCTTCAGGTTACAGACTCCGCTAACCTAGAAATAGTACCTTGGGTTAAGAACTTTGCTTCAGGATGAGAACAGAAATCGTGCGGTGATGGCGCGGCGGCAGCGGGAGGCCCCATTAGCTAAAGTGGTACCTCAGGTTAAGAACAGTTTCATGTTAAGAAAGGACCTCTAGAATGAATTAAGTTCTTAACCCGAGGTACCACTGTAGCTCGTATTTATGCTTGCTTAAAAACAGTCACGAAATTAAAAGGCATCTGGTTCTTGGGAGAAAAGCAATGACAAACCTAGACAGCATCTTAGAAAACAGAGACATCACCTTGCCAACAAAGGTCTGTATAGTTAAAGCTATGGTTTCCCCAGTAGTGATGTATGGAAGTGAGAGCTGGACCATAAAGAAGGCTGATCGCAGAAGAATTGATGCTTCTGAATTATGGTGCTGGAGGAGACTCTTGAGAGTCCCATGGACTGCAAGAAGATCAAACCATCCATTCTGAAGGAAATCAGCCCTGAGTGCTCACTGGAAGGACAGATCCTGAAGCTGAGGCTCCAATACTTTGGCCACCTCATGAGAAGAGAAGACTCCCTAGAAAAGACCCTGATGTTGGGAAAGATGGAGGGCACTAGGAGAAGGGGACGACAGAGGACAAGATGGTTGGACAGTGTTCTCGAAGCCACCAACATGAGTCTGACCAAACTGCGGGAGGCAGTGGAAGACAGGAGTGCCTGGCGTACTCTGGTCCATGGGGTCACGAAGAGTCGGACACGACTGAACGACTAAACAACAACAACAATAATAGCATAAAAAATTGTGCTGTTGGGCCATTGGAATTAGAAGTATGCCATTGATTTTCACAGCACTTTGAATATCTGAAAACATGCTGTGAGTTTCTGAAAACATGAGTGCATCTTTTTTAAAAAAAACAAACAAAACAAAAACCCTTTCATTGCAAAGTAAACACCTATGCTAGTAGACTGATTTTCATACATTCAAATGTACACAGCTTGTCAGTCCTCAGTCCTAGAGAAAGCAAATTCTTTATTTCTTTGCAAGGAGACAAATCCCCGACTTTCTTTTTTCTGTGCAGAAGTGAACTGTCTGTAGCTAATTCAAATTGCCTAATTCTCCCAGAATACACCCCACATATTCATTTTCATTGGGAAACAGTATTAATGTGTTTGGATTTATGTTTCTGTTCCTTGGAAGGAAGGAAAGGGCTAGGAATGCAGTTTAGTTGGAAATGAATAACAAAGTAGAAGACTTAAGCAGTGACAATGCCATGAATATTTAAGTTGCTGCATTTGAATGCAAGTGCTTTGGAGTGTCCATCTTTCTTTAGTTACCTTATTGTGGATGACAAACTGGTACCGATTTATCTTTATTAACTCAGGAATCTGTTTACTTGCTGTTTTTCGTTTTGTTACAATAGCATGGTTGGCTGTGGGATGGAGCGTTACTGGCGGGGGCTGATTAGGTTTCCTGTCCTATAAGTATGTGATTTGCAGTGAAGATCTGATAAAACCTACAGGAAAATACCAGATTAAGGCAGGTCTGTTGCCAGGGCCAATGTACAAAATTGGCATTCCATAGTGCAAAGAGGTTTATCCAGGCACTGAGTCGCTGGCCTCATATCTGACAAATCCCATGGTCAGAGCTGCCCATTACAAGTCACTAAGGCACATGGCAGGAGTCTCTTCTCCAATATTTTCCCTCTTAATTCCTTGAGACCGACCAACAGCATCTCTCCTATTCCTCCTTGCTAAGAACTGAGAGGACCACTTCCTTTTTTGGAGCACCTGTAGAGGTACTTCCCTTATAGCTCCCAAGAAAGATTACACTCAATATTCAGAATGGTTTTTAAATGATGTTTTCTTTATGCATGGTTCATACACACACACACACACACACACACACACACACACACACACACACACACACACGTATGTTGTCATGTCCCCTAAAATGGGCTGTTTTGGATGCCAATGAAACAGAAATCCTAGTCATTCATTTTCCCCTTGCTTGAGCCACCTTCACACATTACACTGAACACAGGTACGAGAAGGCTGGACCCATGTATAAGTGTTTGTATGGAAGAGCATGCACTTGCTGATTTTTCCAGCTCAACTCACAGGTGCACAGACCACACCCTTGTTGAATGTTACATAGGAATAACTTTACGAGCATACAGCTCAACTGTTTGTGTACACACGTGCATAGATTGTACCCTTATTGAATGTAACATGTGGACGTCCTTTGATTACCATTATGATTGTCACTTAGAGGTTTAATTAATTAAGATATATATTGTTAATTTTTAAAAAATGAGAAGGGAAGGGAAAACTCATTCATCTCTGTTGTGGCAAAGGTGGCGATGGCAAGAGTGGGATGAAAAGGACTTTGTCTCCTTCACCACCACCTTCTGGTAGTGGTGAGAGTGATGGTAGCAGTGGCAGGGCGAATGCCTGCCCGCCTGCCTGGGCCACTTGTCTGCTTGATCGTTTCAATTGCCCACTTGCCTGAGCTACCAGACAGCTATTCTATCATCACATTTGCATGGCTGCCTATTGGCGGTCATGGAAACTGCAACTTGGTGACATTCTTCCAATTTTATTATATGTTAAGATAAAACCACTTCCACGCCTGCGCTGGAGGTGGAGTTGCGGGCTTCACGACCTGATCACGCGTGCAGGGGCCTAAGCCAATACCGCTCAACATCCGTAACTAATAAAGTTGTGGCCTTTACGTCCATTAAAATCTGATTCTTGTGCCATGTGTCATTATTCTCACATGGAGGGAGGGACATTGCCATGCAATGTAATATTTGCGGTGAAAAGGTGGCTCTTTCTGCCTACTGTGTGGGCAGAGGAAAAATTCAAGCAGGTGACGATTTCACGGCACCATGTATCCTGAAGCCAATGCAAATTATGGGTAATGCTTACTGACATCACTCTGAAGGGGTGATGTCACCGCTATAACTAGGAAGCTCTCTGAACAATCTCCTAATCAGAATGTGATTTTGTTCTTGTTGTAAAATGTACCCCCCAGTTTTACCTTATCCCCAGTAAAAAAAAAGTCATCGAGTATTCACAGGGAAGCATCTGTGTTGATTATGTACTCCATATCCTGCGCCCTGCAAGCTGTTTCAAAGCCCACCCCTACCCCCTGTTGAGCATTTTAATGCTGTAATGTTCTGAAATATTAATAATAATTCTTCGAATACAGTCAGGAAATGAGATACTCCTGACATGATGTACGTTAAAGATGATCCTTACCATTTATGTTGCGGGGGTGGGGTGGGGGGAATCCATAAATAAATTATTTAAATTGGGTCTACTCGATGAATAATTCAAACAGGAATAGCATACTTAGCCATTTGTATGACAGTTACTTTAAAGAAAAAAAACAATAAAAATTGGTAGCTGCTCACAGATCTTTGAAGACGCGTTAAAATCCAAATTGGCAGCTCGTGGTTGTTGTTTTTTAAAAAAGAATATAAACCTCATGCATAGGTGACTCCGGCTGTAGAACAGCTGTTGAAGAAATTCGAGAGTAATAAGTAATTATGAGTAGAACATATGCAAAGATCAGCACAAAGCGGAGGGACTTTCTTCTAACTCTGGCAAGATCCTTCAGTTTGCATTTACACTGTAAAGGGATGAGAACTAAAAAAAAAAAAAACACCCAGACACTCAAATATGGTAAGTAAGTAAATGGGGAGAGAATGAGGCTCATGGGGAGACTAGATGGTTTAAGGAGGGCATCGGTGGGCTTGAAAGTGCAGCTTTGGAGGGAGGTGTCCAGAACCTATTGCCTTTCTAATGATGCCAATGGAATCCAACATTTTTGCATGGGAATAAATATTTATTTCGATGTTTAAAAGCTTGGTTTGCCCTTTGAGCTGCAAACTGATTTTCACATGTAGGGAGCAATTTATCACTATTTCAAATCTCTTTCAGCTTTCAGGTGCAATTTTTTTTTTAGAATAATAGAACAACAGAAGCATCAAATAATATTTTTTATTCAATTCTGTGATTACACAATGTTAAGAAGTCTGCTGTTTTTAATTGTTGACTGAAGCATTTACCTTGAGCCCAACCCAACACCCTTCTAGAAGTGGATTAAAATTGTTGGGCCTGGCTTACCTGAATAAATGTGCAAAGGACTGTGCTCTTAGATGGGTGCTAAAATATAGCTGCTGCTATATTTTATGGCATTGGATTGTTGATGCTGTGTTTTTAAATTTGTATTTTAATACAGTGGTACCTTGGTTCTCAAACTTAATCCATTCCGGAAGTCCTTTCCAAAACCAAAGCGTTCCAAATCCAAGGCGCGCTTTCCCGTAGAAAGTAAAGCAAAACGGATTAATCCGTTCCAGACTTTTGAAAACAACCCCTAAATCAGCAAATTAACATGGATTTTACTATCTAACAAGACCATTGAGGCATAAAATGAAAGCAATAAGACGGTATTGTAGATAAAAATTAAAATTATTATTATTTTCTTACCTGCACTGATGATAGACATTTTTTTGGATGGGGGGCTTTTATCCATTTCCACAGCCACACAATCAATCAATCAGTAGCTGAACTGGGTTCCACACAGTTACAAAAACAAATTAACCAAAAAAGCCCCAAAACAAAACGCAACATAGCAAAAACAAAAGTGCCAAACTGAATCCATTCCGGAAGTCCATTTGACTTGCGAAATGTCTGAAAACCAAGGTGCAGCTTCTGATTGGTGCACGCACCCCGGAAACAATAGTCGACAGCCGCATCAGACATTCGGCTTCTGAAAAACATGCGCAAACTGGAACACTAACTTCTGGGTTTTCAGTGTTTGGGAACCAAGGTACCACTGTATGCAACTTAATTAGGTGTGTAGGCTAGAGATTCCCCACCCATCACATGATCCACACATTATCTTTAAGACTGCAATTCTACAATTCTATACTCACCTTGGGAGTGTGAAGAATGTGGATTGTGTGGCTTTTGTAGGATGGAATCTAGCCCCAGTGGTCAAGCTGGTACAGTATAACCTGGTTATGTGATACCCTGGTTATGAAGGGATAAGAATGCAGGGACACCACTGGGCCTTTTTTAAAAAGGCATTGGTACTATCTGAAGAAGGGCAGCAGTGTGACTCCTCATGTAGTTTTGGTCTTTTTGGGTTACTTTGGAGAGATTGCATCCTGCCTTCCAAGCAGTGCTGCCGCCTTCCTCCCCTGGCTTTGTGGACTTCTCCCATGTGACCTGGCATTTCCATCACACTGGAGTGGTTCCAGAAGGAGAGAAGCTGTTGGTAACCCTGAAAGCAGTTGAAGATCTTCCACTGAAGTCTCGACATGCGTTCAGGCTGAAAGGAGACGTAGCAGATGCAAATAAATGAAGTTATAAGGCAAATCCTACCCATGAAATCGAAAAGATTCCCGCAGCTGTGCATTCAGGCAAAAAACTATTCTAGATTCTTCCAATCAAGTGGTGCGTTAAATTTTACAGAATGGATGTGATACATTGGCACGCTGCTGCACCTACTATTTTTGACCCCCAACTTGATTGTTAAATAAATGCATTTTCCTATTAGATCATTGCCAGCAATACCTGTTTACTGTTTTCCTCCCACGTTTCACTGGCTGCTCTTTTCACACCGTTAATTTGTGCTGTACAACAACTGCTATAAAATGAATCACATCCTCCCCCCTCGGTCCCCTCCATTTCAACCATCACTCTAGTCTTAGCAACTTTATTATGAAAATAATTTATCAGTTTTCCCCAGACCATCAATTAACACTGTGCACTGCTACACTCTTAAATTCAAGAATATAATTTATTTCCTAGACCTATGTCTGCAACCCGCAAACAGAGCAGAACAAAATCCAGAACGGTTTGCTAAGGTGCTTCTGTCAGCATTTTTTTTTATTATCAGGGTAATTTGGCCACCAACAGTTCCCATTAACCTTGTTAATGCTGTCTGCACTCAAAACAATCCAAATCTATATTGATACCAATCCATGCCACCCCATTAAATATGGGGAAAGAAAAAATTAATTAGATATTAGAATTTAGTATTTTCATGCAAATATTGATTCACTGTAAAATAATCGTATGTGTGGAAATTTTGTGCACATTTTTCATTGCAACATTATTATTGCAATGTTAAGTAGCTACTATGTATTCACCAAGTATGGGGTGTTAAGGGAGGGGCAGTGCCTCTGGTGGGGGAGACACTCTCCGCTCAGCTCTCACCTGTGGCTCCTAGCAGTTGTCAGATGCAACACGTGAATGGCTTCCAACTGGCTGGCTAAACCAGGTAAGGGTTGCCAATGGGTCTCAAACCCTAGTTGACTTAGAGACTTCTCCTGCATGTGAAGGCAAGCTCTGGTGGATTGAGTGGACAAGACCAATAGTAGACCCAACAGCCAAGAAGGCAGTTCCTGCACATGCTGGAGAGGGAAGTGAGGGGGCAGATGGGACTTGTCAAGCTGGGGCGATAGCCCATTTAAGAGAAGGAAAACTCTGATCCTAAACCTCCACTGCCTTGCAGGATATATTTGGGAGAAGAAAAGGCTAAGGAGTAAATCCTACACAAATCTGGAATGGTGTTCCTAAGACGATCGGATGGCACCTTGTACGCCTTCTTCTAGCAACTGCTGCAGCCAAGTTGGTCCCAAACATATTGCCCTGCTTTCCCTTGGACCACATTAGTGAGGCTGGGGCAGTGGGACAAACTGTTGCCTGTATAAAGTGAATGTATGCTCCATTTTGACTGAAAACTGGAATGTGTAAGTCACTTATGGACAAGCATTTGAAGCAGACGCAGTTGACCTCTGTTGACAACTAAACATTAATTTGACCAGAATGCTTACTTTAGAGCCTTCTGGCTCTTTATCGATCCAGTTGCTTTTCCATTGAAGCAAGTTCTCAAGGCAACTTACAGAACAGATTGAAAATGCCATAAAATAGTGTAAAACTCACAAAAACGCAACTGCCAAAACCAGTATTAAAGAAAAGGAAACAACAACCTCATCAATGCTTAATAGCCAGGAAAAAAAAATCTCTCATGTGCACTTTTGATTGAAAGAGGTCAGGAAGGTGACTTGAGGTATCTCCCCAAGGTCTGGAATTTTCTACCATGTAAAGCAGCTGTTTCGTGCCCCAACTAATCCCTGACCTGATAGCTGAAACAACTGGAGCAAAACATGTCTTTCTGATGGAAGATGTGGGGAGGAATGCAAACCTCCTAAAGCACCTACAGACATCCATCTCTCTAAGTAGTGTCACCCATAGGTTGGTAAAATTAACATAATAAACTAAATAAACTAGTATTTAGTACGCTTTAAGAGTATGCCCTTCTTTAGTACAGTAAGCCCTGTATCACCCCAGGAGGTGTAAATGAATCTTTCCATTTTGGATTTTTCTCATTTTTTCCGATCTTCAATTCAGCTCACTGTGTTTTGGTTCTCCTGTTGCTTAGGGGCGAGGTGATTTCTTGTTAAAATATGAACAAAATTTCCTCCTGCTGTGCTAAATACATTGTTAAGAAGCATGCCAGGAGTGGGGCAGGAGGTGAGTGTCTATTAATTACAGCACAGGGGTCCAATTTGCATCAGGGGAGCGGAGAGTTGACATTTCCCCTTCCCAGCTGAAATGCCAATATAGATTGCTCCCTGTGCTGAGATTAGCTTGGGGGAGAGCTCTCATTGCCTCCAATAGGAGCATCTCCTCCTCCCTTGGTTTATTGCCATGCTGGGACAATCTTTAGGATCCAGGTTGGGAAGTAAAGGGTAAAATCTCCCTCCCCATACTGGTACTTAGAGAAAGAAAAAACTCAGATATACTTTATCAAGTATAATGGTTTAATTCACACAGAAATGAAAATTGTCTATGTATTAATGAAGGTTTTAAATGGAGAACGGCTAAACGTATATTGCTAAACTCTTGAGTTTTTCCACAAAGAGTGTTTCTAAAGGACTCCGAGTTGTAACTAGTTAATGATTACCTGTTGATTGCTTCTGTGCTCTGTACTGAGAGTGAACCTTTGATTGCGTGATGAAGGTTTTAAATGGAGAACGGCTAAACGTATATTGCTAAACTCTTGAGTTTTTCCACAAAGAGTGTTTCTAAAGGACTCCGAGTTGTAACTAGTTAATGATTACCTGTTGATTGCTTCTGTGCTCTGTACTGAGAGTGAACCTTTGATTGCGTGATGAAGGCACTGAGTTGAAAATTTGCAATCTTGAAAGGGTGGAGGCTAGCAATGTTCCTCTGAACATGGCAGATAACAAAGCATGTCTCTCCAACAGCTGCATAGCCTGGAGGCTGGAAAGCAGGAGAGAGAGGGGGGGGGGGAGAGTGAGAGAGACCTTTGCTAAGGTGTCTCTATTTCAGGCATCCCCAAACTGTGGCCCTCCAGATGTTTTGGCCTACAACTCCCATGTAGACCAGTGGCCGGGGGAAGATGGGAATTGTAGTCCAAAACATCTAGAGGGCCGGAGTTTGGGGATGCCTGCTCTATTTAAATGGCTAGTTTGGCCTTTAAATGCATCTCCTCTGGGTGACAAGAGCTAGGTCCCACAGATTACTGTGGAACGGTCCCAGATATTGGGTAAAATAGTATATATATAAAAAAGTTCAACAACTTCAATTCCGAAAAAAGCTCAACAACTTTGGCCGGCCCTCACGCATGTCCACTTCATCAAATCTGGCCCTGGACACCCCTGGTTTAGGATTACTGTTTCAACACCCCTTTATCACCATATCAAAAGCCAAAGCTAGCTTTTCTTTCCTGATATTTTTGTGGCAGGTTATCTCCTTTCCACAAATGTGGGTCACCTTTTGCTCCCACATACTCGCGTTCAGCAAAACTGCTCACATTGTTGGGGGGAGCCTCCCAAGGCAACAGTTGGTGCTGTGAATCTTTGTGCCAGGGAAGCTATTGCGCATTTGTGACCTTCGAACCGCAGGACATCTCCTGTAATAATAGCACAATTCTTAAATGATGGATTTCTTTTAGGAGGCAACCGAGAGAGAGAAATTGAAGAGTGACCCTTAGGGAAAAGATGAGACAAAGAGGTATGGCATCTGTCATTTTGCTATCAACTCAGTTTTGCATTAATAGAGACAGACAGGAACCTTTCCACCTCTGAATTATTAAAGGCAGTGGGATACTCAGCACACACATCAGTGTTTTTTGCTTTGGAACAAATGTGAAATCAGATTGTTTTCAGTAACTGAGTGATTGCCCTATGTCTCACCCACCCACCTTGTTAGAGAAAAATCAACTGCCGCTTATTGCTCCCTAGAAAGCTTCATCCCCCCCAAAAAAACCCACTATTTATTATGTTCTTTGTTTTTTAAAAAAGCAAAAACAGTATTTGGTTTATGATCAGAACTGAATAAAAATTATTTTAAAACAGGTTGGTATCCAAAGACGTCATGCTCAGAATAGATCCATTTACTAAAACCATCAATAAAAGCCATTAAAAATAAATAAAACACAAGTTAAAAATCAAACAAACCACGATTGAAATAGGTAGAGATATTTCATTTAAAACCAACCAACCAACCCTTGGCCATTTCAGTGTACCGTTTCTTCAAGAAATCATCCGCCAAGCACCCCTTTCTTAACTTTGCATAGATTATAGCTGGTATGTGATTTATCAAACTATTTTTTTTCTCCACATGGGAATAATTAGCTCATTTCTGCACTCCAGGGGACGCGATTCCAGCAGCGACCATGTTGGCTTGAGACATTAAAGAAATGGGGAAATCTTTGTGTTTACATGGCATTTTAATCAACAAAACAGAATCATTTTGAGCTGAAAATGGGGTCTAATTAAGAGAATTAATACATGGTTGCCACAGGCAGTGAGGCAGCAGTGGCAGAAAGCTCATAATAATAATGGCTGACTTAATTAGAGAAGTGGGCCAATTACACCTGTTATTTGCAAATCATTTAGTAATAGCAGTAACAGCAGCCGCCGCTCTTTACCTTGGTAGAGTTTCCTGCAGCGAGGTGTGTTTCTGATGCAAACTTAGGGCAGGCACATCTTGCCTCTTTCACTTCTGCTTGGGTCATGCACATGTTCGGGATTTGTCAGGACTGGGGTCGGGCTGAGAGAGTTGGGAGCTGGGAACTGAGATGCTGCAGTCACACAGCTTGACCCAGAGAACATCATTTCCTAACAGGGATGGGCAGATCCATCTATTTCTAGCCCATGCCAGTAGCACATATGTAGGGGCTAGGGTTGCCAGACTCAATACATTTCTGAGCACAATTCAAAGTGTTGGTGCTGACCTTTAAAGCCCTAAACAGCCTCGGTCCTGTATACCTGAAGGAGCGTCTCCACCCCCACCATTCAGCCTGGACACTGAGGTCCAGCGCCGAGGGCCTTCTGGCGGTTCCCTCATTGCGAGAAGTGAGGTTACAGGGAACCAGATAGAGGGCCTTCTCGGTAGTGGCACCCGCCCTGTGGAACGCCCTTCCACCAGATGTCAAGGAAATAAGTAATTATTTTACTTTTAGAAGACAACTGAAGGCAGCCCTGTTTAAGGAAGTTTTAATGTTTGATGCTGTACTGTTTTTAATATTCGGTTGGAAGCCACCCAGAGTGGCTGGGGAAACCAGAGTGGCTGGGGGTATAAATAATACATTATTATTATATTCTTATAATAGAGGACAGGACTTCTGTGCCTTTAATTGCCCTGCTCTCTTTTGAGTCTGGAAACCTTAAAGAGAAACCAGCAGACCCTTTGCTTGGAAATTAAACAAAGGGTCTGCTGGTTTCTCTTTAAAGTTTCCAGACTCAAAAGAGAGCAGGGCAATTAAAGGCACAGAAGTCCTGTCCTCTATTGAGTCTGGCAACCCGAGCAGGGGCATAGCTAGCTGCTCTGGCACCCGGAGCGGCGGGGCGGGGGTGATCCGCCCATGGGGGGGTGCTGCAGCAATCCGCTCAGGGGGGCGCCGCAGAGAGCTGCCCACGGAGGCTGCCTGGCGGACGCAAGCCCCATGCTGCTGTTTTGGGCAGCGCAGGGCCCCGAGCCACTGCGTCACTCCCAGGAGCGACGTGCGGTTCGGGCGCGCTGCAGGACGGGCCCTGCAGTAAGTGGCCCCCGTGGTGTGCCATTTTTTCACCCCCTCAGGGATGACACCCGGGGCAGGCTTCACCCCCTGCACCTCCCTTCCTATGCCCCTGCACACATATCCATTCATAAATCCACCCCATCCCAATTCCACATTACTTAGCAATTATTATTATAATAATAATATAATAATATAATTCTGCCTAGACACTGAGGTCCAGCACCGAGGGCCTTCTGGCGGTTCCCTCGTTGTGAGAAGCCAAGTTGCAGGGAACTAGGCAGAGGGTCTTCTCTGTGGTGGCACCCGCCCTGTGGAATGCCCTCCCATCAGATGTCAAAGAGGAAAACAACCATCAGACTTTTAGAAGACATCTGAAGGCACCCCTGTTCAGGGAGGCTTTTAATGTTTAATAGATAACTGTGTTTTATTTTTCTGTTGGAAGCCACCCAGAGTGGCTGGGGAAACCCAGCCAGATGGGCGGGGTATAAATAATAATAAATTATTATTATTATTATTATTATATTGTACTTAAACAGGAACATAGAAACCTGACTTATGCCAACACAGACCATCAATCCAACTAAATGTTGCCTACCTTGCCTTGCAGAAAGTATTTCCAGGTTTTACAAACGGGGACATTCCCAAATCTACCTGGAAATGCAATAGGGTTGAACCCAGGACCCTCTGTCTGCAAAACAGATGCTGAGCTATTTGAATATTTCTCACAAAATGTGCACCCCAAATGTAGATTGCGCCCCCGTCCCATAGTATGCATTTCTAAAAGTGCTTTATCCCAAATTACATGTCATTTTATATGCATTTTTGTAAGTTTTGCTTGGGTTGCTGCATCACAAAATTTAGAGAATTGTGAGACTGACGTTCTGCTTCGCATATCAAACCAGGAGGCGCAGTTCAGGCTGGTTCATGAATAGAATCTGCAAAGAAAAAAAATTCCTCGAGCACATTTGGACCACAGCTACAAATGTTATTGAGTTGGAAACAGATGGTGGATCCACAGGAAAAAAGCGCTATCAGTAAGTCAGAAATTAAATCGTTATAACAAAAGAAAAAGAAAAATGCTATGGAAAATCACTTAGGAATGTTTATTTTGGTCTCCACCGCCTTCTGGTGTTGCATGTTTATAACACATTCACAACACTGTTTTTTGACTAATGTAGCTGAGTTCCATAAAGGCACATTCGAGCCTTTTCTTTATTAAGCACGGAATGTAAAGTTCCTCTGTTTGGCCTTTAATGAGTGTTATTCTACTAAATCTGCTTTGATTTTACATTTCTTCAGATTTTGTACGAACAGGGCATTTTCTTTTGAACTTAATATTTATTTTGCTTTGAAGTCTCTGCAGTGTCTGAAACCAATAATGTCTCCAGAGCTCAAATGCCACCAGTGTTTCTGTATTTTTTAAAAACAGCTCTAATTTATTATTATTTCTAAGTCGGCAAAGCCCTCCAGTTTAGAGTCAGCTATAGAATACAATGCCGGTGAAAAACTAAAGAAGGTATTTCACAGGCTGATCTTTTGGTGGAACTAGTAATGGTTTAGTTGGTTCTTTGAGCCAATGTGCTCTCCAGATATTGTGGCACTACAACTCCCAGCATCCCTTGTCATGCTGACTACAGATGATGGAGTCCAGCAAACATCTCAAGGCACCTCTTCGGCTATTGCTGTCATACCATTGAACTCAAAGTAGGATTGCTACACTCTCACAATCCAAATGTGATAGGTAGGTCTTGTGGAAAATGCCATTCCTCTCTTTCCTAGCTCATTCTTTAAGCACTGCCAGGACACTCCCAGGCTGCCCAGTGTTGTAGTGATTGGGTGGGACATGGCCTTTGTCCTTCTCAGGAGAGGACAGCATGTGAGCAAGGCTGCTTCCCTAACCTCTGGCGGCCCATGTCACTGTTGGCAGTGTAGCTAAATTGCAGCTAGGAAGCCAAAGCATGTGCAATACTGACCCTCGTCTTGAAATTAAAACAAACACTGTTCCAAACACTGGTTCAAAAGCAGGCATGGGCAAACCCGGCCCTCCAGATGTTTTGAGACTACAATTCCCATCATCCCTGCCCACTGGTCCTGTCAGGTAGGGCTGATAAGAGTTGTAGTCCCAAAACATCTGGAGGGCCGAGTTTGCCCATGCCTGTTCAAAAGCTTTTGCTTGCAGAGCATATAGCTAAAGAAGAATAGACGCAAAGCATTTCCATTCACATGCTTATCCAAGCATGGGCTTATTTTTTTCTTAGTTGAAGATTACAGCTTCTTCCAGTGGCATAGCGTGTGTGTGTGTGATGGAGGGTGCCATTGTCCCGGGTGCACAATCTGGGGGGGGGGTGTCCACAAACCAGGTGCTCCCTGCAGAGATCCCCTTTGCGCACTCCACCTGATGCACGAGCACCCACCTGGCAATGCCATGGCCTGGGGCATGCAAGCACCCAGCCAATGGGGCAGGAACTAGGAGGCACAGAGGATATGCTTTTCACCCTCCATGTCCTGCCTCTGCCCCCCAGCATGCAAGTACCCGCCCATCATTGGAAGCCGCCGAGAGTGGCTGGGGCAACCCAGTCAGATGGTTGTGGAATAAATAATGAAATTATTATTACTATTATTGAATCAGACATCCCTATTTTCATCAGAGAAATGTTGGAGAGTAATGATGCGTCTACCTAGGAGTTCCAACTGTTTTGATCAGGCGCTCCCCTGGGTTGGTAGCTCTATCTTTACTACAATACAAAATACAGTGTATGTGTGTTTTTCTATGGGGGCAAAATTAACAATTTAAATCCAATTGATTGGCTTTTGGATGTGTAATCAGTTACAAATGTGAAATCTTATTTAATCAGGCGGTGATTTCATTATCACTGGCTATGTGCCAAGCCAACCTTTGATGTAGATCTTTCTCCCACCCACCCCGACCCCCAAATTTCAGATTAATTATTCAAATGAAAGCAATTAAAATTCACCAGTTGCAGGCTTGATTCGTTTGAAAAACAAAATAATTATGCAATCCTGCCACAGGTCTGCGGGTCTATAAATAGGAGCCAGGATGTGTTCTGCATAGCTAATGGAATGCATCTTAATTGCCCCGTGACGTTAGCCAGGTAAGCACTGTGTTCTGCATGCAGATGAGGCATCATAAATAGACTTATGGGAACCTCCCTTTCATCATCAGGAAGACTAACTAGAGCATGTCAATGTTTTCAAAGTCGCGAAAGTTGTTTAAAAAACCTACACAGAGACTTGGGAAGAACTTCCTGCTCTCTTTTGCCTCCAAGAATCTTTTAGTTTCCACGGCTGCAATGTTTCCCCCCTCATTTTGGAGAAAGTCAAAAACTCTGAGACAGACACCTTATCTGAATCTTTGTCGCATTGTGGCAGTTGCTAGAATATTAACTGAAGGGAGTCTCTGGTCTACCATTGGGGGAGACCATTGCGTGTGGAGACCCTTTAATATGGCCTAGAAATAAATTCAGACAGGACTCAAATTTTTGGTTTGGTTTTTGGCAGAATTTAGGCCGCAACTTTATTGATTACAGATCAAGTGAGTGGTTGCATAGGCTCTGGTTCGGCTAGCTTCCTGCAGCATTGCAGGCCGCACCATAAGTCAGCCTTGGGTGAACACCTGGAGGCAGGTGGAGGTGTCTGCCACGCCTCCCCCAGATGAGCCCTGAACTCATGCTCAGGGCACAACCCCGCTCAGGGAAGACCAACCATGAGTCCTTGGATTCCTTTTGAGGGAATACCCATCGCATAGGGATAGCTAGGCATCCTGCCACTCCTATCAACAAGAACCAGAGCCTATCCGCCAACCTTACAAGTTGTGACGATTTGCTGCGCAGCAGGCGAAACCCAAGTGGCACCAGCCAATCAGCCAAGTGGGGGAAATTACTGCCGTGCCCCTGTCCCAACGACAGGTGACACACGACGGCATAGCAAGGTCAAGCGCAAGCGTTAAAGATAAGGAGAGGTGGGCGGGTGTTCCGGTGCACTGAGACCCGAAAGAGAAGCTCAGGGTCATGTGCAGCAGTTAAATAGTGGTCCCTCTAACCTCTTTGACTGGCATGTCCATAGCCCAATTGCTCTCTGTTAGAGGGACCACCAATAGGGTGTTGTGACTGCTCCCATGTCCCCGCCCCAACACCTAGGCCTGATTGCCAGGTCCCACCGCAACTCGTGCCCCCTTGTTAGGGAGGACCCGATTTAGCAGGCCCTGAGCTTGATTGCACTTTCTGTAGTATCGAGGTGCAATGATATCACAAAGTTTAACATTTCCATTTAAGTAATGGGCAAACTGAATAGATTGCACTCTTGCCTTCCCCCTGTGTGATGGTGCAATTCTTCTCAGCACCCAGGAGTGCCAGCTTGGCCCCGTGACTGTGGATGCCTGGGGTTGTGGACGCCATGCAGCGTGCATGGCCCTGGCACCAAAATTTATGGGTGCCCGTCCCCCTCATGGGGAATTTTGTGGGTTCTCGTGCACCCAGAGCTGTGGGAATACCACATTGAAAACAAAGACAAAGGACCAAAGATTCAACCAGCAAATCTCTGGGAGGAAAAGTGCCTCCTGCTCTCCCCTCGCCAGATCTTTTTATTCCAATATCAAAAGGTTACAAAGATTCAAATCATCCAATAGAATTCATCCTAAGTTCTAAAACCCCTCCCAGGTTTCCTCCCACCTTGAATCTGATACTGTTGGGAGAATCTGGAACTAACACCAAGATGCTAAAAAGACTTCCTGAACTTCAAAGAAACTACAATTAAAGAAAGGAAAGAGGCCCAGGAATTCCTGCATAGATTAACAGTGTCTTGTCAGAAAACAGGTTTGTCAGCTTTTCAAAGGCTAACAGGAAGGAAGGAAGATTAACAGATGCCCCTTTTACCCAGATCTATTGAGCCAAATGTTTTACAGCCAGGCATGAAACAAATGGCAACACAGGCCTGTTTCTTGCAACCCAGACTGAAACGTGTTTTAAAGGTGGAAAGAGATGGAGTCAGTAATCATCCCAGAAACCTATGTCCAAGACCAGGATTTTCATAATTCAGGCAGCAGAGGTATATCAAGGGAGCCACCAAGCTCAGACATCCTCTACAGGCACACATAATTATGAGTACCTGATTCCCTTCCATAGATCACTAGAAAGTCACCACTACATCTCATCCTTTTTAATTTAATTTTGCTTGCAGAAGAAAGTTTCCTGCCTTTAGGACAATAAGGGCATCGCATCCTCATCACATTCCTGTAGATGATGCCTGAATAACAGAGATCCAAGAGATTCCTGAGGTAGATTGAGAAAGACAAAGGGAACATGAAGAAAGAATACAATATGAAAACATCAATTACTAACTGAGATTAATAACTCATATGTGATCATAAATTCTACCTAAGCAAACTTATAAACCCTAGCAATCCTAAAATAAACAATTACCCATAATACCAAGATTGAAACTAGACTACATTATATCAGGAAAATATTGAATAGACATAAGCATACAACAATATCAATATAAAACAAAATCATAAAATACAACCACAATGATTACAGAAAATCATAAGCAATAAATGAATAGGCATGATATAAATCACAGCAATCAATTGATAGATGGTATGTTCTGATAACTTGATAACTACAGGAAAGTCTTTAGCTAAAAGTCTCTGGAAAGTCTCTGAATCTTCCTGGAACTTCTGCATTCTGTAATTGACATTTGATATCTGGAACTCATTAAGTCTTCAGGGTTCTCCAAATTGCTTTCCCTTGTACTTTGTCCAGTTATGCCTGTGTTGTTCAGTTAGGACTAGGATGAAACTTCTGTAGAAAAATCTGGTGCTAGGTCCACATCACCACATCAGCTTAAACTTTCCTCAGAAACCTGTTAAAGTAAGCAGAGTTGCCCTTGCCCCAAAATTATGAGCTTGAGCAATATTAGTAAAAAATCCTTTTCTTCCATATTTGAATCAGCAGATGTTTCAGCAACTGGAAAAGAACCTCTTAACCTAAAACAATCCTAAAATAGTATATTAAGGGAAAATTATGACAATTAAAACACATATTATAAAACTTAAAATAGAAAAAAGTTTTTATTTTTTATTTTTATTTTGTTTTAATTAAAGTTGAATAGTAAAAGTTTAAACTGAGATAAGTGAAAGACTAAATAATAGTATTATAGTACTAACATATTTATGTAGCTTCCTAGCTAAATTCCCATATTTCACCTTTCTTTTTTTATTTTTATTTTTTGTGTAGAAGGTACAGAAAGAAGAAATTCACAAAATCAGGAATATAAAATACATTAATGCAACTAATAAGTATAAAAGTAAAAAACCTAGGAAGTTAAAATATAGTATCTCATAAGAACTGAAGTTAAAATCCCATTGGCATTCAGAAAAAGTTCATTAAAAAAAAACATGTGAAGGAAAAAAAACCTGGTGGGTAAATTTACTCTTGAGTAAAGTTTTCTCCAGCTAGAGGTAAAAGTAAACCTCAAAAAAAAACCTGATTAGCCCTTTCCCCCACCCCCCAAAGGGAGGAGGAATTGAGAACAAAGGAACTAGGAATGTTAGAAGAGCACATGTAGCTAAATTGAAAAAACTTACAAAGAAAGAAGGTTCTACAATATATTTATGTAACCTATTCCCAAAAGCTAGAGAAAGAATAGTTTCTGGAAAAGAAAACATGTTATAACCCAAAAACATACAATAAGAAAAAAATACGTTGAAGCAAGTTCACTAGCTAAAAAACAAAACTTTTGTTAGCTCTCCTCGTTGAGGACTGGCAACTTGACTTGAACAAAACAACAGAGAAGGAACAAAGAAATCATGCAGTTGCTCTGTATCCATCTTCAGACTAATCTAATATGGGAGAGAATTACAGCAATAAAAACCATGAAAAAAGCTAGATAAAAGAAATCAGACATGTTAACCAACTTTATACCACCAAAGACTAAATAGGAAAATTTCAGCCAACAAACATATTCAGCACTTCTGAAACATTACCTAGAAATAAAACATGTTATTTAGCATTCAAATAAATTCCCTTCATGTAATTTCCTGGAAGTTAGAGGAATCAGGACCTGCTCTTTAAACACCAGTTACAGCATCCTAAAATATCATACATCATATCAATAGAAGAAGTTATCAAACATTTATCAGAAAATAAAATATTAAGAAACAAAATTCTGAAGATAACGCTAGAGTAAATAGTTACTGTGGGTAAAAGAAAAGTCCATCATTAACCTATAACTTTGTCACTGAAGATTCCTTTAAAGAAGAAACCACAATCGGAGGGTGCTTGAGCATGTGCAGAGAGTAAACCTATGAAATGAGAACAAAGAACCAACATCTCACACACAAAGAAGAGGAACTTAAATGCATGTCCCAGTCTGATAGCATCTCACTCAGTGCTAGGAGAAAAAAAAATAATTAAGTCTTGAGGAAAAAACATTAACCATTAATTTGTGATGCTGAAATTCCTTCAGAAATTAAATTCAAGTCAGAGAACATTTAGGCATTCTGAAAAGGAAAATTCTGTAAAAAACAATCCTCAATTTATCTCTTACCCACATATAGATAGAAAAAAGATTTAAACTAAATACATAGAGCAGAATTGAGCCTATAAATTTACTCTCATGCTCATGTCTGTGTTATAAAATCATATTGGGGGGGTTGCAGGACACCATTATTAATGAACAGAGAGGGGTAACCACAGCTTGACAGCTACGGCTACCCAGAGTCCTTCGCACCACCATTTCGCCGCCACAGCTTGGCTCTCCTTCCCTCCACAGACCCGCACCCCCTCCGCAGGGATTAACATATTCAAACACCTCCTAAAATCCAACATAAACTCTGCATTTCCCCTTCGCCTAAGGACAAGCATATGCAACCCTTGCCTAGACATCTGCATTTCCCCTTCGCCTAAGGACAAGCATATGCAACCCTCGCCTAGACAATTATCACAGACAATTATCATAAACTCCACCAAGTAACACAGCCCATTTTTATACAGCCTTACCATTTTATACAAACCTTATACAAACTTGCTATGAACTTTTACCTTCTCGTGATTATATGCTTGCTTCTTGTGATTATATGTCTGCTGGCCTTATGTGCCTTAAATGTGAGAAACCCCTTATATCCCTTGAAAGGCGTCCCTCCCTATATGCCTAAGAACCTAACCACAACCTCAGTATTACTCTTGATTAATTAGACTAGTGTTCCTCTGTATTAGAAAATAGGTTTGTTAGTATCTCTTTGTATTAGAAAACCACTGTTTTATATTTTAGAACTGTATACGTCAGGATGTATTAGAAATGTTTTCCATACTTATTTTCTGTGCAACCCTTCTCTGACCCCAAGCCCCCCTGAAACCTCCCCATCACCGTCCCATACCCAACGAGGGAAGACACGGACAATAGAAAGATTAGCTTGACAACTTTATTCAAATAAATTGCCATCCTCAACGTAGCCCACCCTTCCATGGCCTGGAGGAAAACACTGCCGGGCGGACTTCCACCCCATGGAAATCGCCAGGAACTGCCCCACCTCTGCACCCATCTTGACTGATTGCCCTTCCTGCCAAACAACAGGGAGCACCATCAACGACAGGAGAAGAGAGATTGACATCTCTCCATCTGAAAGGAAGAGTCATCTCCGCACCCCGTCGCCCTTGTCTCCCCCTCCCTCCTAGTCCAGAGATTTCCATGCATGAACAGGAGGGTATATAGGGGGACTTCACCATTTCCCGGGGTTCCTTCCTTCTTTCCAGAGGCAGGGACCCTACAGCTGTAGCTTTGCATTCTGCAATAAAGGGATCAGTTTGTTTTTCCTGACAGCATCGTGTGGTCTCTGTCATTTTCCCGGCGGAGCTGAACTTAGTGCAAATTTTGGAGCTTCCGACCCGCGTCTGTCCTTCTTAAAAGGCAACGCATTTTGGGGTACATTTTTCATAACAATATGGCGAGCCAGGGCAGGAGACTCCGTTTAGCCGTACTCTTGGGGCGCCGTGGTTGGGGAGCCCAAGCGCACCCAGCCATTTGCAGGGGGGATCCCCTTCCCCGACTGTCCCTGGAGTTCTGGCCTAACTGGGATCCTTAGCGGGACCACACAGGGAAAACAAACAGGATCCAGACGGCCGTGGGGGTTGATTTTACAAGATTTTTCTTCTCCTGATTGTTGCGAGGTGACCAAGCTTCAGGAAAAGAAGGCAGCGCGCTGCGACGTGAGTATCAATAGGGAAATTGGCTTTTCGGGGTGGGAATTGTCACAGCAATCAAACTCTTTCCTATTTTTCATAGCCAAAAAAAACCCAAAGCCCGTCGGAGTCTGCCCAGGCTGGAAGGTTTTGCGGCTGCCCTTTTCCTCCCCAAGGCTTGTTGTCCGTCGGAGTTTTGCCCAGATAGCGAGCCTTGGCAACTCTCCCTTCTCTCGCTTAGCTATCCCGGGTGAAGACGCCCCTCTGCCATGGCGACCTTTTGTTAGGTATGACCCATGACCAGAGATTGCAAGTGCGCCCGTTCCCTTTTCCTACTTTTCATTCCTCAGGTCCGATCTGGCATTGCGTAGGCAAGCGTTCAGTAGGACCTGAGTCTAGAGAGCAAGAGGCAGGGAGATTGCTGTGGCACTATTAAATTGTGGGTGGGAATAAGAGTCCTCCTCGGAGTGTGCCCACTTTCCTAGAACGTTTTCCTAAGGAGACTTTCCAAACCCCATTTTTCCCTTAGAGAGCCCTTTAGCAAACCTTCCCAAGCCCACTTTCCTATCGGAGTCGGTCCACTTTCCTATCGGAGTCTGTCCACTTTCCTTAGACGTGCCCCAGGTTCCCAAGGAGTCCCCAGAACCCCGAGAGACCCCACAGCCCCGTCGGAGACTGCCCAGGGCTAGAACTTGCGCAAGTGCCCCTTCGGAGACTGACCAGGGCAAAAATGGGTGCACCCCTGTCCAAAGAGACAACTCTGCAGGCTTCAGGGGAGAAATAAGCCCAAGGAGAGCTTACTTCCCGTCTGAACTCTGATAAACGCCTCCAATTGTATTTAAGAAATGTTTCAGGGTCTAAAAAAAAACAAAAGGAAAAACCAAAACAAAATGCAAGCTTGCTTAAATAATTTTTATGTAAGGGCTTGATCAACCCAAAAACATGGCAAATATTAAAAAGAGTGGAAGTAGTGTGTAAAGGTTTGTTTTAAAGAGGCTGTAGAAGGGTTTTTTTTTCTCTCTCCAAAAGTATAAAGAGGTGTGTGTGTGTGTACCTATCCATTTTTCAACAGAAAAGAGGGGCAGGATGGAAGAAAATAAAGAGTTGTAACTTTGAAAATGCTTGCTCAATGCTTTGAAAAAATTTCGAAACTTGAAAATATTCACTTCATAAACTCCAGCTATAAGTGGATAAGAGATGTACTCAATGTTTAGAAATGTTGTGGGGTTGTGTTTAGATTGGCCACAACATCCATAGACTGCCTTCTTAAGTGTGCATAGTTAAAACTGCCAACTTGTTTTAAATTTCTAGTATAAAGAAACAATGTTGAACCAATCAATCTTAAACATGATAAATATGAGAATGAGGTGTGCAAATGTTGTTATTGAGAGAGGCTACAAAGGGGAGTCTTTCTCCAAGTGACTAGAGGAATATTGACTAAAGGAAAATTGAACAGCTATTCCTATAAAGGTGATTTGTTTGTCAAAAGTAGAGCTTCCATAGCCAGGAATTGTCTATCTGAGTCTAGTTTTAACTTTGATTGTGTTGGACAGAAGGGTTATTGTCGGGCTCCTGATATCAGTCTCTTAAGGAAAAAAACTCATCTGCTAAAGGGTTCTGTATAAAGTTGGTATTTTCATTCAAATCTTGTGAATCCTGTATCTTAGAGGGTTAGACTAAATGACCTCAGGGTCCCTTCTAACTTCCATTTTAGAGCTATGTGAAAGGCAATGTGTCTGATGTGGTGATGGGTTGAAATTCAGCCCAGCTCTGCTTTCTGGCAAGGAAAGATTATTGGTTTTCAGAGTTGGAACAAGAGTGTCATTGTTGTTATGGAGTGATTATATAAGTTTTTATCACTTTCTCTATTAAGGTTTAAAGTTTAAGCACATATGAAAGTCTTGAACATTTCCCAATCTTTATCCAATCTTAAGATTTGCTAAAGGCTTCTATATAACGTTGGTACTTTTAATCTTCCCCTTCCTTATTTTTCCCTTAGTACACACGTGTGCTTCCGTGATAGGGCATAGCCCGTGTTTCCTTCCCAGTCAGGCATCTGTACTCAAATGTATGTGTATCCTAAGGGCGGTGATAGTGTTGAGATCCCCATATTTCAGAAGGGGTGGACTAGATTACTCAAGCACTGAAAAGTGAGTTTAAACTCTGGTGGCTTAGTGAAATGGCCTGAATTCAGTCAAGCTTTACTCTTTGGTGGAGAAGGATGGAAAGACAGATTTTTAAAGTTTGGCATGAAGAGTTTGAGGTGCCACTTAGAAAGAGGTAGAGATGGTATATCATACATTGGAAATGAATGTCTGGTGTTTTTCCCCCCCCCACCATATTGTCGGCTATTTTTTAACTGCAAAACTCCAGCCAACAGTTCAAGCACATACAAATTCATAATCAAGCAGAATGAGCCTTGACCATCCCTGTAAATAAAGGCCAGAAGAATTAGTCTGGAAGATGGTGAGGCCGAGATGAGTAAGAATGTTGAATATCATTAAGTCTGCTCTGGCCATATTGCCCATAGATAAGGGGGCAGAGAATTTAGTCTGCCATGGCTGTAATAAATTAATTAAAAACAAACGAAAACATTTGCAATTACGAATTCACCCCGAACCCTGTAGATAAAGGGGGCAAATCAAGATTTATTTTGCCTGGGGTATGAGATGTTTATATAGTACAGTAAACATGGCTAATTAGTGCCATGACTTCATTAAGGAGTTTAATTTGACCAAACTTTTATTGCAGCTTTCTTGTGAAAGTATTGGGTTGGGTTGTCTGTGAAAATATTGGGTTGTCTGGATGTTGAAGTTTTATATATTTAAAGTTTAAGATTTATAAGCCTGCTTCCTAAGCAGCAAGGAACAGGAAGTAAGAGGTGTCAGAAATATCTCAGGACACAAAAGCTATAGAAATGGATTTAAACTGACCAAAAATAATTTAATTTGACCACTTTTTGTTGCTGGTTTGGTGGAAGTGTAAATTGTTGGGTTTCTGTGTAAAATCTAACCTATTCACCCTTCCCTTCCTCTATTCAAATGGTAATTTAGCCAACACCAGCAACACTTTCAAGTGGTACAATGGATTTCTGAATCATGAACTTTGTACATGCACAGAGGCTATGCCAGCTTGAAGAGAAAAATAGAGAGAAAAAGGAGGTTAAAAACAGAACAAAACAAAAACAGCAACCAAATGCTGAAGGGCCTGTGCCATGCAGGGGAAAATTTGTTTAAATTTCCTTATGTGTCTTTGACTCCAGGGGGTCACTTGAGAAAACAAAAGGGTCAAGTGTTGGACCATCATTCCAAATCTAATATGCAAAATTCTTTCCAGAGGTAAATATCTCAGCACTCCCACTTTGAGTTCATCGCTTGAGTACTTTTTGTTGCTGTTTGTTTCCCCTTTCAACAGGATACTGATTGTGATTTTAGTCAAGGGCTTAGAAAAAAACTCCAGACTATGCAAACCAAGGGTCTGCTCCCCCTTTCCAATGGGTATTCAGGAAGCACCTTCAGATACTTATCTCGCATTTGCATTTCACCCCAAGCATTAACTCCTGCATAACCTCCCCCCTTGCAAAGTTCCAACCTAACATGCAAAAATTATTCTCACAGCTTTCCCAGGAAGAACATTTCTAAAGGATATGTGAACCTTTAAGAAGACTAAACTCCAGTAACAAGTGTTTATTTTTTCCTTTCTCCCACAGCAAAAAAAAAAAGGGGGGGGGGAGTGAAGAGATACAAACAGTAATTTCCTTTTTCCTCTTTTATTATTTCTCTTTGGCTTTGACGCTTCTCTTTAGCTTACAAATAATCTGCTTCCATTTATTAAATCAGTTTTTCCATTATGTCTATGAAATTAATCTAACCATACTTGTACAACTTTAGATTGCTACTTTTTATTTTCATTTGAGATGCTCATTATTAGAAATTGTGTGTTTTAGCATTTATTTATTTATTTTGGTTCCTCATATGTCAGTGTTTTGTTTTGTTATATTTTGGGGCATGTCCATCAGTCCATCACGTGGAATGCCAATATTAACCTGTATGGTCTTTATAATGTCTTCATATTATTTGATAATAATTTTTTTTTAAATCTGAGATTTTTGTGTCAAGTCCTTCTTAAAAAAAAAAATTGTTGTTTGAGTGGTAATCTAAATATCATTTTGTTTTTATTTATGCATTTTTTCTATTTCTACTTTTTCTTCCTGTACATACGAATGTAGCATCTAAGTCATTCTTTCCTGTAAATAATAATAGTAATAATAATCCCTTTCAAACAGGATACGCGAACCTCAAAGAGAATTCAGAACCACACATGGAAAATGTTAATAACTTATCAATTGTGTCCTAATTAACAAAATTGTTGTCCTCCACAGCCAAACTAGGTGAAGTAAATTAAACAGACTGAGTAGACAATAACAGCAGTAATTAAATATGAATGATAATAATATTTAAATGAATAAAATGCTTAACTATGATCACATATTATTTCCAGCTTCCCAAGAAGAACTTTATAGAATATTTTCCCCTTTATTATTAACTAATTATATCTTCAGGCCCCAACCCCCTACAGGCCTATTTTCAAAAGGATGTTTTACAGGAAATCAAATGCTAATACCATCCCCTCACCACCTTACCAACCTGCCAATGCATCACAGTGGCCACAACAATTTATTCCCATAAAAGACTTGAGAAACTAAGTAATTGAATTATGAAGGGCATTTTATCTCTTAGCTATAATGTTTCAGCAAGGTTTAGAAGTGCTGTTAACTTCCTCCCAGTGACTCAAAGGCAGACAAGAAAAGCCCTTGTGCCCAAGGTTGGAAATACATGCAAAAGCAGCAAGAATTATCTCAAGTTCACCCAATTGCCTCAAGATATACAAATGGTGTAGACCTAACAATGTGAAGGTTTTATGCATTATGTGTTATTATGTAGGAATGCTGAAATGTGTCAAATGGGACGGACAAGGGGGGGAATGAGTTACAAGGATATTTCTTTTTTTATTTTAGACTGTGCCCTCAAGACTGTGCAACTGATATATAATTATGTTTTATGTTACGTGATATTCTGCAGAAACCTTGACCTATGTCTGACAAGTATATGTTATTTCCACAAGGGGGGGGGGCATTTTTGTGTGTAATTGCTTTCATGTTTTATGTATAGTAAGTTATTGTATAGTGTAACATTCCTTATGCACCCAATGGTGGTATTATTCCTTATACACCCAATGGAGGACTCGCCCAATGGAGGACTCATGTTTTCTAAAAGATCAGGCTATTGCATAGTCCATTGTTGAGATTTAGATCAATTTATGACCACATTTCCTTATCTCACCTGGCACTTTGTAGTGTGCCAGCCTTCTTTTTACCAAGAAGCAGTTTCAGGATTCATGAAACCAGCAGATACAAGAAGGTGTATATGCCTTGATTTACCTGGAATGATTCCTTATAGAATTAAATTGACCAATTTGGACATGTGCCCTTTTCAGAATGGTTTTTATGGGGCTGTATAAATTATAATTGGGTCAGTTCTAATTGGGCAAGTGAATCCAAGGTGCAAGTAGCTTTCTCCCTTTAAGAGTAACTGAGCAACTCCCTACTACAGTGCAAGACCAGAGCCTATAATAAAAAATCCCATAGAAAGCCCAAGGCAAAGGCATCTCTCTCATGACATGTCCAAACCTGTGGCAGCTATGGTGAGTGCCAGGTGACATGGTCGATATGAAAGCCCTAAGGGGATTCACCAGGGATTGTTGCTGCTGTGCCATGATGGAGGTGTGAGACCAGAGGAGAGCTAGCTTTGACACCTGACAACACACAAAAAGGTAAAAACAAACAAACAAACTACGCTTTCCAGTCAATATTGGTGGATCTTCTGGTAAATGTAAAGCATAGACCACTTGTTTTTCCCATAAGTGCTAGAATACTGCTGCATAAAGTGAAATGGAGAATGCGTCACTGTCGATTATATGAGGCAATGATTGGTTGTTACACAACAATATTGCCTCAGAGAGGGGACACTGTTATAAAATCATATTGGGGGGGTTGCAGGACACCATTATTAATGAACAGAGAGGGGTAACCACAGCTTGACAGCTACGGCTACCCAGAGTCCTTCGCACCACCATTTCGCCGCCACAGCTTGGCTCTCCTTCCCTCCACAGACCCGCACCCCCTCCGCAGGGATTAACATATTCAAACACCTCCTAAAATCCAACATAAACTCTGCATTTCCCCTTCGCCTAAGGACAAGCATATGCAACCCTTGCCTAGACATCTGCATTTCCCCTTCGCCTAAGGACAAGCATATGCAACCCTCGCCTAGACAATTATCACAGACAATTATCATAAACTCCACCAAGTAACACAGCCCATTTTTATACAGCCTTACCATTTTATACAAACCTTATACAAACTTGCTATGAACTTTTACCTTCTCGTGATTATATGCTTGCTTCTTGTGATTATATGTCTGCTGGCCTTATGTGCCTTAAATGTGAGAAACCCCTTATATCCCTTGAAAGGCGTCCCTCCCTATATGCCTAAGAACCTAACCACAACCTCAGTATTACTCTTGATTAATTAGACTAGTGTTCCTCTGTATTAGAAAATAGGTTTGTTAGTATCTCTTTGTATTAGAAAACCACTGTTTTATATTTTAGAACTGTATACGTCAGGATGTATTAGAAATGTTTTCCATACTTATTTTCTGTGCAACCCTTCTCTGACCCCAAGCCCCCCTGAAACCTCCCCATCACCGTCCCATACCCAACGAGGGAAGACACGGACAATAGAAAGATTAGCTTGACAACTTTATTCAAATAAATTGCCATCCTCAACGTAGCCCACCCTTCCATGGCCTGGAGGAAAACACTGCCGGGCGGACTTCCACCCCATGGAAATCGCCAGGAACTGCCCCACCTCTGCACCCATCTTGACTGATTGCCCTTCCTGCCAAACAACAGGGAGCACCATCAACGACAGGAGAAGAGAGATTGACATCTCTCCATCTGAAAGGAAGAGTCATCTCCGCACCCCGTCGCCCTTGTCTCCCCCTCCCTCCTAGTCCAGAGATTTCCATGCATGAACAGGAGGGTATATAGGGGGACTTCACCATTTCCCGGGGTTCCTTCCTTCTTTCCAGAGGCAGGGACCCTACAGCTGTAGCTTTGCATTCTGCAATAAAGGGATCAGTTTGTTTTTCCTGACAGCATCGTGTGGTCTCTGTCATTTTCCCGGCGGAGCTGAACTTAGTGCAAATTTTGGAGCTTCCGACCCGCGTCTGTCCTTCTTAAAAGGCAACGCATTTTGGGGTACATTTTTCATAACATCTGCATACCTAAACATAAAAATACATGAAGCTAAACAATACTGCTATCAAGAGATAAGCATTAAAACTCAAAACCAATTCACTGCATGTATGTTGTGTAGAATTTACTTCAATGCAGCAAAAACATCAAATTTCCATTTTTCCAGTCTGGTTGCTGGTAAGCAGATATTTTAAAACCAACTGAAAACTAAAGAATTAAAACTTTAACAAGCTTCTCTAACAAAGAGAGTTCTGGTTAACTGAGAAACAAAAACCATCTACTAGCAAAACTTTTCTGGTAGCCAAACAAACAAATTTTCCTCAAGGAAAGACATGCAAATTTAAATCTTTCCTTCAATCTGGTTCATATGCAGCAATTTCATCAGATTTTCTACTAACTGAAACACGGCAGAGCTGCTCTAGAGAATTGATTTTTCCTAAACTGCTTTGAAAAGTACTAAACTCAAAAACTTCCTGCAGAAACCTTTTTACCATGCATGACAAGTTTTGATGCTTACTGGAAGCAGGAAAAGAGTCTCCAGCATATTTTGTAACAACCAAAAAGTGCTGTTGTGGAGTATCAAACAATTCCTGCCAGCCATCTTCAACAATGCATGTTTGCTCATTCAAGACAGGAAAAAAATCATTGACCTTGCTTACATTAACAGAGATTGGCAACTCAGTGAAATCAGGGCTAGAGAGCTTTCTCAGTGGAAGTCTGCTCTCAGTTGCATTCAAAAAACTATCATCAACAGCAACTTGCTGCTCTCTTTCAGCCAAAATCAATGGAATAACAGGCAACTCTTGAGATTTTACCATGACTGTTTGCTCATTTGGAAGGTTAGCCATTAAAGGCAGAACATCCAAAGTTATCTCACTATCATCCTCCTTTAAAGCCTGACTAACCATCTGTTGCACTGCCATTTGTGGTACCTCAGAATGAGAACCCACAGAATAAGAAGGTGGCATTACTTCTAAACCAGACCCAGGCAACAGGGAGCTGGCGGAAGGCAGGGCTGCTGCAGGGGCTGAAGCTGCTTTAAGAGCAAAATCTTTTCCCAGCCCTGGAGGTTGAGAAGGGGGCAAAATCCTTGGGCTTGGGGATGCTGAAGAAGCATCTTGAAGCTGAAGCAATGGATTAGCCACTCTAGCTACAGCTGATCGGCAAAGTTTCCACGTATGTAAGATTTGAACAGAGGGTCGGTCAGATTTACTCAAAACCAAACCCACTTTGTCCCATTTTTCTAGATCTAGGGTACCTTCCTCAGGGAAGAAGGACGCAACATGAGAAATCTCATGCAATAACTGGTCAATCAGTGGGGACATCACCTGATTGTGACCATGAGGACTTAACAAAAAGAGCAAATCTCTTTTATGTTTTTTCTGCAAAATACTTAGATCTCCCCCCATTCTTACCTATTTTCTGTGCGCACAGGTTCTGTCCAAGGTTCCGGACGATAAGAATCTTTCAGTCTAAAAGCCCTCTGTTTGCAGACAGAGTCTAATGGCACCTAGGGAGCTTTGTTAAGCCCAAAATCAGAAGAGCGATCATTTACCTGATCCTCTTTTCATGGATGCCTCAGAGAAGCTGCATTGGCATTCCAATGGCCTCAGAGAGGGCACCAAAATGTGGGAATACCACATTGAAAACAAAGACAAAGGACCAAAGATTCAACCAGCAAATCTCTGGGAGGAAAAGTGCCTCCTGCTCTCCCCTCGCCAGATCTTTTTATTCCAATATCAAAAGGTTACAAAGATTCAAATCATCCAATAGAATTCATCCTAAGTTCTAAAACCCCTCCCAGGTTTCCTCCCACCTTGAATCTGATACTGTTGGGAGAATCTGGAACTAACACCAAGATGCTAAAAAGACTTCCTGAACTTCAAAGAAACTACAATTAAAGAAAGGAAAGAGGGGCCCAGGAATTCCTGCATAGATTAACAGTGTCTTGTCAGAAAACAGGTTTGTCAGCTTTTCAAAGGCTAACAGGAAGGAAGGAAGATTAACAGATGCCCCTTTTACCCAGATCTATTGAGCCAAATGTTTTACAGCCAGGCATGAAACAAATGGCAACACAGGCCTGTTTCTTGCAACCCAGACTGAAACGTGTTTTAAAGGTGGAAAGAGATGGAGTCAGTAATCATCCCAGAAACCTATGTCCAAGACCAGGATTTTCATAATTCAGGCAGCAGAGGTATATCAAGGGAGCCACCAAGCTCAGACATCCTCTACAGGCACACATAATTATGAGTACCTGATTCCCTTCCATAGATCACTAGAAAGTCACCACTACACAGAGCCTCAGGGAGTTGGGCCCTATGTCAGCACCTCAAAGGTGGGATGCTTCAAAATGCCACAGGCTTCTTTCCACTGTTACTGCCTTGTTGCAGAAAGGCAATAATATTGCTGCTTTTAGCCGACCTTTTCACTCTTTATGCTACCTTGTTGCCCTGGACCTCTCTATACAGTGGAACCTTGGTTTACGCCTACCTCCGTTTACATACGCCTCTGTTTACGAACGCCGCAGACCCAGAAATGTTTACATCTGGGTTCCACGGCGTCGGATGCGCAGAAGCTATCTGCACAGCGCATGTGTGTGCAAAAGTGGTCTATCGGCGCTTCATGCATGCGCAGAAGCGTGCCTTCGGCGAGCAAACGCCTCGGCGAGCAAATGCCTCCACGGAACGGATTGCGTTTGCAAACCGAGGTACCACTGTACTTTGGGGGGGAAAGCCTCACAGACAACGAAAGGAGAGTGGCAGATGAAGAGGATGGACTTTCAGAACTGGCAGAGCTGACAGGGAAAATCCAAAAAACAGCATGATAAAGTATTCCAAAAGGACTGGGGGAAATTAATACGATATCTGGCAGGATTGTCTGAAGACCTGTAATGAGAAATTTTCTATCCTTCTATATTTATTTAAATTTTGAGCTATTTTGTAATGAGTGTAATTAGAATTGAAAAACATACAAAATGGAATGATACAAAAGGTTAATTTTCAAAGCCAATGAGGCGGGAGGGAAGGAAGTCGATAGACTCTAAAGAGCCAAAGCGGTAAAGTGGATAACGATGATATGAATGTATAATATTAAATGGAAAATAAATAAAAACTATATATATGTATAAAGAGAAAGCCTCACGGAATGACAAATCAAGAGCAGAGGGATGCTTGGCATTCCTTGGCATTGCCATCATTTTATTTAGGAAGCAACCATGAAGGCAGACCTCAAATGACACAATGAAGCTGCTCTCTTTTCAAAGGTTGTGAGGGCGTCATTTTTGTTTATGGGTTACAGCCCAATCCTATGCAGGTTTATTGGGAAGAATGCCAGAATAGAAAAAGTCCGTATGATGTAGTGGTAAAAGGGTTGAATGAAGACTGGTGGGAGGGCATGGGCTCAAATGCCTGGGGGGAAAACAACCACCCCCTGAGAGTGGAAACTGCCAAGCCATGGTGTGTGGATGTGTTGGTGGAAGGGGCTCTGTAGTCCTTCAGTGGTGAAAGAAAGGCATTATGCAGATACAGTGGTACCTCGGTTTACAAACACAATTGGTTCCGGAAGTCCGTACTTAACCTGAAGCGTACTTAACCTGAAGTGAACTTTCCCATTGAAAGTAATGGAAAGTGGATTACCATTCCAGATGGTCCATGGATTACTTAAACTGAAGCGGACTTAACCTGAAGCGAACTTTCCCATTGAAAGTAATGGAAATGGGATAAATCCGTTCCAGACGGGTCCGCGGAGTACTCAACCAGAAGCGTACTTAACCCGAGGTATGAGTGTAATTGGTTCCGGAAGTCCGTACTTAACCTGAAGCATACTTAACCTGAAGCGAACTTTCCCATTGAAAGTAATGGAAAGTGGATTAATCCGTTCCAGACAGGTCCGCGGAGTACTTAAACTGAAAATACTCAAACCGAGGCGTACTTAAACTGAGATATGACTGTACTCAGCTCTGTATATTCCAGTCCTACATAGGTTCCGAAGTTGAGCACTGAAGTTACGAGATACTAAGCCTGAACTGTGGCACAAATTAATCCCTGCCCCTATATTATTATAGCAGAAGAAATACCAAGGTATTTCACAATCAAATAAAACCCAATAGCGAAATAACAAGAATAACACTAAAAACGCACCGGTGAATGATTTCATCAAAAGCTTTTTTTTAAAAAAAAAAAATCCATAATCAAAACGTATAATCAACAGGTCCATTAAAACAGCATTGCAGTTAAAACTGAAGGTTAGAGTCACAATGTCATGGGAATTCTTGCCTAAACAGAAGCTCTACCTCTCTTTCAAATCAGAAACAGTGAAGGCGGTGAAGGTCCTGTGTGAGTGCCTGGAGGCGGTTGGAGGATGGATGGCGGCTAACAGATTGAGGTTGAATCCTGATTCCTGACAAGACAGAAGTACTGTTTGTGGGGGACAGGAGGTGGGCAGGTGTGGAGGACTCCCTGGTCCTGAATGGGGTAACTGTGCCCTTGAAGGACCAGGTGCGCAGCCTGGGAGTCATTCTGGACTCAAAGCTGTCCATAGAGGCACAGGTCAATTCTGTGTCCAGGGCAGCTGTCTATCAGCTCCATCTGGTACGCAGGCTGAGACCCTACCTGCCTGCAGACTGCCTCGCCAGAGTGGTGCATGCTCTGGTTATCTCCCGCTTGGACTACTGCAATGTGCTCTACGTGGGGCTACCTTTGAAGGTGACCCGGAAACTACAACTAATCCAGAATGCGGCAGCTAGACTGGTGACTGAGAGCGGCCACCGAGACCATATAACACCGGTCTTGAAAGATCTACATTGGCTCCCAGTATGTTTCCGAGCACAATTCAAAGTGTTGGTACTGACCTTTAAAGCCCTAAATGGCCTCGGTCCAGTATACCTGAAGGAGCGTCTCCACCTCCATCATTCTGCCTGGACACTGAGGTCCAGTACCGAGGGCCTTCTGGCGGTTCCCTCGTTGCGAGAAGCCAAGTTGCAGGGAACCAGGCAGAGGGCCTTCTCGGTGGTGGCGCCTGCCCTGTGGAATGCCCTCCCATCAGATGTCAAAGAGAAAAACAGCTACCAGATTTTTAGAAGACATCTGAAGGCAGCCCTGTTTAGGGAGGCTTTTAATGTTTAATCGATTATTTTATTTTTCTGTTGGAAGCCGCCCAGAGTGGCTGGGGAAACCCAGCCAGATGGAAGGGGTATAAATAATAAGTTGTTGTTGTTGTTGGGGTATAAATAATAATAATAATAATAAGTAGTAGTAGTAGTAGTTATAAACAGGGCTGTCTTTGAGAGTCAGTGGCGCAGAATCTCCCGTATTTGAGCAGGGAGACAATTCCACAAGACCAGTGAAATAAAACAGAGACAGGATGTGGGTGGTTGCCATTGGGTGTGGATCTGCCCTAGCTGAGCCCCCAAGAGAAATGGCTCTGCAGAGGAAGAAGTTTAAAACACCTTGCAGATTTAAAATCATGAGCAAGTCAAAACAGCATGAGTTTTCTGGTTATGTTTCTTCTCTTATATTAATGGCCGGCTGGCATTTGTAAACAGCTCATTGAAGATTCCTTTCTGTCCCTCGAAGCTTTAGTCAATGACACTAGAGATTCTGTTTCCTTCCTAAACTGGAGAAGAAAAGGGGGCTGAAGACGTTTGGATTCCCTCCTATACATCACTTGTCACTGTGCATTATCTCCCAGTAACAGCTGGTGACAGAGACATTGTGCATGCCTCTAGGAAAGTTCTCCCCCCACTCTTTCATCTGTTTCAGTTCATTTACCTCCAAGATAAAGGACTGCTTTGGTTGGTCTGTTTCCAACATACCTCCCCCCTCTGCTCTGTGTATTATTATTATTATTATTATTATTATTATTATTATTATTATTATTATTATTTAAGTTTGGCAGCAGCTGCAAATGATGGCTCCTGCAGTATAATCCCATCACCCTTGATTCCTGTAGAAAAAAATCCCAATATATTTGCCTATCACATTGCATTTTAAGTAGTGCTGTCCTTTGTTGCTGATTTTCTTTGTTTTCAGAAGCTCTTTTCTAAATCCCTCTTCCTACCTATACAACAAATATGCCTTCTTAAACATCCCCAAAGAACATTTGAAAATGTTACCCGACGGCATGCTTGGATATTAACATAAAAATATTCATGAAATATTTATGGTAAATAAATATTTCACGCCATCTTCTTCTCCATAATTTTCTTTGATGGAGTTGCCCAGATTTTGGCTGCAGCCTTTGAACCAGGTTACATGTAGGCATACTCCACCAAAGTAAAAATGAATAAATAAATAAATAAAAAATGATTGATTTTGAGAGGATTACACCCTTTAGTGGCAATGCTTTTGCTGCTGAGGACTGAATCTCCAGGCCAACTTCTGTTCCTGAAAGCATGTGTTTTTCATGTGGCTGAATTCATTCATTCAGCTGTGTATTTCTGAGGTTTGATGGCTCGTAGCACCTGATTGGCTCTCTAAACACTCATGCTCATTGGCTGCATTCAAATGAAGGAAAGCTACTGCATATCTACACCAGCAAGTTATGCTTTCTTTTTCTGGTTCTTTGGCTATAACTTTTGATAGAATACAGATAATTGAACAAGCTTTGTTGCATTACATTCTTCATTAAATTATCTTTCCATTGATATATAATTTTATGGTTTCTAAGTTTTAAACTTAGAAAATACGAGGAAATTAAAGAACAGCTCACAGGTTGGCTGGAATACCATCAAATTTATGAGACATATAAACAGGACAAAAAGAACAGATTTGACAATGAGCCCTCGAAATTTGAAAAGGAATTACTAAATACCGTAATAAAGTTAAGACAATCTCAAGAATGTACCGACTCCTCCTTGACTGGGAAGTCAAGGAGGAGGAGGTCAGAGCAGTTATGATTATATGGGCACAAGATATTGGTCGTCCAATAATGCTGGCAGAATGGGAAATCGTCGGAAAACAACTATGAATTTTATGGCGTGCTACAATATTAAAGAGAACATGATATATAAAAAATATTGAGAGTAACTGCTGGAGGTGTGGGGAAGGTAATGGAGACATGTGCCACATGTGGTGGACGTGTAGAAAAATAAGAGAGTTTTGGGGCCTTGTCTATGATGAGCTGAAAAAAAATCTTTGAAATAACTTTTCTTAAAAAGCCAGAAGCATTCTTGTTAAGCATTGTTGGTAAAGATATCCCAAAAAAATTAAGAGAAATATTTCTATACGCTACGACAGCAACCCGAACACTAGTAGTAAAGAACTGGAAAGGGGGAAATGTTCCTACTATAATAGATTGGCAGAATAAGTTACAAGAATATGTGGAAATGGTGCAATTGACCAACAGCCTGAGGGGCAGTTCAAGACAAGAATTTGCACAAAAATGGAATAAATATAAGAGATATGTACAAAAATATACCAGTGGTTTTTCATCTATGGCAGCATTTGGTTGACCTTGGATAAAGAAATATATGAGAAATAAGAGCAATGGTACAAATTGCTGTAAGAATGTATTAGAGAATATATAAAGAATAGATTACAATGGTAGGTTGTTGTTGTTTAGTCGTTTAGTCGTGTCCGACTCTTCGTGACCCCATGGACCAGAGCACGCCAGGCACTCCTGTCTTGCACTGCCTCCCGCAGTTTGGTCAAACTCATGTTCGTAGCTTCGAGAACACTGTCCAACCATCTCGTCCTCTGTCGTCCCCTTCTCCTAGTGCCCTCAATCTTTCCCAACATCAGGGTCTTTTCCAAGGATTCTTCTCTTCTCATGAGGTGGCCAAAGTATTGGAGCCTCAGCTTCACGATCTGTCCTTCCAGGGAGCACTCAGGGCTGATTTCCTTAAGAATGGATAGGTTTGATCTTCTTGCAGTCCATGGGACTCTCAAGAGTCTCCTCCAGCACCATAATTCAAAAGCATCAATTCTTCGGCGATCAGCCTTCTTTATGGTCCAACTCTCACTTCCATACATCACTACTGGGAAAACCATAGCTTTAACTATACGGACCTTTGTCGGCAAGGTGATGTCTCTGCTTTTTAAGATGCTGTCTAGGTTTGTCATTGCTTTTCTCCCAAGAAGCAGGCGTCTTTTAATTTCGTGACTGCTGTCACCATCTGCAGTGATCAAGGAGCCCAAGAAAGTAAAATCTCTCACTGCCTCCATTTCTTCCCCTTCTATTTGCCAGGAGGTGATGGGACCAGTGGCCATGATCTTGGTTTTTTTGATGTTGAGCTTCAGACCATATTTTGCGCTCTCCTCTTTCACCCTCATTAAAAGGTTCTTTAATTCCTCCTCGCTTTCTGCCATCAAGGTTGTGTCATCTGCATATCTGAGGTTGTTGATATTTCTTCCAGCAATCTTAATTCCGGCTTGGGATTCATCTAGTCCAGCCTTTCGCATGATGAATTCTGCATATAAGTTAAATAAGCAGGGAGACAATATACAACCTTGTCGTACTCCTTTCCCAATTTTGAACCAATCAGTTGTTCCATATCCAGTTCTAACTGTAGCTTCTTGTCCCACATAGAGATTTCTCAGGAGACAGATGAGGTGATCAGGCACTCCCATTTCTTTAAGAACTTGCCATAGTTTGCTGTGGTCGACACAGTCAAAGGCTTTTGCATAGTCAATGAAGCAGAAGTAGACGTTTTTCTGGAACTCTCTAGCTTTCTCCATAATCCAGCGCATGTTTGCTATTTGGTCTCTGGTTCCTCTGCCCTTTCGAAATCCAGCTTGCACTTCTGGGAGTTCTCGGTCCACATACTGCCTAAGCCTGCCTTGTAGAATTTTAAGCATAACCTTGCTAGCGTGTGAAATGAGCACAATTGTGCGGTAGTTGCAGCATTCTTTGGCACTGCCCTTCTTTGGAATTGGGATGTAGACTGATCTTCTCCAATCCTCTGGCCATTGCTGAGTTTTCCAAACTTGCTGGCATATTGGGTGTAGCACCTTAACAGCATCATATTTTAAAATTTTAAACAGTTCAGCTGGAATATCATCACTTCCACTGGCCTTGTTATTAGCAATGCTTTCTAAGGCCCATTTGACTTCACTCTCCAAGATGTCTGGCTCAAGGTCAGCAACCACACTACCTGAGGTGTACGAGACCTCCATATCTTTCTGGTATAATTCCTCTGTGTATTCTTGCCACCTCTTCTTGATGTCTTCTGCTTCTGTTAGGTCCTTACCACTTTTGTCCTTGATTATGGTAATCTTTGTACGAAATGTTCCTTTCATATCTCCAATTTTCTTGAACAGATCTCTGGTTTTCCCCATTCTATTGTTTTCCTCTATTTCTTTGCATTGCTCATTTAAGAAGACCCTCTTGTCTCTCCTTGCTGTTTTTTGGAAATCTGCATTCAGTTTCCTGTATCTTTCCCTATCTCCCTTGCATTTTGCTTGCCTCCTCTCCTCCGCTATTTGTAAGGCCTCGTTGGACAGCCATTTTGCTTTCTTGCATTTCCTTTTCCTTGGGATGGTTTTCATTGCTGCCTCCTGTATAATGTTACGAGCCTCCATCCATAGTTCTTCAGGCACTCTGTCCACCAAATCTAAATCCTTAAACCTGTTCCTCACTTCCACTGTGTATTCATAAGGGATTTGATTCAGATTGTATCTTACTGGCCCAGTGGTTTTTCCTACTTTCTTCAGTTTAAGCTGGAATTTTGCTATAAGAAGCTGATGATCTGAGTTACAGTCAGCTCCAGGTCTTGTTTTTGCTGACTGTATAGAGCTTCTCCATCTTTGGCTGCAGAGAATATAATCAATCTGATTTCGATGCTGTCCATTTGGTGATATCCATGTGTAGAGTCGTCTCTTGTGTTGTTGGAATAGAGTGTTTGTGATGACCAGCTTGTTCTCTTGACAGAACTCTATTAGCCTTTGCCCTGCTTCATTTTGAACTCCAAGGCCAAACTTGCCAGTTGTTCCTTTTATCTCTTGATTCCCTACTTTAGCATTCCAGTCCCCTGTAATGAGAAGAACATCCTTCTTTGGTGTCATTTCTAGAAGGTGTTGTAGGTCTTCATAGAATTGGTCAATTTCACTTTCTTCAGCACCGGTAGTTGGTGCATAAACTTGGATTACTGTGATGTTAAAAGGTCTGCCTTGGATTCGTATCGAGATCATTCTGTCATTTTTGAGATTGCATCCCATTACAGCTTTTGCCACTCTTTTGTTGACTATGAGGGCCACTCCATTTCTGCTACAGGATTCTTGCCCACAGTAGTAGATATGATAGTCATCCGAACTGAATTCGCCCATTCCCTTCCATTTTAGTTCACTGATGCCCAGGATATCGATATTTATTCTTGTCATCTCATTTTTGACCACATCCAGCTTACCTCCACTCATGGTTCTTACATTCCAGGTTCCTATGCAATATTTTTCTTTACAGCATCAGACTTTCCTTTCGCTTCCAGGCATATCCGCAACTGAGCGTCCTTTCGGCTTTGGCCCAGCCGCTTCATCAGCTCTGAATCTACTTGTACTTGTCCTCCGCTCTTCCTCAGTAGCATGTTGGACGCCTTCCGACCTGAGGGGCTCATCTTCCAGCGTCATAACTTTTATATGCCTGTTGTCTTTGTCCATGGAGTTTTCTTGGCAGGGATACTGGAGTGGCTTGCCAGTTCCTTCTCCAGGTGGATCACGTTTAGTCAAAACTCTCCACTATGACCTGTCCATCTTGGGTGGCCCTGCATGGCATAGCTCATAGCTTCTCTGAGTTATTCAAGCCCCTTCGCCACGACAAGGCATTGATCCATGAAGGGGACAATGGTAGGTACATTCAGTATTAGAATAAAATCATACAACGGGAATTGACAGGAAGTCCAAAGTCTTTATGATATTTTTTGTTAATAATCTTTGCTAATAATTTTTGTTTAAAATTGCATAAAAAGTAGCATAAATAAAGCTGAAGCTTAAGGATCTTAATTATGTAAGAAAAGATAAGTATATGGGTTTTTTATTTTCTGTGTACATGTTTGAAATTTCAATTTACTTTAAGAGATGTACGGTACTATATATATGTAATGTATTGTAAGCCTATTAATAAAGCTTGTTACATGTTTAAAATTAAAAAATAATAATACCATATATATGGTATTACTCCCAAAAACGTGGTGTTATGAGGCATCAAACCTCAGAAATACACTTTTTCCAAAAGGTTTCCACAATTTAGGCCACTAGTGTTAGCAAGCCAGTGACCAGGGAAGATGGCAGTTGTAGGTCAAGGGCAAGCGGTTCCCCACACATGCTCTAAAGTCTAGCTTTCTTTGAAGGAGGAAAAATGGAGGGCAGAACTTAGTGAGAATGAAGAAAAAATGCAAAAGTATAGAGGACAAGAGGGGGGAAAGCAAATGGTTATCAACACTGAAAGGCTGGAGGCTCTTTGCCTTATGCCAGAGTTAACACACCCAAGCTTTTTCTGACCGTGGTTATCTCACATCTTCACTTTTCCAGCATGCTTCCTTTTTACGACATATCCCTACTCTCAAGTCTGCAGTATTTTCTGCCTGATGATTCCCTTTATAGACAAATCAGGAGCTGAATGGGGGGGGGATGACTTTGATGACAAGAACAAAATTCCTACCGCAAATATCTTTCTTTTATTACTATAACAGTCCTATAATTGTTTCATCTGTATGTCACTCGTATAAATATTCTGCATTCAGCGATGTATGGAAATGGTGCGGCACAAAACAAATGTCTCTAATAACATTATAGATTCCATCTGAATGGATGATAAAATAGTGAAATATTGATTTCGAAAGGATAAGTGCTAGTAAAACTGGCAAAAGGGGTTTATTGATCACTAACAGCTAGAGGAGTGTGAGCTGTGATGAAACTGTTGAAGCAGGTAACAGTGGAATTTTTCAAGAAAGTCGAGTTTCACTGCAGAGAAAAGGGGTTCAAGAAAGTTAAGAAAGTTATGAGAAAAGACTGTTGGAAAGAGCCTTCTTATGTGAGGTTTTTTGTGTGTGGATACAATATGATAGACAGAGTATCTGTGTGTAGTTTTATAAATAAAAACAGCCTCCCTCAGCTTTGCCACCGAAAGAAAAGTCATGAAGTCCCATGTCCTAATCTGCCCCAAAGTCAAATGCACTATCGCTACCAGTTCTATAATGCGCACACTTATCTGGGAGCCAAGCCCACTAAACTCAATAGGACTTACTTCTGAGTAGACATGCACAGATTTGTGCTGGGGGGAGTAGCATTTGGTGGGGGGGGAGTGCTATTGATATTATGACAGATGTCAGATGAGAAAGTGATTTCAACTTTCCTTTTAAGCCGCTGAGTTTAACCAAGCTTTTTGGTTAATTTCCCACAACTGCAGTATAGTTTGCGAATTGCTATATTATGAGCAGGATATACTTTGCCAATATATTCCTATCCATCTGTCTACAGCAATACAGCTTGCTAATGCTTCTAACTGTGACAGAACTTGAACTCGGTGGCTTCAATATTTAATGACAGAGGTGTCTCTTGGGAGTTTAAGTGGCGCATGAGAAAAGGTTTCTGATGGCGCGCTGGGATTTGTTCCTTGGAACCAAGGCAGGCGGTGATTGAATGTGAAGTCACCCTTATGCTTTTGAGAAACCAACTTGAAATTATTTGTTATGGAAATTGAGGAGGTGGTGAGGACTCTACAAGGCTCGACAACTGTCTAGTTCATTTATTTATTTTCAGATATATTACCAAATTTGTACAATTAACCATTCAAGGTCTAACTTTAAAAGACTCTGGGCACTTCCAGCCTCTGTGGATTTACATGCTGGTACTTTTACAAGTGCCACGCAATGTTTGTTCTGCAGTATTAAGGAATCAGCCTACAGTCTAGAGCTCCCTGCTCATTGAAATTAGGCATGCACCATCACTCTACTATTTTGGGTATCTGCTAAAAACTTTTGTTTTTTTGTTTTTGTTTAGGGGGACGCAGGTGGTGCTGTGGGTTAAACCACAGAGCCTAGGGCTTGCCGATCAGAAGGTCGGCGGTTCGAATCCCCGCGACGGGGTGAGCTCCTGTTGCTCGGTCCCAGCTCCTGCCAACCTAGCAGTTCGAAAGCACGTCAAAGTGCAAGTAGATAAATAGGAACCGCTACAGCGGGAAGGTAAACGGTGTTTGCGTGTGCTGCTCTGGTTCGCCAGAAGCGGCTTTGTCATGCTGGCCACATGACCTGGAAGCTATACGCCGGCTCCCTCGGCCAATAATGCGAGATGAGCGCGCAACCCCAGAGTCGGTCACGACTGGACCTAATGGTCAGGGGTCCCTTTACCTTTACCTTTAAACAAGACATGCAAAGTTGATATGTATTTTGATTCTTATTATTATTTGCATTTTTACATTTGACATTCGTTGACAATTTTAATGTCTGTTTCATGTTCTCTGGGCATAGAGGTTTGACTTACAATTTAGCAAAATGCAAATTCTGTAAAACAAAAAATACTGGCAGGTTGGGCAATTACAGTTGATTTGGTACTCCTGCCAGTCTCTCTCTCACACACACCAAAATCTTATATTTTGTGAAAAGCAAAGCAGTGGGGAAATGCACTGGAAAGGGCAGATTAACAAGTGCACGGCACAATGTCATATAACCTCCCCGCAAAAAATCAGAATGAATGCAACCTGGATAGCTCAGTTGGTTGGAGCATGGTAATGATAAAACCAAGGTTGCAGATTCGATCCCTATATGGAACAGCTGCATATTCCTGCATTGCAAGGGCTTGGAAAAATGATCTGCAGGATCCCTTCCAACTCTACAACTCTATGATTGTTTGACTGTTCAGTAAATACTCAACCTCCTTGCAAATTTTGTGCAAAAAAAACAGGATGAATGCTCAATAAACATGTCGTCTGGAAGTGACTTCTCTCTGTGTGCAAATAAAGTGTAGCTGAGAACACTTTAAATCATTGGGTGGTGGCCTTGTAGCAATGATTCTTCAACATCAACTTGATGTTGATATGGACTGTTCATTTTGTTCGGATGCCTGATTATCGTCTTCCAAAGCAACTACTCTATTCCGAACTTAAAAATGGAAAGTGTAACTCTGGTGGTCAACAAAAGAGGTTTAAAGACTCTCTCAAAGCAAATCTTAAAAAAAATTGTATGAATACCGACAACTGGGAAACACTGGCCTGCGAGCGCTCCAATTGGAGCCTTTAGCAAAGGTGTTGTGGACTTTAAAGACACTCAAACTCAGGACCAAAGGGAGAAACGCACTAAGAGGAAGGCATATTGGGCAAACCCTCACCCTGATCAACTCCCACCCGGAAACCAGCGTCCCCACTGTGGAAGGATGTGTGGATCCAGAATTGGCTTACACAGTCACTTACAGACTCACTTTTAAAACCATATTTATGGAAGGCATATCTTGAATTATGGCCAGCCTTATCTTCCATGAATTTGTGTATTCCTCTTTTATAAGCCATCCAAGTTGCTGACCATCACAACAACTCTCGCCAGTTTGACCAGGACCCATTTTCACCATCCCCCCCCCCAGAATCGAGCTATAAAGCTATTCCTATAAGCATGCCCCAACCTTTTAACCAGCTTTGAAACAAAAGCAGCATTTTGCAGAAGGCAATAAAGTAGCCATTCTCTTGTCAGTTAACATATGGGAGCAGCAGGTGATCACCCCAAACATAAAGCTTCGTTAGAGGCAGGTTTTGTTGGGTGGTGGGAAGGAGATCAGGAATATGCCGGTATTTACCTCCAACTCATTCCGATGCAGGTATTAAATCAGATCATTTGCGATTCAATCCCTCGTCTCCCTTTCAGCAAGCAAACATTATGTTTGTTGAGCAGATTTGAATACCTAGGCTATGCCTCGTCACAATCATAAACCATATTTTGTTGTCCTTAATTAGGCATCATTGGAAAGAAAATAACGCAAGAGCAATAAGAACATGGGCTGAGCTGTAAATTCAGCACAACTGCTTCCTCTCGCAGTCTCTCGTCGTGTCTGAGAATGACTGAAATCTTGTTTAAGCATAAATATTTGTGATGGGTAAACTCTTCTTGGCTTCCTTGATTTTCCACTCGCTATTTCCAGCCTTTCCTTGCAAGCACCTGGGGGAATAAACTATTTCAAGGGATTTGGGAGGGGAGAGGCCATATTAAGCAATTCATCTCCCTCAGCCCTCCTACAATACCCCTGTGGACCCCGGGGTCTCCCTGCTGCTTCGCCTCCCCCCCCCAACCTATCTGGCAGCAAAGCTCTCTTTCGTTTCACACCTCTTCCTCTCTGCAGCTTTCCTCTCTTCCTCTCGTTCCTTCCCTCTCTCTAGAACCTGGAATGCTGCAATACCAAAAATGTTTGGGGCATAAGAAGCCTGGGGAATGTCTGCCCCAAGGCAGACCTTTGCAGTATCTAGTGATGGAGAGAGTGGAGGCAGAAAGAGAGAGAAGAAAACTCACAGCTACCATTGTCTCACTGTCAGGCAAATTTGGGAGAAGCAGAGGGCTGGGAGGGAGCTGTAGTGGTGGTGATGGGTAACCCAAATAGGAGGGATGACTGTTCTTTGATATACAAAGGAAAAGGCTGAGAATAATTCTGAACAACAAGGGTCTGGATCAGTAGAAGGATGGAGAAGCCAAGATGGGTCCAAACAAATAAAATGCTTTTGCAAAAGAGTCTGGTGGGTAACTAGTTAACAGAATGCCATACTCATGCCATGTTCCTTATTTGACTATTGAGGATCAAAAGATGACTTGCATTTGTTAATGAGGAGCACATAGTTCAAGCAGCGCAGCCAGAATTTTCTCATCCCTTTGCAAACACTTCAAATGCAATGTGTTTCCGTGTCTGTTCACACAGTCAGTCATGTGTCATGAACCGATATGCTGTGCATGTGAGTCACATCTCAGAGAGGCTTTCATGAGAAATGTATTGGTCGTTTGTTAAGTTTTGGTTTAGTTTTACGATTTTTTAGTATTACCGTGTTTAATGATGTCACTGTGCATCCTTTTTGAGGCGTTAATGATTTAGCAATATTCTTATAAATAAATAAAAGGAGAAGGCAAGGCCACTTGAACCCACATGACAGGAAGAGCGCAAGGTGCAAAGGAAAAGAAAGGCTTCTTCAGGCGACCGGGTTGTATAGATGCTGTACTTTTTCCTTTTGGGAAACGGTTTGGTGCAGTGAAAGCAGCGGCTGCCATGACACCCAACCCTGAGGTATCAGAGCACTTGGAGGAAGACTCAGAATGGCTTGATGTTAATCCCCAAAGAAGAATATCCAGGATACAGGGCCGTCTCTAGGCCTGGGTTGGGTGGCGCAATGCGCCAGGGCGCCTGGCCACCAGGGGGCGCTGCCGCCGGGGTTGGGATGGAGGAGGAGCAGACCCGTCTTTCCTGTTGGGGCTACTGGCGTGTTGTGCCAGGGTGCCACCTCTCAGGGGTGCCCCAGCAAGTGGGGGAGCTGCACGGAGCAAGCGCCCCTCACTGCCCACATGCGCTCCGAAAAGAGCTCCGGCGGCTCCCGAGCCTGGCTCCTCTATGGCGGCTCCCTGCTGGAGGAGCCGCCAGAAAGCCCTGTCAGCAGCGCTGCCCTCACCTGCCTCTTCTTGGACTGCGGGCGCCATTGCACAGCAGCCAGGGCTCCCCGGATGGCAGCACCACACAGCCGCTTTGGCCGAGGAGGCGGAGACGAACCACAGCTGGCAGTGCCCCCACCTCTCAGCCCCCCCTCCAGTGGCCCGCTGCGCCTGGCCCTGCCTGGCAGAGCATGAGTCCCGCATCGCCGTTGCCAGTCCTGCTTGCGGCAGGTGAGAAGCAGAAGGCACGGCATGGCGGCGTCGGGGAGGGGGGAGGGGCGCCTCAGAGGTGCACAAGGCGCAGTTGCTAAAACAAAGCGTGCACACACACACACACGTCCCCAGGGCAGCACGTGGCTCCAACTTTCCAGCTGGCAACAGGGCACTGGGGTGCCAGAGGGATCTCTGAGCCATGGTGCTGGATAGGGTTAAGACAGCCCTGCCAGGATATTCTCACAGCTGGAAGATGAAGCCTCAGAAGATGTGATCCCCTGCCCAGCTTTTCAGAAGCATAAGAATATGAAATCAGGCCCCTTGAATACAGCCAGCATTTTCCTGAGGGTGGGTCCTAGAGCAGAACAGGCATGTTCTGCCATTGGAGAAATTAAATCACTCATGATCAAGTCAGGCTTCCATCCTTCAGCAGCTAGTTTCTTGCTGTGACAACATTTCCTCATGTTGTCTATAATGCAGTGTTTCCCAACCTTGTGCCTCCAGCTGTTTTCGGACTACAATTCCCATCATTCCTGACCACTGGTCTTGCTAGCTAGGGATGATTGGAATTGTAGTCTCAAAACATCTGGAGGCACAAGGTTGGAAAACACTGGTCTAATGGGTCATCAAGTGATCTGACTTTTTTACCTTGTGCCATCCAATTTTCTTAATATTTTGTACACTTGTTTGAACGATCAAAACTAAGTTTAAATCTAAAATTTAATTTTTTTATCTCATCCCGTTTTTGAATTCGAAATTTCCAAAAAATAAATAAATGAGATGGATGAAGTACTAACAAGAATTCTGTCCAAGCGTTAATTCTATCATCCAAAAGCAAGCTATCAATCTGCTTTGGAACACATTTTTAAAAGAAAAGTCTGACTAGCTTTTCAGACACATTTTTATAAATAACTTTCTAAAGAAATGCCTGTAGTAACTAATATTATAGTCTGGTTTATTCTGTTATATTTTACTGCAAGAAGACCCATTTATCCTAAATAGAACCCAAGAAGGCAGACATGTATGTACAATATATATATATTTAATGTGATCCCAATATGAAATTTTGCAGGTAGCTCTTAGAAATATTAAATAATCAATTTTTTTTTCTGGAAATATTTAATCATATTAATTTTCAATCACTTTTTAAAATTTAAAATTTTGTAACTTAAATTTACAATTTAAGTAAGCTCATCCTGTGACATATCATATTAAAGCCCATGAAGTTCTGAAGAGATTTGTGTTTTTAGTTTTGATGTATCTCAATCCTGGGCTGAGCTTTAAAGGTTTTTGTGTAGTCGGGCAAAGCCAAAATTGTCAATTAAAAAAACCCCTCATAATTAAAAAAAATGGGATGAGATAAAAACTTAGTTTTGATCATTCAACAAGTGTACAAAATATTAAGAGAATTGGATGACATTAGTTTAAATAGTTGGATCACTTGATATACCCGATAAGAAATTTGTTGCCACTATGCCAGAGTCAGTGGGAGCTGTCCGAGGTGCTGATCTGCTTGTTCTGGAATTATATCTAGTCTAGTGTATCATATATCAATGCACCATCAGTCCTGTCATACAGATTTCTTTGTGGCTCCTGGGAAGGGCAAAGATTGATTGATAGCCCCATCCTGAACATGTTAACTCAGCTGAATTCTGCAGGAGTTGCTTCCTGCAGCAGCTTCATGGCCTGATCTTTTTCTTCTTCTTTTTTAATAAAAACTTGGTAAAAAGTCTTGCTCTGCTCAGTGGGGACTGGTTTTTAGATAAGTTGCCCTACAGCCTGTTTCTAGTCATCATTTGCTCACACGGATGCCTTACCAAGCAAATTGGATTTGCCCCCCAAATGATGTGCCTAGACTTAGATTGTTAAAAGCCAACTGAGTTCTTGGATAAAACTGTCAACGTGAGGGCAAAATGGAATTTTGCAGCATATAAAATGGATCAAGAAAAGGTGGGAATTGTTTTACATCATGTAATAATAAGGAGGTACAACAGAGCAGCCTAAAGAATATATTTTGCAATGATTCCTAACAAGAAATCTCATTTCACAACTGCATTTCGACCAAACCACGTGAAACTGAAGAGCTGAACCAATTATGCGTAGACAAATAAATACATAATAGCACGAGTCTGCAAAGCCGTTGAAAGGGCCGCTTTGCACTCTTCACACTTTGGGAATTCATTTTCACCCTTGTGTGATCTTAGCTCCTTCTTTTCTTCCAAAACAAGGGTCTCTCCCAGCCCTACTGGGAGATGCCAAAGATTGAACTTGGCAACCTGCATGCAAAACATGCCCTAACCACTGGTCCACAGTTCTCCCCCCGTCCAAACATACCTTCATACCATCCCACATGAAACTGCCACTGAAATTCTTTACTCCTCCTGCAAAGATACTCCCCCTTTTCACAGGGGGGTGAGGAGTTTTGCAAAATATGGGGTGCAGTTTGCATAGCACTCATTTTAAAGTGACAGCACCTCAGGAGAACTACCTGGAAATGATTTACAGATGGTATTTAACTCGGAGTAGACTTGCTAAGATGTATAAGACTGAATCAGATAAGTGCTGGAGATGCAATGAGAAGAAGAAGAAGAAGAGTTTGGATTTGATATCCCGCTTTATAACTACCCGAAGGAGTCTCAAAGCAGCTAACAATCTCCTTTCCCCTCCTCCCCCACAACAGACACCGTGTGAGGTGGGTGGGGCTGAAAGACTTCAGAGAAGTGTGACTAGCCCAAGGTCACCCAGCAGGTGCATGTGGAGGAGCGGAGACGTGAACCCGGTCCCCCAGATTACGAGTCTACCGCTCTTAACCACTACACCACACTGGCTCTCCAGTGTGAGGCTGAGGGTACGTTCTATCATATGTAGCAGACCTGTAAAAGGGTAAAAGAGTATTGGGAAATAATTTATAATGAATTGAAAAAAATGTTTAAAAGTACGTTTCAACCCCCCTCCCCCCCAAAAAAAGCCAAGAGTCCTTTTTGTAGGGGATAATTCAGACGGAAATTCCCAGGTGTCAAGAAAGGTTGTTTATGTATGTCACTACTGCGACCCATGTTTCATCAGCCCAGAAATGGAAAATGAGTGAGGTCCCAACTAAAGAAGAGTGGCAACTTCAATTGATGGAACATGTGCAGCTTGCGGACCTAACATATAGAATAAGGGAACAAGAACATACGTTTACAGAAGATTGGAAAATGTTTATTGAATATATGGGGGGAAATTGTGTACACTTGAAAACGTGGGCAGCATTAAGATTACACATGAGATAGCTGTCCTGTACGGGGATCAAACTTGCAACCTTGGCATTATCAGCACCATGCTCTAACCAACTGAGCTAACAAGGCTGACAAACTGGGTCTTATCCCCATCCCATCTAACTCTCTTTGGAAAGTATGTTGACTACTGTGGCAGTAGACTACTCAGTAGACTACTTAGTTGACTACTCAACTAAGTTTTACTCAGAGTAAAACAACTGAAATTAATAGACCTAAGATAGCCTGCATCTGTAACCATACATTTAAAGTACTGTTGTACCGCTTTCATACTCAGAGTAGTCCCATTGAAATGTATAGACATCACTAAGGGCCTATCCATGTCGTACATTTAAATCACTATTATATCATTTTAACAGTCATACTTGCCACATAGAATTCTGGGAACTATTGTTTGTTAAGGACTATGAGAGTTGTTAGAATGACCCTGTTCCCACCACAGAGCTATAATTCCCAGACTGGGTTAAAAAACATTCCTTCTTAGGTGGTCTCCTAACAACACTGAGCACCCTGAACAAATTACTGTTCCCAGGATTCTTTGTGGGGAGACCCATGACTGTTAATGGGAGATAGCAATGCTTTAAATGCAGGATGTGGATGTGCCCTTAGTAATGTGCATTCATTTCAATGGGCCTACTCACAGTATTTGGGGATGCGGGTAGCACTGTGGTCTAAACCACTGAGCCTCTTGGGCTTGCCGATCAGAACATCAGCGGTTCAAATCCCCACGGCGGAATGAGCTCCCATTGCTCTGTTTCAGCTCCTGCCAACCTAGCAGTTCAAAAGCACGCCAGTGCGAGTAGATAAATAGGTACCACTGTGACGGGAAGGTAAACAGCGTTTCTGTGCACTCTGGTTTCCATCACGGTGTTCTGTTGTGCCAGAAGCGGCTTAGTCATGCTGGCCACATGACCCGGAAAGCTGTCTGTGGACAAACGCCGACTCCCTTGGCCGCAACCCCATAGTTGCCTTTGACTGGGCTTAACCGCACAGGGTTCTTTACCTTTTACCTTACTTGGAGTATAGCTAATGCTGGATACAACCCTATCTCATCTTCACTGTGATGCTATGCAAAAGGAGCATAGGTAAGAGAGTCCAGAGTTGGGCATGGAGCAGGCCTTCCCAAAAGCCTGAGGGCTCTGCCACCTGAATTTTTGACTTACGTTTGTCTTTGATGGGTGTGAACTTTGTTAGAAAGTGCTTGGTTTCTCATTGTGAAATATTGATGGAAAATTCCTGATCTGGCTCTTCCTCTGAAGATAAGGATATTAAGGTCTGCTTTAATGCCTGGAAGTTTAATTCTTCAAAAGGAGAAGGCTCCTTTGCTACTTCAGTCAATCGGAGCGATTAGCCGCTTTAGAAGTGATCATCTTTAAATGAGGAAAGAAAAGAAGTGGAGTCCTTTATGATACCTAGCTCCCTTATCGTGACTCCTGAAATTAGCTCTGCAGTTCTCCCAGCACTGTAAGCATTCAGATATCTGACTTCTTTTCCCCTTAAGTTCCAAAGTTTATGTGAATTTTGACCCCTTTTTAAAAAATGTGGCAAGTAGCCATCACTTTTTAAATAAAGCATCTTTCTGCAAGCTACAGATTCTGGAGCAGTGTTTCTCAAACTAGGGTCCCCAGCTATTTTTGGACTGCAACTTCCATCATCCCTAGCTAGCAGGACCAGTGGCCAGGGATGATGGGAGTGGTAGTCCAGCAACAGCTGGGGACCCGAGTTTGAGAAGGACTGTGTCTGGAGACATCACTTTAACACCAGTTGGTCCACAGAATAAGTCTGCAGGGCCATTATGTGCCTGCTTGCCCAGAAAATCCAGCAGACTATACTCCAAGGCAGCAGTGGAGAACTGGCAGGGGTCAAATTTGACCCATGATGCTGTTTTCCAAAAAAGATATCCATCTGGTCCACACCTGACATTACATGCAGCGCCCAGTCTCATAGCCTCCAACATTTTCCCAGTGAATATAGGGATGCCTTAAGGAAAAGTGGGGCATTCCGGGATCAAATCAGAAACTGGGATGGCTTCTGCAAATCCAGGACTGTCCTTGGAAAATAGGGACACTTGGAGGGTCTGCATCTGAGCAGGTAAAGATGTGGTTGCAAATGAACAATTGGGAGTTTAAAGTGTGGTTTGTTCCTTGGCAAGTAGGGCTTTCCTCAGCACCAGCTGGCTGATCAGGGAGTCCTAGCAGATCAGCTGGTGGGGAATTCTCTGTTGCAGCCTATAAGGCTCTCGGCGCTGATCAGCTGACCACTTTGAAGTCCATCTGCAAGCAGCCCCACCCACCTGTCAAGGGTGGCCCATGAGATGTGGGAGACGGAAAGATGCAGCCTCCTTGCAGGATCTAGTCCCCCACGCTGCTCCACAGTAGGTGTGCAAAGGACTGGACACAATGGTTGCAGCAATATCAGATTTATGACTACAATATGTATTCTTAATTGTTTTAAACATTCATTCAATGACTATCATGGGGAAAGGAAAACAGTTGTGCTACTACTTAATACAAAGGTAATAAAAATATGTTGACTATTACATAATATAATAGCCAATAAAAGATCGGGGGGGAGAGATACCTTGTAATTACATGGTAATAAAGTACTGAATTTAGCAAGGTGACACTTCACACAACTGTCTTCAAACTGATCAGTAAGAGTTACACCAAAGTATCCTGCTAAGTCCAGGTTCAGAGGGTGAAATGTTCTAGTCTGTAGCTTCAAGAAGGTTTGTTCAAACTCTAGACTCTTGCCAAATTTCCATGGTGTGTACTAAATTCTATGTTCATGGTTTATCAATATGTGTTAAGGGCTTTTCCTACAGAAGTGACAGAGCCACAATGCTGCCTTTCCAGGGGGTATGTTGTTTCTACTAACTAAGACTGTGAGATGGTAAGATGGGAGGTTCTCGCGGCGAAGGCATGATGGCAGAACTACTTCCGTTGTGTCCTAGACTTTCCATAGGCATCTGGTTGGCCACTGTGAAAGCAGGATGCTAAACTAGGTTGGCCTTTGGCCTGATCCACAAGGGATCTTCTAATGATCTTGAGGCATAGCAGGCCTCGAACATTATAGGCACCCTCTATAAGTTCATTCGCCCCCTTTTCGGGCAAGCGGCTTTGTGGGCGGGCCCTGGGCCTCCCTGGCAAACCAGCCTATCGCAGGCTGGATCATATTCCTGCCACCCAAGGGGCCAATAGCAGCAGGAGTAAGGGGGCGTTCCCCTGGGCGCGGGACCAACCGACCAATTGCAGCCCTTGGCAACACGCCCAGGGGAAGTCTAAATGCCCGGCTGGTGGGGCCTTTTGGTTTTTCTCTCGCCATGCCGGTTCTGGTACTGGATTTTGCCTGATCGCTGGGATTTGTTGGATTTTCCTACCTGGATCACTGGATCGTCGCTTCCTTGTTCTCTTCCCGACAACGTCGCTTCTCATCCCTCGCCACTTACTGAGCTCATCCGCCTCCCTGCCAGCCAGCCAGCTAAATCACGGTTGACCTGCCCGCTAGTCTATGCTTGCCAAGGCATCAGGGGATCCAGGGAGCGTGATCGCTGGGCAGCAAACGTTCACGTTTTGGGATCTGTTGCCATAAGACATCATAATGGCCTAAAAGTGCATTAGCCATATTCATAGAGGATATAACTGTGGGTGACTACTAGCCATGAGATGGCTATACACTACCTCTGGGATCAGAGGCAGCAGTCACTGGGGAACAACATCAAGAGATGATTGTTGCCCTCGTGTGCTGCTCTCGCCATACCATCTGGTTGGCCATCATGCGGAATAAAATGCTGGACTCAAGAGCCCAGGTGTGATGACCCTATGGCCCTTCTAATGTTGAACTACAACTCCCATCAGCCCCAGAAAGCATGGTCCATGGCCAGGGGGGTGATGAGAGTTGTAGTTCAGCAACATATGACAGGCCAAAGTATCCCCACACCAACAATAGGCTTTTGGTTTGATCCAGCGGGGCTTTGCTTACTCCTGCTCTCTACCTATCATAAATTCACATTTTGTACTGAAAGGCATCTGCAATAGTTTGCCTCCCTGCCTCCCCCACTTATAAGAATGGAAATGACCCAGTAACATGGGGGGGGGGGTAGGATTTCATTAATTTGGCACTCATAAAGCTGGGGATGGAGTGAGTCGCGCTGTTACACGGTAGGAATGTTCAAAGAAATTCAGGCTTCCTTTCCCACCCTTCAGTGGCAGAAGAGCCTCCTCAAAATTGCCAACCCTATTTCAGACGGAATATGAATGAATGATTAAAACTTGTCAAAAAAGCAAAACTGCTGACACAATAAGCCAAGATTGATATGAAAAGGATTTTTTCCCCTCCTTCTCTCCCTCTCCAGAGTCTCCGAGTTCTTCATCCATTTTCATAGACTGCATTTTCAACTTGAAAATATGTAGTTCAAAAGACTAGGAAGCTTTTAAAATCACTGACAACTTATACTGGAGGGGGGGGGGAGAGAAGGAACGTTTTAATCTTCTTCCCACCTGCTTCCAAGAGGTATGTGTAGCACTGCAGATGCACAGCTGTTTTGCCTTGTAAGACATGTATAAATTAAAACTCAAAATACTCAACATTCAGAATTGGTTTGACCTCTCCCCCTCCCCAAGCTTATGCATGAACAGTTATCTTTTCCCATTTATTCAAAGCTGCCTTTTCCCTACAGTGTTCTGGGGAGGGAGGTGCAGGAAGAGAAGCGTTTTAATTAACGTTTGAAAGTCAGCAATCCTATTCACCATTTTTGCAACCGGGGAGGAGATGTGTGGGTAGCCATTGTGTTTCATTTAGAGGCTTAGGATGGGGTGGGGGTGGGGAGGTGAGGCTTCTTCCCAGCAGAAGTGGGAAGTCCATTTCCTCCACGGAACACACTCTGTCCTAAATTGCCTTTGGGCATACCACATAAACAGTGGCTCTGAAGGGGACTTTCACATACCTTTCAAATCTCCCCCAGAAACCAGTTTATTTTGAAAATGTTCATAGGCTGCAGATGGTCTGCAGGACAGTATCTTGCACTCTTGTACCAGCTACCCAGCAAGATAGAAGGAAAATAGTTTATTTTTATCCTAGTCCCCACCTAATTTACAACATAATTCATTCCCAGAGGTTCCACACAAAAGGCATCGGGCACAGGACTCAACGAATGGAGAAGTGCACATTTCATTTCTTAAGAGAGGGTAAATGGCAGAGGGTTAGGTTTGATACCTGTTCTTTATTTTAAATAACAGATCCTTACTTGGTATGGTTAAACAAGGAATTGCTCCCTGAAATAAGGAAATAGTGCAGGCATAGGCAAACTTGGCCCTCCAGATGTGTTGGAACTACAACTCCCATCATCCCTTAGCTAACAGGACCAGGGGTCAGGGATGATGGGAGTTGTAGTCCCAACACATCTGGAGGGCCGAGTTTGCCTATGCCTGAAATAGTAGCAAGCCTAGTGGGGCTGGCATCTTCAGTCAGTGAAACAAAATGAATTCTAGGACAGGGATGATGAAACTATGGCCTGTTGGACTCCCATCAATTCCAGCCATGATGGCCAATGGTCAGAGATGATGGTCCAACAACATCTTGAGGGCCAGTGCTTCCCCACTGCAGCCCATCCCTGCTGTAGAAGATGTGCACAGATTGATTTTCACAAGTCAACAAACCCTTGATACAGTCCAGTGAATGAAGCTAATACTAATTGGCATGGTGTGTGTAACTGGTGAAGCCTGTTAATTAACAGTGAGTGCCGGCAACCCAACTCTCTCCAACCAACTAACCACAACTCTTGAACCACAAACCAAGCAACCAACACAAAATCCCTTTCTCCTGGCCAGCACTTGGTCATATATAAATGTATTATGGCCACTCTAGTACAGCCCCAGCCAATCACATTGTGTCACTGTGTGTGTGTGTGTGTGTGTGTGTGTGTGTGTGTGATTCCTCCCAAGTCAAAAATGCAAGAAATGGAAATTCACAGAAATTTAGTTGATCTCTGATATTAAACTCTGTCTCCATGTGTAGCAGGGATTGGAATTTTGCTGGCTGATCTCCTCCTGATTTCCATGTAGCCACTGACTCCAGCCCCAACTTCGGCATATTGTGCCAAAGGTGAAGTTGACATTCCTATGTGCAGTCAGTTGTCCTTGTATATAAATACATTCTGACTTTCAATTTTATTCATGGAGGTTAAGGGGTAGAGTAGATGGCATGGTCCTCCTCTACCAACTGCTCCCAACCAAGTTCCTTCCAGATGTTTTGGGCCACGATGAATGTTTGCCATGCAAAATGGCTAGGAGTGCCATATTTCAAAAAATAAAACCACCAAAATTGTTGAACCTCCCCCCAAAATAGTGGTTTTAAGCTTTGGGAGCCATTTCCGCTGCTTTTTCCATCGTGTTGCCATACGTCCAGGTTCTGCCTGACATTTTGCCAGTTCAGCAAACCCACACACCCACACACACATTTTACACCCGGAAGCCAGGACAGGTCAGGAATTTTCCTGACGTATGACAAGCCTAAAAATGGCTGCATTCTGGCTGCAGCTGATGAAAGTTGTAACCCAAAACATCTGGAGGTTTAGGAAGGCCACATGGACCCTTATCCAAGCTAATCATTTCCCTAGCTGCAATGCTTTAATAAACCACTGACTCTCCAAGTTTCTGAGGCTGAATCTTTTTGGCACAAGGCACTCAATTAGTCACAGTGGATTTGTTCTTCCCCATGATGCCTCTTCTTAAACTTGAGAGACTGTGAGAGACTAAAGTTGGGGGGGGGGGACTAGATAATGGAATACCATCTGCAGCCTGCTGGAATGAAAGCTAAAAGACAATGACCCAGATGATTGAAGGAATGAAAGCTCTGAGAAGTGCCAAGTCTGGAAGAAAGTTGGCCAGGGCTTCTTGATCCAGGAAGCAGCTACTTCACTTTCTTCTAGAAAAGAAAAACACTACTACCACAATGGTTTTGTTTTTCTTTTACTGGCTTGTCTATTGTTGTGCTAGATAGTCAAGGAAGGCTACCTTCCAATGGCATCCAAGGCATAGCTGCCAAGTCTCCCGTTTTTCCCGGGAAACCCCCGTTTTTAAAGCTGTTTCCTGCTGTCATCCCAAATGGCGAAATATCCCGTAATTCCCCCGGATTTCTTCCGGTGCCGCTCTGCCCATGTCTGGGCACCGGAAATCGGGCAGCGCCGGCACTGGAAGTTGCTTCTACGCATGTCTGGACATGCGTAGAAGCGACTTCCGGTGCCGGTGCTGCTGATCCTGTATTTTTCCAACCGGACTTGGCAGGATTCCAAGGAACAATGTACAGATCCTGACATGTGCTTCAGGCAGAAAGATGTGAGGCAAGTAACCTTTGCCAAGTCTTCATCTGCCAAGCCACTCCACCTACCTCTCTGGTCTCACTTCTTTCCCAGGCCTCTTCTTCTGCTGTTATCTTCTGGTTGACTCCATGAACACCAAGAACCAACAACTCCAACTCTCTCCAACCAATTAACCACAATTCATGAACCACCAACCAACCAACCAACCAGTCTAGCCCTAGCCAATCACATTGTGTTACTGAAAATTCTAAAGAAGAAGGCAAAAAGGGGGCGGAATGGGATTGGGGCAGAATGAAGAGGAGCAGGACAGGGCAGGTGTAAGTTGAGATGAGCAGATAATGCACATAACAACTAGATGGGGGAGAAATTCAATTCAGTTCACATTTGAAGCTGAATGTACGTAATTCACACTTTCTGAACAATATGCAAACCGAAACACAGCCGCCCTTCAAAATCAGCACATCTCCAAATTATGTGCAAAAAGAAGAAGAAGCATATAATAGGGTAACCAGCATATAAATTAGTACATTTAGTGAAAATAGAGTTCAAAAATATTGAGGGAAATTGCTTGGAAAAATGGAATACAAAAACGGAATACAAAAAATGGTATACAAAAATGTATTCATTATGAGGAATTTGCATGAAGTTTCCATGGATGAAGTTGATGAAGTTTCACCTTCCATGGAAATGTCTTGACCAAAAGAAACTCTCCAAATTTGCTTGAACATTTTTCACTAGGAGGAACTCTGGCAACTCTACTTCAACTAGTATGGTGCTTAAAACAGTTCTGCATGTAATGCTACTGCAGCCAAACTTCCGAACCAATGACATTTTCCATGGGTTGCACTCATCAAAAGGCTAAGCTGCAAGACTCTATATGCCTTACTGTTCTGTGAGGCCTATCATGAAATCCCTTCAACTCAGGAGTGTTACGTTCTCTTACTCAAGAGAGGTATTTAAGGACAATGAATTCCCATTCTGCGGAGACTGCCAAGTAACTGAGAGCAAACTGCTTCACGGTTATTTTAGTGCATCAAAAGCAATCCCAAGGCTTCTAAGGGAACATTATACATATGCTTTGTAGTGTGGAGAGAATAACACTGAGAAAAGTGCTGGATCACCAGTGCTAGGAGCATTGGGTTGCTACCAGGTGCTTATTGCAAGTAACATTTTGCTTATGACCTGAAACTGTTCTACTTAGAGTTTCCTAATTATCTCACAGCAAATTATGAAGGCTGTTTGGTGTAGTGATTGGAGGGGGAGATCACAAATAGATGGGGCAACGAGAATCAGAACTTTTCATTTATGTATGAAGCATACGTATTACAATCAGAAAGTACTGTAGTGCAGAATTCTGGTTAAGTACCTGAAATAAAAATTTAAAAAATGGCAATCCTTCAAGCACAGGATATGGAATTATCCATGCAGTTCTCCTGTTTCAAGCTGAGTAAGAAAACATATAAACCAAATAAGGTATGAAGCATCCCAAATACCCAGAAGCAAACTCATTTATTTTTTCAGGTTTACACAAAACAAACCAATTTCCCCCCTAGATATGCTCTGTTGTAGATGCCGTGCCTCTTACATCAGTGTTAAGCGGGGGAAACGCTTTCACTTTCTTAAGTGGGAAATCAACATGATAAATCTCAGCTGTTTCAAACCTGAGATGCTGCCGACAAATGCAACAATCCATATTCAAGCTCCGTTATGTTATCCCTTTCTCTGTTTCCATGCAGAAAATAAAAAATATTTAAATTTTTAACCCAACATGAACACAGGCAGCTGCCTTATAGTGAATTGGCCAGTCTAGCACCATATGTCTACCCTGACTGGGGGAGTTCAGATTCAGGTGTTGGGGGGTGTTAAGAATGCCTTTCCATGGGGATCTGAAGTTTGGTTCAAGTTCAGACTTTTAATAGCCTGAAATTAAAACTTCCTGCACTGGCAAAACCAAAACAAAAATAGGCTTGCTTTCAGTAGGCATATTAGCTGTTTTGCTTTACTCAAAATAATCCGGATACTATCCTGATACTAGTGCAAAGGCTCCTGCTGAGATATGCATATCTCCATCTAGGTTAAGCAAGAGGCATTTTCACAGTTAAGCACACAGGCAAAAAGCACTCCAAGAGTTTGTAGAGCAGCAGCAGGGAAGGGCCTAGGAGAGGGTCCTGGTTAGGACAGATTCCCGAGAGACTGAAGGACCTGGAGGACCACATTTCGCTCCCACCCCAGGCCTGAGATTCCCCATCCCCATCTGGTAGACTGTATGGACCTTGGCCTTGAGGTGAAATTTACAGGCTGTAGGCTCCATCACTTACCCACTTTAGTAGGTTTCCACACTCAAAAGTGGTCAGTATTAGAAAGCAACACTAGACTAAGGTCTTTCTTTCTTCTTCTTTGGCCGTCACTTGTAGCTGAGTATGATTGTCTTCCATTAACACAATTTTAACAATGAGTCCGTAAGTGAATGTGAAGGCCAATTCTGGATCCACACGTACTTCCAGAGTGGGGACATAGGTTTCTGGGCAGGAGTTAATCACAGTGAGGGTTTGCCAAGTGTACCTTCCTCTTAGCTCATTTCTCCCTTTTGTCCTGAGTTTGAGTGTCTTCAAAACCCATGACACCTGGAGCGCTCGCAGGCCAGTGTTTCCCAATTGTCGGTGTTTATACTACATTATTTTAGCGTCTTAAAACCTCTTTCGTTGAGCACTATCATTACGCTTTCCATTCTTAAGTTTGGAATAGAGTAGTTGCTTTGGGACACAACTAAGGTACCCTAAGGTTGTCACATGTTATTGTAACCACAGCAGAGATGATTTAGCTCTTATTGTGATGTAGTTATTGTGGGGGAAAGGACATGGGTGGCACTGTGGTTAAACCACTGAGCCTAGGGCTTGTTGATCAGAAGGTCAGCGGTTTGAATTCCTGCGACGGGATGAGCTCCCATTGCTTGGTCCCAGCTCCTGCCAACCTAGCAGTTCAAAAGCACGTCAAAGTGCAAGTAGATAAATAGGTACCACTACAGCGGGAAGGTAAATGGCGTTTCCATGTGTTTGGTTCGCCAGAAGCGGCTTTGTCATGCTGGCCACATGACCTGGAAGCTGTATGCCGGCTCCCTTAGCCAATAACGCGAGATGAGCACCACAACCCCAGAGTCGGTCATGACTGGACCTAATGGTCAGGGGTCCCTTTACCTTTACCTTTTTACCGGTAAGGATCTCTGAGTTAAACTGGTAAAAAAAGATTTAACTTTGTAGGATTGCTATAAACTCAGAGTCTATCTGCATTGTTCTGAGGTTTCTCCCACCTTAGCCAGTTTTAGGGACACAGGGGCATACTCAGCCCATCCTGGACTTCCAGGGGTCCCTTGGCCCACTACATGGTATGTACCTGCACACAGGAGGGTCTTTGCTTTTGTGAAATGTAGGTGATAACAACTGCATTGCTGCCCCTTCACACAGCATTTCCTCTATTTTAAAGTAGTGTGTGGCATTGGGCTATGATGTTGTTGTTGTTTAGTCGTTTAGTGGTGTCCGACTCTTTGTGACCCCATGGACCATAGCATGCCAGGCACTCCTGTCTTCCCATGGAGAAAACTCCATGGGCTATGATAGGCATGGGGAACTTTCTGCCCTCCCGATGTTGCGGAACCACAACTTCCATCTGTCCCAGCAAACATGGCCATGTACAGGGATGATGGGAGTTGTAGTTCAGCAACAATGGAAGGGGCAAAGTTTCCCCACACCTGGACTATGGGAAAGCAGCTCTCACACGACCAAGAAATGTCAGAATTATAGGGCCTGTAAAATACCTAGAGGAGTACCCAACTGAACACGAGCATGCTACTGTCAAGGTGGTTGTTGTTGTTTTGACAAAGTAATAACACATAAATAAGAATAAAAATGTGCACCCATCACAGAGACCATTCCATTGTAACTATCCAACCTCCCAAAATTTCAACACCTCTTGCGATGGTTTGACCCCTTTCCGTTTTAACACTACAAATTCCACAAACACCCTCCATATCTCCTCAAAATGATTTCTCCTGCATATTACCCATCTTACCTTAATGGCACATGTTGATTTATCATTAATAGCTCTATCCCACACATCTTTATACCATTCTTCCATTTTATATTCTGCTTGCCCCTTCCACTTCCTAACTATCATAATTTGTGCAGCTGTCAATAAATTTGTGAGCAAGGCCTTCATAGCCTGCGAGCCTTCCACTCCGTTGTAAAATGATAATAATGCTACCTCTGGACTTTTGGTCAGCTTTAACCCAGTGATTTCTGTTATCTCCACTTTCAGTGCTAAGGTTTCTGCATGGCCAGAAGGTGTTCTCATCCAAAATGTGACTGCAGGGTGAGCAAGCACCCAAAGTCTCCCAGAGTCTCGGCTCAACCTGGATGGTGTTTGAGAGTTCATAATCCCCCCTCTGAGAAGCTTCAAACATGAGTTTGACCAAACTGCGGGAGGCAGTGCAAGGCAGGAGTGCCTGGCGTGCTATGGTCCATGGGGTCACGAAGAGTCGGACACGACTAAACAACAACAATCCTCCCTTGGTCGTCCATTGTTTACATTTTCACCACCTTCATTTTCAGCAAAGCACACTCTAGCAAGGTGCAAACATTCTGCTGATATAAGTTTTCCTCAGATCAGTCAACAACGGTTCTTTCTACACAAGGGAGTTGCAATTGATTCTGATTCACACAAGCTACAGGTTCCACTTATCGACCGGTGTGCAGTATAAATGAGAATCAGCGTTCTCTAGCAGGGTACATTTCTTTATTGCTGGATCTGTAAGCTGTAAAGAGAGTGATTTATTTCTTATTCCTCCCAACAGCCTCTGCTCAGGTTTCGATGCCACAAAAAACAGCACCTAGAGGGTGCCACGGTGAATGTCAGTGCCTGTCATTTTATCTTGACAATGAAATCTACATTTTTTTTACAAGTCCCTTGACTTCCATCCACACGCTATTAATAAGCAGTCATCAGGCACAGCAGCTGGTAGTTTTTGTTCCCCCATGATTGCGTTCAAGTGATAAATTGTTTAACCTTGATGGAACCTAGGATATGTGTCGGCTGCACATGAAATAATAAATTAATGAGTTTCATTTCTTCAATTAATGTTGGTTATTGCTTCAGTGGTGTCCTTAGGTACAGCTTTACCTCTTTCTCTGGAGGCTATTGCCAGGTTTACATGGATATATCCTGTGCAGAGCGCTTGATAGCAAACGAAGGACTGTGCATTGGACATTATGCCCAGAGAAAAACTGAGCCAAAAAAAAAAGCAGGGGGAGAGAATTGCCTTTAAAATGGCATTGAGCACATGATCTAGCCAAAGTCACATTCCAGTGACACTGAAAAGAACCTTTCCTCTCCTTATGAACCAGCATGGATGCCTTTGCTTTTTATATTGAACTAGCTGGCCCTGCCACGCGTTGCTGTGGGTTATTTGTGTGATTTCCCATACCCTGTGCTGGTCCATGACGTATCCCTGTGATTCCCCCACTCCTCCCCTCACCCCCCGGCTTATCCCTGTGATTCCCCCCTCATCCCCCTCCCTCATCCCTGTGAATTCCCCAACTCTGTCCTGATCCATGACCTATTATGCCCCCTCTTCCCCCCACCTCCGGCTGATCCCTGTGATTTCCCCCCTCTCCTCCCCCTAAACCCCCCACTTACCCCAGTGATTTCCCTCCTCTCCTCCGTCTCAGGTTATCCCTGTGACCCGTTCATTTTGCACACAGTCATTCCCCCAGTGCGCGTGTTCTGTAAAATTTTGCCCTGTCCCAACCCTGACTCCCCTACCCACGTGTGTTATGTGAAATAACATTTATTCTACCCAAAGGCACAGCCCTGTAAAAGGACCATATTCAGTTGATTCTATGCTGCAGCCTATTCGGCCCCCCCACCCCCCACCCAGGCAGGCTCCTAAATCCACTCAGCCTAGTCTGCAAAGCCGAAGTGAGATACCGTGGAGAGGGCACCCTGTTCTGACCCATTACCTATCCCTGCCCCCTATTAGGCCCCCCATTCCCCCCCCAGGCAGGCCCCTACTTCCACTTGGCAATGTTGGCCCTTGTTGCTGCAAAAGGCCTGTTTTCAGTTGGTTGCTGTGGAATTTTGTGATGTCATCTGGTGGCGCAGCTTTCGAGGCAGCAGTGGGCGATCTGCCTTTCTATTGGATGCTGCTGGAGCCTTCAGAGCTTCTGCTGGTGATGTCTAATTTGGACGCCACTTTTTGTGTTTAATCATTATTTTAGGTATGAAAGGTTTGCCTTTTTGAAAAAAAAAATTATGCCAGATCCCTCACTGATGGGCATGGAACGTTGTGGCCAAATTTGTTAAATTACAGTTCAGCGGTTATGGAGAAAGGCTGTGACCTCTGCGCATGCAATGCCTACATTTTTTATATACATAGAAACTGACATTTTTTAATCATGGGGTGTATTCCTTGATATTAAAGAAGTTCACATGCGATTCCAACTGGGATTCCCCCCCCCCATTCAGAGTTGCATTCTTTTTGTAGAGCTCTGAAAACCCTATGCAGACAAACAGGCAAGTCTAGTGGAACACAGTCATCCCTGGGCATAAAACCTGGGGAAAGGCAGGGAAGGGCAGATCTGGGGAGTTATGTTGCTGTAGATGTCAAAAAGACCGTGAGAGCCCAATAAACCAAAAAATATAAGATAAACCCCTCCACATAACCACCGTGGGTGGGAACAGGAGGCCTGAGAAATAATTTACAGCAGGGGACATTTTACTGTCTGCCTGACCAAAATTATGGTAGTTATAGTGAGATGGAGGGGGAAAGCAGAGAGACAACCAAAGGAGAAATCTCGTAATGAGAGATGTCAGGGAAGCTTTCTGGGCTCCAGGCATGTGCTTTGGGGACTCACCTCAAAGGTCAGGTGCTACTTACCTCTTCTAGGAATTTAAAGGTGAACCTATCTAATCCACACTTTTCAAAACAATAGGCGACCAAAAGACGCCTAGCCTTCAAAATTCGCACTTCCCTGACTTCTGCAGTGCAATTCCCCAGCCAAATAACGTGTCCAAAAAGGCATTTACTAAAGTAAAGTTGCATAGAAATGTATATATCAGACAAAAGTGTCTTGTATTGGAGGAAATTGCTTTGCAAAAATGTGTACGTTAGAAATTTGCACTGAAATGTTGATGCATTTTCATGAGGTTTTCTTAAAAAAAATCAGACTGGTATGAAAATATGGAGAACTGAAGAATGGAAAGATGAGAAACTGAAATGAAGTGGACTGATTCGCCCAAATCTACCTACCACTCACTTCTATACCCCTAAAATTACAGCTTTCTGCAACTTGGAGCTCAAGTGGGACCACACCTGACTGCACAAAGCTGGCAGAAGGAGCCACAGATCAGGGAGAACTGCAAACATCCTGTGTGTCAAAAGAAATGTGCAGTCATGTAATGTGAAAGGACCAGGTTGGGGGTGCCACACATTGAGATCAGCCTCCAAGGCCCTGCTTGTGTGTCATTGGCAGCCATGAGCACCAGGGCCTTCTTGGCTGTGGCCCCACACTTATGGAATACCCCATGAATTCAAAACCTCAAGAGGGATTTAAAGACCCATTTGTTTTGCGATGCCTTCCCTTAGGGGTGCAATGTTTTGTATCAGTTTTATGTAATTTTTAAACTGCTTTTTATGTACTGTGCTGGGTCATTATTATTGCTGCTGAAGATTCATAGTTGTCTATGAATTATAAATATATTATTATTATTATTATTATTATTATTATTGTCGGATTTTACTGTTTATTAGAATGCTTTTGGCATTCTAATATGTACTTATTCTGTTTTCTATGCTGGAAGCCACTTTCCAAGGACACAGCCTTAAAAGGCAGCCTAAAACTATTTCAAATAAATAACAAAAATAGAGAAACTTGAGCTATGAGAAAAGAATATGCCTTCGAACAGCTAAATTATACACATGCTGAGAGTGGAGGTGACCTTTTATTCTGAGTGGCGCCCATCCCTTGGCATAGATTGTGTTTTGTTTTGCTTGCTTGTTTGCTTGCAATATTTCCTATGCCACCAACACTAGGGGGTGGTGGTGGAGATACTATGGTGTTGAGCAGCATGAAAATCAACAATAAAATCACATTCATAAAACAATGAATCCATCTGAAGAAGTGTGCATGCACACGAAAGCTCATACCAAAATAAAAACTTAGTTGGTCTTTAAGGTGCTACTGAAGGAATTTTTTTATTCATAAAACAAGTACAACACATGACGCTTCCGTAGATACATCAGTGTAGCAGCTGATGCTATGCTGATTTGGGAAGAGTGGCTACAGAGCTATCTAATATAGAGATGTGTGGCAAGTTATCAAGGGACTTTCAAACTTGTTTCAGTTGCTGCCCCTTAACAGTCATGTGCAACTAGCACAGAGATGGCCATCCAAATGTTGGGACCCCAGCTCCCTCTAGTCCCAGCCAGCACAGTGAGGAAATGGCTCAAACAGGAGGGCGGGCCCCAGGGTTAGCCAGGACAAGCTTCATCTTGTTTGGTGTAGGCATGCCAGACTGCTGTTAAAGCCATGGGGGTAGAGCCCTATGAAGCAGTTGAGCCTGGTGGTCATTGGGAATAGTGGCTGGGAGGCCAACGACTTGGATCCTGGATCGTGGTGGTGGGACACGGAAGTGTTGGGATTACACTCCTCCCGAGCTGTAGATATGTGGGATTATTGCATGTCACCTGTCTGTTTACATTCCAACACAGATTGCTGGTGTGAGTGAAACTTCCGCTCTGTATTGCTTCTGTTTTCAGTCTCTCTCCAAGAAGACGGCAAGGAGAGAAGCCATGTTTTCTTTGTCCTGATTTATGTATAATAAATGTGTAGCTAGTATTGTGTCCAAGCCTCAAGTCTCATCTGTTGTGCAGTTTTACACTGCTGAGTAATGTGTGCTCAGGCCTGCTCAGCTTGAGTCACAGACACACATCACAGGAGCAGAAGTCGATGAATCTCCGCAGCAACAAGGCTGAGAGGGGAGACCCTCCAGCTGGGGCCGAGCCAGCTGGCTTTTCATCCCCCGGTTCCAACAGGAAGAACAGTCTGTAGAAGGGATTAGTTGGGAGGTGCTAGAAGCAGGGGGTTTGGGTGATCAAGAGGGGTCAGGAGAAGGAGGGCCTTCCAGGACAGGGTTAGAGGCTGAGAGTCACAGTGTGAGCACAGACTCAGACAGAGAGGAGTCCCAGTCCTGCTGCCTCCTCCCTTTGACACCCCACTGGAGGAGAGTCCTGCACGTTGCTGAGCAATAGGACAGGCAGGCCCAGAGGAGGAGCCCACCCCCTAGATGCAGCCTTTGTCTGCTTGGGAGGGATCCAGAGTGAAAGGCTAGAGGAAGGACGGTGGAGCTTGTGGTCAGTTTCCGCAATGTTTCAGCTGGATTAAGATGAAGCAGCATAGGTGCCAAGTTCTGGACTGACAAAAGCGACTTCTGGTGCTGCGGACATTTTGGAAATGGGCACAGCAGCATCGGAAGTCGCTTCTACGCATGTCCAGAAGTGCGTAGAAGCGACTTCCGGTGCCGGCGCGGCACCAGAAGAACATGGTCGCCGGCAGGAGCTCTGTAATCTGGGGAAATACAGGGTATTTTGCTATTAGGGACACCTGCGGGAAACGGTAAGAAAATACGGGGTTTCCCCGGGGAAAACGGGGTACTTGGCAGCTATGCGAAACAGAGACTCTGCTGTGTTGTTATTTTCCATTAATAAAAAACTAATTGCCTCCCGTGTGTGTGCCTACCCTGTGGTTGACCTGCCTCACTTCTCAGCTCCTTGACCTACTAAGACTAGGGGGAGGAAGCTGTCATGCAGTACCACCCCCTAGACTGACTGTAATGTCAGGGTTGAACCAGATGAGGAGGAGCGGTGGCAAGCCCCCCCTGGGGAGAATGCCCCCACAGGGGAATCTGGGGAAATAGAGGAATTCATACCTGGAAAAGACTGGTGGCGGCACTCCTCGGAAGAGGAAGAATCAGATAGGGAAAAGGAAAGACCAGCTGAAGAGCGTAGAGCTGAGAAACGTAGGGAACAACTGGAGGCAGCTGCAGCTGGTAAGAGGCGTGGTGAGGAGCTGGCTACTGAAGGAAGGCCGGCTGCTCCCTTCGCCAGCACCTGCAACTGCTCTGCTGAAGCGCGTGGTTGTCCTTGCTTGTCCTGTTCCCGATTCCAGTTTACCTGACTTTGGCTGGTTCCTGACTCAGACTGCTCCTGACTTCGGCTTCTCCTGACCCCGGTGCTGATACCCGACCTTGGCTGGTTCCTGACCCAGACCATTGGACCTGGGTTCCATCTGCATCCGACTGCTGCCTTCAGCACGCCAACCTGTTGGCGCCCTAACATGTAAGTAAGAAGGCAGGCAGGTGGGGTTGGATAATATCTGGCTGAGGTTGGTGGGGCAGTGCCCCATTTGTCTTCATGAACCATCCTCCACTGCTCTTAAAGGTTGGCAACCTTCTCTGGCTTTATTTATCTTTCCTTCCACATGACAGAGCGGCTTGCCGACTGCCTCATCTCATTCACGGGCCAATAGTGTTGCGTGCCGGTAAACAAATGTTGCTTTCTGCCCCTCGGGAGCCAAAGACACAGGGCCCTCATGATTACGGCTCTCACTTAACAAGAAGCATCACTGAGCCAGCAAATGAAAGACAGGAAAGCTGGGGGGGGGTGTCACTGGGACTCAAGGGAGTTTATCCTTCATCTCAGGGAGGCGCTGAAAAGGACAGCTGGATCTTGCTGCCGCTTGACTCAGCGCTCTTGACAGCTGCATCTCATTTGCAATCAAGTCCTCCCTTATATGGAAAGGGCAGGCTGCTGTCACTGGCGAGAGGCATTGGGAGGGGAAGCTACCTGGATGGAGAGCGGATGAGCTACACTGGCACTCGAAAAGCATCACAGACCCAGTAAAAAAAACCAACAACACACCCAAATCCTACAGCTTCTAACACACTGAGTTAAAATATATGGTAGTTAGAGAAAATCAGGACAGAAGCAAACTCAGATGCAACGAATCTGACAAAATTCCCTTTATGAGTTTTGGCAGCAAACAAGGAAACTCCAGCAACTGTTTCTGTTATTATTTTGTCAGTCAATAAGTAAAGCCAGATGGTACTAAGAAGTCCTTCCTGTGAATTTTAGTAGATTAGGAATGAATTTAGGGAGGTTTTTAATGTTTGATGTTTTATTGTGCTTTTAATTCTGTTGGGAGCCGCCCAGAGTGGCTGGGGAAACCTAGCCAGATGGGCAGGGTATAAATAAATGATGATGATGATGATGATAACGAATTATCGATTTTGCTCATTTCTGAAAAACTTGCATCCCAAAAGGACACATGTTCTGTGCTCTATCCCCGTGGGGGCAGGTCTGTTCATTAATATATGGTATTCTATATGAAAGGAGACAGCCTCTGTATACTTGCCCTTCTTCTTTTTTACATCTGATGCATCATGGCTTAACCAAAGCCCAGGTTCTTGGAGGTCCAGGAGTTCAGAGTGTCTTCTTCTCTGTTTGGCTGAACCTTAATGATGAGCACGAAAGCTTCTGTGGCAGAGATGGGGAACCTCTGGCCCTCCAACTATAATGGACTCCAAATTCCATGAGTGGGGCAGCCTGGTAAATGGCTAGGAATGATGGGAGTTATAATGCAGCCACATCTGGATGGCCACAGGTTCCCCCATCTCTTTCTATGACTAAAAAAGAATTCTTCTTTTAGTTAGATTCCATGCAACATTCACAGTCAATCAATCAATCCAGATTTTATTCGACCGTCAGTCATAGACATTTACCCATACAAAAATTAAAACATCTAAAGGAACTTAAAACTTAAACCGACAATAAGAAGTAGGCTATACATTTAGACCCGTGTCAATGCTGTCAATTTTAACCTTAGGACGCTTAAGGGCCAGAAAAGGGAATTTGGCCACCAGGGAGGCTGTTGTTCCAGTAAACTTGTTCAGCAAAAACAAAACCTGTCTTTCTCTGGCTACAGGGCTAAGTTGGCATAGGAGTGGAGCTATAAATTTTGTCTAAGATCTGCATAGAATGGGCAGATCAAAAGAATATGTTTAGTTGACTCAACCACTCCCAGGGCACAATGACAAGATCTCTGAGCATATGGGACTCCCCTGTACCTTCCCAACAATACCACCGATTCCAGGACATTTAACCTAGCTGCTTAGACCTGCATGCATTTATTTCCCGTATTGTCTAGTTTGGCTACTACTAAAGCAAAATCTCTCCTTCTCTTCCAGGAACAGGAAAACCACAGCTTGCAATTTAACTGCTCAATGGTAGCTATGGTCTTGCATGAGTTTGCAATTCAAATTTGCAATCCACATAGTGGATTTCTGCAAGATAAGGGGCTGGTGTAACCTGAAATATCTGATCCCCCAAGAACATCCCAGGTTTCACAAGGGCAATGTCCTCTTGTCTAGCAATGTCACTCAGTCTTTGAGAGATCACAGCTCTGGCTTGACTAAATGCCATAGACTCCAGGAAAAGATGTGACAATCTGCAGGCCTGCACTTCATTTATGATCTCCTTTTCCCACGATGATTGGAAATCATCCCTCAATATCAAGGGGGCCATGCCCACCGGGTTAAAACATAGCTTGAGCCATAGCCAGAGTTTCACCTTCAAGACCACATATCGGAATGCTTGCCAACCAACCTCTAATCTCATGACCGCACCCGCTACAGAAGGGGGGGGATCCTGAGGATGGCTCTAAGAAATCGTAATTGGATAGATTCCAATCTGAGAAAATCCCTATGGCACCAACATTCACAGATACTCTCCTGAACAGTTTAAAAAAAACCTAAACAAATATATAAAATAAAGTTGATGTGGTGGAAGAGTTGTAGATTCAGTATGAGAGATACACAAACACATGCAGCTTTTGAGACATCCTGCTTTTCTCATAAGAATGTGCACTGCCCAGTGTAGCACCAGGGCTAAAACTCTAAACAGGAGGTATCAGACCTTGGCCTGGATGCCATTTTCCTTATACCTCTGATGTGCCTGGGCACAAGGTGTTGCCCTGCTCTGTTTGTTTACCGGTGTGCCGGTGATTGATGTCCGCACAAACACCCTGTTCATAAAAGCAATCTCCTACTCATGTGAGTAGTTCAGCATTTGAATTGCAAACTCATGCAAGACCATAGCTACCATTGAGCAGTTAAATTGCAAGCGGTGGTTTTCCTGTTACTGGAAGAGAAGGAGAGATTTTGCTTTAGTAGTAGCCAAACTAGACAATACATGAAATAAATGCATGCAGGTCTAAGCCATGCCTCAGCTGCTCCTCACAAAATGCTGGGGTTGGCACCTGTACCCTACTGGGGAAGAAGCTAATGGAGACCAATGGCAAAGTAGTACAGGATTCTGTGAGGACATGTCATAACTGTTAACTAGGGCTGGACTACAGTGGTACCTCTACTTACAAATAACTCTACTTACGAATGTTTCTACTTACGAATGGAGCTCCGCCCGCCATCTTGGATGCGGTTTAGATAGGATTTTTTTCTACTTACAAATTTTTAGATAGGGTTGCTTCGACTTACGAATTTTTTCTCCCAATGCATTCCTATGGGATTCAACTTACAATTTTTTTTCGACTTATGAATGTGCGTAAGTATAGATACCACTGTATATCTGTTTTTCAACATTGTGATATATCACCAGCTAAACATTGCAATATATTGATATATCACAATTTCTGGAATAAGGATGGAGATATGTAGAGGCACGGTTTCCCCCTCATTGTGACTTTTGCATAGCACACATACACATCATGATTCACAATATATTGCCAGGTCAAAAATTATGAAACCAGTATCATGATATGGACTTAAAACCAGTTTTGGATGATATATCTCCCAGCTCTAACACACACCATGATTTGCGATATCTTGCCAAGTCAAAAACTATGAAACCGATTTCACAATTCAAACTGGTTTTGGACGATATATCGATATATTGCCCAGCCCTACAGTTAACCATCTTAAGCCTGTAGAGTGTTGATATCTCCATTGTTGGAGGCAGTGTGCCTCTTGCTGGGAATGACAAGTGGGGAGAGAGTACTCAGAAATGGTTTGCAGGCTTCCCATAAGCAGCTAGCTGGCCAATGTAAGAACATGACACTTGTTTAGATGGACCTTTGGCCTCATCAGCTGGGCTTTTCCTATGTTCTTATATACAAATGTAAGGGTAAAGGACCCCTGGGCAGTTAAGTCCAGTCAAAGGTGACTATGAGCTTGCGGCACTCACCTTGCTTTCAGGCCGAGGGAGCCGCGTTTGTCCACAGACAGCTTCCTGGGTCATGTGACCAGCATGACTAAACCGCTTCTGATGCAATGGGACACCGTGACGGAAACCAGAGCGCATGGAAAGGCGATTCACCTTCCCACTGCAGCAGTACCTATTTATCTACTTGCGCTGGCATGCTTTCGAAATGCTAGGTTGGCAGGAGCTGGGACAGAGCAATGGGAGCTCACCACCGTCACGGGGATTCGAACCGTCAAGCTTCTGATCAACAAGCCGAAGAGGCTCAGTGGTTTAAACCACAGCGCCACCCCGTCCCTTTCTTATATACAGCAGAGCATTAAAACAGAGAGAGAGAGAGAGAGAGAGAGAGAGAGAGAGAGAGAGAGAGAGAGAGAGAGAGAACTTCCCCCAACTATATTGTTAAACACAGTGGACATAACTTTAAAGAAGTTCTTCAAAACCTATTACATTTTGCATCCTTGTTGCTGTTTTCTTCTCTCCTGCCCTATGAATAATACAACTCCATAAAAGAGTCTAGAAGGAAACTCTGAGCTTCTGTCTCACTAATATCCCTCCAAGGACTAAACCAGCTCACTCCAAATACCTCATAATGTGGCTTTCCCACAAAGTGTAGCAACACTGTAATGTGCAACTCTCCCCATTTATTTTCTTATTTATGTCGTTCACCTTCACGAGCAGCCGAAGTAGAGCAAGAAAACATTATTCTTCCTGTTCCAGAGATGAAGCTCTGCGGGGCAGCAAGCTTGTACATTCAAAACATTCTGGCACTTTCCAAGCCTTGGCAATATTTGCTTCTCATTAAGATTAAAACAGCGTTATAATTAAAGGGTACATTTCACTCCACAGGCCATACAGTGCAGTACCCGAAGTTAGTTACCTAGGATTTGCCGAGGTTATGAAACAACCAGGAAAACACAGACGGGAAGATGATGGGAAACTAAAGGATAAGAGGCAGAATGACTTTGAATGAAGTTTTTCAAGCTTTATCTCAGTTACCATGGCAATTTTGCAGAGGGAATCCAGAGGTTTTTGAAAGGCCATAGAACATGGAAAATTATTTCTCACAGGAGCAGCTGAAACGTCAATTTTCAGCATGCAGATGGCAATATTTAGTTGGAGGAGTTCATTGCTGAAGGGCCTGTCGTGAATGAATGAGAATATATATATATATATATATATATATATATATATATATATATATATATATATATATATATCTGTAAAGGAAAAGTGTTTCAGTGAAAATGCATTTGCAGTCCTTACCTTTTCAACCAAGGCGGGAGTTGTTTGAAGCGACTGTATTTGTCCTTGAGGTGATGCTGTGGAACTTTTCAGCCCAAGGTCAAAACAATCGTCTTTGCTTGGTTAGTTCCACTGGGCTCAGCTGACACATCTAGCATGAAGACTCTGCTGCGATCCATTTTATGAACGCTGTCAAGGTTTGTGGTGTCAACAACAATGGTGAAAGCCAAAAGGCAGTGGGCTGAAAAATCATGCATCGAAAGGGCCATACTGTACTTTGCAGCAGCAAATCCTTCTTTCTGTTGTCACCTATTATGTAATTTGATTTTATGAGATACATAATAATTAAAAGAGAGAGAGAGGAAAGGGGCCTGAAAGGAATGTGCCTAAATGTAATATTAACTGCAAGGCTTAGCACAGTTGGGAAGGAATAATATACAGTAACTATGGGACAATATAAGCCATTTGACAGCTTCTGTCCTTAATGTGAACTGAAAGTGAAAATTCTGGGCTGGTCCTTGGCACAGGCAGTGGTTGTCCCAAGAAATCCAGCAACGAGGGATTTGGGCCTGCCTGTGACCTGGTAGCATGGGGTAGCCAGCCAGCATGGCCAACGGTCAAGGATGATGGGAGTTGTAGTCCAACCATATCTGGAGGATTCTGCATTGGTAACAGGTAAGAAATATTGAGAGGTGCTCAACAGCTACAGAAAATTTCTCCCTTTTGTGGGGTGGAATCTGCTTGGTAGAGTCCCTGCCTTGTGATATGTGAGAAGAGAAGTGGAGGGGGAGGGGAGGCCACAGCTGATAATAAAATGAGGAAGAGAGAAAGAAAAAGTGAATATTCAAATCAAGCCACGACAAGCAAATTGCAGGACTCTGAAAGGGAGATGTAAAAGATTGAAAGACAAGCTGTCCAAACACCCACTTGCAATGTTCAGAGGCTTATTTATTTATAACAGCAAATGGGAAGGAATGACTCTTTTTAGAAGGAAAAGTGAATCATTTCAACTTCCATAGTTTTTTTTATGAGAAACTTTCCAAACTATGAAAAACATACTGTGTGGCAGACTTTGAGATCATCCACATGCTTTTCCCACATTATTCTCCAGAGAATAAGTCTGCAATCTAATGCATATTTACATGAGAGCAGGGAGAGTAGGGAATCTGTCTGTTTCAGCTCCTCTCGCTTTCTTATTTTTCCTAACTTAAATTCAGTTATCTGCATTTCCCCATCAACTCGCAAATAAAAAACAAAAAACCAAACATACTGGTACATGAAAATGCATCACTAAAATGCGAATTCCTCCAATATGCACATTTTTATATGTGATCTCAGCTAATTTACACATTTTTGCAAAGCAATTTCCCTTAGTATAATGCATTTGCTATATGATCTTCACTAATAGATGGATATTTATGCACACAGTGTATGAATTTGTGCCCACACACTGCTTGGTAGAGTACTGCATTAGAAAATATGGAGAATTTTGACGGGTGCCTTTTTCATGCATTGTTTCAGAAACTGAAAATTATTAGGCGGGTTCACCTTTAAATGTGAAATGAATCAAATTTCTCCCCCCCCCCCTACTGAAAGTGAGCCCCATGGAAGACGCTGAGACTTATCTCCAGCTGCTCCTGCTACTCTGCCTCTTCCTCATCTTCACTGGCTTCATCCGCTTGCTTGACAGGTAAGGCGCCAGCGAGCAAGCAGGTAGCTGAGTCACCTCTACTCTTAGCTGCCAAGTATCCCATTTTTCGCGGGAAACCCCCGGATTTTAATCCGTTTCCTGCTGTTCTCCCGAATGGAGAAAAATCCTGGAAATCCCCCAGATTTCCTACCTGCTAGGGAGCCTCCATTTTGGGTGCTGCTTTGCCCATGCATAGGCACCGGAAATAGGGCAGAGTGGCACCGGAAGTCGCTTCTATGCATGCCTGGCGGCCATCGTGGTGGTGGCCGCATGGCGGTGGCCATCTTGGTGGTGGCCGCATGGCGGTGGCCATCTTGGTGACGGCCACCACCATGCGGGCACCACCAAGATGGCTGCCGGGCATGCGTAGAAGCGACTTCCGGTGCCGCTCTGCCCTATTTCTGATGCCCACACATGGTCAGAGCGGCTCCAGAAGTTGCTTCTACGCAACTTCCGGAGCCGCGCCGCCGCTGATCCCGCATTTTTCAGCGCGAGACTTGGCCTCTACTGGTCCTCCTCCTTTCCCTCACCACCATTGTCTGGGCCACGGCAGATGGTAGGAGAACTAGCAGGTTGCAACTGTGAAGAGGAGGTGGAAGAGAAGCAGGTCCAAGAGGTTCTGGCCCAGGCATCCCCAAACTTCGGCCCCCCAGATGTTTTGGACTACAATTCCCATCTTCCCCCACCACTGGTCCTGTTAGCTAGGGATCATGGGAGTTGTAGGCCAAAACACCTGGAGGGCCGCAGTTTGGGGGTGCCTGTTCTGGCCTATCCTGCTAGGGTGTGTGCCCTTGGCAGATGCCCAGCCATGCCAACCTTTCTGCTGAACCATTGCTTTAAGGTCAGAAACAAGCTGGACTATATCAGGAATGATATCAGGGATGAGGAACCTCTGGGCTGAATGTGGTTGTCGAAGTCACTCTGTCTGGTCCTCGAGACTCTTCCCAGGCCAAACAACAACAACAACTTATTATTTATACCCCGCCCATCTGGCTGGGTTTCACCACACACCAACCACATTCTCTGTTGACTCTCCTTGAGAGATTTTGCCTGGCTGGAATGTATCCTTAAACCCCCTCACATGAAATTAATGCATATTGTTACTGAGCCCTGCTGGTCCTAATAGATATATAGTGTGGTTGAGTATTGGAATTTTAAATGTGTGTACAGTCTTACCTCGGCTTATGTTACCCTCGGGTTAACGTAAACTTCAGGTTGCAAAAGCGGCAAACCCAGAAGCATACTTCCGGGCTTTGCCACATGCGCAAAAGCGCTCTACACGCCGCGTGCATGCTCAGAAGCGCTATATAGTGCCCTGCGCATGCGCAGAAGCAGCACCTCCGGTTGTGGAAACCTCAGGATCTGGCAAGAGCTCTTGAACAGATCCTGCCCACAACTGGAGATACCACTGTATTCTGATTTGGGAGGGGACTCAATAAATATCACAGTTTTTAAGGTCTGTGTAAGTGTAAGCTACTGGGTAAATCTGTCAAGACACAATGCTGCCTACTACATGAGACTCCTAGAACAGGGGCATGGGAAACACATGCCTGCCGGTAAAGCTGCTAAATGCCCTGTGCCCTCACTCGCACGTGGGTGATCCAAGTGGGGCTCTGTGAAACAGGGAAGGTACCAATTCCTTGCCACTTTTAAAGGATACTGGAAATTCTGCCACACTTGCTCATCCTCCAAAAGGACTTGTGCCATGCATAATATTGCATTGTATATGACCCTATTCTGTGCTCTGAAGCACAATATTATTCTCAGCCTATAAAAAGAATCGAGTTCTGCATATTCTACATAGCTCTTCATGCTGACTAGCAACTACACGAGTGTAACCCTGCATTAAGCACTTTGTTGTACATGAATATGACCCTGTTTTGATTTCTGTGTCTTGTGCATCCTGCATTATAAATATTTTGTATTTTTTAAAACATTCATTTCTGCAGGCTCCTCTTCATTTTGCTTCCTGCTGCTACATCCTTTTATGCTACTAGACAAAGTAGTATAGAATTTTGCTCTCTGCTACTGTACATTTTTTCATCTGCATTAGAAAATTGATTATAATTATTCTTATCTCTCAAAGACTTCAAATAAAGACCATCCAATCTATCATTAACATTTGCCAACAATTATGTAAGAACTGTACAGAGTTTTCTCCAGTGTTATCATACAGAAGCAATGACATTTATTTTAATGAAATAACAGAAAGCATACTATAATTAACCTGAAAGTACCAAGGTATGAATCGTTTCCATTTCCTCGACTAGGAATATATTATTAAAGACAGGAATTTCAAGAAAAACCCACAAGTTTTGCTAAGTGGCATAGCAGTACATACAGGACAATGAAAGCTGCATTAAAATTCAGCTTAAGTAAAAGCTGGGCAAAGATGTGGATTCCACTAGCTTCGTAGGGTTGAAGCCCTGGCTGAGGACGTCAGGACCAGAGGCAAGATGGTGGTGTAGAAGCAGGAATAGGTGCAGGGCTGAGGGTCCAGCAGCAGGTAGTCGCAGGGTCAAGGAGCAAGGCGTCGGCAAGGCAAAGGTCCAAGGGTTGAGGAGTAAGGCGTCAGCAAGGCGAAGGTCCAAGGGTCGAGGAGCAAGGCGTCGGCAAGGCAAGGGTCCAAGGAACAAGGCGTCGGCAAGGCAAGGGTCCAAGGGTCGAGGATCAAGGCGTCATCAAGGAGCAAGGGGCCAGATGCAACCAGGCAGGGGTAGCGTTGCTGTGGCAAAGAGCTGAAGGGAAATGCTTAGTTTTTATCACTCCCAGCTCCTGGCCTCACCTGAGTGACCACTCCTTGCTTCTCCAGCACAAGCTGAGGCAGGCCCCAGTCCTGCAAAGCACTACAGGCCCCAGAGCCTGACTCCTGCCCATACTCCTGACACACTGGTTGTGAAAACAAACCCGAAGGCAAACTTCATTGTTCCACAGAACATTTTAGGTGGATTAAAATTTCAGCTCCGTGTCACATTTTCAGGAGTATGAGGCTGACACGGAGCTGAAATGTTAATCCACCTAATTTTTGCCACCCAAAATGTATCGAGAATTTAGCGAGTTTTCTTAACTCCCCGCCCCACCCGCCCGATAACATTTTACTGAAAAGGACATGAAAGCGTTGCATCTTATTTCAGCCGATTTGGATTTGCGTGCGCACCACACTGTCTAATACCCCTCACTGTGAGAGGATGATTGATAACACTGGCATTAACGTAAAGATGAAGAGAGCTCTGGCAGCTGTAGGATTTATTTTCAGTGCCATATAAAAGGCAGCGATAAAACAGAGCAAATAGGAATCAAAGCTGAAGAAGTCATAAAAAGATCCCTACAATGGATAAAGATTTTTGTTCTGCATGAAAAGGGAATGTCTGTCCAAACCGTATTTATCTGAGTTAGTCAGACGTAATTGCTGAGTTAGAATTACAGAGAGGCCACACTCCTGGGCTTCCAAAATGCCTGAATCTGTGAGGATTTTAAAATCTTATTTTCAGTTATGATTCCATATTTGGGGGAGGAGGGGACCTTGGGCAAGATGTTATTAATGGATGTGTTCCCCCCTCACCAAATGGGCTCACCACCTTGCCACTGCCGCCATTACCTATTCACCTTTCTAGGCCAGAGCAACTTAACCGCCCAGAGGGAGAGAGGGAAATGCTACTCCATCTATCCTCTCCTATCCAGGGATGGACACCTACCCATCCTGAGGTGGTTTTGTTTCTGTTATGTATTAAGTTAACTGCAGTATTCCTTCTGGCCACCGTGGCTGCAGTTCTTACTCTGCTCACTGTGGCTGCAGTTCTCACTCAGGTCCACAGTGGGTGTTATGTATTAAGTTAACTGCAGTATTCCTTCTGGCCACTATGGCTGCAGTTCTTACCCTGCCCACTGTGGCTGCAGTTCTCACTCAGGTCCACAACATGCAAATGAAGGATTGAGAGTGCTGTTCACGGATTGGGTAGCTAGGGGAAGTTTGTTACTGTTGCAAGTTACCTAGTACTATATAAGCCAGTTGGCTAAGCTGCTGTTCAGTCTGGACTCAGAGCTAGAATAAAGAGCTGGTTGTTTTGAGAGCTGTGTCTTCATCCTTCTTACCCACTATTCTATAGTTTCCCCAAAAAACTGACTCCGGTTTGCTCCCTACATGAGCTGATTTTTAAAGAATTTTTTCTAAAACAATCCTCCCAGCTCCTGACGACTGCCTTTGTTTCCATTCACTTTACTTTGGCGATCACTCGTAGCCGAGTAAGATTGTCTTCCATAAACACGGTTTAAACAATGAGTCCGTAAGTGACTGTGGAGGCCAATTCTGGATCCACATGTCCTTCCACAGTGGGGACATTGGTTTCCGGGTGGGAGTTGATCCCGGTGAGGGTTTGCCAAGTGTGCGTTCCTCTTATCATGTTTCTCTCTTTTGTCCTGAGTTCAAGGGTCTTCAAAGCCCATGACACCTTTGGTAAAGGCTGTTCTCCAATTGGAGCACTCGCAGGCAAGTGTTTCCCAATTGTTGGTGTTTATACTACATTCTTTTAGATTTGCCTTGAGACAGTCTTTAAACCTCTTTTGTTGACCACCAGCATTACGCTTTCCATTTGTAAGTTCGGAATAGAGTAGTTGCTTAGGACATTGGATGAGGGGAAAGATGACTACCTCCATTAGTTCAGATGGCAGCCATCTTTGTTCTCTCTCTCTCTCTTGTGCCATTTTGCTAGTAACAGACTGTATGTAATGACATACAGCCACTTCCTGGAAGCATTTCCAAGGGTTTTGTTTTGTTTTTTACTGCGCAGCCACAGTGATCTTAAAATATTTTCAAGGTCAAAGGAAGACAAGAGTTGGCCTGCGGGGCACCTCATACGGACAGTATGGGTCCATGCATGGTTTAATCCGTTGATGATGTAATTTGATCCACCCATCAACGTTCCAGTTTACTTATAGGTCCAGGCAGGGGGACATCATGGGAAAGTTTGCGGCGAAATGCGGAGCAAACCAGAACTGTTTGCATGCTGAGAGTGGGCCTTAGCAGGTGCCTGATGATGCTAGCTTGGATGATGGCCCTGATTATTTCCATCAGAGTCTCATCAAATTAACATAATTGCAGGGAAGGAGCTTTGCCTCATCTGGAGAAGGCAAAGAAGGCTGGAGAGCAAGAAATGTGCAAATCAGGATTATAGGGAGGAGTGTGGGGAGGACATGGGCAGGGGCGGAGGAAGGGGGTGCAGTGGGGGCGGACCACCCAGGGTGTCACCACTGAGGGGGAGGTGAAAAAATGCCGGGCGGCACGCACCATGGGGCCTGCAGCACCAGGGTAGTCTCGAGCAGGTCGGGCGCCCTAGCACTGAGGGGCGGAGATCGCTCCGGCGCCCCCACCCTCGCAGGGTGCAGCATTGTTTCCGTGCGGCTTTGCTGCGCAGCGCCCTGGTGCACCGCACCGCTGGGCTCTACATAGTGCAGCACGCCCGAGCAGCACGCCCGAGCCTGTGCAGCACGCCCGAGCCACACATCTCTCCTGGGAGAGATGCGTGCTACCCAAACGGTCCACCCACTGTAGGGTGACTGAGTGGGAAGAGGCAGGCCCCGCAGAGCATCCTGCCCCAGCTCGCCCTGCCCAGTGGGCGGCTGGTTCCACCCCCGGGCGCAGGGCACACACGCCGCCCCAGGCGCCCAATCGGCTTGTTCTGCCGCTGGACCTGGGACTGAGGAAATAGGAGTTGGCAGAGAGGAGGGTGATTCCTAAGGAGAAGAAGCAGTATGCATGAGAGGATAAAGGGGTGCACCAAAGCAAGGGTGAGCATTGGGGGCCTCACTGCAAGCTCTGAGGGGGCCTCTGGTGGTGGCTGGCAACTCCTGGTGGGCAGCCAAGGAGATCACTAGAAGAGGGGTTAATGTGTTCTGGTTTCCTCCCTACCTTCCTCCCTCATGGGCATCTGAGCTAAGTAAACGTTACTTAGCATCTTAATGAACTTGATCCTGGGAGGTAGGTGAGGCCAAGGATCCCTGTTTTGACAAACTACAAGCTTCTTAATATATTTGGTAGCCGAAAATGGGTAGCAACTGCTGTTGCAGAGTGGCGTGATATTTAGCAGCTAGGAAGCGAAAACATCTGTAGGACTGGCTTCCTTTTGGAAATTAAAGCGTTGTCCAAGCATTCCTTAAATATTCAAAAGCTTTACTTGCAGAACAGATGATGAAATAGTAACACACACACACACACACACACACACACACACACTCACCTGGTATATGCTTATCCAAGCATAGGCTCAGTTTCACTTGGAAAAATATAGCTTCATGCATCAAATACTGTGTCTCTTCCACTTCCAGCTTTGTACTCAGCCTGTACATTATCATACAAGCCATGCAGCTGCTTGAAGAAATTCACTTTTTGCTCCCATCTTTCTCTCTGCTTAACCTCAGGGAGACCTCATTAACTGCCGCACTGCTCTCATTCTCCGCAGTGTCCAGAGAAGATTCCAAACACTTCTCTCCCAGCAGTGTTGATAACAGACATCTTCCTACACTGTGTCATCACAGTGAATTCACATAAAATGGAGTCTGTGACTTGGTACAAGGAACCAGGCAGAGGGCCTTCTTGGCAGTGGGACCCTCCCTGTGGAACACCCTTCCAACTGATGTCAAGGACATAAAGAACTACACAACTTTTAGAAGAAGGCAGCCCTCTACCGGGAAGTTTTTATATGTTTGATGTTTTGTTATCTTTTTGTAAGTGCTGGAAGCCATCCAGAGTGGCTGGCGCAACCCAACCAGATGGGCAGGGTGTAAATAATAAAATTATTATTATCATTACCGTATCATTATTCCTCATGTGACCAAAGTTAACCAACTCATGAGGGACCATACCAGAATTAGCCATTTAACCAATCGGAACTCAAAACGCTGGCTTTAAACACACAGCAATATACATTTAATTTCCATTCCAGTAAATTAAGCCACTATACCTAACAACGGCTGCTGCACCTCCATGCTGTCTGTTCACCTGCCCTTTCACAGGGAGCAGGCAGTGAGAGGCGTGGGGAGAAGGAGCCTTTGGGTGGCCATGCAGTTTGGGGACGAGGGGCTCAAAAGTGGGCAATTGAATACGGAGTCTCTAGTGACTTTCATTCCGAATAAGCCAAACCCTGAGTAAGCCTAGCCACTTGGAGACTGAAATGAGCGCTTACACTAGCATACCTTTCATTAATTTCTGACAATAAATGCGTAAGGTGGTTGCTTTTCTATGTTTTGGATAGTCGGTCTTACCTTCAGTTTGAATGAGATAGCTCCCTCCAGGTCTGGCAGCCAATTCGGGGTCATGCAAAAGAGGAACAAAGTGTGCATTATTAACTTTATGGCCATTACTGAAGTTTTACTGCCAGGAGTGGCACATGTGAGATTGTCTGTGTTGAATTGGCCAGCCTTACTGTAGGTAAAGGGACCCTTGACCATTAGGTCCAGTCGTGGCCGACTCTGGGGTTGCGACGCTCATCTTGCGTTATTGGCCGAGGGAGCTGGCGTACAGCTTCCAGGTCATGTGGCCAGCATGACTAAGCCGCTTCTGGAGAACCAGAGCAGCGCACGGAAACGCTGTTTCTCTTCCCGCTGTAGCGGTACCTATTTATCTACTTGCACTTTGACGTGCTTTCGAACTGCTGGGTTGGCAGGAGCAGGAAAATCAGAGTTCGGTCATTTATGAATAATTAATATTGAGATAACCATTTTCTCCGAACATTAAAGCAGCAGACTGCTGGCTAGGTCTCCGGTGCAATACCCAAGGCCACATATTAACTGCCTTCATAGCAGAGTCTTCTGCAACCCTCACGGCGTCCTTAAGCCACCAGGGTCTTATTATTATTATTTTGTCAAGCTTCTTTCATATTTCTTATCTGCTTGAATCTCAGATGGTGTGGTTGCAAGGGAAGGAAGTGATCACACCGGGAGGGCAACAGGAGCTGGAGGCAGAGCCCAATGACAGGCAAAGCCAACCAGTTCTGGTTTTGTCCCCATCCTCCTCTTTGCTGTGTTCTGCAAGGGCAACACTGAGACCGGGGAGTGGCAGGAAGCTGACTGACAGGACCATTCCTGGCACTGTTTGCAAGGAAGAAAGCAGGCAGGTGTGGGCTGGCTGAGAGCAAACTGAGATTGATGGGAAAGTGCCCATCATTCAGTGGTGTAGCGTGAGGGGGGCAGAGGGGCATTGGCCGTGGGTGCAAAATTCTGAGGTGGTACAACCAGGCGCAATTTCTGTGCCCACTGCCCTGGGCCGAGCCAGGAGATGGTGGAGCTGCCAAGCCGAAAAGGCACGCAGCCACCAGCAGCAACAGTGGCAGCGCTGGCAACCATATGCCTCACATGCCCCTCTCCAGCACAAGCCTCCCCCCCCCAGCTGACCAGTTTACCAAGGGCATGCAACACTTGTCCTGCCCCGGGCACCAGCAACACATGCTATGCCTCTGCAGGGCCGTCTTAAGCCCATCCAGCGCCCTGGTGCTAGGTCCCTCCAGCGCCCCCCTCCAGAGCCTCTCCAAGGGCCCGGGAGTGCCAAGCAGACCACGACAGCAGCGGGAGGCCACCTCCGAGGACTCCGTGCTGCGCGTCCTTCTTGTTTCCCCAGCGCTGGGTTCCGCTCAGTCAAGCTTCGCCACCAGTACGCGCACCGCGGGACTAGCAAGAGCTAGCGCACTGGTGGCGAAGCTCGACTGAGCGGAACCCAGCGCTGGGGAAACGAGAAGGAGGCGCAGCGCGGAGTCCTCGGAGAAGGAGAGAGACACGGTGCAGCCTCTCAGCTAGTGAAGCGCAGTCCTGGCCAGATCTTCGGAACCCTGCGCTCACTTGGCACCCTTCCAGCGCCCTCCAGAGCCTGGCGCCGTGGTTCTCCGCGCCACTAGCCTCTATGGCTAGGACGGGCCTGTGCCTCTGCCTCCATTGCTTTAAAAGTTGGCAACCCTCTGCGACGGTGAATTTGTGTGTCTCCGGTGAATTCCAAGGTTGCTTTTGAATAACCAAAATTAGATTTCAGAACCAAGGGCTTGCCAGCGTTTTCGCCACCCTTCTTGGGCATCCTTTGCAGAACTGTACTTCTAGTCAGTTTATTATTTATATGTAGCATTTTCCAGTTTTCCACAGATACATTGTGCTCGAAGTGGTTAACAGAAAGTAGGCAATTTAAATACGACAATAGTGCGATAAAACCACGATGGCCTTTCTTTTTATTAGTGATATTGCTGAACTTTGCAATTGCCTGGTTCAGAATACCAATTTGCCGAGCTCGTAATGTTGAGACATTTTATGAATCAAACATTTCCCTTGGAGGTTCTTACAGCATGGAATGTAAAACAAGGTGCTACACATGTTCCAAATGTGCTTCCAGTCTAAGTTGATATTATCTCTAGGTTTTGGACTCTAATGATAGTTTAGTTCAGTGTTCTTTAAGCATGGGCCCCCAGATGTTATTCGATTACATCTCCCATCATTCCTGACAATTAGAGACTGGAGTGAAATTCAGTTCAGTTTGCACTTAAAGGTAAAGCCATCTACATTGCAGTTTCTGAAATAATATGTGAAACCAAACACAATCACATTCACAATTCTTCTAATTTTGCAATGCAGTTCTCCACTAGGGTTGCCATACTCAATAGAGGACGGGACTTCTGTGCCTTTAATTGCCCTGCACTCTTTTGAGTCTGGAAACCTTAAAGAGAAACCAGCAGACCCTTTGCTTGGAAATTAAACAAAGGGTCTGCTGGTTTCTCTTTAAAGTTTCCAGACTCAAAAGAGAGCAGGACAATTAAAGGCACAGAAGTCCCGTCCTCTATTGAGTCTGGCAACCCTATTCTCCACCCAAGCTGCCAACAGAATATAAATAACACAACAAAACATCAAACATTAAAAGCTTCCTGAAACAGTGTTGCCTTCAGATGTCTGAGAAAAGTCATATAATTGTTTATTTCTTTGTTGAAAAATAATGGTGAAATAGTTGAAATCTTTGAGTTGCTATCTAGCCTGTTAAAACACATATGGAACATTTGTTATTTTTACAAAGGCTGTGATGCTCTGTATGATTACTTGGAAGTAAGTAGTATTATAAATAGGACTTTTGAGCAGGCTCATACAAGGCCATATAGTCATATGGCAAACAAATGGGGTCAATTGAGTTATATCCTCCTCAAGCCACATCTGTACTATATATCTGAAGCAGTATAAAACCAAACAGTCACAGCTCCCCCTCCCCATAAACCTGGGAACTGTAGTTTGTTAAGGGTGCTGAGAGTTATTAGGAGACCCCTATTCCCCTCAGAAAACTACAATTCCCATAGTTCCTTGGGAAGGGGATTGATTGTTAAACCAACTGAACTCAGTGACAAATTTCAAAGACACCCCCTGCTGTGCCTTTAATCCATGTTAGCCCCCTGCTGTGACTTTTTTAAAAAATCCTGGCCCAGTTGTTTGATGCCCCTCTTGTGCTGCTATTTCAATTACTTAATTGATATACTATATTTGTTTTTAATCTCCTCACTTTTGTGGGAGGCACTTGGAGGGGATAAAAAGCAGGCTAGAAATGCTCTAAAAGAAAAAGGGAAATCATGGTTTTCAAATTACATTTGGATTGTAATTTTTTAAAAAAAGATTTTGTTGCCAGATCTACAGGGTTTCTCATCTCCCCACCCTCAAGTACTTAATTTTATATAGGGGTGCTCATAGGGTGCCCAGCACTGCAAGAAAAAAACCCATTGCACTCGCAAAAGGCAAACCATCTAGTGAGACGTTGCAGTTGCTAAAGAAAACCAACAATTCCACAACCACAACAGTGGTGAGTTTCCTGCTACCAGAGGTGACAAAGGGCCATTTGACTGTCCTCCAGGTCCTAGACCAGGCATCCCCAAACTGCGGCCCTCCAGATGTTTTGGCCTACAACTCCCATGATCCCTAGCTAACAGGACCAGTAGTCAGGGATGATGGGAATTGTAGTCCAAAACATCTGGAGGGCCGAAGTTTGGGGGTGCCTGTCCTAGACAGATACAAATGTTCAATTTTGTGCCAATTACTATTGAGCTGAAATCAGTCAGAGTCCGTCCTGCATCAGCAAGAGCCGCACCGGTTCTCTAAGATGCACTGCCTCATCATGATGCGGTGCAGTGCACCAGTGCAATGACCAAACTTCATTGAAGCATGGGGATTAAGAATCTGCACAAAGGGACCACAACAAAAAGAACCAAATCCAGGAGCCTGCTGCGGCTCACATTATATGCTTCACCTGTGATTGCTTGTAAGATGCAGCAGATCCGATTCTGAGATGAATTGTGCATAGCTCCGACCCGGGACATCAGAGAGGGGCTTATCCATCCACACTGCCAGACCTGTTCTTTGAGTGCACCTGGCCTCCCTGCCCAGGTAGAGCAAGGATAAGAAACCACCAGTCCATAGAATCACAGAATTGTAGAGTTAGAAGGGACCCAAAGGATCATCTAATCCAAACCCCTGCAATGCAGGAATCTCAGAGGTCGGATCACATTTGTGGTACCTTAACATCTGGCTTGTGTACCTCCTTCTCAGTCCTGCCCCTTTCCTTGGCCTCGCCCCCTTCCCCTCTACAGGTTTCCAAGTGCTCTGCCCTGCACTTTCAGAAAGACTCACTGCCTCTCCAGCCTCCCTCAGTCACTTTTGTGCTGCTCCATTTTTGCTTCTTCTGTAGACTTAACCAAGCCATCGCTCTTCCAGTCCCAAGGCTGGCTCTGTATTTTTCCATTCTATTTGTGTATTAACCTCATGCTGTCAATTTACCTTCTTGTCTTATTGCTCCACTAGAACCACAATTCATTGCCACGGTGCCAGTGGTGTAGCGTGGTTTGCCAGTGCCCAGGGCGAGCGCAAACACCCACGCCAGGGGGTGGAGCATGGAGAGTGAACAGAGCCTGCTTCACCAACCCAACCCTCACTGCTGAAGTGACACACACACACACATACACACACACACACACCAGAGACAAGTGGGACCCTACAAAGCTCACTGACCTGAGTTTTACACTGAGGAAGAGCACCCTGAGGGTGCTGAGCTTTGGGCAATCAATAGGCTTCCTGTACACATGCTCATTTGAGATAAGACCCTTGGCTACCTGGAAACCGGATAGCTGCTACTGGAGCCTCATCACAACGCCGTCTTCTCTAGACCTTGGTCAGGACCTCATGGGCTCACAGCTTCCTTGGAACAGGGCAGAAGCTACGACTGGGTAATGAAATCTGTCTTATATTTGCATTCTGTGTGAGAAGCTTTAAGGAGGAAGATGCACTGAGTGCACTGATAAGCTGCACAAGAATAAATTACTGATGGTTCAAAGACGAGCTTAAAAGTTTCTTCAAAGTTAGAATGTCTCAAAGGAAGCTAGAATTGAGGAAATGGAACCAGTGTGTATCTGCACACTCAGTATGAGATTACATTGCTAGCGAGATTCTCTCGGTACATAATACATAAAACAGTAACATCTTGTACCGTCCATCTGTTTGCTAGACTACCTGTTGCAATCAGATGTTTACCTGCAGTAGTAGCACCCAACTGGAATCCCACAAGGACAGAAAACCTCTTGGGAGACAATTTGGAATGGAGAAAGGGTGGGAAGAAAAATGGTGGAAAATTCCCTCTGTTCCCCACTCACCATTTTTCTGCTCTTGGTTTCCAGAGCAGCTTTTCTCTTCCTTTGATGGGGAGTGCTTTGATTCAGACCACTGGTCTTCTTTGAATGATTAGGGAACCCTAGACAGAACTATGCATGTCACCAGAAAATGAAGCTTCTGTAAAAACTGGGAGTTCCGGGAACCGTTCTCCTCTCCTCTGCAGTATCTAGTAGGATCAACTTTGTCTTTTGTTGATGTCACGAACTATGTTTTCCCACCCCAGCAGCAGTGGCCAATGACGTGGTGTGCAGATGGGGAAACACATGCCATAAAGAAATGAGTACAAGAAGACAGTTCTAATGAGAGGCAGTATGGTTAGTGTGTTGGATTAGAAGAAGAAGAAGAAGAAGAAGAAGAAGAAGAAGAAGAAGAAGAAGAAGAAGAAGAAGAAGAAGAAGAAGAAGAAGAGGAGGAGGAGTAGTAGTTTGGATTTGATATCCCGCTTTATCACTACCCTAAGAAGTCTCAAAGTGGCTAACATTCTTCTTTCCCTTCCTCCCCCACAACAAACACTCTGTGAGGTGAGTGGGGCTGAGAGACTTCAGAGAAGTGTGACTAGCCCAAGGTTACCCAGCAGCTGCATGTGGAGGAGCGGAGTCGCGAACCCAGTTCCCCAGATTACGAGTCTATCACTCTTAACCACTACACCACACTGGGCAAGGAAGAATTCAAATCCCAACTTGGTCATGAAGCTTCCTGGGTGATCTTAGGCCAGTAATTCTCTCTTAGCCTAACCCTACATCAAAGTGTTGTTGAGAAGAGAAAAGCGGGACAGAATCCTGTATATGCAGAAATGGAACGGAGGAGAAGTACCAGGCAAGAAGGAATGGCTAATGGACTACTTGGAAATGGCGAAATTGACAGCAAAAATAAGAGATAAAAGAGACACACTGTTCTTGGAAAAGTGGATACCCTTTTTGGACTATTTGAAGCACAGTTATAGTCAATGAAAATGCAGGCAGGATTTGAATTATGAGCAGCAGAATAAGTGCAATAGAAGACAATTATATTAGATTGTATCATATCATATAAAGCAGTAGGTATAGGGTGGGAATAAAAACATGATGGAAGCAAGGGTGGGAACCCCCCCCAAAAAAAATAATATATACAGTATATACAGTGTGTGTGTGTGTGTGTGTGGTGGCGCTGTTGGTTAAACCACAGTCTAGGGCTTGCTGATCAGAAGGTTGGCGGTTCGAATCCCCGCGACGGGGTGAGCTCCCGTTGCTCGGTCCCAGCTCCTGCCCACCTAGCAGTTCGAAAGCACATAAAAGTACAAGTAGATAAATAGGGACTGCTCCGGCGGGAAGGTAAACGGCGTTTCCGTGTGCTGCTCTGGTTCGCCAGAAGCAGCTTGGTCATGCTGGCCACATGACCCGGAAGCTGTCTGCGGACAAACGCCAGCTCCCTTGGCATATAGAGCAAGATGAGTGCCGCAACCCCAGAGTCGGACACAACTGGACCTGATGGTCAGGGGCCCCTTTACCTTTATATATATGTAAATTTGTGAACATCAATAAAAAAATATGTTTTTAAAAGAGAGAGAAGAGAAAGTGGGGGACTAGGTATGCCACCTTTAGCTCACTGGAGGAAGGATACCAATGTAATAAATGAAACACTAAACCTTATGAGCTGTTGCCAATTTCAGTGACATTGCTGTGTTCTTTGTAACATGCTATTGCAACATGAATATGCTTTATTCAGGGCTATGGAGTATCCAATGTGTGTGTATGGGGGGGGGGGTTTCCAGATGCTATTGGACTACATCTCCCATCATCCCTGACCATCTGCTGTGCTGTTTGGGGCTGTTGGGAATTGTAGTCTGATCATATCTGGAGGACACCATTGTTGTTTAGTCGTGTCCGACTCTTCGTGACCCCATGGGCCAGAGCACGCCAGAGGGCACCATATTGGTCGCAATTGGCCTAGAGGCAGGACGCAATACACTGACAATGTCCCCAGCCTTTCTCATGGAAAGCTTCCTTAGCCTCCTTTGTCACCAAATGACGAGCCTATATTGGTACGCAACCAAGCAGCTGGGGTCAAACATTGGCCCGGCCATTTTTCTTCTCCATCTTTCATTAATGCCAGCATCCCCTTCATTTACAATTATCAGAGAACCCTTTTTTTAATAAAAAGAAATAGTTTATTCATTGAAATTAAAAACCATTCAGGAGATAATAGTGTTTGCCTTTGATGTAAGATGTGTCATGATGAGCTATTAGACGAGAAGAAATGAAGGCTCTTTGCTGCTCATTCTTCCTCACATCAGTCATTTCTGGATTTGAGTTGCTTTCCGAGGATGAGATTCCTTTCAGCGAACAATGTGAAATATGGGCTGCTCCTTTTTCCTTTTGCCTTGGCATCATCATCATTAGACGAAGTTTGCTTCCCCCTTCCGCACCCGAATTTCAAAATTCAGGTGAGTGGGTGTGATTAATGCAAAGCACAACGCCAGCTTTTCTAAGCATATAATTATTTAGGATAATTATGATAGATGTCTATAGTTGAAATGAGCAGTTCCATGGCGGACGGCAGAGTTAAGATGAGAACTGATGAATTATGACTACGCCGCTTCAACACAGTGACACAGTGTTTCAAAGCTAGAGGGGGAGCCAAAATCCTAGATTGGTGTCCTCCTTGAGAGCAAGCTGAATAAAGGATCTATGGCATTAGAACCGTTTAACAAATGATGAGAAGACAAATTGGCTTGAGAAAGCACAATGAAACAATAGCTAAGATTAGCTTTTCAGGTAGCACCGCCTTGCCATTTTTAAATGTCATGCCTCCTTATATTCTTCTCAAATACATAGGATTTTATTTTATTTTATTTTATTGGTCAGACTTCATGAACAAGAGATCAAGCAGGCCAGCATTCTTCAACGTTGGGTCCCCCACTGTTGGTAGACTACAACTTTCATCATCCCTGACCATTGGCTAAGCTGGCAGGCGAAGATGGGAGTTGTAGTCCAACAACTGGGGGCCCTAAGATGAAAGAATACAGCACTAGACTTTCACCTGCTTCAGCACAACCGGATTGAGATATTAGCAGTGCTTTCCTTGTGTTGCTACTCACCAGTATGCAGTACAGTACTGTCATCTCTTCATTTCCATTTTTTATGCCCATGGCAGCCATTTTGTGATGGCTTAATCAAGATATAATCACTGGAACATCACTATTAAACCCCATCCCCCAGCACTGGTAATTATTTACTAGCTACTGAAAACCAGCTGTTTAGCAGGAAGTGTCAGGGTAGCTCAGCATATTATGACTTTTGTGGGAAACAGTGGTGGTTGTTGGAAGAAACACACAATGTATATGGATATTACGTATGAGTACATCTTTAAACCCCAGTTAGCGAATGTATGAGAAACTCGGTTGGATTAGGTTTTCTCGTAATAAGAGACTCACTAGCTCATCTATTCCAGTATCCTGTTCTCCCAGTCATTTACCACAGGCCAGGGGTGTTTTCCTGTAGCAACTGTAATATGCGCAGCTACCCTCGTTCTTAAGTCTGACTTTAACGCCTGAGGCTAGGTTACATTTGATCAGGCTTGAGTTACTTCAAATTTCCACCTTTGTTTCCACCTGGAAATAGGATTTCTTTTGTGAGAATGACTCAATATATCCGGGATTGAACACCAGTCTCTGTAGAAATAGCTTCACGAAACAAATGGCTGGCTGATCTCATCGTGGGTGGTTCAAGGATCTGCCCCCAACCCCAATAAATAAAACATTCACTGCTTTCTTAGTGCCACAGGCAATAAGCGGCCTTTAGGTCGTTATTTTCATCTGCAGTGGGCAAATAGTACCTGCAGCATTTGTTCAAATGTGAGAGATGTGTGGCTTAGGCTTCCGGCATACTTTATGGAGGCGTGAAAAACTGAAACCACAGAGGGGAGGAATATTGGCCCTTTTATTAGCCACTGCATTTTAAGAGTGTGACAGGGGAAATGAAGGTCAGTTGGAACTACTGTGTGTGGCCTAGTTGGTGCTGAATCATAACAGGGCCTGCAAGTGATGGTTCCCCATTTGTGGAATGCATTGTTGCAAAACAGCAGCGTCTGGGCTGCAAGAAAACTCCACGCAGTGAATGAGGAATAACAAAAGGTTTAACTGGGTCCTCCCTAACAGAGGGCATGTGTTGCGGTGCGACTTGGCAACCAGACCCTGTGTTGTGGATGGGCACGTTTGGACAGTCACAACACCCTATTGGTGGTCCCTCGATCCTGGGTGCAATTGGGCCAGAGGGATGCCAGTCAAAGCAATCGAGGGAGCTCTATTTAAGACGATGCACATGTCCCTGAGCTTCCTCTTTTGAGCTCTGTGCATCGGAACACCTGCCCACCTCTCCCTATATTTAGGGCTTGCGCTTGACCTTGATATGCCGTTGTGTGTCGCCTGTCGTTGGGACAGGGGCATGGCAGGAATTTTCCCCATTTGGGTGATTGGCTGGTGCCACTGCCGCGTAGCAAATCGTCACAACTTGTAAGGTTGTGGATAGGCTCTGGTTCAGGTGATAGAGGTGGCAGAAGGGTCTGTCCATCCCTATGCGATGGGTATTCCGTTAAAGGAATCCTGGGACTCTTGGTTGGTCAACCCTGAGAGGGGTTGTGCCGTGTGCTTGAGTCCAGGGGGACATCTGGCTGGTGGACTGGTTGAACATCGCCTTCCACTATGCTGGGTGTTTACCCAAGGCTGACCTATGGTGTGCCCTGGGTCAGTGCTGCCTGCAAGTGTGCAGGGAGCTAGTCGAACCAGAGCTTATGCAACCACTCACTTGATTGTAATCAATAAAGTTGTGGCCTAAATTCTGCCAAAAACCAAACCTAAAATTTGAGTCTTGTCTGAATTTTTTTTTGGGGGGGGGGGGTTAAAAGGTCTCCACACGCAATTGCTTGGCTAGCCAGCAAGCTAACTCAGAGGAATCAGTTCCAAAGTCTGAGCCCTTTGAAAAGGGAGGGCCTCCATCATATATACATTTCTGTTATCTCTTAAGGCACTACATATGCATAAACTGCGGCAAAATTCTTCCTATCCTATTACATTGTCCTACCGTGTTTTCTGGAAAATAAGACACTGTCTTATATTTATTTTTCCTCAAGAAGACACACTATGGCTTATTTTCAGGGGATGTCTTATTTTTAATTACGTGTCCAGCCTTGCCTCTTCCTTGGCGCCCTTCAAGATATATCACTAGGTCTTATTTTCAGGGTATGGGTTATATTGCGCAAATGCTTAGAAATCCTGCTGCGGCTTGCTTAATGGGTATGTATTATTTTCGGGAAAACAGGGTATTAGCATGCCATTTACGGTCTTTCCTTAATTGCATATACAGTGGTACTTCGACTTACAAAGGTGATCCGTTCCCCGGTGCTCTTCAGAAGTCGAAAACATTCGGAGACTGTGCACGCAGCCAAAATACTTCCGGGTTAGCGGACTTCGGAAGTCGAAACATTCGGAAGTCGAGGCACTCGTAAGTCGAGGTACCACTGTACATTAAGCAAGCACACAAAGTACTCTCTCTAAGCAGCACCTCGCTGCACGCGATCCCTTTGCATTCCTTTCCTTATATGGATTTACCTATGGGAGTTTCGGACATGGAGCAAGGCACGTCTCCCTTTCTTATGCAGACACTCTGGAATGTGTTTTTGTGAGACAAAGATAACGGCTCATGGTACGAGATTAGGATAGACTGGGTTGAAGGTCTCCATATGCATCAGCCTCAGTACCGGTATTAACATTCAGCAGAAAATTAAAGCATTATTGCTCACTGAGACATTTGATAGCTGAATAATACTTGCCTCTCCAAAATGTATGGGAGAATGTCCAGTACCAAGACGAAGGTCTACCTTGGCAAGAGCACTCCATTCTAATTTCCCACATTGCTTGATGTAGAGTTGCTCTGGGTCACTGTGGAAATAAACATCACTACATTTCTCTGTCTGCCTTTGGGTTGTGTATTGACTCTGGTCCAGTTGATGTGTCTGCTGAACCTCCCACCTACAGGTTTAATGGGTACTCCCTGTTTGTGAGCCATGGTCCCTACTGTCGAGGACTTTAACCTTAATAATATCCCCTTGTCGCTTCTTTCTATTCATTCTTGTATGCCAACCAAGCCCAAGTTGAGCGGGCGTGTTGCATCCTTTGAAAAACACAATATCTGGGTGCTGTGCACTTTTTCACTCTCTGGTTGTTTCTGGTTGTGAATTCCCATACACAGAATGTGATTTATGGCCCCTAAGCGGTGCATATGTAAACTGAATAAATATACATTAGGCGTAACGATAATTGTTTGGGGGTCCTCTGGGCTTCCTCTCTAGCCTTCTGTTCTATATGGATCTCACTCCATTCTCATCTCATGGACTAGTATGATATACAGTGAGCATTATGGCACGTAGCCTACCGCGATTCAGATGCCATCATCATTTTTCAGCTTTCGTCAGCCGTGGTGTTCTGCTGAACTACATGAAGGTCCATAAACCACCTGTGCTTGCAAACAGTTCAGTTCAGCATTTTTAATAGCTAGAATGCCGAAATATTTTTTTAAAAAAACTGAAATGGAATTAGAATGGGAACCTTTGCCTTAAAGATGCTATTTGTCCTCCGTATAACAGAAGGCTTCCTTTTTAGTCCCAGAAACAAGAGAAAAAGAAGTAAGGAGTGACATGAATCAGACAATATGTTCTTTTAATGCTGTTTTTTTCAGATATTGTTTTCCTTTCTCTATCAAAAACTCACAAAAAGAATTCTAATTAGCCCTCGTGGATTTCTTGCATTTAAAAGTTATCTGTCCCCCCCCCCCCGGGTTGTAATTAAGGAGTCTTTATATTCTTTGAAAAGTTACTCCAAACATGCAGTGGGAACTATCCAGATTTAGAAAGGAATTTCAAATAGAATTTATAATCAAAATAACAAAAGCATCCACCTCTAAGGTGAAGCATTCAAGCCGAATTCTGCTGGGCCTATCTCCCATTTTTGCTGCTACACAAAATATAATGATTGGCAACCATTTTAAACAGAAAGTTGTCTTCTTGATGAACTTATTTTCAAAATTATCTGAAGAAGTGTGCATGCACACGAAAGCTCATACCAAAATAAAAACTTAGTTGGTCTTTAAGGTGCTACTGAAGGAATTTTTTTATTTTATTTTCAAAATAACCTGCTAGATTGTGAATGGGCATTTATTTCAGGATCACTGGTCCTGTAAATAACATAATTGCTCCCAGGGTGATTCTTGTCCTCTCTCTTAAGCTTAGCTTATTTTAAAGGAAAGGCATGCTTCAACTACTTCATTCTGATTTGCATCGTTACTTTAGCAAGTAATTCCCAAAGGTTTTATATACAAGGGACTCTTACTCTTTAAAAGACAAGCGTTTTAGGAAACCGTTTAATTTCACATCATCATTTGTTAATCTTTTACCAGCAAGAGGTTGCTTGTGCCATGTAAGAATTGCATTTTTTTCTGTCACTAGAGACAACCTTTGCCCATTTATTAATCTCTTCTGGTGCATCCTGTAGACACAAGATATCATCTAGCACCTCAAAGATGGAGATTAAAGTCTGCCTAATTAATGAGAAGCTGCACAGCACTTTGAAGCTATAAAGCAAAGGAGAAATTGAGGTGGCAGGATGCTTAAATAGTTTTTTTTAAGGGGAAAAAAGATTATTTGCAGCACTTAATTTTGAGAAAAAGATGCTAGGGATCAACACCATTTAGAAAACTGCCCTTTGATATGAAACCTTTCTCCTTAATCCCTGAACTGTAGGATCTCAATGAAATTAAAGGTAAAGGTAAAGGACCCCTGACAGTTAACTCCAGTCGTGAACGACTCTGGGATTGCGGTGCTCATCCTGCTTTACGGGCCGAGGGAGCCGACGTTTGTCCGCAGACAGTTTTTCTGGGTCATGTGGCCAGCATGACTAAGCCGCTTCTGGTGAAACCAGAGCAGCACACTGAAATGCTGTTTACCTTCCCGCCAGAGCAATACCTATTTATCTACTTGCACTTGGACGTGCTTTCGAACTGCTAGGTGGGCAGGGTCTGGGACCGAACAACAGGAGCTCACCCTGTTGCAGGGATTCGAACTGCCAACCTTCCGATCAGCAAGCCCTAGGCTCAGTGGTTTACACCACAGCACCACCCACATCCCTCAATGAAATTACATTCAGGATCTTATTCTGATTGCCCCAGCTAAAAACCTTACAATCTTTGCTGTCACCTGCTCATCTTGATCTGCCTAGAGAAAGGACACTGTGGCAGTGGTTGGGACATCAACTCAGAAACCAGGATGGCTTCTGTAAATCCAGGACTGTCCTGGAAATTAGGACACTTGGAGGGTCTGGAAAAGTTGCTGCCCCTACTGTCAGAAACTGGCAAAGAAGTTCCAAGAGAAAACTTTGCAATAGTTCTAAGCTAACCTAATGAGCCACCTGGGTCTGTGTGGGCTCAAGCCTCGGAGCTTGCTTCATGCCCCTCCTCAGCTCTGAAGCCTCTAGTTCACTTGGGCCTGGTATCAATATTTCCGATATGCCTTTGACCCTCTGACACAGCAGTCAAAATTGCCTGCTAAAGTTCAGCCCTCAGCTCTGGCAACTGGGAATATGCTCTCCAGGTCTGGATTCAGGCTCAGCAATTCACCGATGCAGCTTGGTTCTAACAGTGGGTGACGTATTCTGAGCTGCAAGGAGATGTTGGGTGTAATCCATTGGAGCAGTCAAATAGGCAACATTCCTTATTTCCCTAGAGTGGGCACAGGCAGGGCACATCCTGTTCCACTGATCTAGAGCACCCTCCCCCTGCATGTGACCTGGGAGATGGTCATGGGCTTGGCTGACCTCACAAAAGAGCGAGTCACACAGCCATTTTCTCAGTCTTCTTATCTCTTGTCTTGCTTGCTGATCTTTTGCTGCCATGCTGCTCTCCCGCAGCCATTTTGTTATCTTCATGTAATTTTGCTGTCTGCTGGCTCTTAGCCAGCAGCACATGAGCTCAATCTCTCTATGAGATGAACTCTCAGTTTCTTTGTGTAACTAATAAGTAAAGCCTGCCTTTCAGGGATCATATCGTGAACTGAAATGTAAGTAAACTTTTTGTTACTTTACTCAGAAAGACTCTTGTGTCTTTATTCTTTTAAGAGGGATCAAAGGGGACACCAGGAACAAACTTAACTAAGAGATTCAAATGAATCTGCAAACTAGCTCCCAGCTATATTGAGGGGAATCTGCTCTGCTACATCACTTACTAGTGTGAGTGAAAGGAAGGGTAATACTTATTCAATATATCCTTTCCTACTATCCTTAACATTCCCACAGGAGACACATGTCCTGTTCCCCGTCCCCCATTTCTCTGCCCTTCAACAAACTCCCTTTTTTCTTCTGCCTCTGAGCAAAACACCAAGATGAGGTGGTTCGGGCTGACTTATGTGCCTCATCTACCCCTGGAAATGTGAGCAACCTGGTCCTATTAGTGCCAAAGGCCATTTTTCTTCAAGAGCATCTTTCTCCTATAAATCAGTTAAGTGTTAAGAACCGGCACTTGGGAACCATATATTGTTATTGATCGCCTCGGCAGTGCTCTCATTAATGTCAATGTGAATCCCACATATTTGCTAACGACCTGTGGTCCTAAGTGAAGCTCCCGTTTCTCTGCGCCTCTAATATATTGCCTCTTTGAATTTTACACAAAATCCGTTCCCATTAGCATATCCTTCCATTAGTCATCCTGCCTCCATTTCTGATCATGTGTGCTTTGATAATGGTGAATAAGTAGGTGAAGCAAAATAGAAGTGTTGTTTGTTATTATTATTTTGGCAAACACTAGACTCTGGCATGATTAAAAGTTGTCAGAAGTTGCAGATTACAGGGAAACGGCTCAATTCCTCCCTTTTTAATGCATATCATTTTGTTCCAGCGCCTCCTTCTTTGAGATCCCACTGTTTATTAAAACAGCGGAATATAAAAATGAATAAAAATTCTGGTGTGTCTAGAGGCAACATTTGAGTGACATAATTAAACTGTGGTGGACTGTTTTAATTATATTAATTTTAATTATGCACAGTACATTTTAATTACATAGTCTGATTATGAGTGTCTCCCATCTATTAAAATCCTCTCTGATGCATTTGCATAATGCAAGGCCCCCCTCCCCTTCCTGCTCTTTTTTTTCTCTGTGTGCAAGGTTACGTTACTTGATGGCTTCATTAGTCATGAAGGTGGAATTTTAATTCCAATTTCATTTCATCTATAGCGAGTGAGGGGTGGAAATGGTTTCATTATTCCCCCACATAGAAAAATATATTTTCTCATCACAATTGGGCTGAAAGTGATCAAGCAATTTTTCATGATCTCCTTGCCAGATGGGATAAATAATATTAATATGGGGAGTTAATATCTGAGAGGTGAAATGGCGTAGTCTGCGCTCATTCAGAACAATCGCTTCTGCTTCATATTAAAGGAATCAGCCAAAAGCTTCATTGATTGTGCAGCCTTTGGGAACACAGGAAAGAAACTGTCTTGTACCAAGATGGTCCATTGGTCCACCTTAGCTCAGTGATCGTTAGCATGTTTCCAGGGCTTCAGGCAGACATTGGTCTTTGCATCCCCTGGTATCTGAACCTTTTAACTGAAAATGCCAGTGCACCTGGGAACTCAGGCACAGAGAGCATGTACTCCATTACTGAACTATGGCTCTTCGCCTCAGATCATGCTCAGATTTCAGCTGTCATGAAGAGACAGGGCTGCCATACGTCCAGGATTTCCCAGACATTGTCGGGATTTCAAAGGTGGAAGTGACGTCCTGGAAGATTTTCCGGAAGGCAGGGGTTTGTCTTGGATCTTCGGCAAGCTCAACAACTTTCGGGTTTTCCTTTAAAAAAACTCAAAAATTGGGGGGGGGGTCTTCCTTAAAAACAATTACAACATGACAGTAAAATATAATTAAAGTTACGCAACTATGTATCATTTCTGCAAATGGACGAACTTACTGCTTCCCTCCAATATACATATGTCACTATGGTTTCAATAAATACGTTCCAAATATCATCAAATTTGCGCAAACATAATCTTTGCCTGAAAGTGATCTGTTCGTGGGTTGCAAGAGTTGTCATGTCATCTATCCATTGATTGAAAGAGGCCATATTTTTGGCCTTCCAGTATATTAATATCAATCTTCTTGCAGATGTAAGGGCACAGAGAATCTATTTATGTTGACTGAGGGTCAAACCCCATATATTAACTATACATTATTTAAGATAATGTTGGGGCGGAAGTTGTAGTCAAACTACATCTGGGGACCCAAGGTTGAGAAAAGCTGATCTAGATAATCCTCTTCTTCAGAGCAGGGCTTGTTCAACTTGACTGTGATGATATTACTGCCACCTTCTCTGCAGGTAAAGGAAAGGTGTGTGTGCACAACCTCTGGTCTCGTCTAGCAGGGCTCTCTTATGTCTTTATGCTCATGCAGCAGCGTACGATAATGTCCGTGCTATACTGAATAGAAAAGGTCTACCCTACCTGCAGTGGCATAGCGTGGATTGCCAGCACCCGGGGCCACACAGAGGGGTGGGAGGGAGGGAAACTGATGGAGTACACATGCATATTCAACTGCCTAACAGTGTCTGCATCACCCAGGAGATCGCAGCCTCAGAGATAAGAGTCCCTGGGGAGTGTCTGGAGAGGTCACTTCCTGGTTCGCATGGAGAAGCCATTTTCAATGGAGTCTGGCAGCGAAAGAGCACAGCTGTATTGAAGCAGCACCGGGTGTTGAATTTTTTGAGCCCCTAAAAACTTTGCGTCAGGGGCAACCACCCCTGTGCCCACCACCACCACCACTGCCTACCTGTTCTAAGTCTTTGGGACTTGAATATAAGTCTAGTCCAGGCATCCCCAAACTGCAACCCTCCAGATGTTTTGGCCTACAACTCCCATGATCCCTAGCTAACAGGACCAGTGGTCGGGGAAGATGAGAATTGTAGTCCAAAACATCTGGAGGGCCAAAGTTTGGGGATGCTTGGTCTAGTCATTCAGCTATTTTTTGTTAGCTGCTTAAGTACAGTTTCTTCTGTATTGAGTATTAGACAGGAGGGCTAAGCTTGTCAGTTTCCTACTATGCCAGTGGTGGCCAAACTTGGCCCTTCAGCTGTTTTGGGACTACAACTCCCACCACCCCTAGCTAACAGGGCCAGTGGTCAGGGATGATGGGAATTGTAGTCCCAAAACAGCTGGAGGGCCAATTTTGGCCACCAATGTACTACGGACACAGAGGTTTGGACTGTCAAGTTTTACTACTTGAATAGGAGGAGCTTGTTTTCATGGAAGGGTTGCACTCAAGGAAGGATTCCTTTCATAAGGGCTGTTCTCCCACCTGTGACTGCAAGTTCCTGCCGTTCGTAGAACAAAAACGTACAATTTGAGCCACTATTACTGCATGGAAGCTGCCTTAGTCGTATCTGCTACCTGTCTGATGCTCACACTTAGCTGGAAAAAACAACAAGCCAGACCAGATTTCTTCTCTTGACTGTGTGTGTGTGTTAAAATAGCACAGCAATCGCTCAAGTCCATCTCTGTCCTTTCATGCCACTTCCGCTGCCAATCTTTTCCATGCATCAAAACCTCACGCACGTTGCCTCCTAACTTCATGGGCGTTCTTCTCTTCCCTCTTTGCACCCATACTACAAAATCTTCTCCCCTCCCAGGACCACATTTCAAATGGATGCATTCTCTTGCAAGTCTGTTGTCGAACAGAGTGGAAGAAAAGAGAGGGAGAGAGTGCGGAGAGAGTAAATCTACAGAGAGTGGCCCCGGTGTGATTTCTGACTTTGTGAATTCTCCTGTGGTTCTCTCACAAGGCAGCACATGAAAAGGAGCATCAATCAAAGAAGAGGGAACGCTGAACGAACCATGTGGAAGCATGAGGCCTCATGCTTGAGGACAGAATAGCAGAGAAGAACCAAGAGGTCTATAGCACCGGCGAAGGCTATGAAAGAAACATGGTGGCATATCGAGCACTTTGGAAGTTCCACGGATCATCCTGTTTGTTAAAATCCACCACGGTACTCATAGAAATGAGTAAAGCAGCTGTTCCTCCTTTTGCTTTGCTTCCTATGGGCTCCCATTAGCCACACACAGAAATGCCCTCGATCTCCATGCCTGTGGCTGTTCGGTGTCAACCTTGGCCCTACAGGATAAACGTCTCACTAGCTGGATCAGATCAAGGGGCATTTATGCCAGTAAGCATTCTGTTTCCAGAGCAGAGGTCATGAGGTCTTCCTCTGTTGTTTACTTCAAGGTCTGGCATTTGGTAGTTGTGACGGATTGGGCTGGCTTGAGTAGAACTCCAGGGTGTTAAGTGTTAAACCCAGCCTCCTAGTTGATTTACGGCATTCCATTCCATGAGGGGCGGGACAGCCACGGGTTTAAAGAGGATGGGTAGCCGTTAATTGAGGGAAGAGAGGGTTTTGGGAGCGTGAGCGTGTGGGAGGTTGTGGAGTAGGTTACTAGAGTAGGTGTAGATGGGGAATTGGTTAGATTTGCAATTATATGATTAACAAGAACAGTGCTATTGAAACCACAAGCTTGTACACATGAAACTTGAATGCACCCGTTAAGATTTTAAGACATTAAATGTTAAGTTAAAGTGCCATCTAAACTATCGTCTGTGTGATCTTTCCAGCAGAGGTATCTATTGCTCAACTGGTGGGGATACTCATTAAAAGGACAAAAACCCCATCTAAAGCAGAAAGGATAGTTTGTTGTCCCTTGAGTGCACCGAGAGGAGAAGGAAGAAGAGGGAGACTGGTTCAAGAGTGACACAAAGTTTCCTCGGGAGGGAGGAAAGCTTCACAGTGGGGAAAGCTTAAGTGAGGAGAACCCCTTACTGGTGTGTACACTAAGAATAGTCTCATATTCACCTCAGAGCTTAAAAAGATACCGGGCCACGTTTGGGCTGGAAAAGAACTCTCATTTTATTTGAAAAACCCACAAGGGATAGGGGAGTTACAATAAGGCTGTAGGGAAGAGTAGAGAGGTTTAGTGTTACCTCAGAAATCCCTATTAGTGCTTTTAATAATACGAGAGGTTTGGAAACAAAAGGCATAAGGTGGGGACTTCTTACGTCGCATATTTGGTGGCAGCGTCGTGATCTGAATCTACAACCACAGCCGAAGTTTGTTAGTTTGTTAGACGTTAGTCCTCCCTTGGACCCCATTGCATGTTTTGCTTCTATATTTTCAAGAAAACAAAGCATATCTTGAGCAATTTTTTGCTGTCACTCTTTTTGGGAGTATGGGGTCAAATAAAATAAAAAAAATTTCCATTTATCAATAACAATTAACTGAAAAGTTGAAGTGGTGAGTGTGCAGATTAAATGCTCCCCACCCCATACACATATAGATTGGTTTATTAGTCAATAACTATAACAGACATATATATTTTTATCCAAATGTGTTTCTTGTCCTTTCCTGTGGTCTAAGAAAGGGCAGATCTGTCACATTCAATTCTCCCTGATTCTCATTCCCCCCCACTCTTAAATTCAGTTATCCACATCTCAGTAGCAATTAATGACTTAAAAGAAACTCCTGAAAAGTTGCCAGCACTTTAGTGCAAATTTCTCCTAATAGACATATTTCTGTATGAAAATTTACCCGATTTACATACTTTTTGCAAGCAATCTCCCCCCTGATATAATGCTTACTTGTATGTTATTTTCACACATTTTATCCAGATTTCCTTCCAATAGGCACATTATATGGTTGGAGAACTGCCTACAAATTTCAGAAAAGAAAGCGTAGCTGTATTTTGGTCTGCATGTTCTTTCAGAAAATGTGAAATAGATAGGTTCATATTAAAATCTGAACTGGATCATATTTCTATCTCAGCCTTTTTTTCCTCGGGGGAAAGAAGCGGTTTGTGCCTGCGGTTCTGTGTCCTCTGATCAATAGCAAAAGGCCAGGGTGTGCTTCCCTTCAGCTTCGAAAGCCCCATCATAAAAGAGGCATTCTCCTTCCTCTCCCATACATTTGCTGATTTAATTGACAGATGGATCATGTAAAATTATATATGAGAAACTGGGTTCCAGAGCTACTCACCGCACATTTTAAAGATGGGCTTAGGGCCGATGGTGAAGGCAGTACCTGCAAGCAAACAGTCACCGTACGCTGTTTTCCAACCAGACAGACATTGCATTTGAGAAGTGTGCTGTTTCAAGTGCGGTGCAGAGATATAGCACCTGTGAAATTTCTGTGATCAGTGGCGAGACCCCAGCACTAGGCCATGGCCCTCCATAACGGTTTCAAACATGTGTCCAGAACAGCAGAACAGGAAAAGCTTCCTAGGAGGAAATTCAGAGCCAAAAACAAATGGGTTAAGCACATTCCCCATGACCACTTTTATTCTTCCCTTTCTCACTGCAGATTTCCTTTCCTTCCTTCCTTCCTTCCTTCCTTCCTTCCTTCCTTCCTTCCTTCCTTCCTTTCTTTCTTTCTTTCTTTCTTTCTTTCTCAAGGTGCCAGAGCTATTATTACATACTTTTGGGTGGAGTGTGGCGTTCGCTCCGATACCAAATATTTTGTTGGAAATAACTGAAGGTATATTTATTGCTTCTATAATAAGTACACCAAGCGGCAGATGAGCACAAGACCATTTGTCAAATTTATTGCCGTGCGCATAAAAAAACAACTTTGAAAACGACTCTCTTTATCAGCCCAACAGCTAATGAAACTCGAAGATGCTCTGTACAGCACAATTGTTCCAGAATAGACTTTTCCATAAAATCTCCCTAAAATTATACTTAAGTCTTCCACTGGATGAGTTTCAAAATCAATCAATCAATATTTAGTCTTATGAATCCACTCAATCTTTAAATACAATTGTTCTAGGGCTAGAGTTCTAGGGATAAGACGTTGTTATAAATGGATTTTGAAAGTTGTAGGATTTTTTTAAACAGTTGGTCTCCTTTCTCTGGGTGGGATTTGCTACTTCCCTTCACTCTAAGCAATCAATGGGAATGTAGCTGGGAATTACTCATTTTACAAAGCTATGGAATTCCAGTGAGGTTTTCTTGTTCTTAATATTTAACATAAAATATTTGCTAGATGGATTGTCTTGATCTTTGTGATCTATAGCTGGTCTGAGCCTTAAGCAGTCCAGGGCATTGGGGGCTGGATTAACCATGAGGCAAAATATTACTCCGAGACCTCGTAGGCCAACACAATTAAAGAACAATGGGAACTATATTTAGGTCAAGAAATAGATTCAATGGTCCCCATTCAATGACCTAAATTGCCATTTAAATCAATTTCTGCCAGTAAAATAAGCTTATGCTAAAACTTAATTGATAGATGGCCTTTAACTGCAAGAAAATTAGCACAGATACACCCAGAAACTTTGCCAATATGTTGGTGAGGCTGTTTATTTTTAGGTACGTATATTCATATGTGGTGGGAATGTGCCCAAACCCAACCATTCTAGTTGTCAGTTTTACATGAGGTTAGCAAAGTTACTAAGCATCAAATGCGAATGACACTAGAACTAGCTTTGCTGAATATATTTCAAGGTAATAACACAAATCTGCATGATAAAGAACTCATTAGTCATCCGCTATCAGCACTTAGGAATAATGCAGCTAGACTTTGGAAAGATCTCTCAGGTGTGAATGTAGATAATTGTTACAAAAGTACATGGAATATTGGTTTGGCTTGACTTTATTACGGTATGTATGCAAGTCTTCTAGGTAATAATCTACCCCAACAGCATATAGCTCTATATGGCAAGAGTGAACACACACACACACACACCAAAAAAGAAAAAAGGCTTTGGGTTTCCATTCCTTCCCTCCACTCACATTCACATTCACATAAACACATCCTGCTCATTAGCCAATAAAAGAACCATTGAGTTAATTAATAATCATCCCTACTCCAGACTCACTGAAATCTCTAAATACTACATGACTGCCACTCAAATATTACTGATGAATGTACTTAAGAAATGTTCTACTGTATTTACAAATTTCTTCTTTTTTGTCTTCCTTTTGCTGACACTTGATTCTTAATAGTTGTAGATATTATTATTCGATTAGAAATGTTTCTTATTTGCTTTTGTAATCCATAGATTGAGAGTCTATAAATGTTCTACATTGTTAAACTGTTATATGGTTAAAATGGAATAAAGATTGTTTTTAAAATATATATTTGGAAATGAGCTTTTTTAAAAACCCAACTTCACAACGTTTCATTTGATGCACTTTGGGTTGCTCTAAAAGTATTAAAAGAATTTCATAACCCCCAGAAGGCATCACTGTTTTCATTCAAAATAGGATCTTGGTTCATAACTGGCAGCAAATGATTTTTGTTACCTCCTTGCGGGATTATTTTTACCACCTTAGTGTTGAGTTATATTGAAGTGTAAGGAAATGCTTTCCGGTTAGACCAAATTCTCAGAAGTGAAAATCTCAACAGATTTCCTGTTATTTCACTCGAGCTCTTTTGCTGGATATATGTCAGTTTAATTCAGATGCCTAATGGCATGTACAGTTCTTGGTTCATTTGGGTGGGTGGGAGGGGGAAAAAAGAAGGATAATTTATAATGGAGTTATTTTAAACTAATACTCTTATTTAGCCATCCATCCATTTACTTATCAAAACATTCACACCCCAGTTTTCTATTACAATTTGCATGTCCCAAAGTGGCTCACATCAAGATAATTTAACAACTTAAAACAAAAAACACAATCAAGGGCAGCGGTTACAAGAAAGCAACCACAAACACTTAACAACAAGGCATGGTCAGGCATTGATCAGGCCAAAGCTTGGATGAAACAAAGTGTTCCATCAATGGAATGACATCACGGACAGTCTCAGAAGGATCTTTCAGGGTGGAGAGGTCCACAGCCTAGGCTCATTAAGGCCTTCTCACACAACCCTACCAACTGCTCTTTAAATGGTGGCTGGATATAAAAATGGCTTCCTCAACCAATCTGAACGGATTCATGTTGCCAGAGACGGTCCTTCAGTATCCTAGTGGTAAGCTCTCTTTTCATACCCACAATGCACCATTCACTCCATTTTTTGTCCCTTATAACTCTGGGTTTCCCCTTTCCTCCCATGTGCTCTCTTTCTAACCCCATAAGGCCTGAGCCCCCTTCCCAGTCAATATTTCCCACCTTTCCTTCTTCAGTCGACACATACCCAGGCACAGTTCAGTTGCCAGCACCTAATCCCTCTCTCCTCCAACCAGTCAAAATGCCTACTGCTGTCCAGCGGAAATGCAGTGAACGCCTAGCGATGACCCTGGGATATCATTTTAATCTAATTCAGGCATCCCCAAACTGCAGCCCTCCAGATGTTTTGGCCTACAACTCCCATGATCCCTAGCTAACAGGACCAGTGGTTGGGGAAGATGGGAATTGTAGTCCAAAACATCTGGAGGGCCGAAGTTTGGGGATGCCTGATCTAATTGTTTGTGGGGAGAGAGAATCTGGTGCAGAAGGTTAGCAAACAGCACCATGGCACACTGAGGGCACAGTGGTGGACTTGCAATTTTCTCTCTCTCCCTTTTTAAAATTACATTGTCCACCATCCAATTGTCTACTGCAGGCAAGTTGCATGTGGAAACCTTTTAACCAGAACTAGAAATAAATTCAGACAGGACTCAAATTTTGGTTTGGTTTTTGGTTTGGTTTTAGGCCACAACTTTATTGATTACAATCAAGTGAGTGGTTGCATAGGCTCTGGTTCGACTAGCTACCTGCAGCCCTGCAGGCAGGGCTGACTCTGGGCACCAAGCATAAGTCAGCCTTGGGTGAACACTTGGGACTGAGGTGAGCAGGAGCCCTGCTAGGCCTCCACCCAGATGAGCCCTGGACTTAGGCTCAGGGCACAACCCTGCTTGGGGAAGACCAACCATGAGTCCTTGGATTCCTTCTTAAAGGAATACCCATCGCACAGGGATGGCTAGGCATCCTGCCACCCCTATCCACAAGAACCAGAGCCTATCTGCAACCTTACAAGTTGTGACAATTTGCTACGCGGCAGGTGAAACCCAAATGGCACGAGCCAATCAGCCAAGTGAGGAAAATTACTGCCGTGCCCCTGTGCCAACGGCAGGCGACACACGACAGCATAGCAAGGTCAAGCGCAAGCCCTATAGGGAGAGGTTGGTGGGTGTTCCGATGTAAAGAGCCTGAAAGAGGAAGCTCAGGGCACGTGCATCAGCTTAAATGGTGGTCCCTCAAACTGCTTTGACCGGCGTCCCGCTAGCCCAATTGCTTCCAAGTTCGAGGGACCACCAATAGGGTGTTGTGGCCGCTCCAATGTTCCCACCCACAACACAAGGCCTGATTGCTAGGTCCCACCGTAACATGTGCCCTCTGTTTAGGGAGGACCCGATTTGCCGATATTTGTTAGCAATTTGACTATTTTACATTTGAGTTCTTTCAGAACTCTTGGGTGTATAGCACCCAGACCTGATGATCTCCTCATTTTTAATTTGAAAGCTTGTCTTAGAATGCCATCTCTTGTCACATCTTATTTCACTTATTTCTTCGAACACCTAAGCAGTTTTGACCTCAATACCTGTCTAATACCATGGTCTGTAAAATAATGGCCCTTGCATGAAGGGAGTTTTCCCTAATGTTTTCTTGTAGTGAAGTGGTCTTGCGACATGATCACTCTTTACCGTAGGGCAGAAAATAAGCAAACAGATTTAATAGGCATTCTTTCCCCCCAGGGAACCCTGGGAATTGTAGATCTCAGAGGGGGGTGGCTGGTATTTGGGTTCAATAACATCATTTCCAACTTCTTCAATAAACTACCGTTGTCACGATTCTTTGGGGAAACCTCTGGCAGTTGTTGTTGTTGTTTAGTTGTTTAGTCATGTCCGACTCTTCGTGACCCCATGGACCAGAGCACGCTAGGCTCTCCTGTCTTCCACTGCCTCCCACAGTTTGGTCAAACTCATGTTGGTAGCTTTGAGAACACTGTCCAACCATCTCATCCTCTGTCATTCCCTTCTCTTTGTGCCCTCAATCTTTCCCAGCATCAGGGTCTTTTCCAGGGAGTCTTCTCTTCTCATGAGGTGGCCAAAGTATTGGAGCCTCAGTTTCAGGATCTGTCCTTCCAGTGAGCACTCAGGGCTGATTTCCTTCAGAATGGATAGGTTTGATCTTCTTGCATTCCATGAGACTCTCAAGAGTCTCCTCCAACACCATAATTAAAAAGCATCAATTATTCGGCGATCAGCCTTCTTTATGGTCCAGCCCTCACTTCCATACGTCACTACTGGGAAAACCATAGCTTTAAGTATACAGACCTTTGTCGGCAAGGTAATGTCTCTGCTTTTTAAGATGCTGTCTAGGTTTGTCATTGCTTTTCTCCCAAGAAGCAGACGTCTTCTAATTCCGTGACTGGTGTCCCCATCTGCAGTGATCATGGAACCCAAGAAAGTAAAATCTCTCACTGCCTCCATTTCTTCCCCTTCTATTTGCCAGGAGGTGACGGGACCAGTGGCCATGATCTTGGTTTTTTTTTATGTTGAGCTTCAGACCATATCCTGCACTTTCCTCTTTCACCCTCATTAAAAGGTTTTTTAATTCCTCCTCACTTTCTGCCATCAAAGTTGTGTCATCAGCATATCTGAGGTTGTTGATATTTCTATGGCAGTTAAACTCTATTAAAACACCAATGTAAGCTTGGAATGTGCTTAAAGCAACTCTCTAACCAAGAGCTCTCCCCAATGAACAAATTAATGATTTCATTTTTATATTTCAGGCTATTACGACCTTCCCCACCTTTCTCATTTCAAAGTGAATTTCCCCTAATTTTGAAAGCACATCTTATTTCAGAGTTGAAGGTTGAGGTGGTGTTATTAGTGATACAAAGTCACAATATCTTACTTAATACTTTAAAATATATGCCTGCGCGCACACACACACACACCATACTTCCTAATGGGTTTCTGAGGGATGCTGACTTTATAGTGCTTTAAGAGATAGATGTTTCAGAAATTCAAATAAGTTACAGTTATGGCATCTAGAAGCTATGAGATTTGCTCATAAAATAAACTAATTTCCATATACTGTATTGTATTTTAAATACAAACCACTCGTCTGCAGCGCTTTAGCATAGCCTACAAATAGCTGGAATCTATTTCCCTTGATATATATATTTAATAAACAAAACAGAGTAAGCAGAAATACAAACATTTGGTCTGAAGGGAAAACACGCTTAGGGAAATGGCAGTACTATGTGCAGAAAACATCTCATTTTTTTTGAAATATATGCGAGAAAATCAGCATTAAAAAAAAACTCCAGGGAAAATGTAAGACCCCCATTGGAACTATGCACTTATGGTAGTATTGTACCAGTTATGACTTCCCCCAAAAGAATCCTGGGAACGGCAGATTGTTAAGAGAACTGAAAGCTGTTGGGAAACTGTTCCCACCACAGAGTTGCAATTCTCAGAGTTCCCTGGGATGAAGGACTGATTGTTAAACCACTCTGAGAATTGTAGCTCTGTGAGGGGAAAGGGGGTCTCATAGCAATTCTCAGAACGCTTAACAAACTACAGTTCCCAGGATTCTTAGGGGGAAGAGAGTAATGATTGTTTAAACTTGTATGGTACTGCTTTAAATTTGTAGTGCAGATGGAGTCTTAACTTCCAGGTGTGCTTTACCTTTGCAGGTTACATCATGAATGTATCAACACCAACAACTCGTCTTGACCCTGAGCTATGTATGAACGTCTCTGAGAAGCTCAACAGACTTCCTCTAGTTGCTGCCTGTTCAGCGAGCACCTGACATGCTAGTTCAGGCATCCCCAACCTCGGCCCTCCAGATGTTTTGGGACTACAACTCCCATCATCCCTAGCTAACAGAATCAGTGGTCATGGATGATGGGAATTGTAGTCCCAATACATCTGGAGGGTCGAGTTTGGGGGTGCCTGCTCTAGTTGCTGCCTGTTCAGTGGGGTTATCGGGCACCCGACATGACTGAAACATACAACTTCGTGGGTCTGAGTTGCGTATGTAGACCAACAAATTCCACTGTGAAGCATTCCTAGGCCCAAAGTGACTTTATCCTCCCATCCTGGCTATCTGCTCGCTTTGACCTGGAAGGACAAAAAAAGGGTTCCACATCAAATTTAGACTCTGGAACCAGCACCTCCTTGCTTCTGACTCTTAGCTGGTGGCTCCTAGTTCCCAGTTGTCAGCCGTGCAAGGCCCAGCATTGACAGTTTCTGGCTTCATTCACTCACAATCCAGCCTTATGATCCTCCTGTGGGGGAATCTGAAAGGCATCCGGCTAATGAGACATCTCTCTTTTTAAAGTCTCCAACCGTACATTACACTGACGGCAATTCTGTCAGGTGCTAAAGAACGGCAGTCATTCTCTGCGAGGAGGCATGCTGGGAGCTGTACCTCAAAGCCACAGAAATGTGTGACTAATACATCGGTGCCCTGTGGCAATTCCAAGGGCAGCAGGATTGATCTGAGGACAATAGCAGAGTTCAAACAATTACGTCCTCAAAGAGGGTGGAAGTAGAGGGCCTCAAAAGACTTACACCACCTGGAATCATTGGCTCATTTAGATGGGTCAATGATCCTTTTTCACTGGAACTGGTTCTTTCTACCCAAAGTAATTAGGCTTGGTTGATGACAGATGGAACTCACCCATTTGCTAAGCACCTAGACACTCTTGTGGCTTTGGCCCACACGTTTCCTTCTTAATGATGAAAATCTAAATGTGCAAAGCTTCTCTAAATCAAAACACAAAGCAACAGCCTTGCCTCCTCTTATCTCTCGACAATATTGGCATTTAGACTGCAAGCTCTGCGGGGGCACAGACCTGCACAGGCGTGAGCCAGTGTGGTGTAGCAGTTAAGAGCAGTAGACTCTTAATCTGGTGAGCCGGGTTCGATTCCCCGCTCCACATGCAGGTGCTGGGTGACCTTGGGCTAGTCACGCTTCTCTGAAGTCTCTCAGCCTCACTCACCTCACAGAGTGTCTGTTGTGGGGTGAGGAAGGGAAAAGGAGATTGTTAGCCACTTTGAGACTCCTTAGGGTAGTGATAAAGTGGGATATCAAATACAAAGTACTCTTCTTCTTCTTCTTCTTCTTCTTCTTCTTCTTCTTCTTCTTCTTCTTCTTCCTCTTTTGCTTCTAATGCTCTGCAAAATGTAGTGATCTTGCCAGTGTTATATTAACATTAAGAAGAAATATGATGATTTTTTAAGAGTTTTCATGCTCCCTGCCTCCACCCCGCTCTTAGAAATATTGTTAATCTTTCTCTCTCTTTCTCGCTAAAGGGGTGGTGGTACTGAGGGAGAAAGTTGCCGTTAACACAAAAGCACAGATCATACTGGCCCTAAAATTATCCATGCTATGCACAGATGAATAATTCACCAGAACCTTCAATTTATAGGATGGCTGCAGAAAGCCAAGGGCCTTTCATGCGCTGTTAGAATTACTGTGCTCTAGCTAAGTCATTGTCAGGCTTTAAAGGTTTCACTCACTATCACATAGTGGGTCCCCCCCCCCACTTTCCTTAATATGGAGATAATATTTGTATGAAAAAAATTACAAATTACAACACAAATATTTCTTCTGCCACAAACCCATGGATTGGCAGCTTGCAGCAGTGATTATCCGGGGAGGTGGAGGGGGGGATCATATACATATCCAATTTGGGAGAGCAAAACTGGAAATGAGCTTGTCCTTTGTTTACACAGTACAGTGGTACCTCGGTTTATGAACACAATTGGTTCCGGAAGTCTGTTCATAAACTGAAGCGTTCATAAACTGAAGCGAACTTTCGCATTGAAAGTAATGGAAAGTGAATTAATCCCTTCCAGACGGTCCACGGAGTACTCAACCTGAAGCGTACTTAACCCGAAGCAAGGGTGTAATTGGTTCCGGAAGTCTGTTCATAAACTGAAGCGTTCATATACTGAAGTGAACTTTCCCATTGAAAGTAATGGAAAGTGAATTAATCCGTTCCAGATGGGTCCGCGGCGTTCATAAACCGAAAATTCGTAAACCGAGGTGTTCATAAACCGAGGTTCCACTGTAATCCAATCTGATCTCAATGTATGTGTAACTGTGGCCATATTTTCTCCAGGAAAAGGCATAGCTGTAGTACTTGCTGAAGTTGCACAAAGGCACTCCTAGCCCCCACTGCAGCTACATGAACATCCAGAAGCAATGGTGAACCAAGGAGCGTCCTCAAGCTATGAACCTGATCCATCAAGGGAAGTACAACCCCCATCCAAAAGTGGCTCTGCGCCTATTCCTGAATTAACTATCCTCCTGAACTACTTCTGTCTTGTCTGTCTGAAGTCCCTGCTTTTCTATCCACATCCAATCCATAACGTCTCTCAGACTTCGGTTCATGACTTCCACTGCCTCCTTGATGAAAAGAATAGTTAGGTGATGACCCTAAACAACAAATTCTCAAATGACTTCTCCCAGCAGTTCATATAGATATTAGACAATATGGAAGGTGAGACAGAATGAACCCTAGTGAGCCCCATAGGCCAATGGTTAAGATCCTGGGCCACAGTCCCTCAGGGCCAGCTTCTGGGATCTGCCCTCCAGGTAGGGCAAGAGCCCCCCCCAACAACAACCATGCCCCCAAGTCCCGTCCCAGCCTGGCAATCCAGAAGAATACAATGGCCATTGGTACAGAAAGCTGTTGAGAGGTTCAGCAGAAGCAATAGGGATGTTCTTCCACTGTCCTAAGTGGGGACATTGTCATTCCTGGGGGGGTTCTTAGACTGGTTCCTCCCACCACTCAATGTTATCTGGTCAGTCCCTGACATTATATATTTTTTAATATGTTGTAAGACACCTTGAGAATGGTTTCCACTTTGGAAAGTCTACATACACATCAAATGGTTGGTTGACATAGGATCTGAGCACAACAGTGATCTTTCAACTTTAGTAGCCGTGAAGTTGCCCGTTTATTGAGTCCATAAACATCATCTCATTAACAAACCTATTATGAGATTGGAAAAGGCGGTGGCAGTTGGTAGGTTTTCCAAAATGTGCCTCACCGTTGCCTCGGCACTTTTTATTCAGCTACATTTTCAAAAATATCCCGCATAGTGAAAGCTTTATAATGACAGCCAAGAATCTTCAGATCTCATCAAGAACATCAACTCCCCGGAATAGCACACTGCGTGCTGGATATTTCAGCTGTAGAAAAAGGGGAAATATATTGCCAGTCAGTTTCTAGTATATGTTTCATGCCTTACGCTTTTTTAAAAAACTGCTTTCTGTGTGTCATGACAGAAAAATGTCAGAGAATATTTGTTAAGGAATAGGTATCAAAAGGAAATATACCATTAAACGATGAAAAAAGAATTTCAGAAATAATTTCAAAGCAATCCTTTTCCTAAGAAAATATGCCAAGAGGTGTGATTAGAGGAGAATTTCTTTCAACTGTCGTTCAGTACAAGAGCAGTTATCAAGCGGCAAGGAGCAGGATTGGTTAATCCCCGTGATTTCTCTGTGACAGAAATTTGAACCTGTCCCATATATGAATTCTGCCACCATCTTGACAGGAAAAGGCAATTCTTTTACCACTTTGTTCCTATGGAGATTATCTATCTATCTATCGTTCTATCCTATCTCCAAACAACGTTCACCTGTTCTTTACCTTTCTCTTGAACTAAATCTAACATTTCTGATCAAGACCTTTCATTGGAAATTGCAAAGCCAGGTAGCAAAAACAGGTCATTTATTGAATCACAGAGCTGTTTGGCTAGGTGCAGGCTACTTTTCTGAAAGCTTACCAGTTTTTCTAGAACCACATTTTCTCACCAGTTTATACTCTTATTTTTCTATATGACAGTTTTTCTACAGAGATACATCTTTGTATGACTTGTGGGTGGGTAGGGGAAGTCAGAGAAGAGTGAAAGCAGTTCTATATTACTCCAAACACACACATACGATGCCATGATAATAATAATAAAAATCTAGGCTTCAACTATAACTGTGCTTACAAGCAAGCAAATCCTAAAGACTGCCAAGCAAACATGTCTAGTTTCCAGCTAGAAAGTTCCCCATCCGCCGAGATCTGCATGACTTTTAAAAAGCAGCAGAGTGCTAAGGAAGACCTGATACCCTTTATAAAATTGTTTTATGGGCAATCTCACAGGCCTTCTCACGTTGCAAAGGTGATAATTGATATTGATTGTCTCTAAGGTGGAGTGCAGGAAGGTGTGTAATAGTATTGCTATGGTCTATTTACCTTATATGTATTGGCCTTTGAGAAAATAAATAAAAGCATCAGTGTTGTCACAGTTTTACATGTTTGAATCATGACGACCAGTTTGTTGGACAGGGCTCTTTAAAATAAGCTTTAGGTTTAGCATCTAATACTACATTCCACTGGATTTTCTTTTCCTTTTAAAAAAAAAACAAGTGCAACAGATCCCAGTATAGCCTGATGGCAGGTACTTCAGACTTGGATCAAGGCCCAACCATAGTTTGGCTGGGTGGTCTCAGCTATGTATCTACCTCTTAACCTGGTTCATTTATTTGAGTTTTCCAAAGCTATCTGGAGTGATATCCAACTAAGTCATATGCAGAGTTGACCCATTTAAATCGATCGACATCTATTCGTTTCAGGGGGTCTACTCGGAGTATGATTAACATTGGATATCATCCCTGACAGCACCATGTTCAGTTTTTGCTGTCTGTTTATAAAATACTGTAGTCTGGATTATGTAAGTAAACGAAGTGCTGGAGTAAAATAAAAATAAAAAATCCTTCAGTAGCACCTTAAAGACCAACTAAGTTTTTATTTTGGTATAAGCTTTCGTGTGCATGCACACTTCTTCAGATACGCTGAAATAGGAGTCCCCAGGCGCTTATCTACAGAAGGGGTGGGGAGGGGGTGGGGAGGGGAGGGGGTATCACTCAGAAGGGTGGTGGAAGTGGGTGATTGACTGACTGATAGCTGTTGATGACCAAAAACGACTGCAAATGGTTTTGCATGAAAAAGCAAGGGTTGAGACAATGAGATGGCTGAAGATTGCTTTATCGTGTATAATGAGATAAGAATCCAGTGTCTCTGTTCAAACCAGGTCCCTCCATGGTTTTGAGCTTGGTGATAAGTTGTAATTCAGAATACAACCTTCTGATCAGCAAGCCCTAGGCTCAGTGGTTTAACCACAGCACCACCTGGGTCCCTAATCCACAATGCAAGAGATGGGAGCAAAGCCCTTGTTACTCCAGGGATGCTGAGGCAGCTCTCACACCATACAGCAAGTGTGGCCAATGTAGTACCTTCCAGAATCCAGATGTTCTTGTTATTATTATTTATTGAATTTATATTCCGCCCTATGCCCAAAGGTCTCAGGGCGGCTCACAGAAAAAAAATTAAAATATAAAACCACAAAATACATAATCAAAATAAAAACAACAACCCAATAACACACACCCAAAAAACCGCCACATTTTAAAAGGACGTAGGATGTCAATCAAATCAACCAAAGGCCTGGTTTAAAAGGAACATTTTTGCCTGGTGCCAAAAGGTTTATAATGAAAGCGCCAGGCGAGCGTCCCTGGAGAGAGCATTTTACAACTGGGGAAGCCACCACACAAAAGGCCTGTTCTTGTGTTGCCACTCTCTGGACCCCTCGTGAAAGGGGCACACGAAGAAGGGCCTCAGAAGATGATCTCAGGGTCTGGGTAGATCCATATGGAAAGAGGCAGCCCTTGAGGTATTGCGGACCTGAGCCATTTAAGGCTTTATCCTTTTTCAACCACAGCCATAGGTCTTGCTCACTGGGGCTGATAGGAGTTGTAGTCCAACAACATCTGAAGGGCACCATGTTTGCTACCCCTGCTTTAAAGTAATGTCAGAAGGAGCTGTAAGACTCTCCACACAATAGGGAGCATGAGATTCATCCTTTTAAATTATACGGTCAACAGGTAGAGAACCTGCCACAATCATATCACATGTGCTTCAGCTCTGTTGATGGAAAGAATTGCCAGAACAGAACTTTGACCAGAGAAGAAAAAACAGAGTGTGGAAAGAGGGTGCTCAAAACCTTCAGCTGGTGCTTTTAAAATAATCTTGCAGAGTTGGTTTGCCACTTTGATCAAGGTATATCTGGGCATATAAAGAAGTACCATTTTGAGAGGTGTCGCCTTGTCTGAGAGAGGTGAGTGCCTGATTGGGGTTGAGGTAGGAATCAGTACTGAAACCTCACGTTTCTGGTCCTGAAGATGCCATAAGTATCCTCTGAAAAGATCTGAGATTTTGGCCCAGTTTCTGCTTTTGGAATTACAAGCAGGGGTATAATTGACCTCCAAAATGTCAAGAGTCCCCTTAGCTTTCCATTCACACCTCTTCCCTAAGGAGAGCGAACATGTGTAGAGACTTAATTCAGTGTCTGAATAAATGTCTCTTTGTATTGATACAGGCATCCCAATGGCCTCGCACTGACTGTGTCCTGGAAGAATCCCCTATTTAGCAGAGGCGCCTCGCAGCTCCCGGCTGTAATAATCCCTCCAGAGGTATTTAATTTTTAATTAAGTGAAGCTGAGTGTTTACTCTTGTTCTATAGCTGATTAATCAGGGCTTTGCTCTTCGTGCAGCCAGAAGGGCCTGACTTAAATAGATGGTACCTTTAATTAGATGAAGGAGAATCGGCATCCACCGTCACCGAGAGGATAATACAGAAGCGTAACCCATCAGGAAGAGTGTTCCAGAGCATACACAGGGTGAAGACGTCCATAAATTAAAGGGCAGTTGGTAGAAACTTTTGGCCAACATGGCCTTGGACTGTGTGTTTGTATGCACATTGCAACGAAAAGGAAAGTTAATTGAAAATCTAAATAGTACCATAAAGGCCCAGCTCACTGAAGATGCCCCTTGCTGCATCCCTGCACAGTTTATCCCCTTGGAATAAACCTCCTTACAAGCTGCATCTTCTAGGGATGGGTTGCATACAATCAGCATTCTTGTTTCTTTGGTGATCACTCGTAGCCGAGTAAGATTGTCTTCCATAAACACGGCTTTAACAATGGGTCCGTAAGTGACTGTGGAGGCCAATTCTGGATCTACACTTCCTTCCACAGTGGGACCTTGGTTTCTGGGTGGGAGTTGATCACAGTGTGGATTTGCCAAGTGTGCCTTCCTCTTAGCGCGTTTCTCCCTTGCGTCCTGAGTTCGAGTGACTTCAAAGCCCATGACATCTTTGGTAAAGGCTGTTCTCCAACTGGAGTGCTCACAGGCAAGTGTTTCCCAATTGTTGGTGTTTATACTACATTTTTTTAGATTTGCCTTAAGACAGTATTTAAACCTCTTTTGTTGACTAACAGCATTACGCTTTCCATTTTTAAGTTCGGAACAGAGTAGTTGCTTTGGAAGACGATCATGAGGCATCTGCACAACATGACCAGCCCAATGAAGTTGATGTTGAAGAATCATTGCTTCGGCACTGGTGATCTTTGCTTCTTCTAGTACACAGGTATTAGTTCGCCTGTCTTCCCAAGTGATGTGTAAACTTATCTGTCCATTTCAGTTTCTGCCCATTTCTCTCCCCCATCTCCACATTCCCAGGTGCATTTGCTATTATTATTCCTTTCATAAAGTCCACATGAAAATTTTATCACTATTTTAGTATGAATTTCCCCCGACGTGCACATTTGTCACAGGGGCGTGGTAGTCCGTAATCATGCAGTTCAAACACAATCTCCACAGACTCGGTTGAGTGTCTGCATCGATTCACCTTCTTGGGATTCCCAGCTCTTCTTAGCCTTAGTTGTTCCTCTGCCCCCACAGGCAGAGCAAGTCTCAGTGCCATGCTGTATATAGATGTATCCACATTCATGCAAGACTGTCCAAAATTCTGTTTTTCAGTAAAGTTGCTGTGATCCCACTGACCACATGTTTGGGCTTTCTTAAAACAGGGGTGGGGTCACGAAGAGTCGGACACGACTAAACGACTAAACAACAACAAAAACAGGGGTAATCCTTCAGGTGCTGTTGGACTCCAAATCCCATCAGGTCGAGCCAGAATGTCCAAGGATCAGGGATAATGGGGACTGTACATCTAGAGTATACCATCTTGGTTACCCTATCCTAAACCATGTCATTGTGGCAACAGATCCAGTAACCACTGATGGAAGCAAACTCTGTTGTTATTAATATGGGTTTTTAGAATGTCAAGTCACAGGTCTCACATGTTATGTTATGGAAACTACTTTGTCCAGTTTCACTTTTTCAGAAAGATCTAGGAAAGTAAACCAGCCGATAATGGAATCAGTACCAGTTCACACATACAGCTGTGAGTCTGCAAGTGCTCTTAGTAGGAATAAACCTGTTGATAGCTGTGGTCCTTTTGGAGTGATGGTCTCTCCATCCCATGTGTGCATGTTCAAAGTCACGTCTTTTGCCCTGAGCATGGCAGAAGAGCACTGCATCTCTCTCAAGTGACAGCGCTTTTACAGCTCCCTAGACTCCACTCAAGGGACACGGCCAGAAGATAATTATTGAGTGGATGGGGGAAGAGGTTAATGAAGTGGAAAGCAGCATTGGAATGTGGCCTTTGCAAACTCGAATATGCATTTTGGATTCTGTCAGGCTGTGTCCTTGGGAAAGTTATGCAAATCTATTTTTACTGCACCTTTAGCTAATGTTGCACCAGGATACTACAGCATCTTCAAAGACTGGTGGGTGGACATACAGAGCATGACATTTCATTATCTGCTTCCTCTGTTCTCCTAAATATCACACAATGGAAACCATTTTGTTAGGATGCTGTGCATATCTCCCAACAGTTCATTATACTTCAGAATGACCTAGAGAGGGGAACCAGCAGGGAGCTGTGTGGATTAGATCAGGATTAATTCCTTAACGGCAACAGAAAAAAGTTTAACCCCTGAGTATACTCCTTTACCTTCTCATATATGTGAAAGGTTCCCATTCATTGCTGTGCGGGGAAAGGAAAACATTGGTGGGAGAGAAAGAGTGAAAATCAGATGAACATTTCCAAGCAAGGAAGGAGACTGATGAAGAAGAGGAAGGGGGAAGGGACAGAGTGGAAAGGGGTTAGAGCTCTCACTTCTTCATCTTCTCCTGACTATAAAATTCATGGGCTTTTCGCAAGTTATAAATCCTCTCTTGGATGATGCTGTGTGATAGTGCCATTAGAAAACTGAGTCAAGAACAACAACAACAATAATTTTACTATTTATACCCCACCCAACTGACTAGGTTTCCCCAGCCACTCTTCAAAGGCTACTTCTTACATAATCCAGGGCAAACTTTTTTATATATGTCAAATATTTTTACTCCATTTTACATTTAACATTTGCATTCATATATAGATCAAAATCATATACAAATAGGATTCACTGAATCCCTGGACTTCCCTCTGCCCCTCGATGGGTTCCATAGTTATTCTTTTTCAACCACATCGCATAATGCTCTCCATATTTCCTTAAAACTCAATTGTTACCATAGCTCTGTTATATTGCAAGCGTTGAAAAAATCCTCCCAATGTTTTTAATTGTTTACAGCGTTCTTCTGAATAATTTATACATTTCCCCCATTCTTTATTAAATTTATTGTCTTCTTGATTTCTCATCTTCCCAGTCATTTCCCCCATTTTGGCAGTCCATCATCCGTGTTAGCCATTCTTCTCTAGTTAAATGCAGCCTCCATTATACGGAGGCAGTACGCCATTGATTATGATCTGCTAGCAACAACAACAGCTTCTTTGGTCCTTGCTTGTGAGGTTGCAGAAGCCTCTGGCTGCCTCTTTTTGCAGACAGTCAGCTGGACTTGGTAGACCATTCGTTTGATCCAGCATGACAGGGCAGAAGTCAAGGAAGCAAACCTATTACAGTGGAACCTCGGTTTATGAACACCTTGGTTTATGAATTTTCGGTTTATGAACACTGCGGACCCATCTGGAACGGATTAATTAATTTTCCATTACTTTCAATGGGAAAGTTTGCTTCAGTTTATGAACGCTTCAGTTTATGAACAGACTTCCGGGACCAATTACACCCATGCTTCAGTTTATGAACGCTTCAGTTTAAGTACTCTGCGGACCCGTCTGGAACGGATTAATCCACTTTCCATTACTTTCAATGGGAAAGTTCGCTTCAGCTTATGAACGCTTCAGTTTAAGTACTCCGCGGACTGTCTGGAACAGATTAATCCACTTTCCATTACTTTCAATGGGAAAGTTCACTTCAGTTTATGAACGCTTCAGTTTATGAACAGACTTCCGGAACCAATTGTGTTCATAAACCAAGGTACCACTGTACGTTAGTGTCCACAGACAAATTCCTCATGACTGCATTTGAAAAGCAAATGGCACAAATTGCCATATAGGGGGGTGGCATACCAAAATTTTCATCCCCAATTTTCACCTGGCAATTCCTGCACCATCGCTGTCAAAAAATATTTACAACACATTGCTTGAACGGAACCCATTTAATTTCAAGGATTCTGTGGCTTCCATGCAGCATTGTTTTCAGTGAAGAAATGCTCTTGGGTAATTTTCATGGGTGGCGTCAACCACCTTTCACAGCAATTCTATGTATTATGCCTTGGCATCAGCTTTTCTGTGTATGTCCATGAAAAGTACAAAGACATCCATCACTTCACAAGCCACGGCCAACTTGAAAGTGTCATGTTTGTACTTTCCCAATGTGTAATTTATAACTTCCTCATGTTTGGAGCTTTCAAGGCTTCCGCCTAAATCCCTTATCTTTAATTTAGACAACTAATTGCTTCAGACAAATTACACCATTCGCTTTCATATTTCCCTATATGCTGAACACTGATAAGTAACCTCCATTTATCAATGATATTCAGCTCCACATTAATTATGTTTCCCAGGCACACAGAATTCGTTTTGCCATTGCGCTTCCTGACTGGTGCACAAACGAGCCACGTATTTAATTGCAGCCTGGTATAAAGAATTTTACTGAAGCCAAGTTGAAATGTCGAATCCTCAGCCATCGCAAAATGAATGCATTGTAAATGATTCAGGTGGGACTTTTAGTGTGGAACAGTTTTTTTAAATGTAATCAATTAAGTCTCTTAATCAAGTTGCTTATCAGCAACTAGAATTAAAGATTAAGTCACATGCCTAGGTTACCTAAATCCTCTTTGGTAGCCAACCATAAAGCTATTGAATTTGTAATGTTGTGCAACCTCTTATACCTATGTTGTATTAGATGCCTCCAGACACTGAAACACAGTCAGTGAGAAACAAGGTGAGATATTGGCATGCTCAAAACACAAAACATTACAAGGGGACCCAAAATAAGCCAAGCCAAAAAAAGAAGAAGAAAGAACTCAATGGGAACTGAGGAATACCAATTGCTGGGAATCCCAAGTGGGAGTCTTGCTTGTGAGCATCCCATAGTTTGTGCCTGTAAGAAGACTATGCTAGATAAGATGACTCTCTGGTCTGATCTAGATAAGAAGACTTGCTCATCTGATCCTATTATGTTGTTTATGCTGTTTATTTATTTTCAAGTAACAAAACAGACCTATACAAGGAATACAGAACTTTCTTCTTATGATGTTCTGAGGACGTTGAGTGTTCTCCAAGGGCCTGTCATATCTCAGCAAGAGGGGGGGGCCTGTTCCACAGATCAGGGGCAGCTCTAAGTTACTGCGGAGTGTGCCTCCAATATTTTTGAATCCAGATTTGAGTTTGGATTGTGTGGCATAAGCTTCTACACTCCACCAACTCAAACACAGGAGTATTGATTTTCATCTTTGAAATCTTGGAGGAGTCATTTTCTTTGTTTGTTTGTAATAATTTTTATTAGTTTTTACATAACAAATTTAAATTCAAACACATTGTTCACCTCTTCATTTAGGATTCTCTGAATCCCTTGCCTTCCCTCTGTCCTTACATGGTTACCATTGTCATTCTTTTTTTCATCTGCTTATCTTATTTTCTCTGATTTGTTAAAAAGATAATAGTCCATTTTTCCATAGTTTTTCATGCATTACAAACATTACTCAAATTCTGCCAAAGTGGAAGGTTCGTTTTTTAGCCCTCTTCTTCCTTATCATGCTTTGCCCCACAATCCCTCCTCCCTCACAATGTTAACTACCTCCTTTCCTATTCCTGATGCATGATGCAACACTTGATGAATGGTCATTTGCACATTTCCCTTTCTGTGGTGAAAGAAGCACCATGCTTAAACAACCAAAAATATCCAAATGTATGAAGCCACTTACTAGGCTTTCCAACTGAACAGGCCAGCAGGGCAGGACCTTTAACAGTAGCATGATCTGCAGCAAATAGCGCCTTGATATTGAACAATGTAAATGTCTGTCTGCAATCTGCAGGGATTCGTGTGCAGGCTGTAGAAAGCTTCACCAGCTGATTCCTGCTGGTGGAAACATTTCTGGAGAAGGATGTCCAAAACTTGGCAACACAACCAGACACTCTAAGCCGAGACAATATGCAGAATTCTGAGAGCAGGGAAACGCTAAGCAGCACTTAATGAAGCATTGTAAAAACACATCAGACTAATTTGCAGTTAGGGCACCGAAAGCAAACTTCAGATTTTGCTAACTCAAGGTGAAATTTTTTGTCAGCTACAGCTAAGCCAGGTCACCTGAGGGAGAAAACTTAGAACAATGCTCTATCCCCATCTAGGGTTGGATTTGATTTTCATTCCCAGTGCTTTTAGTCTTCAGAGAAAGGGAGGGAGGGAGGGAAGGAGAGAGGGAGGGAGAGGGAGGGGAGAGAGAGAGAGAGAGAGATACAGTGGTGCCTCGCAAGACGAATTTAATTAGTTCCACGAGTCAATTCGTTTTGCAAAAAAAAAATCATCTTGAGAATCGCGGTTTCCCATAGGAATGCATTGAAATTTCTTTTCTTTTTTTGCCCATAGGAACGCATTAATGAAATTTCAATGCATTCCTATGGGAAACTGCAATTTGCAATATGAATTTTTCGAATTCGTCTTGCGAGTCACCATCAGATCGCAAGACGCATTCGCCTTGCGAAAAATCCGTCTTGCAGGGCAAGAATTTCCAGAATTTCCCTGTCTCTTACATGTATGCAGAAGCCACATTCAAACACTTCCTGGATAATATCTGGACACGGAATCATAGCTGTCAAGTTTTCCTTTTTCTCGCGAGGAAGCCTATTCAGCATAAGGGAATTTCCCTTTAAAAAAAGGGAGAACTTGACAGCTGTGCACAGAATGCCAATAACTATGCTACTGGGAGTGTCATTTGGATTACAACCTGTTGAATGTTTTTATTTCATTATAAGATACGCAAATAAGGTGGGGGGTGGGGAGAGAGAGAGATCATATAAATGTTTATCGATGCAGTAGCTCAGACACTAGTAATGCAATGCTTTGCTTATTGGCTCAGAAGTTAAGACCCAAGAGCTCAGTGTTTAAGATTGCTATACCCACTTCTCTGGGAGTAAGTCCCTGGGAAACTCCTGTGTTTACAGGAGGAAACACATTTTTTGTATGTGACTCAACCCCTCCTGCAAAATGCCTATAGGTGACCTAAGACAGACACATTTCTTCATCTCTGAGCTCTCACAGGAGTAAACAGGTTTATTTGGGGGGGATTAGGTTTTTTTTTTCACATGCTACTTTGTAGTCTAAGATGGCGGGGATACCCAGACTTCTTCCTTAAAGTTGGCCAAGTAATCCAGTTCAGATAAAACATGCAGAGTCAAGGTATTAATTAAGGTGACAGAGAGAGACTTGTTTCTCATACTTGTGAATGTGCCAGTAATCTACCTTAATCGCTCAGAAGGGCTGAGAGTTGAATTACTGAATCTCTCAGAGAACTGGTCATTCTTTACTTGGTTTAAAGAAGGAATCCAGGAATTAAAAGCCCGGCGGTTATCAAACTGGGGATTTGTTTCTTGGCTGAATAATGGAAAACCCAGGAGACTTTATTTAAAAGAAAAGAAAAACACATCATACATGCCCCATACTGATTACATTCAAGGCTTCCTGTGGTATTTTGGTAGGGGAGTATTCTGCCCTGTCATGTGGAATGCTTGGTGAGTCTCAATGCCCATGTATTTGCCTTAGCATATATTCCAATATTGCACAAGTGAAAATGGGGGTCCTCCTGGACTTTTGTTGGTGGGACATCATGCCAGACAATGTCCCCTCTCCTCGCCCCTCCAAATATGCTGTTCTGCAGGTTATCACTATCCCCTGAGCACATTGGGGGTAGGGGGTAGGGGAAGAGAGGGGGGGATAGTCCTATGTGAGGGATTCCGCTATGTAGTGATGGCCAAACTGCTTGGGATTTCATTCCTCCATTGCTGGATGTGTGATTGTTTTCATCACATGTCTGTGCTGACATTCCATACTATTGGAGTCATGAGAACGGAAGTTCAGTTACACTGTTCCGTTATGTACCAGTAGTACTATTGCTTTTTCTGTTTCCCTCTCGGAGAAGCGGAGAGGAGCCATGTTTTCTTTGTTCTGTAACACTTGTATATAATAAAGCAGCTTAGATTCCAAACCTCAAATGCCTAGCTTCTGCTTGGACTCGGCTATCGTATTGTGTGCATATATCTTCAGATATATGTCGCAGAAGCGCAATGGGAAAGAAGAGTGATGAATCATCCCAAGGGTCGCTTGTGGGGGAGAACGCGGCTGCCTGGCATTTTCCAAGTTGGTTCAGAAGCCCAGCGAGGTATACGTACCAACAAAACTTGCCCCTCCAGCTGTTTGGGGACTACAATTCCCATCATCCCTGACGACTGGTCCTGTTAGCTAGGGATGATGGGAGTTGCAATCCCAAAACAGCTGGAGGGCCAAGTTTGGCCATCACTGTGGGACCCATCGTTTCAATCTGGCCCATAATATACAGTAGTACCTTGGTTTAAGAACAGCTTAGTGCATGCACACGAAAGCTCATACCAATGGCAAACTTAGTTGGTCTCTAAGGTGCTACTGGAAGGAATTTTTTTATTTTGTTTCGACTACGTCAGAACAACACGGCTACCTACCTGTAGTTTATGAACAACTTGGATTAAGAACGCTGCAAACCCGGAATTAGGTGTTTTGGTTTGTGAACTTTGCCTTGGAATAAGAACATGTTTTGCTTCCTGTTGAGTGTGTTCCATTTGTAAATTGAATCCCTCACTGCTGTGGGAAAGCACGCCTTGGTTTAAGAACACTTTGGTTTAAGAACGGACTTCCGGAACGGATTGTGTTTGTAAACCAAGGTACCACTGTATATATTTTAAAGTCTCATGAAAATTCACCAGAACGTCCCCTAAAATTGTTTTTTTTTGTATGCATTTTTGCCTCATTGACACATTCTTGCAAAGCAATTTTTGCGAATGCAATGCTACATATGCAGTAAAACCACGATCAAATCCACCAAAATTCCTTATTACACAGAATACAAAGTAACTTTCAATTAAATGTGCAAATTAGATCTCAGAGTCCCCTTTGCAATTGACCACTAGCCCATCCAGTTCTTTCTTCCTTTTTTTTGAATAATAATTTTTATTGATTTCATACATTCAGAGAGAAAAAAAGAACAAAAAAATACAAACACTATAAAAAATATACAGAAAAAGAAAAAAGAAATGAAAAATACACACAATAACAATACAGTGGTACCTCTACTTACAAATAACTCTACTTACGAATTTTTCTACTTACAAATGGAGCTCCGTCCGCCATCTTGGATGCGGTTTAGATAGGATTTTTTCTACTTACGAATTTTTAGATAGGGTTGCTTCGACTTACGAATTTTTTCTCCCAATGCATTCCTATGGGATTCGACTTACAATTTTTTTCGACTTACAAATGTGTGTTCGGAACACATTAAATTCGTAAGTAGAGGTACTACTGTACCTATAATCATTTTAACTTTCTTCTAACTTTCAAACCATTGTTTCTAGGATTTTCCCAAGTCCCCCCTAACTGATTTCCTTTTCGAATCTTCTTTAGCAGTTCCCTAATCATTCTTTTAAAAATTATCCAAAGCTATCCCATATCCTTACCCAGTTCTTTCTTCCTAGCTGCCCAGGCATAGAGAGCTACCTTGTAAGTCACAGAGTCATCAGTATCACTCAGCAGCCATTTCATTGCCTCCGCCCTGGGTAGATTTGTTTCCTTTGTGAAAAGGGGTTTTATGAATTGGTTTCTTGAATCTGTATATAGTGGACACTGTAGTAAGTAATGGCAAATGTCCTCCACACATGGTTGTCCACACAGACAGTCTCTCTTCATAAGTTATTGCATTGCATCGTCCATCTAGAACTGCTAAGGGCATAGATTGAAAGCATAGTTCTGTGAAGGCAACTCTTCATGAGGCAGATGGAAGATTTGTCAAATATCTGGCTCAAAAGTGCATCATTTTAATAAGCAGAAACTATGGTAAACACTTAGAAAAAGTAATCATAATTAAGTCTTTTTCTGCTTCAGTCCTATAAAGGCAGTCCCTTATCCACCCGGAACACTTATAGGTGATATTGGGTCAAGTAGCATTGGGTCTGTTCCAGTTCTTTGTGGCACAAGGCAGGAAATCTCTCATCTGAAAAGGATCTAAGTCTTTTCACATAATTTAAGCACAGATAGTCGATTCGAGCCTGTATTGTTGTCACACCAACTTTGGCTCGGAGAAGGGGAAGGAAAGAACTTTCCTGGGAAATTTCTTTTGCACCATTTCTAAGGCTTTGCTGGCATTTGGATCAATAGCCCATACTTCAGCGCCACAGAGAATCTAGGGGACCACTTTACTGATAAAAAATTTCAGCACAGGTTCTAATAACTGTCCACCCACCATGAGGTGGAATTTCATTCGTGCCCCACAAGCTTTCTGCGCTTTAAGCTTCACAGCCTCGATGTACAAATGCATTGCACAATTTGTATATTGTGCACAATTTATATATTGTTCTCATTACTTAATGCATTTTATGCTTTGCCCCAGTATAGACACATTGCACATTACTTAGCTGGAGAACTGCACTGCAAAATCCTCAAAAGTTTGCATTCCAAAGGATGGCCATGTTTTGTTGGTGAATTAGGCAGGTTTGCCTTTTTTTTCAGTGAGAACTGAACTAAATTTCTCCCTCAGCCCTAGTGATGGGAGAGCTCCAGTGTATGCAGGTTGAAGCCACACAGCAACCCATTCTCAGTGCTATAGCAGAAAAGAAAATGTCATAATAATAATAATAATAATAATAATAATAATAATAATAATTTATTTATTTATGTATACCCCCGCCATCTGGCTGGGTTCCCCCAGCCATTCTGGGCGGCTTCCAACACAACATTAAAATACAGAAATCCATCAAACATTAAAAGCTTCCCTAAACAGGGCTGCCTTAAGATGCCTTCTAAAGGTCTGGTAATTGTTCTTCTCTTTGACCTCTGGTGGGAGGGCGTTCCACAGGGCGGGTGCCACTACCGAGAAGGCCCTCTGCCTGGTTCCCTGTAACTTGGCTTCTCGTAGCGAGGGAACTGGCAGAAGGCCCTTGGCGCTGGACCTCAGTGTCCGGGTAGAACAATGGGGGTGGAGACACTCCTTCAGGTACACTGGACCGAGGCCGTATATAAATTACTGCCACCATACCCTCCAACATTTCTCCAGTGAAAATAGGGATGTCCTAATCATCAACAACAACATCATCAGAGCTTTTTTTCAACTGGAACTCAGTTCTGGCACCTCTCAGGTGGGCGCCATTTTAGTTACAAAATTGCAAGGGAGGCATTCATGGGGAGGTCCAGCAGCTCTTCCTCTAGAAAAATAGCAATACAATAATAATAATAATAATAATAATAATAATAATAATAATGCTATTATTATTTATACCCTGCCCATCGGACTGGGTTGCCTCAGCCACTCTAGGCAGCTTCCAACATATAAAAAAAACATAAGAAAACATTAAACATTAAAAAAACTTCTCTGTACGGGACTGCCTTCAGATGTCTTCTACAGGTTGTATAGTTACTTATCTCCTTGGCTCGGGGGTTGCATAACTCCAGACCCTCTGATGAAAATAGAGACATCCTACCATGCCCGCCAACGTTTCTCTGATGAAAATAGGGATGTCCCAAGGAAAAGCGGGGCATTCCTGGATCAAATCAGAAACCAGGATGGCTTCTGTAGATCCAGGACTATCCCTGGAAAATAGGGAGACTTGGAGAGTCTGCCATATGGAGGCTGTTTTAAGCCATTCTATTTGCGCCAGCAGCACCTATGAGGCGGGCTCCATGAGACTGACAGCCCTAATTTCAACAGAAGACCAGGCAGAGATACTGCAACATATTCCCCAGCCCAGTGTTAATGGTGGAGTTAGAAATCCATACATTTGAGTGACTCTGCTGCAGAGTCCATTTCGGCCCATGCAAAAATGCCCTTTGGTTTCAAAGGAATCTGGGTTTCAGACATTCATCCATAAATATTAATGCAAATGCATCTAGTAAGTGGGGGATTTGCATTGTCTGTGTGAATGCTTAATATATGGTCACTAAAACTAAAAGCCCTTTCATCATTCCCTCATAAATTCATTCTCGCTGCTAGACAAGGGAGACACTTCACAAGATTTCCTGAAATTGCTCACTGGCTTTCAGTTTAGCTGCAGAAGACCCCCAGGTATTTCCTCATCATGTTAAATTGCTTTTTGTGATGAACCGGGTTAGATGGAGCAGCTTAATGGATCGGTGTGGCATACCAGCAAGCAGGGCCTAACAGAGAAAGAAAACTCATCACGTGAGGACTGTAGCATCTTAGTCTTTCTGCTTAAAAGCATTATGTGCTTAGGAAAAATACTACTGTGCCAGGCGCTGGAAAGCAATGGTTTTGTTTTGTTTTTAAAATGATTTTTATTAATTTTATAGATACATATAATAAACACTAACAAATACAAAAAAAAAGAATAAAGCAAAAATATTACAAAATACAAAGAGAAAACATAAAATCAAGAAAAGACATATCTTAAATTCCATAACATTTTCATAACCTTTAAGGACTTCCTCGATTTCTCCCCTTCTGCGCTACATCGTCCAATCTTTATAGCAATTTCTATATCATCAACTTGATCATACTTTTAAAACAAGTTTCTAACTTCTCTCCTAATATCCACTCTATTAAAAAAATTGCAGATTCTATACACTTGTAAATCTATTTCCTAATTCAATTCTACTATATTTTTTCAAATGCATTCTAATTTTTTTTACAATCTTCTTCCACCAATTCTTCTCCTTGGTCGCGGATCCTCCCGGTCATTTCAGCAAGTTCCATAAAGTCCATCTATTTCATCTGCCAATCCTCCAATTTTGGTATCTCTTGTGTCTTGCAGTTCTTAGCTAACAATATTCTAGCCGCCGTCGTGGCATACAGAAAAAAAGTAATGTCTTTCTTGGGAATTTTTTTACCAACTATGCCCAGCAGGAAGGATTCTGGTTTCTTTAACTCATTATAAATCTTTTCCTAGAAATCCTTAACTAATGGGCAAGTCCACCACATATGAAGAAAGGTTCCTTCTACTTTCTTACATTTGCAGCATTTGTTTTCTTTTTCAGGAACAGTTTCTTCTCTAGAGCGATTTTGGCCTTAAATGGAAAGCCTGGACTTTGAAGTCATCTTATTTTACTTGTTTTGGTTTTGTAATTTTGGATTATGCGGAATGCTTTATCTGAGTGGATGTAGCAACCGAGTAATTTCGTTGTTCCCGCAAGGGCTGGGGGAACCCGGCCAGATGGGTGGGGTATAAATAATATATTATTATTATTTATTTATTTATTTATTTATTTATTTATTTATTTATTATATCTTATCTATCTTATCTTATGATATATCTTAGCAAGTTTTACTGGTGTTAAATACCAACGGTACATCATTTTCATCAAATTTTCTCTCAAAACATTACACGCAGTAAATTTCATATGTTTTTTTCCATAACCTTTCCCAATCTTCAACCATGATATTATGTCCCACATCCTTTGCCTATTGAATCATAAAACCTTTTGTTTGCTCATCTTTCGTGTGCCACTCCAACAATAAATTATACATTCTGGGAAGAACTTTTGCTTTAGGTTCTAATAATTCTGTTTCCAACTTGGATTTTTCTGACTGAAAGCCAATTTTCCTATCCATTTTGAACAATTCATGTATCTGATAATATTGAAGCCAGTCATCAAGCTGGTGTTTTACTTGATCATATGTCTTTATCTTAAGCTGGCCTCCTTCATGGTTTTGTCTGATGTAGAAAACTTTCACGTGGAGCATGATTCTCAGTCAGGGGTCAGTTTCAAACAAACAATGTGAAAGTTGAAGCGGAGGTAAACATATAGACCCAGACTCGTTCTTTTTAAAAATCAATTCCCCAAATTTCCCCAACAAACAAAATAGGGGGGTTGATTTACCAGGGGAGCATATCTGAATACTGAGAAAATCTCTAATAAATAGGGGCAACTGGAGCACATATCAGCTTCCTCTCCATGCTCTCCATGCTCTTTACTTAAGGGAGTTATACCTCACTCGTGAACAGTTTCCAAGGGTGGCTTACAAAATGTGTATAGCTGGGTCTATATGTTTACCTCCGCCCCTTCCCCCCAAACCTCAGGGTGATGTATATCCCCTCCTTCCATTGTATCTGCTCAACAACCCTGTGAGGTAGGTCAGGCTAGCACATTGTGAGCAGCTCAAAGACATGCAGTGGATTTCGTGGATGCGTAGCAATTTGAACCTGGGTCTTCACACAATTATATTTAGCCGCTCTTAGGATTTAGAGCAGGGGTAGGCAAACTAAGGCCCGGGGGCTGGATTATTTATTTATTTATTTATTTATTTATTTATACCCGCCACTCTGGGCGGCTTCCAACAAATACCAAAATACATTAAAATATCACAGATTGAAAAACTTCCCTGAACAGGGCTGCCTTCTCTCTCTCTCTCTCTCTCTCTCTCTCTCTCTCTCTCTCTCTCTCTCTCTCTGTCTCTCTCCCCTCCCTCTCCCTCCCTCTCTCCTTCCCTCCCTCCCTCCCTTTCTCTGAAGGTGTTTTCCGGCCCAATCACCTTCTAAATCCAGCCTGCAGACCGCCCGGGAATCAGCATGTTTTTACATGAGTAGAATGTGTCCTTTTATTTAAAATGCATCTCTGGGATATTTCTGGGGCATAGAAATTCATTCATTATTATTTTTCAAAATATAGTCCGGCCCACCACAAGGTCTGAGGGACAGTGGACCGGCCCCCTGCTGAAAAAGTTTGCTGACCCTGATTTAGAGCCTATGGAGTGAGAAAGGGTAGTGGCATAATGGTTAGAGTATTGGACTGTGGCCTGTGAGACCAGGGTTCGAATTCCCATTCAGCCATGAAGCTCCCTAGGTGACCTTGGGCCAGTCACCATCTCTTGGCCTAACCTACTTTATGGGGTTGTTATGAGGGTGAAAAAAGGGAGGAGGGGAACTTTGTACACTACCTTGAGATCCTTGGAAGATACAGCTGGTATATAAATGTGATGATGATGATGTCTTCAATTCTTATCCACTAGCTATATATTTGTAGCCCTCCTATCCATTGGTATCTGACATCAGCTTGGTCATTTCTGTTTAGATTCCTTCCTTATTTACTGGGTCACCTGACTCTCCTCTCTTTTTGGCATTTTGTTTGTTTGTTTGTTTGTTTGTTTGTAAGTTGTTTTCTCTGCCCTTCACCCTAAGGTCCCAGGTTGCAACAGTAGAATATGCCATGATTATTTTAAAAAACAGATAAAACCATTACAACAATAAAACAAGTGAAACTGTTCCAAATGAGAAAGTTTTCCTAAATCTCACGCTGCAAAGATTAGAAGCACACTTGCTCCATCTGCTGGCAATATTTGAGTATAGCTCATTCCCATCCTTTCCAAACCAAAGTACAGTAAATGGAATGAAGCCTGCTTGAGTAGAGTATTCATTTAAAAAAGAAACAAGTTTCATGTTCAACTGTTTTTTACTTGTAGGCAAGCTGCAAAATGCTATGGAACCATAACGTATTTATTTAGTAAATAATCTGTTTAATGTCACTAATATATAAAAAAAATCCCCTCAGACTGCATTCTTATATACTGCTACTTGGAAGTAAGTGACATGCTTCAGAGTAGGCATGTATAGGATCGTTCCAATTGCAGTGATAGTGAATGGATTTCTTTAAAATCCATGTTTTTTATTAAAATATTTACTAGCATAACATCATTTTCTCCGGAAAAGCGTACTGTCAGAAAAGCACAAATGTGTCCTAAATCATTCTTCTTCTTTCTTTGGCAATCACTCGTAGCCGAGTAAGATTATCTTCCATAAACACAGTTTTAACAATGAGTCCGTAAGTGACTGTGGAGGCCAGTTCTGGATCCATACATCCTTCCACAGTGGGGACATTGGTTTGCGGGCAGGAGTTGTTCATGGTGTGGATTTGCCAAGCGTGCACATTTCTCCCTTGCGTCCTGAGTTCGAGTGTCTTCAAAGCCCATGACACCTTTGATAAAGGCTGGAGCGCTCGCAGGCCAGTGTTTCCCAGTTGTCAGTGTTTATACCACATTTTTAAAAATTTGCCTTGAGACAGCCTTTAAACCTCTTTTGTTGTAGCACACCACAGATAATGGTATCACTGGCTTCGTCCGAAGTCACATCATTCCTGAAAGAATCATGGGAACTGCAGGCAATTAAGAATGCTGAGAGATGTCAGGAGTTCCCCCGTTCCTCTCACAGAGCTACAATTTTCAGAGCTCTCTGGGAAGAGGAATTAAACCAACCTGGGTGCCCTGGCTCTGTGAGGGGGTAGGGGTCTCTTGGCAACTCCCGGCTCTTTTAACAAACCACAGTTCCCAGGATTCTATGGGGAAAGCTGTGGTACTGCTTTTAATATATAGTGCAGCTGGGGCTTACAGCACAACACAGGGCCCACGCAGGGAGGCCCTGTGGGGAGGTCATGGCCGCCAGTCTGTTTAGAGAAGCCCCACCACTACTGTGAAAGAGTTTTGTAAAAGAACGGACTGGGGAAAGTCTCTGCCACCGCTGTCACTCCAAAAAATGCTGCTGTTGTTTTTCTCCATGCCCCAAATATGCCCTGCCCATTTTCAAATGCTCTATTTTCAAGGGACAGTCCCGGATTCAGAGAAGCTGTCCTGGTTTCTGATTTGATCCCTGAATGTCCCGCTTTTCCTTGGGACATCCCTATTTTCATGGGAGAAATGTTAGAGGGTACACAGTTATGTGACACACACACACACCCTGACACAGAGATATGTAACTATACAAACTTTAGAAGACATGTGAAGGCAGCCCTGAATAGGCGAGTTTTTTTAATGTTTAATGTTTAATGTTTTATTATGTTTTTATACATGTTGGAAGTCGCCCAGAGTGCCTGGGGCAGCCCAGTCAGGTGGGTGGGGTATACACAATAAAATTCTTATCATTATCATTATTATTATGGAATAGGACATCCCTATTTTCATCTGAGAAATGTTGGAGGGTATGCTTTTGTCCCCACCCTCCTCAAAATTCAACCCACTCTAGTTTGCCCATATATCAGGTTTTTTTAATAATAATAAAAATAATAATAATAAAAAGGTTCGTTGTGGAACTTTTAAAGGTAAAAGGTAAAGGTACCCCTGACCATTAGGTCCAGTCGTGACCGACTCTGGGGTTGTGGCGCTCATCTCGCATTATTGGCCGAGGGAGCCGGCGTATAGCTTCCAGGTCATGTGACCAGCATGACAAAGCTGCTTCTGGTGAACCAGAGCAGCACACGGAATCGCCGTTTACCTTCCCGCTGTAGCGGTCCATATTTATCTACTTGCACTTTGACGTACTTTCGAACTGCTAGGTTGGCAGGAGCTGGGACCGAGCAACGGGAGCTCACCCTGTCGCAGGGATTTGAACCGCCGACCTTCTGATCAGCAAGCCCTAGGCTCAGTGGTTTAACCACAGCGCCACCTGCGTCCCCTATGGAACTTTTAGCCCACCTCTAATTAAACCATTGCTATTCTGCTAGGTCTTTGAGGAAGAATATGAAACATGGAAGTCTTTTTTAAAAAAAAAAAAATCTCACACACTGTGGCACTATTTTTATTCTTCCATTTTTATATTCTGCTCTTTTATTCTGGTTTAATACTTGTATATTGGATTTTGTCATTTTGTTATTGCCAGAGGCTTTGGGGACCTGTTGGCCAAAAAGAGCCAGGCTATTTTAAAGGGTAATAATAAATGTCTTTGTGATAAAATGGTGTAAGTCAGGCGTCCCCAAACCTTGGCCCTCCAGATGTTTTGGACTACAATTCCCATCTTCCCTGACCACTGGTCCTGTTAGCTAGGGATCATGGGAGTTGTAGGCCAAAACATCTGGAGGGCCGTAGTTTGGGGGTGCCTGGTGTAAGTGGACAAGGTGACTTTGTGATCAAGGACACCCAGCCCTGTGTGCTTGTATGTTTCATTTGAAATTAATCTTGTGCATCTCTCCCAATATCCATCTTCAGTATGTGAAGTAGCCCAATTGATTTCAGATGGCCGTGTTCAGATGGTCGTATCTCAGCTTCTTGACGGTGAAACGGGGGCCTTCACTGAAAAAGATTAGAAGTCGGTTCTTGGCCCTGATGACGGCAGCAGCTTTGTTTCCTTTTCACTTAATGAAGCTTCCAAATATATTGAATACACCAGCAGGAAATTATAGCAGGGCAGGGGACGTTGCTGGAATATGACCAGCTATCTGGAGTTCTGTTTTGCTCCAAAATCTTGCAGACTCAGATTAATTTCTGTACAACCAGATGGTCTCACTGTGCCTGGTGAGACAGCGGTAGGGAAAATGCCTCCCCTTCTTGGGGAGTGTGGAGAGATTAAAACTAATCTCCCTCTGCTTCCTGCTTGAGGTTGGGTTGTGTGTGTGTGTGTGTGTGTGTGTGTGTGCTATTTGAAATCAAATAACTTGGCTGGTTAATAACTTGGCTGGTTACTTGTTTTGTTATTACATCAAGATTACACACACACACACACACACACACACACACACACACACACACAAAGTGATTTAATTATGGCATGCACATGCACGCTAAAAATAGAGACATCCCCTCCAACATTTCTCCAATGAAAATAGGGACGTCCTAAGGAAAAGCGGGACATTCCGGGACCAAGTCAGAAACTGGGACAGCTTCTGTAAATCTGTGACTGTCCTAAGGAAATATTATTATTTATTATTATTTATTGAATTTATATACTGTGGTACCTCAGTTTAAGTACACAATTGGTTCCGGAAGTCTATACTTAACCTGAAGCGAACTTTCCCATTGAAAGTAATGGAACGTGGATTAATCCGTTCCAGATGGGTCCGCGGAGTACTTAAACTGAGTTATGACTGTACATCCCTATACCTGGAGGTCTCAGGGTGGTTCACTGAAAATATCAACATAAAAAACACAATATATATAATCAAAATTAAAACGACCCAATAACAAACCCCTCCCCCCCAAAAAAAGAGCAAAAAAGGGGGGAGCATAGGATGTAAATCAGGTCAACCAAAGGCCTGGTTAAAAAGGAACATTTTTGTTTGGTGCCTAAAGGTGTATAAATGAAGGCCCCAGATGAACTTCCCTGAGGAGAGCTTTCCACAGACGGGGAGCCACTAGAGAGAAAGGACACTCGAAGGGCCTGGAAATGGCATTTTTGAGCAGGGGTGCCATCTCGCCCTTGGGGTTGTTGCAGGTTTTCTCAGTCAATAAAGACAGACACCGTGAGGAAGGTCAGATTTATTCACCTGTGCAGGGGCTTCAGCGGGATCTCACCCACAGGCTGAGCCCCTCCTTTTTCTCTGAGGCTTCCTTTTATAGTACGCGACAAACAACTTCTTACATGCTTACTGGAGCACACAGAAAAAGCAGAACTATACTCATGCAGGCAAGAGAAACAGAACTTTTTAAGCCCCCCCCCCCCGGTACTGTCTGCCCCCAAACTGCGAGCATGTGCAGATTTCTTGCCCAAAGTTGAAACGTGCAACTATAAAAACAGACACCAAAAACAGACACAGTTCACTCGCGTGTCAGACTATGGGGAGGAGGCAGATAGCAGCATACACAAACTCCAGCAAGAGCTCAATCCAAACTTGGAGGGATATCTTGGCCTGGGTCAGGCTTTCAACATCTTTCCCCCTTCACTAAACAAACAGACCAGAGTTTCCTCTTATCTGTGCTGCTTGGACATTAGGAACCAACAAAACGCAGGATCCTTATGGCTTTAGCTGAATCTGCATTAGAAGACCGGGCAGAGCTGAGAAGTTATCTGCTCCAATATTCTTTCTGTGCATATAGTCTAAAACTGGGTAAAGTTCAGGCTGTAATGAAGTCTGTAGGACATTCGTTTGCATGGAAATCATGCCCACATTCTGATGGAAAGAATAAGTAAATGTTGGTCTTAGCAGAACAAGAAGCCATTAAAAGTGAAAAGGCTTCCAAAGTCATCCCTGAGGACCAGCAGATTTCATACTTGACAGCTATGCTTTACTTAAAATGGGGTCCACTGGGATTTTCAGTTCTTTGTTTAACACTTTGGAAAGTTCTGCACAGCCAGTGTTTGGTGGAAGGAATACAAAGAACAACAAACGAGAAAGCAAAAGATTCGTTGGGTGTTTTTTAGTATGAAGTGTTGTTCTTTGTTTCTTTTCTTTGTATTGTTCAGAAAATTAAAAAAAATAAAAAAAACAAAGATGGCACCCTGAGTGCTCCGCCCCCCCACCCCCTCCTTGCTCCACCCCTGGGCACAGATGCACAGAACAATCCAATGAATAGCTACTCAAAAGTAAGCATCATTGCTTTCCCTGAGCTAAGTCCCAAGTAAATGTGCATAGAATTGTAGCTCTGAGCTTCCACTTATTTAAGAGCAAGCCCTATTAAACATAAAGGAACTTATTACTGAGTAGACATGCTTACGATGATGGTGTCAGTCACCTCCTTCTTCACTCAAGACCACGTAGTAGGAGTGTTCTGCCAAAGCAGGTATAGCCAATGTGATTTTGGACTACAACTCCCATCACCCCTGGCTATTTGGGCATGCTGGCTGGGGTTGATGGGAGTTGTAGTCTACAACATATGGAAGATACCAAGTTGGCTACCCCTATGCTGAATATTGCTTGTGGGGAGTGGGGGTGATGCAAACTGCCTAGTTGTTTCTCAGCTATTGAGACAAAAGGCTACAATGAGTTTGGAGTATACATTGGTTCCCATATCTATCAACTCTCTGTTCAATTTTGTGGCTACAGGCCTTCTTGCAACTGCTTAGAATAAATGTCTAGCCCACTTTCAATCAGTTATCCTGTACATTTTGAAGAAAGCATGTCTATTTTATTTTAGGAAGTAGTAATCCAATGTCATTATCTGAAGAGAATGAAAGTAAATATAAATCTCAACATGTCTTTGTTACGTTTTTGTTTCTTTTTGGTGAGAAATTAAATCTCCGAAGATACTGAAATTAATTAAGCCCCATCAAACAGCAGCCTTGTAATGCATTGATAACATATTCTTTCATCTACAGGATTTCTGAAGGGCCGCTTCTACTTGCAGTCATAGAATTATCTCTAATTACTCAGACTTTGGGAACAATCTTTCTGACAACATAAAACAATCTTGTAGGTTATAAATAGGGAGATGTGGGAAACCCCCTTGAGAAATGTTACTACCCTATTTGGAAATGTTTTTACTTCCATTACAATTCAAATTGACTTCAAATTAAATCTTAGATAGAAGCCAGTGGATAACTTTCATGAGGGACTGAGAAACTTCTGACTTTCAGATATTGCTCTGAAACTCCCATTGGCCATGCTGGCTGGACCTGGTTGGAGCCCATCGACCCCTAGAGTCCACAGGTTCTCCATCCCTGATTCAAGCATATAAGAATCCTGTTAAGAAATATCAGTGATCCTTTGGGCTTCCCCCAAAACTTTATTTTGTATTTTGTGGATCTTTGGTCTGAGCCAGCAGGGAACATTGATGTTTCCTTTGAACTTCTCTTTCAGTGAAATATTGGTGGCAAACTAGCCCAATGTCAGGACCAGGGCTTCTTTCCGGCCAATGAACCTGAATATTGGAAGGACAGACCAAAAGAAGTACTTCTTCAAACAGCGCAAACCGTGGGATGCACTGCAACAGGATGTAGTGATAGCCACCAACTTGGATGGCTTTTAAATGGGATTAGGAAAAAATTATGGAGGCTATGACTATCAACGGCTGTTGGCCATAATAGCTATACCCCAGCCCACCCAGTATTGGAGATGTTATGCCTCTGAACAGCATGCAGCTACAATCATAACCTGCTTGAGAGCTTCCCTTGGGCATCTGGTTGCTGTCAGGAGCTGGAGTCAAGCGTAGGTCAACAATAAAACAACAAAGCACAATGAAGTTAGCTCTTTATTCAATGAAACAAAACAACTCAGTCCTACTGGTCACAACAACCCTCCCAGTAGGTCTTGCCCAGTGAAGCTGTTGCAAGGACTGAAGGTCCCCACCATCCCACCAATCTCTAAGGCTCCTCCCCCAATTCATTCCCCAGCAGCCTAAGGCTCCATTGTCTTGTCTCTTGTTGCTCCACCCTCTTCATTTCTCTGCATGTTCCGGGAGGAGAAGGGGGAGAGTCCCTGGATTCTTCAGCAGCCTGCCTCACCTCTGTCTCCTTGCTCACCTCTGCTTCTGCCTCTGTTTCTGGACTGCTCTCTGCCACAGTCTCTTCCTGCTCACTAAACCCTGTTGCCTCTTCAGCTTCTGACACCTCCTCCCCCTCCCAGTTTGTCCCTTCTTCTCTCTCTGACCATACATCGCTGTCCCACCACCAACCCCCTGACTCTGAGCCTTCTTCCCCTGGGGGTTCCCTTGGGGGTTCCCCCGCTGGTATCTCCCACCACTCCTCTGCCATGACTGTTGGCCACTCTAACAACAGAACATTGATGAAGTGGATCTTTGGTCTGAGCCAGCAAGGCTCTGCTTGTTCTTATTCATGGAAGCTCTTGGTCCACACAATTTCCTATTGGTCTGTCTACATCAAGGGTCCCCAAACTAAGGCCCGGGGGCCGGATGCAGCCCAATCGCCTTCTCAATCCGGCCCGCAGATGGTCCAGCAATCAGCATGTTTTTACATGAGTAGAATGTGTCCTTTTATTTAAAACCAGCTGGCCCGGCCACACGTTGCTGTGGGTCATCCCTGTGATTCCCCCCACCCTGTCCCGATCCATGACGTATCCTGCCCCTCCTCCCTCCAAACCCCTGGCTCATCCCTGTGTTTCGGTAGGATACCCTTCCCTCTGTTTTCCCTGGGGAGTGTTGTCCCCTCCCCCCTGTAGCTCTTCTCCATACATTGCCCCTGCGCATGCATCGTGAACATTTTTATATATTTAGATTCAATTTTTTTGAAGTAAGAACATGAGAAGCAGAAGTTATTATAAATGCATCTCCGGGTTATTTGTGGGGCATAGGAATTTGTTCATATTTTTAAATATATATATATAGTCCGGCCCCCCACAAGGTCTGAGGGACAATGGACCGGCCCCCTGATGAAAACGTTCGCTGACCCCTGGTCTACATCATCTACAGAGAGGCCAGTAAGAAAAGAGTATGATCATACCGTATACTTAGTCGTGTTAAAGTTCCTGTGGATAATGTGGAAGGAATTATGAGAGGGCATTAAAAACCTATCGTTCAGCTTGGAAGAGAGAGAGAAACTTCTTCCGCCTCCTGTAACAGTTTTTTAAGACTGCTAAAACAGCAGCTTAATTTCATTGCCTAGACTATCTGGTGCCATGTTATCCCAGGAGACAAAGAGAAAGCCAAGTATCTGATCAAGCTTGAAATGCCCTTGCACAGCTGCCTTATATGTTCTCAGAGATAGACAAACCATGCCAAGATAACTTCCTCATAACAGTAAGATTTGACAACGGCAACCTCCAACTTTTCCAACCTTTTCCAATCTTCCAACTGACCTCCCTGCTTCAATGTGAAACGTTACTTAGAGGTGTGACATATTTTTCTTCCTGCATAATGCTCCAAATTCATAGGGTAAGATCTTGCCAGCTACAACTCACATAGGAACATAGCGCATCACTAAGTATATAAAAAATGGTAAACAGAAAGTGTTTTCTCCCAGCTCAGGTCTCAACCAATGTTGGCTCTAGCTAATGGGCATCAGTAGATATCAGATATCTAAAGTCTGCTGATGCATTTGATACGGTCAGTTTGATTCCGCCTGAAAGCAAAGTGGTACATCTCTTAGCCCAGGCAAAACAAATAACCATCAAATATAGGAAGAGTGGTATACAAATTTAATCAATCATAATAAAGTACACTTGTAGTGGGTGTGACACGCTTGCAGTGGATGAAGCAGACAGACATGGCCACAGTTTAGGGACAGAGCACAGGCTTCCCATACAAAAATAATCTTGGTTTAATGGCTGCTGACCGGCCCCCGGCATCTGTATAGCCTGCTGATGTCATTGCCCAATGCACGGCACTGCTAGTCGGTTAGTAGCTCTGTTCCTGAATGGTGCTGACCCAGTCTCCCCCCACTTCTGATGCCTGCTTGTAAGGATCTGGGACTCCCTTAGCCCTTGGTTGCTGATCAGCCTACCCCACACCTCACTGGTAGCTTTTTTAAAAATAATAATAATGCTTTATTGAAGTTAAAAAGAAACAACGAACAAAGTTTTATCCAGGAAAAAAAAGAAAACAATTGTAGTAATTACATCAAATCACACTGAATTCTTCTTACATCTATAGCAACTTCCCGTCACCCCATCATGCAACCACCGCTTATTCGATCTCATGCACTATTCACTTTGCTGTTGTTAATTTTCCTTAATAATTTCTTCTCCTATAATCATCCACCCTATCACAGAAGTCATTCAAGGCCTGCCATTGACGTCATCCTATTACAATATTCCTTAAGGTATTTTTTTGTACATGTCCTATTCTTTAATAAATGTTTGGTCCATATTGCCTCTCAGTTCCCCTGTCATTTTAGCTAACTCAGCGTATTCTAGCAGTTTACTTTGCCACTCCAGTTTAGTCTGAATTTTTTCCCCCTCCTTCCCAATTTGTGGCAATTAATATTCTTGCAGCTACCGTGGCGTACAAGAATATTTCCTTCGTTTTTTAGGTATGTCTGGGCCTAGTATCCCCAGGAGGAAAGCCTCCATTTTTAAAAAATAAAGGAAACCTTAAACAGCTCTGTAATGTAGATTAGCATTATAATCCCCATAGAACGAATTGCTGAAATGAACAAGTGGGTTGCTGAGCTTATACCTCAATTTCTTATCTGCTTATCTATGGAGAATAATTCACAAGATTGGTCTGCATGCCGGAAAATGCACAATGTGCCTTAAAAAAATAAATAACAATTTTGTGGATAAATATTTGGAGCTCATCTCCCCAATGCATTTATTAGTTGCTTGTATGTTTATTTAGCATCAGCCAAATAAAGCAAGAATGTTAAACATTTGAACCAGTTCAAGATCTGCTACAGCTGTAGCTTCTTCCAAGCAACTTAGTGAGCAGTAGATTTGTGGTTTACTGAGACCTATTTGTTAGGGATCCTTAGACCATCTTGGAGTAATTCGACAAAAGGAATGAGAATGAACACTACAAACTTGTTTGTATATGTTAACAGGCCTTATTTGCAGCAGCAGCCATCCTAATTTTACATGCCATGTACTGTAACTTTAAATGGAAATTCTTGATGGCTCTGCTTCTCAAGAGGCTATTTATCCTGTGCCAGGAAAGTAAGTTTTTCTTTGACAGCTTCCAAAGCCCCCTCCCCCCCCCCTTTTCTCTTGCCACCTTCTTCGCTCTTTTAATTTATAATAAATCCCACTGTCGGTACATCACTCTTTTTTATGTCGCCTTTTCCCACATCCATGGGTTTGGCAGTTTGCCATTTGTCATGTTATCTCTTAGGGTTCCGTGACCTTTTCCTAGCGCAATAAAAATAGCACTGTGACTCGGCTACTTCCAGATCAAATATCTTCAGACTCATCAAACACAGTTTCTTCCCCGCAGTCCATTGATCTTTGCCTGTTACTCTCCCACTGCTACATACTCCTTGGTGAAGTAGGAAGTCACACTTTCTTCAAAGGAAGCAGAGCAAAATAAGTCATGTTATCCAATCCTCAATATTTCTGTAGGGGGACGACTTTGGATTAACTAGCACTGTGAATCACATGAGTACATTTTAGTTAGTCACGTGATACATTTTTGTGAGGTTCGTTTTTCAGTTCCAAACACTGTTTTGAAGGGTGCAAAGAATTATGGAGGGGGGAAACCACCCCAACACTGTTAAATTCTTCCCTCTCCAATTATTTCATACCTGTTCATAACCACCCTTTCCCCCAAACTGCTCGTGCTACTTTGCAAAAAAAAAAAAAGTTACATGAAAAGATGTTGCCTGCACTCTTTTTTTAAGTCCCGTTGCTATAAACTGATACTTTATTTATTTAACAAAAATTATATACTGCTAAGTGGTGGTAAAACCATGAATAAAGAAGTTTGCAAAAATAAAACCCATTAATTTATCAATAGAGGTTAAAAATAGGTATTTTAAAGCATGAAAAACCAATTTAAACCAATAATAAACAGATTAAAACACATATAACTTCTACATGCCTGTATAGGTAAAGGTAAAGGTAAAGGTATCCCTGACCGTTAAGTCCAATCGCGGACGAGTCTGGGCTTGCGCACTCATCTCGCTTTACTGACCGAGGGAGCCAGCATTTGTCCGCAGACAGCTTCTGGGTCATGTGGCCAGCATGACAAAGCCATTTCTGGCAAAACCAGAGCAGTGCACGGAAATGCTGTTTACCTTCCTGCCGGAGTGGTACCTATTTATCTACTTGCACTTTGACGTGCTTTCGAACTGCTAGGTTGGCAGGAGCTGGGACCGAGCAGCGGGAGCTCACCCTGTCGTGGGGATTCGAACCGCCAACCTTCCGATCAGCAAGCCCTAGGCTCTGTGGTTTACACCACAGCGCCACCCACATCCCTCAATGAAATTACATGGTAGTAATAACTGAGTTGGGACGCGGGTGGCACTGTGGTCTAAACCACAGAGCCTAGGGCTTGCCGATCAGAAGGTTGGCAGTTCGAATCCCCACGGCGGGGTGAACTCCTGTTGCTTGGTCCCAGCTCCTGCCAACCTAGCAGTTCGAAAGCATATCAAAGTGCAAGAGCAAAGGGAGCTCCCCGATTTGAACCACCAACCTTCTGATCGGCAAGCCCTAGGCCCAGTGGTTTAGACCACAGTGCCATCCACATGCCTGTATAGGCTTTCCTAAACAAAAATGTTTTAAGCAAGCACTAAAAAGAGTACAGTGAAGGTTTGTGCTTGATGTCAGTCAGCAGGGAGTTTCAAGGTGCAAATGCTGCAAACACTAAATACAAAGGCAGAAAGCGTATTATGTGGTGCATATTGAGAGTGCCACTTCAACAGACTGAAGCAGTCAAATGGGCATGTATAGGACAAGACAAGCTCACAAGCTGCTAAGGCCTTTGTAGACTAATAGTGACACCTTGAATTTGATCTCGTAACAAATCAAATCAGCGACCAGTGCAGGTCTCTGAGCAAAGCAGTTATATATGCTGACAAGTGTTTCACTCCTGCTGAGAGAATGAAGGAGAAGAATGAAAACCTCTTTCACAGAGAAAGAAAACCTTCGAAAAACTGGAAGACAGCTTTCATCACAACATCTCTTTCAACCACAAAAAAGTGAGGGTCTGGGGATTGCCTTCTTTATTGTAATATTGTAATAACGTAATAATACATTACAGGCACGTCCAACAGGTAGATTATGATATACCAGTAGATCACTGGACGTCTGTGGTAGATCATCGGTAGATCACTGGTGCCCCCTACAGAAGCTGAACAACTTTGACCTGGACCCCCCCCCCAACAGGGCTTTCCATTATAAAAAAAGCTGAACAACTTTGACCTGAACCCCCCCAAAAGGGAGTAGATCACTGCCAGTTTTTAACTCTGTGAGTAGATCGCAGCCTCTTGGGAGTTGCCCACCCTTGATATATTACATTAAATATCAATGCATTTGCAGTGACGTTTTGCCGCTTCATTCAAAATATAACTTCTCGCCAAATCACCTGAAAAAGCAGCCTAGAATAAATTCACACGAGATGTTTCATCCCGTACACTGCAAGGGCCTGTAATATTTCTTTTTCCATGGGCACGTGGTAGCTGCTAATTGGCTATTAAAAGACGTTCCTTTGCCAAGAGACAGGCTGTCTCCTTTGAAAGGCAATGTGTGGAGTCTGGACATCGAAACACAGAGACTGTGCAGGACTCACATGCAAATCATTGCAGAGTGCCATTACTTTAGTGAGAGCTTACTCGATTTCATGAATCTTTAAAACTCGCTTGAAAGCTATTTTTCACAATGGGACTGGTAAGCCAGAAGCATTTTAGATCAGATTGCTCTTTTCATAACCCTTTTCTGAAATGCCACCATTTCCCAATTCAACACCCACAAGATAGATAGATAGATAGAGAGAGAGAGAGAGAGAGAGAGAGAGAGAGAGAGAGAGAGAGAGAGAGAGAGAGAGAGTCGGGAATGAACATAAATAATGATTTCCCCTAATTTTCATTCTGCAAACTGTCACTGGATTACAATACTCCTCCTTATCGCCCCTCAATTATTTAAGGTAAGCTGAGCAATCGAAATTCTCCCACCACCTAAATTATTTAGGGCATAAATGTTTCCCATTGAATGCTTTTGTGGCCATATTATGTGTCTTGCTCCTAAGTGAATAAAATTAGCTTTCATGCCATTATACAAAGCAAGGGTCGGAAATAATGCATGAAGTTTCTGTCATTATCTTTTTAACCATGAAGAAGATGAAGCCCTGTTCATCAACAATATCATTTCATTTGCCTTCCGTAAAAGCCAGCGCCTGTGAAAAATGGGTCAACCTTTAGTTATGGGGAAGACAAAAATGAAGTGTGATTTTTTAATATACATACAAAAAAGAAGTGGGACATTCCAGGATCAAATCAGAAGCTGAGACGGCTTTCGTAATTCCAGGACTATCCCTGGAAAACTGGGACACTTGGAGGGTATGCTAGCCTGGCAAGGTGCCATCTGCATTCTAGCACCAGCCTGCCAGAGTATTGCCAGCTGACTCCAAAGCCTCAGAACTTCTTCCTTACTTTGAGCAACTTGTTGCTAGTATAAGGACTCTAACGCCTTTTCCTTTTCCTTGCTTGCTGCCCTGAACTTTAACCTCTGCCTCCCTATGACAGCATACTTCCTCCCGGTCTTCCTGGCCCTTCTGTTTTTGCACACGTACATAAGTGCATACTATGAAAGGATGTGTGAGACTTAATAGAAAGTATGTCTCAGCATCCTCCAGTTTTGACGAAGGGACATGAGGGTGAAATTCTTTCCAGGCCAGGAAAATTCTATTGGTGTGGTTACTCATTCGTTTCTGTCACCTGGTATCTCTTTGTCTCAAAATGAGCAGTAATAAAGACGCTATTCAGAATAGCTGTTTATGGGAATAGCTGTTTATGGGAAATGAGCAGTAATAAAGACGCTATTCAGAATAGCTGTTTATGGGAACCTGTGTACAGTGGTGCCTCGCAAGACAAATTCATTCCGCGAGTCAATTCATTTTGCGAAAAATTCGTCTTGCGAATCGCGGTTTCCCAGAGGAATGCATTGAAATTTCTTTTTCTTTTTTGCCCATAGGAACGCATTAATTAAATTTCAATGCATTCCTATGGGAAACCGCGATTCGCAAGACGAATTTTCCACAAAACAAATTCGTCTTGCGAGTCACCATCAGATCGCAAGACGCATTCGTCTTGTGAAAAATTCGTCTTGCAGGGCTTTCGTCTTGCGAGGTACCACTGTATTTGTATTTGGCACTGAGCTCATCCCTTAGCATATATTGCACTGTTTATCAATGTTGACCATCTTCACTTGATCCTGGTTAGAGCTTTAGTTTACTTTATTGGGTGTGAAGCTGTCCTTCTGTTCCAAGATATTAATTTAGTGTGCTGTTGGGCATGACAGGATCTCGGCTATTATAGATCTTTTCAAATGACAAAGCCGCCAGACACATCACATTTGATGGAAATCAATTTCTCGCGGTATTATTTCTCATCAGAAAAGAAAAGGGTTGTGTATCCCCTGAAGCAATATAAAAGTAACCTCCTTTCCTCTCTTAAAAATAAATAAATACGTAAAACCAAACTGTTCTGTACATCAAGAGCCTCATTTAAGAATATTGAATTAAATGGAAGAAAATGCCTGCAACTATAAAACTGTACCAGAAAATGGAATGCATTATATGTCCCCTCACCTTATGTAACACTTAATAAAATATTGCAAGAGCTTTCAAGCAAACAAACAAAGCAGGAAAATATCCTCAGTAGCTGCTGTAATTGCAGCTGTATTCATTCTACTTGAGACTAGGCCTTTATGGACTACAGTGGGACCTCCTTATGGGTAAATAAATATAGGATTTATATTGTAAATCTCTATAGTCATATGTGCTTGCTCTCAACAAGAAAGGGGTTAGCAATCCTGTCCCAAACTTCAGAGAACTGCAATTTGGAAGGATAACATAGCAAATATCTGTAGTCTTTGTGCCATCAGTTTGCTACTGGCAAAATCCTATGCTTAGCGAGCATGGCCAGTACCCCTCCGTGAGCCTTGTAAATTGCAGTGTTGGTCCTGGAAGTACAGTGGTACCTCTACTTACGAATGTTTCTACTTACGAATGGAGCTCCGTCCGCCATCTTGGATGCGGTTTAGATAGGATTTTTTCTACTTACGAATTTTTAGATAGGGTTGCTTCTACTTACGATTTTTTTCTCCCAATACATTCCTATGGGATTCGACTTACAAATTTTTTCGACTTACAAATGTGTGTTCGGAACGCATTAAATTTGTAAGTAGAGGTACCACTGTATAGGCAGGAACTAATGGGAGAATTAGGCTTCGTCCCAGAAACAGCAAAGGTCTCAGGGACCTGGAGTGACTCCGGAGCTGGAGGGCAGGAGCCAGCCAAGACGAAAATGGGCAAGAAGGAAGGAATTGGGGAACCAATGACATATCATGGGAATTGACAAATACAGGCATGGAAGAGCTGGAAGCTGTACAGAAGAATTTATAGGTAACCAGGGTCATTTAGAGGTGGTGAATGAAGCTATTGCGAAGTTGGGTCCAAAAATGCCACATGGTCAGCAAAAGAGGCAGTATTGTAATAGTCAGCATATATAACAACAACAACAACAACAACAACAACAACAACAACAACAACAACAGCCAGCATAGATGCAAGAGAGTCAAGTCTAATGTACCATAGAGTTTATCATCCACAATGGAGCAGAGTGACTCACTTCCATTAGGTCTACTCAGCAGTTGAGTAACAGAGATGTTGAATGAAAGGAGGCCCTCCCGCTTCCAAAGGCAGCTATGGTTTATATTTTCTCCAACACACACACCAGCCATGACCGTGTCTGGTAGATGTTTTGTACTTATACAAACTTTCCTTAAGCCTGCTGATATATTCCTGTGCATGGATGGTGCCACCATTTAAATCAAAACCAGTGAAGGCAGCAAAAATAGTGAATGATACGGTACCCCAAATTCCTTGGACCAAATGAGAGAGGAGAGCTGATGGAAGGCCAGTCAATTCTGCATAGGTGGTTGGCTACACATTAACCTTTAGTTGTCGACACAGCTCAATGGCCCACAACAGGAAGCCTTAAACACTGAGGGCCACAATACCTCAAGGACCACCTCTCTCCATTTGAACCTATCCGGACGCTGAGATCATCTTCCGAGGCCCTTCTTCACGCGCAATCTGAATGAGAGGTCTGGAGGGTAGCAACACAAGAACAGGCCTTTGTTGTAGTGGCTCCCCGTTTGTGGGATCCAAAGGGCGATTCGGCTGGTGCCTTCATTATATACCTTTAGTCACCAGGCAAAAACTTTCCCCTTTGACCAGGCCTTTGGCTGGCTGACATCCAATGCCCTTTTCAAACATGTTAGAGAGAGAAGGGATTATTGGGTTGTTCTTGTTTTTTATTTTTATTATGTATTTTGTGTTTTTATATTGTGATATTATGCAGTGAACCGCCCTGAGACCTGTGGGTATAGGGCAGTATACAAATTTCATTAATAAAAATTAAAAAGTAGATGTATCAGAACCCCCAGGGATTAGTCATACATCAAAAGGTGTGCTGGTCTCAGACATTCACCCCAATTCTTCTGAATGTGAAACGATAAAATGTAGCCCAAAACAGCTTGAGAGCTTGGCAGCAAATCTATAGTTCACTGAACTCTCTTAGAATAGTCTTGATAGAAATGTCATAGCAATGCGCTCAGCTATTATTTAATCAACACAAGCTGGTAGTTTTCTTGTTTGTAGATGTACTATACAGTTGGAAGCTGAACAGAATCTGTTCCGGAAGTCCGTTCGACTTCCAAAGCGTTCAACTTCCAAAGAGCAGCTTCTGATTGGCCGCAGGAAGCTCCTGGAGCAAATCAGAAGCGCCCCACCCCTGGGACGCGCACGGCGTGCCAGCCCCGCCCCCGCCTGCTCTGCACCCCCAGTGCTGGAGCATGAAGCTCCGCCACTGCGTGGAAGCCCCGTCGGACGTTTGGCTTCCAAAAGAACATTCGAAAACCGGAACAGTCACTTCCGGTTTTGATCGTTCGGGAGCCAAAACGTTTGAGAACTAGGCTGTTCAAAAACCAAGGTACGACTATACCAGCTTTTTATATGTTGAGTTTCAGGTAACTGTGAGATCTCGCCACATGAAGGACTCCAGCAACTATTTGTTTTGTTTTATTTTTATTTTTTTACAAATGAACGTTTATTGACTGGATTAGACAAACATGGTGGTTTTCCTTAATATAAAATAGTATAACAAACTGCTGCATTGACATAATAAAATGAGGTTGGTTTTTGTATCAAGGCGCCATCCTTAGCTGAGGCAACTCTTGCAGCGTTGCAACCCATTCTCATTGCAAGCGGTGCACTTGAGGGCTTTGAATGAGTCCGTAAAACAGTTCCGAAACACTGACATCTTGCTCCCATGGCACGCTGAGCACGGAATAAAACCAAAGCCCCCACATGAGAGGCATTCATGAGGGTGTTGAACTCTCTGAGGTGGGGGGGGGGAGAGAGAGACAGAAAGAAAGATGGCATCCATTATTTGCATTATATCCTGAGGTCCAAACCGGACAGGGAATTAACTGTGAGAATGAAAGTAACTTACACATTTCTTCTTATGTAAATATGGCTCTCAGGGCCCATAGCTCCAACAAAAACCTTTCTGAAGCTGCTATTTGTATTTCAATAGAACCCTCCATTCCCACCAGTGGAAGCTTCCCTTGAATTAGGAATGGAAGTTTCAGGGAGGTATTTTTTTGGTTGAGATGTGTTATAAGAAAAACTGTTCCCTTTCCGTTATGGGGTATTCCGGAGCCGGTATAGAGTCCTTAAGTGGGTTCCCTATCAGTAGGAAAAAAATAACAAGAGGCCAACCAGAGTATATTGAGAAGCAAAGTGGCTAGTAAGCCTGATCTTTATTCAAAGAACTGTTGCAACAGGGTTCCTCACTCACCACACGCAGGTGGGAGGAGAACCCTGAACAATGGTGCGCAAGGCCTTATATAGACTTTTGAAATTGCCAACCCTGTAGCCCAAGACCACCACCCCCTAAAACATCATACATACATCACAGAAGGAGAACCTCTGCCTGCCAAGATACCTGAGAATGGTCACTGACTTACCTTCCAAGTTCCAGACTGCAGAATCCGGGACCGGCAGCCATTTGACACCGGAAGTTGCATCGATGTAACTTCCGGTGTCGCTTTGCCCTTCTATGGGCACCAAAAATGGCCGCCGCCGTCTTCGAAAGTCGCTTGTACGCATGCCAGGAAGTGCGCCGACGCAACTTCCGGTGTCGCTCCGCCCATCTATGGGCACCAAAAATGGCCGTCGCCAACACCGGAAGTCACGTCTATGCACTTCCGGACATGCGTAGATGCGACTTTTGAAGCTGGCGGCGGCCATTTTTGGTGCCCATAGAAGGGCAAATCGGAAAGGAAAAAAATGGCCACTGGCAGGAAAAAAATAACGGAGAAAAACGGGAGACGAAGTGATACGGGGGACCACCGGGAAAAGGTAAGTAAAAAAGGGGTTTTCCCGGGGAAAACGGGAGACTTGGCAGCTATGGTCACTGATTGTATTGCCTGGGCAGCCTGGCCATTCTTTTATGATGGTTAATACTTTAGTTCCTGAATCCAGATCACAGGCATACACAAACACACCCTTAAGACAGGATTTGCAAGCAAAAAGACAATGGGAAGACTTTCCCCATTTGCCTCCCTTACTGCAGAGGAATATCTGAGGTCACTGGGAGAGTCAAAATGGCTTCAGGGTTGCTCTCCCATACTATTTCAGACACACAGTTCATATATTTAGATATGTGTGCATTTATGAATATTTAATCTAGATTTTAGACCTTGAGATTCTTATAACGGATGGTTGCAGATAAACCCCTCCACTCTCCGTGGTGCTGAGGCTTCTTGGGCTCCCCTATGGCTGTGATTTAAATAAGAAACAAAACATAAGGAGAGCCCTGTTGGACCCATGGTGGCCAGCCAAAAGCCTATGGTAAAGAAGCCCACAAGGAGGACAGGAGGACTCTCCACACTTGTGATTCCAAGCAACTGGTTTTCAGCGGCATGCTGCCTCCTACAATGAGACAGAATGTAACCATTGTGGGTAGTAGCTTATCCTTCATGAACTTGTCTAATCCTCTTTTAAACTCGTCCAAGTGACACTGTGATAATCTTGGTTGCCCTTTCCTGACCCTTCTCCAGTTCTATGGTGCCATTTTGGAGCTGAGGTAACCAAAACTGTACATGGTATTCGAGGAGTGGTCACACTATAGATTAGCATAATGGTGTTATAATACTGACAGTTTTATTTTTTGATTTTTTTAAAATAATACTGATTTAACTATTAATTATCCCTTAGCATGGAATCCAACTTTTTCACAGTTGCCACACACTGGGTCAACATCTTCACTAAGCTACCAATTTGACCCAAAGGTCAGTCATTCCTGGTCTGTCACCACCAGTTCAGACCCAATGGGAACAAAGATGCACAATTTTATGCCTTTGCCACATGACAGAGAAGAGGATGAAAAGAATATATGGGGCGGCCATTTTGTTTGGGGTGATATGTAGTTCTAGCCTGAGCTGCCCTGTTCTCTATGTGAGGCACTTTTGAGTTTGAGAAATAGAGGCTGGGAGAGGTTGAACGGCATAGGCATGGGCATGAATTATATATACTCAGGGCAGAACCACATATTACCTTCCTATGACCATGTTCCTAATTCCACCCCCCCCCCCCCCCCGAATTAATACAAGTGTAGGGCCAACAGATACCATACTTGTAGTGAATAATGAGCAAAAGGCTGGAGACATTCATGTTGGTGTTCCCTTACAAATAAAATATAATTCATTGGTGAGCTTACCACAGAACACTATGTATGTAACTAATGTATGAGAACGGTATTTTAATTTGTCACCTTTTATAACCTCATCAATTACCTCAATTTTGGTTAAGAGATCTTGCAGTTCCCCTGATTCATTCATGGACAAAATTTTCTCAGCACCCTGTAAGGAAACAGACAAATTTTGTTAATGTAATGGCTGAGATATAAAGCTCTGTTGGAGTTTTTGTCTCGACAATTTTGCTGAAAGTCAGACAACAGATCCTTTTTTTCCCCCAAAAAGAAAATTATTAACAATATCATCATACTTTTTCAGCTGGCCTGTGTGTGCTTTGGCTGCTGAGCATAGGATCATTACATGTTGTATCTCATATATATTGTACTACATGATCACTGCAATTCCCCCCCTTCTTTTGCAATGCATGCTTTCTTATAAATAAAAAGGAGGCACCTTGTTAATATGTCAAGGAGGCAATTTCTTAAATATACAGTGCATCAGAGAATACACCTAAACGAGCATGAGAAAAACAGTACTTCTACTGTTCAAGCATTTCCAGCTTGAATTCATATGGAGCATGTTGAGGCTACGATGCCAGGGGAAGAAAGATGATGAAAAATACCATTATGACACGAAAATCAAGATCCAGCCGTGAATAATAAAAATAATTTAGGTTGAGTACATAGGACCATGGGGAATTTCTGAGCTCTGAAGCAAGGCAGTAATGAAGAGGTTCTTCATTTTTCTTCTTGAAAGTACAAAAGGTTACTGTAAAGAAAATTAAACTGCCAAAGAAGATATAAAACTTTCCTTTGGCTCTTTCTGCTAATCAGAGAGGACCTGTTGAGGAACGGAGCAACACTACCAAGGGCATTTGTATTTAATGTGTGCATTATTCAGGGGGCGGGAAGGGAACGATTATACTTGCACATACTGGTTGCTAGGTGCAAGGAGGAGTGTGCCCATATCTTGTGCCCTCAGATAAGGGAACAATTTGTTTGTTTGTTTGTTTGTTAGATTTCTATACCGCCTTTCATCCGAAGATCACCGGGCAGTTTACGATATAAAAACAAACAAAAATCCCAAAATGACAAATAATAACAACTCCCGCACCCTAGTTTAAAAGGCCATAGCCAAAGGCCTGGGAGAAGAGGAACTTTTTTGCCTTGCAGCTAAAGATATGCAATGAAAGTGCCAGGCGAGCCTCCCTGGAGAGAGCATTCTACAACTGGGGAAGCCACCACACAAAAGGCCTGTTCTTGTGTTGCCACCCTCTGGACCTCTCGTGGAAGGGGCACACGAAGAAGGGCCTCAGGTGATGATCTCAGGGTCCAGGTTGGTTCATATGGGGAGAGGTGCTCCTTGAGGTACTGCTGCCCTGAGCCGTTTAAGGCTTTATAGGTCAAAACCAGCACTTTTAATTGGGCATGCTAGGGCACGATTGGCATTATATGCTCAAACAATCTTGCCTTGGTGAGAGCAACCTGGCCACTGAATTCCGCATCAGCTGAAGTTTGTTCATAGGCAGTCCCACCTATAATGTGTTGCAGTAATTTGGCCTAGAAGGTACCAGAGCATAGATGACAGAAGTTAGTCTATCTATGTCCAGACAGGGGTGCAGCCAAAGTTGATGTGAGGCACTCTGCACCACCGAGGCCACCTGAGCCTCAAGCAACAGCAAAGGATCCAGGAGGACCCCCAAGCTACGTACCTACCCCTTCAGAGGTAATGTAATCCCATCAAGAGCCAACAACCTCCCACCAAAAGTGCCTCAGTCTTATCTGGACTGAGCTTCAGTTTGTTTACCAGAGTGCTCCTTATCAAAGAGCCTCCAAAAGTAACTGGGGTCCCATTTGAAGCCTCCTTAGGTATTGCTATAAATGTTAAAGAGAAAGAAATGTGATGCCCCCAAATTACAGAAACCCAAAATATCCCTGTTGGAACAGAAACAAACCAAAGTTGGATAAACCCAAGTGTCTAGCCCTAGTCTGGACAGTCCCTAACTTACCAGAGTCTTAGCAGGACTCCATTCTAGGATCTAGGAGTCTTGGTAGACCACAAACTTGACATAAGTCAACAGTGTAATGCAGCAGCTTAAAGAGCCAATGCAATTCTGGGCTGCATCAATAAGGAGTATAGCATCTAGATCAAGGGAAGTAATAGTACCACTGTATTCTGCTCTGGTCAGACCTCACCTGGAGTACTGTGTCCAGTTCTGGGTACCACAGCTACATTAGTCAAAAAACAGTGTTTTGAATGTGTTATAAACATGCAACACCAGATGGCGATGGAGAGTAAAAAAATTATACGCAATTTTCCACATCGTTGTTGTTGTTGTTTTTCTTATAACAATTTAATTTTTGACTTATTTATAGTGGTTTTTTCCTGTGTGTAGATCTACCCTAGGACTGTAGTTCAGTTCTTTTACACTGAGCTAGGGTACTATATGTGAAATCAAGAGGCACAGAGGGGTTCAGATCAAGTTCCATGGCTTCAGGTTTCTAACTGCTATAGTCCAGAGAAACTGTCATTCTTCTGCTGCCACCATTTTGAAGATGTAAAGATCCTACAGAGACTAGGCCCACACACACACGAGAATGAGGCTGGGAACTTTTCTCTGAAAACAGTCTAATCCCTGGTAAAAGAGAAGAGAAGAGAAGAGAAGAGAAGAGAAGAGAAGAGAAGAGAAGAGAGAAAAGACAAGAAAAGACCCTGCTCTCCTTAACATCAGTTCTGTCTGCTCCCATGAGAGGCATCACCCCAATGCTTGAGAATTACTGCTCCACATGTGCGTTTTGAACAAAGATGATGCATTTAGAAGTGGAGCAAATAACAGCAGCAGTGTTGATCATGCCTTTTCTATGTAGCTACATGAAGCCATGTGATTTAATACATTTTAAACAATTTAAAGTGTTTCCTTACCACAACAAAAGAAAAGTACATTTATCCAGAAGAAACAAAAAAAATACAATACTCCAAGCATTTCAGTGACGAAATTTCTCTGGTCCTCAAATGCCACCTGCTGCTTCCTTTCTGTCGTGTTCTTGGGAGACATTTAATATACAGTGGAACCTCGGTTTATGAACACCTCCGTTTACGAATTTTCGGTTTACGAACCCCGCGGACCCCACGGATTAATTCACTTTCCATTACTTTCAATGGGAAAGTTCGCTTCAGTTTATGAATGCTTCAGTTTATGAACAGACTTCCGGAACCAATTACACCAATGCTTCGGGTTAAGTACGCTTCAGGTTGAGTACTCCGCGGACCTGTCTGGAACTGATTAATCCACTTTCCATTACTTTCAATGGGAAAGTTCGCTTCAGTTTATGAACGCTTCAGTTTATGAACAGACTTCCAGAACCAATTGTGTTCATAAACCGAGGTACCACTGTACGATAGATACCTCCTATACCAGAGATGGCGATCCTCTGACCCCTGGGCTCCTAATTTGGTTCATGAGACCCTTTACCTCAAACCATTCCCACTACGCAGTCAGCTGGTCAGTGGTGGCTACAAAGTCTGCTTCCTTTGCCTGCATTGTTTGATTTCAAATTACATGGATAAAGGGGAATGTTTCATCTGGTGTCATTGTGACATCAAGTGATTGACGTCAGGTGACTGTGTGGTTTCAAAGACACCTACTGGCTGGATCCAGTTTCCCACTCTTTTCCTATACAGTCATACCTTGGATCCCGAATGCTTTGGCACTCGGACATTTAGGCTCCCAAACGCTGCAAACCCAAACGCTGCAAACCCTTCCTGCAGCCAATCAGAAGCCGCGCTTTTGTTTCCGAACGTTTTGGAAGTCGAACGGACTTCCGGAACAGATTCCTTTTGACTTCCAAGGTACGTCTGTAATTTTATCAGCAGTTCTTATAAAGCTGGGGCCTTTATGATGATGACTAGATTTACCACCGCTGCTTTATGCAAGCAGTGTGGTCAGCTGGTCATGCCTATTTGGCAACATGCTTACTTTTTTATAATAATAATAATAATTTTTATTGAATTTTCAAATGATAACAACAAATTTTCCACAAATCATAATTGAACAATTTATATATCCATATTTCTCCCTTCTCCCCCTCTTTGGCTTCCCCCATATTTCCATATTGATTTATTAAACAAATTCTATACCCGGCTGATTTTATCTCTTATATAGTTGTGAAAGCTTAGTCAAAACCTGCCAATGGGTCCAAGTCTTTATACTGCCTTTTAATATAGGTTATAAATGGTTCCCACTCCTTTTTTCAAATCAATGTTGTCTCTCTCATGTATCCTCTCTGTCAGCTTAGCCAGTTCCGCGTAGTCCATAACCTTGGCTTGCCATTCTTCCTTTGTTGGCGCTTTCTCTGGCAACTTGCTTACGGTACTTTGTTTAGTGCTTTGATTGACGATCTCTGTGATGTCAGGGGAAAGGAGAGCTAGCTGGTTTGTTGGGATGACCCAGGTTCTGCTGTGTTTGCATAGAACTGCTTCATCATAAGGATGGCTACAGGAGCTGGTTGGTATTTCTAAATGGCCTTAAAATAAAATATCTACTTGCATAGGCAAGCAGGTTGTAAGTTTATAATCACTCGGCCATTGTCAGGGCTCCCTCACCCCTTTCTCAATACCTTTCAAAACCTGGAAATGAGAAGGGCCCAATCTCCTTTTTATGTAACCTTCTAGTCGAAATAGTTTCATTATGTATGCTTCATCGTTATCCCAGCAGAGGGCATGATTCGTTTTCAGATATAAGCAGCCCTTGGCCAATATAAACGTTACAGACACACTAAAGTGCACTTAACAATATGGACAGAGGCAAGCTAATGCCACGAGATTATTTATCCTTTCTTGGATGTGGACTCAATAAGGCTGTCCACCACATTTGAAAAACATAGTTGATGAATCTTCTGCCTTTCAACTTACTAATTAATTGATAAAATGTATTGATGGCAAACCCTTAAAACAGCTGTCTTTGGGGGATACAGCAGGAAGTATTAGACAACGTACAATTTAATTAAACAGAAACCACTACTCTTTTTCCCCCTTTGCCATTCAACTGACTTGCAACCTCAGTACACCTCACTTGTGGGGTGCCTCAGGGTTCTGTCCTCTCCCCCATGCTTTTTAACATCTACATGCAGTCGCTGAGAGAGATCATCGGGGTTTGGGCTGGGTGTTCATCAGTATGCAGAATGATGATACCCAGCTCTACCTCTCTTTTAAATCAGAACCAGTGAAGGCAGTGAAGGTCCTATGTGAGTGCCTGGAGGCAGTTGAAGGATGGATGGCGGCTAACAGATTGAGGTTGAATCCTGACAAGACAGAAGTACTGTTCCTGGGTGGACAGGTGTGGAGGATTCTCTGGTTCTGAATGGGGTAACTTTGCCCCTGAAGGACCAAGTGCGCAGCCTGGGAGTCATTTTGGACTCACAGCAGGTCAATTCTGTGTCCAGGGCAGCTGTCTATCAGCTCCATCTGGTATGCAGGCTGAGACCCTACCTGCCTGCAGACTGTCTTGCCAGAGTGCTGCATGCTCTAGTTATCTCCTGCTTGGACTACTGCAATGCGCTCTACGTGGGGCTACCTTTGAAGGTGATCTGGAAACTACAACTAATCCAGAATGCGGCAGCTAGACTGGTGACTGGGAGTGGCCGCCGAGACCACATAACACTGGTCTTGAAAGATCTACATTGGCTCCCAGTATGTTTCCAAGCACAATTCAAAGTGTTGGTGCTGACCTTTAAAGCCCTAAATGGCCTCGGTCCAGTATACCTGAAGGAGCATCTCCAACCCCATCGTTCTGCCCGGACACTGAGGTCCAGCACCGAGGGCCTTCTGGCAGTTCCCTCGTTGTGAGAAGCCAAGTTGCAGAGAACCAGGCAGAGGGCCTTCTCAGTAGTGGCGCCCACCCTGTGGAACGCCCTCCCATCAGATGTCAAAGAGAAAAACAACTACCAGATTTTTAGAAGACATATGAAGGCAGCCCTGTTTAGGGAGGCTTTTAATGTTTAATAGATTATTTTATTTTATTTTTCTGTTGGAAACCGCCCAGAGTGGCTGGGGAAACCCAGCCAGATGGGCGGGGTATAAATAATAAATTATTATTATTATTATTATTATTATTATTATTATTATTATTATTACATGCTTCTCTGCAGAGGTTGCTGGAATACAGCTCCCATCATCCCCGACCACTAGCTATTCTGACAGGGGCTGATGGAGGTTGGAGGCCAACAACATCTGGAAAACCACATGTTCCTTATCCCTAGACTGGACCCATTTAGGACCCAGAGCTCCACTTCTTCCTTACCCCTGGAAACATCCTGAATGACACTACCCACTCACACTTTTGGCAGGTGCAGCAGAGACATCACACACTACCTGCTCTGTGAGACTGTGGTCTCTAAACTGTGGTCCTACTGAGCCTCTTGGGCTTGCTGATCGGAAGGTCGGCGGTTTGAATTCCCGCGACAGGGTGAGCTCCCATTGCTCTGTCCCAGCTCCTGCCAACCTAGCAGTTCAAAAGCACGCCAGTGCAAGTAGATAAATAGGTATTGCTGTGGTGGGAAGGTAAACGACGTTTCTGTGTGCTCTGGTTTCCGTCATGGTGTCCTGTTGCACCAGAAGCGGTTTAGTCATGCTGGCCACAACAAGACCCGGAAAGCTGTCTGTGGACAAACACCGGCTCCCTCGGCCTGAAAGCGAGATGAACACCGCGACCCCATAGTTGCCTTTGACTGCATGTAACTGCCCAGGGGTCCTTTACCTTTACCCTACATTTATTTGTCCTTAAGATTCTTTCAAGTGCCCCATTTGATTTTTGAAAAGGTCTTCACAACAGGAATTTCATATTTGTGTGTAACTACAGGGTTGGATAATTTTGTTTTGCTTCAAATCAGTTCCACACAATTTTGCCAAGTCAGGATATTGTGGTTTCTCACAAGTGAAAGCTATTTTCCTTTCTGTTAAAGGGCATGAAGTGGGTTAACAGGACAGATTTATTGACCAGCTGCTGGTAAAAATGTAAGGAAACACAGGGTGATTTTTTTTTTCATTTTCATCTTTTATAATAATTTCTCTATAAACATATGGGTCATATTTCTACAATATACTCAAGGAGCCTTATGTAACAAAAAGGAGACTGCAAAACAAAACAAACCTGATAAAGGATAAAACTGAAGAACACATTTTTTTTTAAAAAAATCCATATATTATCACACTCCTTATGGCTTTGAGAATAAAATAGGCTTGCTAAATTTATTCCAATAATATTCTACCAGGCAACGAAAATACTTCAGAAAGACTAGATTATATGTTCTGCTATCGACCCCAATGTGCTTCTGTAAATAAATAGATGGCATTCATTTCATGACAATCTGATAAGATCAGCTGCAATACATTGAGTTGTTTCCCCAGCAGTCCAAAAGAACTAAAATTATATCATGCTCAGCACACAGGCTTTCAAACAGAGGGGGGAAAACTCTTCCATGAACTACCTTAAGGCTCATAAAAGAATTAATTGGCTTTTAAAAAGTATTGCCCAAAGTGTGTGTGTGTGTGTGTGTGTGTGTGTGTGTGTGTGTGTGTTTATTGGAGTATTATGGGCTGCCTTTCAGAACATATACTCTCAGAAGGCTATTTACAATACACAATGCAATTGTAAAAACAGATAAGATAAAAAACACTATTTAAAGCGCAACACGTTGATGGCAAATGAAGGCACATCATTATAGTTAAAATGTAATGTGAGCAGCAGCAGCAGCATAAAACCATCAAGAAATAAAACAACCTGAATTCAAATCACCAATCTATCTCCTTGGATAATGGGTTCCATAGTGGTGGCGCATGCTCCCACATAAAAGTCCCCCTTGTGCCTGACAACCGGAGGCACCAAGTTCCCCAAAGACTGAGGGGGCCCAGCGCACATCACACACCTGTGACATCACACATGTGATGCAAGCATGATGTCATCATTTGGAAGAAGCCAAGTGCTCTGGAGGAGCCAGCCACTAAAGCTGCCCTGCACTCTACTCCATACTCAGCCTCCTCTGTCCCCTCAACATTCAGGGAGCCTGGCCCCCTTCCAACAAAAACTGAGGAGGCCGAAACCACCTCAGCACCCTAGAGTTGGCACACCTGCTGCCAACCTATTGGATCTTAACAGTGGGCATACAGAAGGGCTCAGTTCATGGGCAGCCTTATGCAGGTGAAGGGAGTCCTATAGGCAACTGCCAGTTGAGGAGAAATTAATCTTAGTCACAACTCCACTCTCCTTCTGATTGGGAGGGGGGAAGTTGTATATACAATTTGAGTTCGAAAATAAGACAGTTATTCAAAAGTAAGTGGAAGAGTTGGAAAGAAGAAGCCAGAAACCTGAAGAGAAGAAGAAAGGCAAGAGAAGAAAAGGGCTGAAACACTGAAAAGCCTTAGAGAACCCAGCTGGGCACTATAACAGAAAGGAGTCAGAATGAGACCACAAAGCGGCTTGAAAGACAAATTGAAAGAGACAAATCAATGCACCTTTGCTTGGTGTATTGGTAAACTTGGATGCATTTATCTTTCTCTTTTTAGCTCTTAGGAGTTTGCTCAAACAGTAAGATTAGTTCTTTTTCCTAAAATGGCACAACTCAAAAACTGTGTAAGTTGCTGCCTTAATAAGCCCTTAAGGAGGCTGACAAACATAATGGCAGTTTAAGTAGGCAGCTTTTCTTCCAAACTGAAGTGGCGGCCTAAAAAGCAAACTGTCTCATCACTAAAAAAAAAAACCTGCATCAAAAAGGTAATGCACCCAAGTTCCTTGGCTCGGCCTAGAAAGTGCAGAAAATTCTGACAGCACTCAGACAGGTCAGGCGCTGTCAAAATGATGGGCGCAGGAGGGAGGAGTTTGACAGTGAGTAAGAGCATGGAACCAAGGAGAATGCCATTTGCGGAGCCCAGACCTCGCAGCGCACATTCGGTAGCAGAGGTAGGGTCTCGCTGCAGACTGGTCAGTTGCAACTTTCGGTGGCCACTGCGCCGACTCCCATTCAGAAGCAACTCACTGACATTTCAAGCATTAGTGATGGTGGCAAGCTGTGCTCCTTAGGAAACATGGCCAGGACTTGCAAAACGAGGCCGGAGGACCGATTTGACAAAAATTGCAGGAAAAATAAAGACTTAAGGCAAGCGGTTTGCTTAGCAGAAAATTGGTCAGAGGCCTTGTTATTTGCCCTGTACCTAAATGCCGGCATAGGCTGAGCAGGTGAAAATCTAGAAGGTTAATAGGCTGTTTAGTGGTGGAAACAAGAGAGAAATTAAGGTATCCACTTGGTGGCAGTGGTGAAGTTTAGAGGAAGGAGGAGTTGGTTTGGCTAGCGTACGCCCCTTCCCTCTCATGGTACCGACTACAGCCTTTGACATCACATACTTACATGGCATTTTGTTGGCCTTGATGCGTGATAGAATTTTGACATTCTCAGCTAGTACCCTTAAAAAAAAACCCTCCTGTACTGAACCTAGACTCTAAAGTCAAGGTAGGTAGCATTTATAATTTTTATTTTTAAAAATCACCAGATGATATTGACTTTAGGGATCTGATCCATAATGTAGATCAGGCTTCTCCAACCTGGTGCCTTCCAGATCATTTGGACTACAATTCCCATCAGTCTCGGCCAGACTGCCGTGGCCTCCTGCACTAACTGCAGCTCCTGAACCAGACCCAGAATCAGCCCCGCGTAAAATGAAATCATTTATTTGTTAATTGCACTTATATCTTGCTATTCCTCCTTAAAAAAAAACCAAACACATAAAGTGACCCTATTAAAACATTCAAAAGTCTCTTAAAACTACAGTATTCCAGTGCTTATGCAGACTGGCATGAAGTTCTCTTGTTGAAAAAGGAAAGTCTTCAGTTGCCAAATGATTCCTGCATTGCAGGTGGTCAGAACTCGGGGTCCCTTCCAACTTGGCAATTCTATGATTCTGTGATTCAAACGTACAATAGAGGTGGCTTGTATCTGATGTGAAAGGATGGGTGTCACAGCACACAAAACGCTTGATTCCTATATTGTATAGAACAGACCCCCTTGAAGAGATGGCACATGCTGGAGCCTCTCTTCTGACGAGGGCAGGGATTGACTGGGTCTATAAGGGAGGAGTTGACCTTTGAGGTATCCAGGTCCCAAGATGTATTGCAGAGTTCGGTGATATATCCATATATAATGCAAAACTGCTTTGAAGTCTAGATATCGGTTTCATAATTTTTGACCTGGCAATATATCACAAATCATTTGGGGGTGGGGGGTGGGGGTGCTGTGCCAAAATCACAGTATGGGAAAAACTATGAAGCCAGCCAGTGCCTCTACGTAGCTCCATCCTTATTTCAGACATCGTAATATATCAGTATATATCACAATGTTGAAAACCAAATATCACCCCGCCCTAATGTATAGGGCTTTTTGCAACAGAACCAGCGCCTTGAACTGAGCTCGGCAGCTAATTGATGGCCAGAAATTATGAAAACATCTAGGGAACTACGGTTCATCTTTTCTGAACAAGAATGATTGAAATTAGCATGATGCATAGCAACGGTTTATTGAAGACTTCACAATAAGTAATTGCTCTAATGGACACCAGTTCTGTATGGTTGGGCCGCTGAAGAAGAGCCATTGGGTTTTATTATGCAAAACACTTCTGAAATAGAAATATTTCATTCTTATCTTGTCTACACATTATTCTAGACATGTTTTGTTAAGTCTCTCTGCTTGAATTCGTTATGACTGCTATATATGTTTGATGGATTTCTGTATTTTAGAATTTCTGTTTTGTTGGAAGCCGCCCAGAGTGGCTGGGGGAACCCGGCCAGATGGGCGGGGTATAAATAATAAATTATTATTATTATTATTATTATTATTATTATTATTATTATTATTATTATATCGAATCGCGTTCTTTGTATTCCTTTCCTTTTGATACTGCATTTTAGAGAAACTCAATCCATTGTGAAGATTTGCATCTTGTTTTTATTCACGCATTCCTAATTATCTCTCATGCTTATTGAGTAAAATGTGCATCATAGGGAGCTGGTATTCAAGCATATGGTACTTACCCCGAGATACTGGCCTTCAATAAACACAACTGGTAGTGATGGGATTTCACCAACTTTCCTGCACCTCTCGTCCAGTTCTTTCCCATAGTCACCATTCAGTGCAATGTTTTTCTCTTCAAATTTCACTCGATGGTTTTGGAATATCTTTCGAACCAGCTCACACCGCTCAAAAGTTGTTCTAACCACCCGAAGGCTGGTCGTGTAAATTACTATGCGCCCATATTCCAGAACTGATGATACCTGTAGAAGAAAAATGAAACATTTTTTCCCCTTTGCATGCTCCTTCATGGTGCATTTTTGCCTCAGCCAAACATCACATGACTGTAGTAACTCAACCCTAAACACGGGCATTATTTCGCTCTTACCTTTCCTATCTCTAAGGAGCAGTAGGAGAGCTGAAAATAATGCCAATATATTTCACATCTGCCAACCAATGAGCCTCTTTGATTTCAGACAGTACATGGGTAGATTGGTCCAAAAAGCCAGGGACACAAATTTTCGCTGCCCTCTAGCAGCTATTGTGGCTCATTTACCAGAAGTAATGTATTTAGCATTAAGTTTGGACGTGTGTACTTGATTCTGACCAAACTCTGATGTATGTTTGGCTCTAGGATGCTTTTATCTCTTTCTTTGGTGATCTATCAGCCCAGATCCGACCCACACGTCCAAAAGGTAACAGGGACTAGTGCACAATGCCTTCCTCCCTACCGCTGCCTCCCCTCTTCTTCTCCCCATATCCCTGGCCATTTTTAAACGTTTTGCTGGACACTGTGCAGCGAATTGCGATAACAAAGGACCACTTCTCACCACGGCGATTGCCATGGCCAGTTGACACCAGTGGCCTCTGCGGCTGCTTCTGACAGCCGCTTACCACGTGCTGCTGTGGTGACTCAAATGTCACCCGCTGTGGCCAGCAGCTACAGACACAGCATGGGAAAGGAAAGTTGATCTCCATTGGTGCAAATTTTGCCCAACAGATGGGCCAGACTTGCATATGCATCAGCCCTCACTCAATTTGTGACTTAAATGCACAGTCTACCCCATACCCGCCAACAAATGTATGATAAAATAACTATTATTATTATTATTATTATTATCATCATCATCATCATCATCATCATCATCCCACCCACCTGACTAGGTTTCCCCAGCCACACTGGGCAGCTCCCAACATATATAAAAACATAATAAAACATTAAACATTTAAAAACTTCCCTATGCAGGTCTGCCTTCGGATGTCCTCTAAAGGTTGTATAGTTACTTATTTCCTTGGCTCGGGGGGGGGGGGGTCGCATCACTATACCCACCAACATTTCTTCGATGAAAATAGGGACATCCTAAGGAACATTCCGCGTTTCTGTGTGCTGCTCTGGTTCACCAGAAGCTGCTTTGTCATGCTGGCCACATGACCTGGAAGCTGTATGCCGGCTCCTTCGGCCAATAACGTGAGATGAGCGTCGCAACCCCAGAGTCGGTCACGACTGGACCTAATGGTCAGGGGTCCCTTTACCCTTTACCTAAGGAACATTCCAGGATCAAAGCAGGGACTGGGATGGATTCTGTAAATCCTGGACTGTCTCTGGAAAATAGGGAGACTAAAATGCTCTGCTACCCCTACCAACCAAATAGTTGGCAATGAACGTGATTTGGAAGCCACCTGCTCCAGCGTTGCCGCCTTGCTTCCAAACAGTCGGTGACCCCTGCCAGGCTACGACTTAGCTGCTCACTGCTTGGGACCACATCTCCTGTCAATTTGGAGAGTGTGTACGTGTGACCTTTACCCGCACGAATTGCATTCCTGGTTTTTGCAGTGAGGCTTCCACTTTTGCAAGCAAGCCCTGCTCTGCCACCAATGCTTTTTGTTTAGCGTTTTACTTCTTGAAATAAATACTATCAGTCACACAGAAAAGTGGAAATGGCCACAAGCAAGGATGCCAGGGCGCTTGCTAAAATGATGGCTTTCGGAGGAGCAGCCACTTGCAAAACAAGTGACCCTTAGCTTCTGTTATGTGAGATAAAGTATGATGTTTAGGCGTGTGTGTGTGTGTGTGTGTGTTCACCATAAAAAGTGCTACTGGGATATATATTTTTCTGACGCATTTCTGCTAAGCTTTAAACGTCTTCACACAATTTATAGAGGCTGTTTAAGTCACTCAAAATCTCAACATAGTGCAAACAATTCCTTTGCTTTCAGTGCAGACTGAATTGCTCATACAATATCACTAAAGGCAAAATGGCAGCCTGCCTATTTTTGACTTTAAGTCTTGTGAAAGTGACCAAACTCCCAACTTCTTTTGTAGCTAGAAAGCAGGCAAAACACCTCCCAGCCACACAGGAAGCCCCTGAAACGGATGGCTCCCCTTCTCACAGTACTACAAATCCATTATATTAAAGAAAGTGGGCACATAATCTCATTATTTCACCTCCCAGACACTGAAAAGTCACAACATATCCATTTTTGTTTTGTTGTTTCTCTACCTGCAACACAATTCCATTTTTACCTGTTATGCCCACTTCCCATAATAATAATAATTATCAAATTCTCGTCTCAACCCTTCTGCACTCATCCAGCTCTTCTGCACTCCCATGCATATGAGGTAAACATCTATTGGTAATTATGCTTGAGGAGGTTAATTATGCTGGTGATTTTGCCCAAACTTGCCTGATGCTCTATTAGCAGATAGAAATGCTTGCACACAAATTACAAAGGAGTGCTTTGGGTTTGTGACTTTGTAGAGGAATATTACTCCAATATGATGAGCTCACTCATCCCTCTAACCTGCCACCCATGAGACCATTATCCAATGTGTGTGTGTACTAGGGTGGTGACTTTTTCATATTTTTTTCCTCAAAAATTATTTCCCCTAGCACAAATGGATGAACTTTTGCCTATTAATGACTAAAATGAGGTATATTCCATTGAAATATTTAAAAAGGTTACGCACAAACTGTTTTTAATTTTTTTGTATGCCGTTTTACCATTTCATAAAATTGTATTAACAATTCTATATATATATTTCGTATCAAATTTGGACACAACACCACATTCCACACTGGGGAGTGTTCTTAGCAACATAGGGTATACAAATGTCACACCTGCGCAAGGTAAAAGCCCCTTTTGGGGACCTCAAAACTCAGCCAGCAGACCCTGCCGGACATGCTGGGAAAAGAACCTACAGGAGAGGTAGCAAGACATCGTCCTCTAGCGGCATCTATACTGTTACTGCAGCTAAAAAAAGCTTCTTTGTGTGTTTGATGACTCTATATAATGTTGTATATATGTGACTCTAAAGCTTGGGTTCAATTTTATATCTGCTTACAGTGACTTCAAAAACGGTCAAAAAACTGACAAATAAAATTTTTTAAATCATTTTGTGCGTGAGGTTTTTTTATCCAATCTCTTTGAAAGTAAGATTTTACCTAATCTTTAATGAAAGCTCATCAAATTATGATACAGGGAAATGAGGTTGTAAAAAAGTCCTCACCCAAGTGTGTACATAAGGAAACATGGGAAGATGAAAAGGGACATCAGCAGCCACTGTGGGAAGCGACAATGTGTGAGTCACTTGAAACAGGCAGCTCCACCTGTAGGACAGAGATGCATTTCTTTCCCCCACAATAACAGCTTCCCAGGGGAAAGAGACACTGCCCGCTCTTTGCTATGTTGCAGCAGCAGCAGCAGCACTGCAGATGGCCAGAGGGTGGCGCTGCTGCTACAAACTGCAGAGGTCAGGTGATTCTAGGAGCCAGTAGTGTTCCTGTCCAAATCAAATGTTGCTTGCCCCCTCCCTAAGTGGCACCACTGTGGTGTTAATCCTGTTTCTGTCCATACATAGAAGTAGGAATTTATTTCACAGCAGAATCCAGCTCTCTATATACAAATACCCTACACCCAAAGCTCTGGTTGCTGGCATTCGGGTTCTTTTTCTCGCCCCCCCCCCCTCGGTGCGGTGCCCCCTCTGCTCTTGTTCCTGGTACTTTATGGTACATCAATGTGGCAGCCGCTATATGTAGCTTCAAACGCCCTTTGAACAGAAGCTGCTGATCCCGGTGGGAGCAAATTAATTGTAATATTGTGTAATTATCTACCATATAACCAATGTCTTCTTGGCTGAGCAATTCAAATCCAATTAGAGAGACAAAGATGCTTGGTTGTGCTTAATCAGTGGGTGCACTAGAAGCTAACATCGCTATATGCATACAAGGCTTTAAAAAATAGCTTTGTTTACAGCAGTGTTATTCTTATCCATGAGTCACTTTGTCTGTTGTTATCAGTAGAATGGTGGTCTCTCTGGGGGGGGGGGGGAGGTGACATCTGAGCCCCAAGGTACTTGCATTAACGGCTGGGAGAATTATATGTCCTAGCCAGGAGAGAGTATACTGCAGAGGTAAGGAGGCTTGATAGTAGACCAAAAGTGACCCCCTGCCAATTTGGGGGAGATTCTGGGAATAGCAGAGGAATGCAACTGTGCATGGCCCCAAGGGGATGCGTGTTGAAGTAAGGGGAGCAAAATCGCAGCTAAGAAGCTCAAATATATATATTTGACTGACACTCTTCTTTGGAAACTAAACCAATGTCCAGACTTTAACATTCAAAAGCTTTGCTTGCAGAAACTTATAGATGAATTAAAACATGACATCGGCAGTCACAAGCTTATCCAAGCATTGGTTAACTGTGTCTCCTTCTCACTTCCAAGCAACTGTGTTTTTCTCTCTTTGCTGAGTTTAGCACTCAGCCTTCTGTATCTTAATTAGCTCTGCAGCTCCTCTGAGAGATTTCCACTTTTACCTCCTCCTGCAGCTTTGCTCTCTTTCTTTCAAGCACAGAGGGAGCACTCCAACACTCATTCAACTTAGCAGTGTTCACAGTGGATTCTAAAACAGTCACCTTGCATCACGTAAGGTGAAGGAATCTCTCCTTCACTCGATACCTCCCATGTGACCAACGTTAGCCAATCACATGAGAACTACTAGAGAACTCTCTATAATTCAATTACCAACCAATCAAATTTAAACACATAGTAATGCATACGATCATGTTTTCAGTGAATTAAATTACTATACTTAACAAAGTGGGACAGGACTGTGAAAACAGTGACCTCAGGTATGAGGACCCCATTCTTGGAAGCATATGGGACAGTGATAGGACATTAGTGGGTTTCCCTGCCACCAATCCAGAATGCTCCATCCTCACTCCCTTTATACTGCAACCCATCGTTTGTCATGCTGACTGGGGTTAATAGGATTATAGCCCCATAACATCCAGAGGGCTAGAGGTTGGCCAAGGTTTCTATCACTAGCTGGGTCTAAGACCCAGGGATAGCTCAATCAGTAGCGCATAATCTCAGGGTCATGGGTTTGAGTCCCACATTGGGCAGAAGATTCCTGCACTGCAGAGGGTTGGACTAGATGACCTTCGGGGCCCCTTCCAACTCTACACTTCTACGATCCCATGTGGAAGACTGTTCTTCAACATGAGTTACAAGAGGGAATTACTGCAAATGGATCAGTTTGCTTATATTTTGGGAGTGCTGTGCTAGCCAAAACAGGTGGCTACTTGCTTTCAAGATAAGGTGCAGAAATGGCTCAAAGTTTGGTCCAGTCACTCAGGCGGTGGGGTGTGGGTGTGTGCTTCTGACTGCCTATTCTCTCCTGTCACAAAAGCAGCAGTTCCCTTATGCAACACCTCCCTCTGTGAGTCTCGGTGCCCTTTACAAAGAGTAATAAATCTCAACCATCACCAGCTCTCCGCTTTATGGCTCTGCAAGGAAGGATGCCCAGCTGCCTTGCCCTCTGCTTTCTTGTTTTTTCCATCTTCCACATAAAATTAATCTCAAATGCCATACAGCACAGGGAACTATTTTGTTGACTGCTTCCTCTTCCCCGCACAGATATTGTGTTAGATACTGAAGCATTTCACATCCCTAAGTGTGATCCACTAGAGAATTCCATGTGATAATGAACACTACTGGCAACTAGCAGCAATCTGGGTCACAAGCAGGGAACAGTACCTATTAAAATACTGTGCCAATTACTATATGAGGCAATGGGGCCTCGTTGATGGGCCAATGTAGGCGCTCACCCGATTCATCTGGTAAAGGTTTTGCATGTGTAGACCTTTTAACCACCCCTCGAAATGAATTCAGACAAGACTCAAATTTTTGGTTTGGTTTTTGGCTGAATTTAGGCCACAACTTTATTGATTACAATCAAGTGAGTGGTGGCATAGGCTCTGGTTCGACTAGCTCCCTGCACCCTTGCAGGTAGCACCAACCATAGGTCAGCCTCAGGAGAACACCTGGGACAGTGGCAAGCAGGGGGGTCTGCTAAGCCTCCACCCAGATGTCCCCTGGACTCAGGCTCCAGGCACAACCCCTCACAGGAAAGACCAACCATGAATCCATAGGTTCCTTTAGATTCCCCATTGCATAGGGATGGCCAGAGCGCTCTGCCAACACTACCACCTGAACCAGAGCCTCTCCGCAACCTTACAAGTTGTGACAATTTGCTACGCGGCAGGCGAAACTCAAATGGCACCAGCCAATCAGCCAAGTGGGGAAAATTTCTGCCGTGCCCATGTCCCAACGACAGGTGACACACGACGTCATAGCGAGGTCAAGCGCAAGCCCTAAAACAGGGAGAGGTGGGCAGGTGTTCCGATGCACAGAGCCCCAAAGAGGAAGCTCAGGGACATGTGCATGGGCTTAAATAGAGGTCCCTCGGTTGATTTGACTGGCATCGCATTGGCCCAATTGCACCCAGGATGATCGAGGGACCTCCAATAGGGTGTTGCGGTGCGACCTGGCAACCAGACCCACCCACAACACAGGGTCTGGTTGCCAGGTCGCACCGCAACACGTGCCCTCTTGTTAGGGAGGACCTGATTTCCTACAAAGCAGAGATGTGCACGGTGGTTGTGCCTGTCTGTGTGATTATGTTGGATTATACGCCCACAAAACATGCTCCCGGTGTTTCAGAATTAAGCAAGAAGATTCAGCTGAACCCCTTTGACATGCTACAATATTTGGTACAAGGAATATTTTTTCATGGGAGAGCGTTCAAATATGCCACTCCCCTCCCTACCAAAAGAAGTGGCACAATCCAGGAAAACGTTGAGCAAGTGAGTCTCCTGACTGGGTAAACTGGCCTTTGGATTCCAGCCTGACCAAACTGGGCTCAGCTTCCAGCTCGTTCTTGGATTCAATGGGCAGTTTTGAGCGAATCTTTCTCTGAATTTCAGTCCCCCATCATTGGAATAATAGGGCTCTAATTATTCCAGAATCAATGTAAGGCGGCGGGAAATGTTGTCAGCCTGAAGCTTTAACGAATATAAATATAATTAAGTCATTAAGCCCACACAAATTTTACCTTCCCGTGCCTGACAAGCCTGTTTGCCCATCCTCAGTTCTCCAGACTGAAGAAAATGCTTCAAGGGCTGTTGTGAAAGCAAGAGATACCACACAATTCCGTGTAGGCGAAATCATGGCGACTGCCTATAGATTGCCATGTGTGAAGCTGGTCTATTGCGCACCAGGAAGCTCACTGAGCCTCAGCTTTCCAGTCTCATTCACTAAATGGCAGGCTTCATTATTATGTGGCTTCCAGCATATATAAAAACATAATAAACATTTTTTAAAAAACAAACTTCCCTATACAGGGCTTCCTTCAGATGGCTCGGGAAGTCAGATAAACTCCGCACACCCCGAACATTTATCTGATGAAAATAGGGATGTCCTAAGGAAAAGCAGGACATTCCGGGATCAAATCCGAAACCCGGGGGGACTGTCTGTGGAAAATAGGGACACTTGGAGGTCCTGCAATCCAATTCCCAGTCGTCCAGATTCATAGCTGCCGCCATACCTGCCAAGTTGCTGTCGGAGAAATAAGGGACCGGGCGGAAGTAGCAGACCAGAAGTAGCGCTGCCGCCATTTTGGAACTGGGCGGAGCATGATCAGAAGTGACTTTTGATGCTGCTTTGCCCAGTTCCAAAATGGCCGCTGCGCCAAAATAAACCGGGGAAAACCAAAAAATCCGTTTTTTCAGCTAGGAACAGCTAGAAAAACGGGGATTTCCCGGAGAATACGGGAGACTTGGCAGCTATGGCTGCCACTCCTCTTAAGGCTACTGGAAGCACAGGCCCAAAGCACACCATGCTTACTCCTGCTACCGGCAGATATCACATGCATATCTGGGATACTGCATACCCCAAAAGGATAAACAGAAACAGGACAATGGCCTGGTTCACTGATACACACCTGGTTCCACACTGCATATTGAAAGCGGGTTTGCATCCACAGTTTCATTCCCCCAGCCACCCACCTACTACATGCATGTGTTATGTTAGTAGGAAAAGCATCACATTTCTTGCAGCCCCCAAGACGTGACGTTCTCCTTTGCAAAAGTAAGCGAGACGGAATGAAGTCAGTGGTCTGGGAACTTTTCACATTTTTTTTTTAAAAAAAGAGAGGCATAGTTCACTTATCTCTGCCAGGTGATCAACTGCATTTCACTTAATTAAAAGGCATCTTTGTTTGCTGAACTTTGCAGCAGTCAGCACTGCAGCAGTGCATGGCCTGCCTACGGCCACAATGACTTGTTTCCCTGATACTAAGGCAGAAATACAGATCTTAAAAATGATGTCACACCTGCTTTCTTCTCTGCCTTAGCATTTTGAATTTCTATCTCAGTCTAGGGCGGGATCGAGTCCATTTCATTAGCAGAGCAATGCAAATAGTTCACTGGTGTGCTGTGTTCCCTTTCTGTCTGCTTGATTTGCCAACCATCCGAGCTAGCTTATATTAATTAAAACAAGTGTCACCGCTTCTAATAGTAGCTCTCTTAAGGGTTATAGATTGCAATCAGTGAGAAACGAGCAGTTGCTAGTAAGACTGTTATCAGATGGACTGAGCTCTGTTGAAAATTTACGGCATTTTTCCTTGGCAGTTGATCTAACCTTTCATCCCAGGATTAATTACACTTCAGCATCCAGTCTGCCTGGCACAATAAAACGTAGTTTCCACTCATCCAGGATCTACACAAGCCCTGGCATTATTGAAATAGGCCTTCTTCATAGATTGTTAAACTAGCTGTGGAAGAGTATGTTTATTTCATTTTTGAAATATCCTTTCTAAACAACATGATTGCTAATCACTGAGACTTAATTTGCTAGTTTAGATGGCATAATGGATATTTATTTATTTATTCCCTGCCCTGGGCCAAAGCGGCTGGGCCAAAGCCGAAAGGACGCTCAGTTGCGGATATGCCTGGAAGCGAAAGGAAAGTCCGATGCTGTAAAGAAAAATATTGCATAGGAACCTGGAATGTAAGAACCATGAATGGCGGTAAGCTGGATGTGGTCAAAAGAGGACGAGATGGTTGGACAGTGTTCTCGAAGCTACCAACATGAGTTTGACCAAACTGCGGGAGGCAGTGCAAGACAGGAGTGCCTGGCGTGCTCTGGTCCATGGGGTCACGAAGAGTCGGACACGACTAAACGACTAAACAACAACAACAATTCCCTGCCCATCTGGCTGGGTTTCCCTAGCCCAGGGGTCAGCAAACTTTTTCAGCAGGGGGCCGGTCCAGTGTCCCTCAGACCTTGTGGGGGGCCGGACTATATTTTGGGGGGGAAATGAACGAATTCCTATGCCCCACAAATAACCCAGAGAGGCATTTTAAATAAAAGGACACATTCTACTCATATAAAAACAGCAGCCAGGCCCCACAAATAACCCAGAGATGCATTTTAAAGAAAAGGACACATTCTACTCATGTAAAAACATGCTGATTCCCGGACCGCCCGCGGGCCGGGTTTAGAAGGCAATTGGGCCACATTCAGCCCCCGGGCCTTAGTTTGGGGACTCCTGCCCTAGCCACTCTGGGCGGCTTCCAACGAAAGATTAAAAATACATGAAAACCCTAGTCATTAAAAACTTCCCTAAACAGGGCTGCCTTCAGATGTCTTCTAAACATTAAATAGTTGTTTTTCTCTTTGACATCTGATGGGAGGGCGTTCCATGGGGCAGGTGCTACTACCGAGAAGGCCCTCTGCCTGGTTCCCTGTAACTTCGCTTCTCACAGTGAGGGAACCACCAGAAGGCCCTCAGCATTGGATCTCAGTGTCCAGGGTGGAACGATGGGGGTGGAGATGCTCCTTCAGGTATACTGGGCCGAGGCCAGTATATCTGGATTGAAGAAGCCATTAAATTGGTTGGTGCCCCTGGTGAGAGTTGGAGTAGAACAGAACACCTGAGTAGTCACTGGGGAGGTGAGGGTTCCTACACCCTTGCCAGAAGGTATGGAGAAGCAGAGATAGAGGCTGGGTCAGCAGCACCATGAAGGCGTGCAGCTCCTGATTAGCCAGCCGTCCCTTGCAGGCAGGTTGTCCCAAAAGCATCTTGGTGATGTTGGCTCAGTTTCTCCTCTGCTGCCTCTTGATGCCAGCCAGTGAGGATGGGCAGACCCTCCCCTACCCCACCCCCCACCACGTGAACAAGTGCCGTCTCCCATCCCAACAGCTGCGTAGAATATCTAAACGATATTCTGGTCTGAAGAATATCTAAACGAGCCCATGTAGTTCTGGATCCGATATACAGCACAGTTCTACCCCACTGAATTCTGCTGGAACGACTCCTATAACATTAAAGAAAATAATAACTAGCTTTACTTAAAAATAAAAAAGGAGTAAAACTCAAGCATTTTCCATTGGTACCCAATTAGCATTTCATGTGAAGGGTTTCCAAAAACTCGTCACATTAGTGACTTTGCATGCTGTGCCCTTAATGAGGCAAAAAGATGCTCTGTCGTTGGGCTATCTTTAGATTAGCAAAGTGCTGATGAAGTGTTGACTCAGTCCTGTGACTGCAGTGCTCCTGCTGTATTCTTTGAGGAAACTCAAAAGTGCAAGAACTTCAGAAAGAGACGCATATTCTCCTCTAGTAATGCACAGAGCTGCGCTAGAGTCAACCGTCGGAGAGTTCAGGGCTGCCCAATGGCCTTGCAGCATACTTAACATAATTGGAGCCATAACTCCCAACTGTTCCTCATCATTTAATCATGCCGAGAACATGGAGAGGGCTTTTCATCTTCAAATTGCTTTACAAGCATTAATAAATTAAATAACATGGATCATCTTTATCGCCCCCTCCCCCAATTATATGTACTATTCTGCATTATGTGTTTGAACGTGTCCTCTCTTTTCATTAAAGCATGCTACCTTGGGGAAAAGGCTTTCCTCGAACAAAAATTTTCCTAGCAAGAATAGTAAAGCAAAGCAAAACAAAACGCACAAAGGAGAGGTTCTAGGAAGCAAAGAGTAGCTAGGATGTTACAGCTAGGGTTGGGTGATATATCAATATATCATCCAAAACTGGTTTGAAGTTCATATCATGATAACCGTTTCATCATTTTTTACCTGGCAATATGTTGTGAATCATGATGTGTGTGTCTGTGTGTGTGTGTGTGTGTGTGCTATGCAAAAGTCACAATGTGGGGGGAACCATGAAGCCAGCCAATGGCTCTACATTGCTCCATCCTTGTGCGTCTCACTCACATTGTGATATATCGGTATATCGTGATGTTTAGCTGGTGATATATTGTGACGTTGGAAACCAAATATTGTCCAGCCCTGCTTACAACATGCAAAATCTGTAAGTGCTGCAGAGGTCAGGGTCAAGATATTTTGCTGCCTGAGGCACAGGAAAAGATGGAGACCTGCAGGCTTCCCTTAGACATTCGCTGGCTGTCCTCTTTGGGCTGATCCAGCAGGGCTGTTCTTATGTTCCCAGGATTGGCCTGCCAGTTGAACCTTACTTCAGCACTGGCCACATTACCATCCTCCACTACCTGGCAGTAGGTAAACTTTGAGACCACAGATCAAGCCATATGGCACACACATCTCAATCCTCCAACATAGCCAGTGTGGTGTAGTGGTTAGAATGTTGGGCTACAACCTGTGGGACCTGGGTTCAAATCCCCACTCGGTGGTGAAGCCCTTGGGCCAGTTTTTATCTCTTAGCCTGACCTTCCTAATAAGGCCCCTTTCCAGGCAGTGAAATGTCATGGGTTGAATATTCATAAACCATAGGTGCCTTTAAAAAAAATTATGGTCCTATACAATAAAATAATGTAAACATTGCAAGATTTTAAAATGACAAATGACCAACACTGAATCAGATTAATTCTCGAATAATGCTTGGTGGAAAAACTTTCAGCAGGCAATAAAATATTTTGAACATTTACAGGAAGCAAGTGCCACTGATTTCATCAGAATCCACTTTGACCAATAGAGTTTGGGAGCTGATGAGCAATGGTTTAGTTTAGGTCATCTTGGGTTTGATGGAACTTCTTATAGAATCATAGAATTGTTGAGCTGGAAGGGACTCAAGAGGACATCTAGTCCAACCGCCTGCAACTCAGGTTTCACAGCTAAAGAATCTCTGACAGATGGCCATCCAAGCTCCGTTTTAAAACCTCCAATGTTCTCGCCTTTGAAAAAAATGTGTAAATTGAAATTTTAATTTGCAATTGATATTTCTTGCTGCGTCCATTATGAAGAGGCTGTTGTGGATTATTTATAAATAAGTATAGGTATTTTTTGGAGAGTAATCTTAGCAAAAGAAATAGGCTCCTGCCCTAAGATGCTTACTGTTAAAATAGAAGCTTGCAGTTGAAATAGCAGGTCGATATTGTTAAGCATCCCCCACAATCTAATTTGGGTCCTGGCACTTCAGATTAACCCTAATCTTCCCAAGGCCAATTTGACCTGGACCCAGGCCCTGAATCAAATCAGGGGCCTTGTACAGTATTCAGTTAGGGTTTATACCTTAGTAAATATGCATTTGGGACGCAGGTGGTGCTGTGGGTTAAACCACAGAGCCTAGGGCTTGCTAATCAGAAGGTCGGCGGTTTGAATCTCCGCGACGGGGTGAGCTCCCATTGCTTGGTCCCTGCTCCTGCCAACCTAGCAGTTCGAAAGCACCTCAAAGTGCAAGTAGATAAATAGGTAATCAGTGTTTCCGTGCGCAGCTCTGGTTCACCAGAAGCGGCTTAGTCATGCTGGCCACATGACCCAGAAGCTGTACACCGGCTCCCTCAACCAATAATGATGAGTGCCGCAACCCCAGAGTCGGTCATGGCTGGACCTAATGGCCAGGGGTCCCTTTACCTTTAAATATGCAGTGGGGAGTGGGGAGTGAGACACAAACTGGCAGCTTGTATGAGTCTCACCCATCCTCCACTCTCCAACAGCATCTTTTGACAGACTCCAATCTTTTCGAGTGCACACAAGCCAACCCAGGGTATAGAACTTTAAAAAAATAATAACCCAAACAATATGTGTTAATGTGACTGGAACAGTGGAACCTCGGTTCCCGAATGGCTTAGTTGCCGAACCAATCGGCCCCTGGACGCCGCAAACCTGGAAGCCGACATTATTTGGAAGCCGAACATCCAACGCAGCTTCTGCTTGAGTGCAGGAAGCTCCTGCAGCCAATCGGAAGCTGTGTCTTGGTTTTCGAACGGTTTTAGGAGTCCCGGAATGAATTAAGTTCGAGAACCAAAATACCACTGTCGCCTGTTTATGGATCCACATTTTAACCACTTGTAAGGCACCCAAATTAATATTCCAAATTAAGGACGAGCCTTGTTTCTTCCCTTCCGGGAAAGGATTCCAAGGAGTTCATTCCCAAGCCAACATGTTGTCATGGATAAGGAAACTACTTCCTGTCTTGCCATCATGAGTTGTGCTCTTGTGTGTTGCACACAGTTTTGTGTGGAAATCCCAGAGTTGCCAACCTTCCCTCCCCCTCCTCCCCAGAACCACCTCCAGTAGAGCTTGTGGTCTTTTAAACAGTCATATGCTAGGCAGAAATGAAACAGGTTTTCCCAGCGTGAAAAATTCTGCCTTTCATATGTCAAAGCGGGGGGCGAGGAGACAATTACAGTCCTATTCTATTTATGAGCTAGTTTTGAGAACGAGTCCTTAGGAAAGAAACAGATAACAGCAAATCTTACACATGCTCACAACATTATTTTTTCATGATACGGTTGGCATATTTCTCTGAAAATACAGGTGGAAATATCCCTTTAAGTTTCCAGAGTGGTGGTGTTAAAATGCTTTCTACCGCATAGGCTAGCTATCCAGATTGCTTTTTGTCATCTTTCCTGTCAGGTGTGAAATGAGCATCTTTCTCACGAGGTTTGCAACGACCTCTTCAGTCGATTTTGGGAGGGGAGAAACTATGAAGTGTTCCATGGCTCCTTTTCCTGAATCTATTGCTTAATTTCTCTCCCCTCCCCCCTCCCCCGCCTTTAAACATTTCACTCGGAAAGTGTTGAGATGTGCAGTGAAGGAAACAAAAGCAGAGAAATGAATCACAGAATCATAGAATGGTAGAGTCGGGAAAGAATCCAGGGGGTCATCTAGTCCAACCCCCTGAAATGCAGGAATCTTAACTAGATCATACATGACAGATGACCATCCAATCTGTGCATAAAAATCTACTTAAAGAAAAAATAAAATAAAAAATGGAATCAATCACAAAATATAGACCGACCTGGAAGAAGAAGAAAACAACAAGCCAGCTTTCAAGATTTTTTACTAGCAATGCTGTTATGTACTAAGCTTGGATCCTAGAACAAGTAGGATCCTAGAATGCAACAACTGATTGGCTTGCAGGAGAAGACCAATCAGGCTCCAGGAAGAAGTTAATCAGCCTATTAGGCTGGTAGGATCGTAGAATGCAACAACTGATTGGCCTGCAGGAAAAGACCAATCAGGCTCCAGGAGGGAAGCAGAAACAGCCAATCAGACGGGACTCATTGTGTAAATAATGTATATATAAAAGCCCTCTATCAAGCTGCAATAAAGAGCATGAAGTCACTACAGGACTCCAAGTATATTTCACTGGTGACGAAGGTGGCATCCTTGAGGAGCGTCGGCAGTCAGCAAAATTAAAGGACAAATGAAAAAGATTTGCCTTGCAACTCCTTCTAAGAGTCTGCAAGGCAGAGAAGCTACACCACAACCTACATTTGGAAGCAAGGTTGCTATATCCAGAGGACTGGTTATCAGAAAATGGATTCACGGTCCTTTCCTGTTGCTTACTAGCAATAAAGGGGAGGATCAGAATGAAATGGTCAGTCCTGTATACCTGCATATTCCATATCACTGCCCAGCTGTGACTTTTTCTTTGTTCATAAGCAAGTTCTGATTGTTCCTCTTCCATATATCATCTATGCTGTCTTTATGCCTCCCTCTTGATAATGCCGTCCAGCAAAAGAGAGAGAGAGAATCCAAAGAATCCAAAGAATTCTCTGCCTTGCAGAATCCACAGAGCAATTTTCATAGAAGCAGAACTAAACCGATGCTAATAGTCTGAAATGTCTCTTTATTTAAAAAAGTAGGAAATGTAATGAAGTCCACTCTCAGGAAGGAATTCAACATGACATTAATTTAAAGTCGCCTAGCTATGTTCTAGTTCTAGTTCTAGCTTCTAGTCTAGTCTGTGTTCTAGAGGCTTTTAAAAAAAAAAGGCTCAAGAAGCCAGTAGGTTCCTATGTCCATAGCTGCCAAGTTCTCCCTTTTTTTAAGGGAAATTCCCTTATGCTGAATAGGCTTCCTCACAAGAAAAGGGAAAACTTGGCAGCTATGCCTATGTCTGGCTGCACAACAGCCTGCTGTAGCCCCAATACTTTCTGTGCGCAGGCTGTTGCACTACAAGCTTCCACTAGAGCAACTGTTGCACTTCACCTCATGGACTCAGCTATACAGCTGCAAATATAACGTTTTAAGCGCATTGTACAAATGTGACACTAGGTGGTGATAGTGAGCTTATGGCAAATTTAATATACAGTATTTAGAACTTGAAGCACAGCATGTGTGAAGCCACACAAAATTTATAATTGGCCATGTATATGATTTGTATTTGAATTGGTATTGCTTTTTGGTTTATAATATAATATAATATAATATAATATAATATAATATAATATAATATAATATAAATATGGTGCATGTTGGCTTTTTGTAATTGATATATATGTATATGATGGGGGGGTGTGTGTGTGTGTGTGTGTGTGTGTGTGTATGATGGAATCTAGACACATATAAAAAATGCTGTGAAAATGCTTTTTAAAAAAGCGTGTGTATATATATAAAATATGCTTTTTTTAAAAGCATTTTCACAGCATTTTTTATATCTGTCTAGATTCCATCATCTCTCTCTGATTGCTCATCTGGCATTCAGACAACACTGAATCCATGCCTGTACATCTATAAAAAGAGCATTGGCATCCCCCAGCTTATAAAATAATGCACATGCTTCAGGAAACTTGCAGACTATATAGAAGCAAATCTTTTGGGGGGTGGGGGGGTTGCGTTTAACTAAGATTACTAAGCTCCTTATACAACTGGCGAGCATTTTCATAACTTTCGGGTTTAATATATCCAGGGGTAAGTTTCCTGTGTTCCTGCTGATATCTGTAGAACTTGCACTGGTCAGGTGATTCCGTTTCACTTATGAAAGTCAGCTCAAGTTAGCTGCGCTCAGCTCACACAGGATCTGGTATCAGGAAGCCTGAATCAGGAGCTGTCAAGCGAGGATGTTGACACCTCACACCCAAAGTGTCCTGCAAGAGTCACAGGAAGATCCACAAAGAGCCAGTACCCATGGGAGCTTCAGTTGGGGGGGAGGGACAAATCTTCCCATTTCATTTTCTCTCCATTGCTCCACATTTCTGTAGCAATTTGCAGTTGTTGTTTTTTTAAAAAAAAAAATCTTCACGGAAAATTGCAAGCGTTTTAGTGCCAATGTCTCCCGATAAACACATTTTCCTGTGCACTTTTGACAAATGTACTCCTTTTCTTCCCAAGCAGCTTCCCCCTAATTCAATGCATTTTATGTTATTTTCATGAATGTGTGTGTTTATATGCACACTTTACCCTAATATATGCATTTTAGTATATTTTACTTGGCGGGAGAACTGAACTGCAAAATTCAGAGAAGTGTGAATTCCAAAGGGCAGCTGTGTTTTGATTCATTGCTTTGGAACATGCAGATTATGTAGCTTTGCCTTTAAATGTGGACTGAATCATCTTTCTCCTCCCATCTCTACTTACAGCCTACCTGTATGCATCACTCTTGCTCAGAGGTACGCATGCCAAAAGCACAAATTTCATTGCCCCAAATCGCTAAAATTGCCTGCTTCTTCTGCGGTCGACAAAAACTACAATTATTATTAGGATGTATATCGAAAAAAAGATGTTCTTAGATGATGCATCTTTTTCATCAGTTGGCTTTGCTTGTGTACAAAAGCAAGTTCTTGCCAAATGTTGATTCTCCCCTTTCTGAAATATAGCTTGCTGTCCTCCTACATGACCTGGATTGCGACCACAATCCTAACCACATTTACCTGGCAGTAAGAATTTGATGGGACTTACTTCTGTGTAGACATGGTTAAGGTTCTAGCCTGAATGCCTGACTGAATAATCTACAAGCATAGCTGCCAAGTCTCCCGTATTCCCCGGGAAACTCCCGTTTTTCCAGCCGTTTCCCGCTGGCAGCCCGGATTAAAAAACAAACAAACCGTAAATCCCCCGGATTCTTACCGGCCCGGGGAGGCTCCTTCTACGCATGCCTGGAGTCTCTGGACATGCACAGAAGCAATTTCTGGCACTGTGGCCATTTTGGAAATGGGCAGAGCATGCGTAGAAGCAACTTCCAGTGCTGCTCTGCCCACTTCCAAAATGGCCACCACGCGACTTCCGGTGCCAATCCCGATTATTCAATCTGGGAGTTGGCACCTATGTCTACAAGGCTCCATCCAAATGCTGCACATGGTTTCCAAGCAACTACTTTTAATAGTTCAAATTTAGAAAATGGATGTTTCAAGTATATTGGACCCAACTTTACCTAGGAAGAAATGGGCTACTTCAGATAGTTGCTGGTGATGTAATGCTGATAATGCTTCTTTGAGGCATGTGATGCGGGTGAGTCCTGTGTTGTCTTCCAGTCAGAAATTAATTTTGTTTTGGAAAAAATCCTTTATATTTGCAGATATTCACAGGTTTTTTAATTCTGTTCCTGCAATGTGGGAGACTAACAATGAAGGTGGGCCCTGTGAGCCCTTAGAGACTGATACTTCGAGGATGGAAGAATAAACACCCACCATCCATTACTCAATAGTCTGAAATCTTCCTGCTGTCTCTGCATTTGAATAAATATGTCTGCATTTGTGTATACCATCATCAATCTGGTTTTGATATCAGTTCGGACATCCAAATATATAGTAAACTGCCCTGAAATCTATGGATGAAGGACGGTATACAAATTTAATAAATCAATAAAAAAATAGATTTAGGTAGGTAGGCATGTTGGTCTGACACAGTCAAAATAAATTAAAAAAATTAAAAAAATGTCCAGTAGCACCTTAAAAGGTAAAGGGTAAAGGGGCCCCTGACCATCAGGTCCAGTCATGTCCGACTCTGGGGTTGCGGCGCTCATCTCGCTCTATAGCCGAGGGAGCCGGCGTTTGTCTGCAGACAGCTTCCGGGTCAGAGCAGCACACGGAAACGCCGTTTACCTTCCCGCCGGAGCGGTCCCTATTTATCTACTTGCACTTTGATGTGCTTTCGAACTGCTAGGTGGGCAGGAGCTGGGACCGAGCAACGGGAGCTCACCCCATTGCAGGGATTAAAACCGCCGACCTTCTGATCAGCAAGCCCTAGACCCTGTGGTTTAACCCACAGCGCCACCTGCATGCACACGAAAGCTTATACCCAGAACAAACTTAGTTGGTCTCTAAGGTGCTACTGGACAATTTTTTAATAAAATAAATAAATATTTCAGTTAGGATTGATGGCTCATCCTTTCTGTTAAGGTGAGCTGACATTGATCCTCTCTTTTTATTTCATTCTGTTATATTTGCAACTAATTTATTTTTTAAAAGAGAAGCAAGGTCACTATTATTTTCATGCGAAGGAAGAGGAACAGTGGATAAAAAGCAGTGCTTTGGCAAAAGCTGACTAGTCTAGTCAACTCAACTGAGATTTCTCAATTCCAAGTACAGCGGTCTGTCCATTGGAAGAGAGGGCCTCTCCTGGTTTCAGAATGATAACATCTAACTCTAGCCCAGCACGCCTTTGGTTTAGCATGGGAAGCCAGGCGACACTCAGAACCCCTCGTTCTCAGTCCCAAAGGTACAAAAGCCCACAGAAAGGGCCACCAATGAATTGCTACGTCACCTTTTCTTCTGGCTGCTTTGCCTCGAGGATGTGGAAAGATGTTGCCATGGCAACTGCATTTCCCTTCTCATTGAAGCAGGCAAAAGAAGATGAGGGGGGGAGGGGTTGCCATAGCAACTTTTCCCACTCCAGACACCAGCAGCAATCAAAAAGGCAAGTGGGGAGGGATAAATAACACCCCCATGGGGCACCAGTAGTGTTGCCTTCTTGGAATATTGAAGGCTCCAATCCTGGCACATCTGCTTTGTGGAAAAAAGGAGAGTGCAAGCTGGCGGCGTGCCAAATTATTTTGGGGCCCAAACTGACCGTTTGAAAAGGCATGAAAGTTATGCAGACCCTCCCCATCTCCCACCCCACCAAGAGTCTATTTTCCATGCTTTTGTGTATATATTTGTGCCATCCCTATTAGAAACCATTTATCTCCTCCGTACAATATTGCTTGGGTTGCCTTAAAAAAAATAATGCATCACGTAGTGACCATGATGACATCACTGACCACTTGAGTAGGTTTGGTGACATCATTGGGGGCAAATGAAGCTGCATTGCCTGAAGTCCCCCACCACCCTCAACTACTACTGAACAGCTTTGAACTGACATGGGGTAGAAAAGGCGCTTCACTCATGCACACCTGAATATGTCTATTTCCAGTGCTTCCCCAGGGGGTACTCAAGGGTACGCAGTACTGGCACATCTTTTTTCTTGTTGTTAAAAATTGTGGCACTTGCTGAAACAACTTCATGGTGAGTAAAAGGTAAAGGTAAAGGGACCCCTGACCATTTGGTCCAGTCGTAACCGACTCTGGGGTTGCGGTGCTCATTATTGGCCGAGGGAGCTGGCATACAGCTTCCAGGTCTTGTGGGTCAGCATGACAAAGCCGCTTCTGGCGAACCAGAGCAGCACACGGAAATGCCGTTTACCTTCCCGCGGGAACGGTACCTATTTATCTACTTGCACTTTGACGTGCTTTCGAATTGCTAGGTTGGCATGGTGAGTACCAACACCTATTTGTCTAGAACAGGGATGTCCAACCTATAGATCGCGATCTACCGGTAGATCCCCAGCTGATCCTGGTAGATCGTGGGATCCCTATCGTGTACAAAAAGTTATGGGGGAAAGCTAAAAAGCTGTGGGCAATCCACCCACCCCACGCACGCTCCTCCTCCCTCCAATGACAATGGGTAGATCACTGCCAGTTTTTTTTATACTGGGAGTAGATCACAGTCTTTTGGGAGTTGGACATGCCTGGTCTAGAAGAAAGACACTGTCTATATCAGTATCTGTGAGGGACAGGGGATATCGCGAAGTCCCTCCCCTCCTGAGTTCAAGCCCGTCCCCGAGCAAAGGGGAAAGCAGGGAGAGTTCCGATTCCAGTGGGGAAGCAGGAAGTCGTGTCCGAGGCTCAGGCAAGGTAGAGGAGCCAGGGTCCCAGGTGGGACAGGAAGGGGCAAGCAAGGGGGGAAGACCCATCCCTCCAACTCCAGAATTACGCAGGAAGAGGAGGGGCAAGAGGATGGGTCTGCCAAAGCTTTTGTGTTGGAGAAAGACGCGCCAAAAGCCATTAGGAGGTTCTGAAACCGACTGACAACATCGCTCCGTGTAAATAGCAATGACTTGAGCACTGTAAATACGCAGCACCAATAAAAGAATAAAATGCAGAGCTGCGTAGCGTCGTTACTCTGAAGCAGTCCACTCCGGCCACTGTGACAGCAACCTCCTAATCATTTTTGGGCTACTTCGGAGTTGCCGGGATGAGCGTGTCCGAGGCGGAGAAGTGGCGGCAGATCGCTGAGCAAGCCCAGCTAGAACTGCAACAGCTGTCGCTGCAGGCGCAGGGAGAATTGAAGGCAGCTAAAGAGGAGACTAAGAAGGTCCAGGACGACCGGCTACAACTTGCGGAACAGGTGAGAGAGCTCCAGGAAAAAGAGCAGCATTTAAGGGCGGTGGCGGTAGACCTCCAAAACAAGCTGGATGCAGAGAAAAACAAGGCGGGAGGGGCTCCCCAAGTCCAAGTGCTGCCAGGAAGGAGAGCAGGGACCCTTGTAAGCAAGTTCAATGGAGACCCGAAGGAGTTTCAGGGCTTTGAGACTGAGATCGTGTATGCTCTTGAGCTGCACCAGAATGAGTTCCCCGATGATGAGCACAGAGTAGCGTTTATTGTGGAACATCTCACCGGAGCAGCCAGGGAGTGGCTAAGACCATTAATCGCAACCAAGAATCCTTGCATGAAAAATGTCCAACAATTTCTAGAAGGTTTGAGGACGATGTATTCGTCCGATAGTCATTTGGACCAGACTAAGGAGGAACTGCATAATTTACGCCAAGGAAATATGACAGTTCGCGCATATTGGGCGAAATTCACCATGCTGGTGCACAGACTGGGGTGGGTTTTGGATTCGCCTCCCATGCAAGCTGCGTTTTACTTGGGTTTGAGCGAGGAGGTGAAGGATGAACTCTCGAGAGGTCCAAAGCCCAGTACTATGGATCAGCTGAGCAAAGCAGCTCTGGCGGTGGGGGTGAGGCAGGAATCCCGGTGGAACGACAAGCAAGCGACGCGCGCAAAGCGGGCTTGGTTCCCACGGTCGCAGGAGAAGCCACTCCCTCAACAACCCTTTCAGGCCACGCCTGGAGCCAGCCAGGACCAGGAGCCCATGCAGATTGATAGCGCGCGCGCGCGGGCTTTTCAAACCCCAGCGGCGCCAAGACGCAAGGAGGGAAGGGGCGGGAATTGCTTTCTCTGCAACTCACCCCAGCATCTCGTCAGAGACTGCCCACATCGCAGGGAGTGGCAAGGAAAGGCGGGAACGGTGGTGCCCTCCCCCACTGACGCAGCACCACAGCAGGGAAACGGGAAAGCCTGGCTGCAGGAGACAAGGGGCAGCAGCCAGGCACAGTCAGCAGACAACAGCCCCAGCCCGCCCACCCGCACAGAGAGGTGCAGAGCCAGCCCACCCCTCCCAGAGCAGGAGTGGTTCTAGAAGTGACGCTAACGCTCCCAAATGGCTATCCCCTGACGGTCCTCGCCTTAATTGACAGTGGGGCGTCCGCCAACTTCTTCTCGAGAAGCTTTGCAGAAGAGCACCAAATCCAGCTTTTGCAGTTGGATTTTCCTCTGCACGTAGCAACCATTGACGGCAGGGAGCTGCTGGGAGGGGCCATCACACATCAAACCCCCCCCATGAGAATGACGGTGGGAAGGCACTCAGAGACACTGGCGTTCAACGTCACCACCATCTCAGACCCCCCCATCGTCTTGGGCATGAGCTGGCTGGCGCGCCACGACCCCTCCATCAGTTGGCACCAGAGGTGCATCACGTTTGGGTCAGACTTTTGTCTGGAACATTGCATGCAGCACCAACCAGGGGAGGGGCCTCCGATAGCCACGGTGGCCACCATGCATATCAAAGGGGGTGAGGCAATACCCAAGCAGTACTGGGACCTGCAGGAGGTCTTCAGCGAAGCGGAGTCCGACCACCTACCCCCGCACAGGCCTTTTGACTGCCAGATCAACCTGGTGCCAGGGGCGACGATACCCCCAGCCAAGCTGTACGCCATGTCAGACCAGGAGCTGGAGGATCTGCGCGCTTTCATCGACAAGAACCTCAAGCGGGGGTTCATAAGGGAAAGCAAGGCAGCAGGGGGCAGCCCGGTCTTCTGGGTGGACAAGAAAGACACGCAACAGCGCCGTCTTGTGGTGGACTTTAGACGGCTGAATTCGGTGACAGAGCCCGTGGCTTTCCCCATGCCCAGAGTGGATGATCTCCTGACAGCGGCACGCAGGGGCAAGATTTTCACCAAGCTGGACCTAAGGGGGGCGTACAACTTGATCAGGATCCGGGAAGGAGATGAATGGAAAACCACGATGTTCACGCCTCTGGGCTCTTTTGAATATCTGGTGATGCCCTTCGGTTTGCAAGGGGGCTCAGCATGCTTCCAGGCCTTCATGCACCACGTCCTGGGGTCCCTCCTCTTCAGGAAATGCTTGGTCTTCCTAGATGACATCCTTATCTACTCGAATGACCCAGTGCAGCATGTGAAAGATGTCAGAGAGGTGTTGCAACGCCTGAAGGAGCACCACCTGTATGTGAAGCTGGAGAAGTGCAAGTTTCACACCAAAGAGGTGGACTTCCTGGGCTACAAGCTGTCAGACAAGGGGCTGGCGATGGACAAGGACAAGGTGCAGGCCATCCTGGACTGGCACAGCCCCAGGACGCGCAAAGATGCCCAACGCCTACTAGGCTTCGCTAACTTCTACAGGAAGTTCATCAAGGACTTCTCTCGCGTTACGGCTCCCATCACGGACTGCCTGAGAGGCAAGCAGAAGTTCAAGTGGACACCAGAGGCGCAAGCAGCGTTCGAAAGCCTCAAGAGAGTGTTCGCCTCAGACCAAAACCTGTTCCATGTGGTGCAGGACGCGCCCCTACGCATTGAGACAGATGCTTCTGAAAAAGCTGTGGGCGCAATTTTGTTGCAACTGGACGCCAACAGGGAGTGGAGACCCTGTGCCTTCTTCTCCAGGAAGCTGACACAGCCTGAACGCAACTACACAGTGTTTGATAGGGAACTTCTTGCGATCTACGCTGCGTTCCAGCACTGGCGACACTTCCTGGTGGGCGCGAAGCACCCCATCCAGGTGTGCACAGACCACAAGAACCTGGAGTTCTGGAGAACTGCCAGGGTGCTCAACCAGCGGCAGATACGGTGGGCAGAGTTCTTCTCGAACTTCAACTTCTCCATCCACTACATCCCGGGGGAGCAGAATGTCAGGGCGGATGCCCTCTCCCGCAAGCCAGAGTACATGGAGGAGGAGGCGCCACCAGCCCCAAGGCACATTTTCCCCCCGTCGGCATGGTCCTGCGGAGCAGCTGTGGTGAGCGAGGCAGAACTCACAGCAATGACGGCAGCGGATGAATTTGCCAACCGCATCTTCAGAGAACTGAGAGGGGGGAGGGAGCAGGCAAAAGACTTTGCAGAACGCAGAGGGCTGCTTTTCTACAAGGGTGCGCTGTACCTACCCACCACCCAGCTTCGACGTACGGTCCTCAAGCAGATGCACGACAACCCTACAGCGGGGCATTTTGGAAGGGACAAAACCGCTCACCTAGTCATGAGACACTTCTGGTGGCCAGGGGTGCGGGAAGATGTTCGAGACTATGTAAGGGGCTGTACCACCTGCCAGCGGGCGAAGGTGGTCAGAGCAGCGCCACCAGGGTTGCTGGAGCCCTTAGCCACACCACACAGGCCGTGGGAAGTGGTGTCCATGGACTTCATCACAGATCTGCCTTCGTCCAGGGGTAAGACTGCAGTGTTGGTGGTGGTGGACCTTATGTCCAAAATGTGTCACTTTATACCGTGTGCCAGGGCAGTCTCGGCAGAAGAGACAGCCAAACTGTTTGTTGATCACATTTTCAGACTGCATGGATTACCTTTAAGGGTTATTTCGGATCGTGGCCGCCAATTTGTTTCCAGGTTCTGGCGGCGGCTCATGAACCTCCTGCAGGTGGAGGTCAGCTTGTCGACGGCTAGACACCCGCAGACCAACGGACAAGCGGAGAGGGTCAACGCCATTCTGCAGCAGTACCTGAGATGCTACGTCAGCCAGCGGCAAACGGACTGGGTGGATCGCTTGCCACTAGCAGAATTTGCCTACAACAATGCAGTGCACGTCTCCACAGGGGTGTCGCCCTTTAAGGCCAATTACGGGCGCGACCTCAGATCTTTCCCAGAGAGGGAGAGGGAGGAGGAGGAGGAGGAGGGCCCACAGGCTGAGGATTGGGCAGAGGAACTGGAGACGGTGCACCAGCAGCTCAGAGAACACTTGGAGAGGGCCAAGGAAGCGTACAAAAAGGGGGCAGATCGCCACAGGCGACAAGGGGAGGTCATCAGGGTGGGGGACAAGGTGTGGTTGTCCTCGGAGGGCCTTCCCACCAGAGGGAGGTGCAAAAAGCTGGCACCCAAAAGGCTGGGCCCCTTCACGGTCACGCAACAGGTAAACCCGGTGGCATACAGGCTGGCACTGCCAGAGGACATGAGGGTGCATCCAGTGTTTCATAGATCGCTGCTGTCGCCGTACAGGGAAAGCAGCAGGCTCCGAGACAGCGAACAAACCCCCGAGGGAGGGGGGGAGAGGGAAGGCAGGGAGCAACTCAATGAGGCCACGGCCATCCTGGATTCAAGGTGGGGGGTGGGGGGACTGGAGTACCTCATGGCATGGGAGGATGCTCCACCGTCCCAGAATGAATGGGTCCCAGCCACTCAGATACAGGAGGAATTCTTGGTGGAAGAATTTCACGCCCTCTTTCCCCACAGACCCAAGCCCTGGCACATGGAAAGGGAGGGGGAGGAGGAGGAGGCACGGGAGAGCAGCTCACCATGGCGCTGGGAAGCGGAGTTTGAGGAACCAGAGGATGAGGTATGGGTGTCACCGAGATCCACCCAGTCAGAGGAAGGAGCAGATTGGCAGAACGTTTTTACCCCCACCAGCTCTGACGCCACGGACTTTTTGGGATTCCCGTCCGCCCAGGCGGAAGGGGGGGGCTCGCAGGACTGGGGGGAGGTATTCACACCAACGGGCTCGGAGAGCACTGAGTTCTTAGGCTTCCAGTCGTCACCGACACATGGGGGGGGCCTGGGGAGGGGTGAAGGAGAGCTTGGGAGGGGGGTGGATGTGAGGGACAGGGGATATCGCGAAGTCCCTCCCCTCCTGAGTTCAAGCCCGTCCCCGAGCAAAGGGGAAAGCAGGGAGAGTTCCGATTCCAGTGGGGAAGCAGGAAGTCGTGTCCGAGGCTCAGGCAAGGTAGAGGAGCCAGGGTCCCAGGTGGGACAGGAAGGGGCAAGCAAGGGGGGAAGACCCATCCCTCCAACTCCAGAATTACGCAGGAAGAGGAGGGGCAAGAGGATGGGTCTGCCAAAGCTTTTGTGTTGGAGAAAGACGCGCCAAAAGCCATTAGGAGGTTCTGAAACCGACTGACAACATCGCTCCGTGTAAATAGCAATGACTTGAGCACTGTAAATACGCAGCACCAATAAAAGAATAAAATGCAGAGCTGCGTAGCGTCGTTACTCTGAAGCAGTCCACTCCGGCCACTGTGACAGTATCTATCTGTTTAACCTCCCTGCAAGATGTGGGGACACCCTTTTAGGTCCAACACGTATGGTTGTGTAAAATTCAGCTGACAAAATAAATAAATAAGGGTAGTCCTTTCTAAGACTCTTCACGTTGCCTTTCTGGACAAAACTACCTGCCTGCTATTGCAGCCCAACTCTGCCTTTTGTCGCCTTCTCCTATCTTAAATAACTTCCCCGTGTTTTTAGTTGAAAAGAGAATTTGTAACTAGGTCAAGTGTGTGGACCTTTTTCAGTAAGAGGGAATTTTGAAGCAGTGTTAGGCCCAAGGGATCCTTTTGAAGAGAAACGGTTCCAGTTAAATCTAGGACGGGGTGGGGAACTTTTTTTTTCTTCAGTCTAAGGGTCTCATTCTCCTCTGGGCAGCATTGTGGAGGACACATGCTAGTGGTGGGCAGAAGCAAAAGGAGGCAGGGCAACATATGCAAATTTTTACCTTTATGCAAGAGGCTAGTTTCCACACACACACACACACACACACACACACACACACACACACACACCTCTTAATCCTCCATCCAAACAAGTAAGAGACATTATTAGAGTTCAATGACACATACCAACCAGGCAAAAACATTCCAAGAGGATGCAAAGCAGAACCAGAGAGGGGTGTGATCTGAGAAAAGGGAGTTTCACAGGGGAGAGCCCTGAGGGCCAGGTTGGAAGGCTTTGAAGGCCACATTTGCCTCTCTGAAGTTTCCCATCCATTATCCAAGTTCCCCATTGAGGACATATTTTTGGCAGCTTCATGGCTGAGGATCAGAAATCAATATCTTTCTGACTGGATGGTTCAGATGTTAGGTGTGATTCCTCACCCCCACCCCCACCCCAATGTCATGCGTAGAAGCGACTTCCAGGGCCGCGCCGCCGCCGATCCCGGATTTTTCAATCCAGGAGTTGGAGGGTATGTTCCGGTTCCACTTAATAAAGTGGCTGCATTTGTCTTTTGATGGAGAATGGAATTCATATATTCATCCCAGGTCACTCCTTGTTACATGTGACTATTAACAGAGCCAATGAGGTAGCTTAGGAAACTGCAATTAATCCGGAATGCGGCAGCTAGTCTGGTGACTGGGAGTGGCCACCGAGACCATATAACACCAGTCCTGAGAGACTTGCATTGGCTCCCAGTATGTTTTCGAGCACAATTCAAACTGTTGGTGCTGATCTTTAAAGCCCTAAGCGACCTCGGCCCAGTATACCTGAAGGAGCATCTCCACCCCCATCGTTCAGCCCAGACACTGAGTCCAGCACCGAGGGTCTTCTGGGGTTCCCTCATTGCGAGAAGTGAAGTTACAGGGAACAAGGCAGAGGGCCTTCTCGGTAGTTGCACCCACTCTGTGGAACGCCTTCCCGTCAGATGTCAAAGAGAAAAACAACTACCAGCCTTTTAGAAGACATCAGAAGGCAGCCCTGTTTAGGGAAGTTTTTAATGCTTAATGCTGTATTGTGTTTTTAATATTCAGTTGGAAGCCGCCCAGAGTGGCTGGGGAAACCCAGCCAGATGGTCAAGGTATAAATAATACAGGTGGCGCTGTGGGTTAAACCACAGAGTCTAGGGCTTGCTGATCAGAAGGTCAGTGGTTCGAATCCCTGCGACGGGGTGAGCTCCTGTTACTCGGTCCCAGCTCCTGCCCACCTAGCAGTTCAAAAGCACATCAAAGTGCAAGCAGATAAATAGGGACCGCTCCGGCGGGAAGGTAAATGGCGTTTCCGTGTGCTGCTCTGGTTCGCCAGAAGCAGCTTTGTCATGCTGGCCACATGACCCGGAAGCTGTCTGCGGACAAAAGCCAGCTCCCTCGGCCTATAGAGCGAGATGAGCGCTGCAACCCCAGAGTCGGACACGACTGGACCTGATGGTCAGGGGCCCCTTTACCTTTATTATTATTACTACCTGAGGAACTGTCTGGTCCAGGAGTGCCAACTTGAACAAAATATTGGGGGAGCCCAAGTAAGACCTACCTCACATAATCAATCACAAGACACCTATCAACCTTGTGGGGGCTCCTATAGCCTGGTCTCCTGCACCCCCTGCCTGACCACTGTATTTGACCAGAGATTCTGCTGTAGGACATCTGCCCATCAACTTTCAGCATGGCATTCTGGGTAGCAGCACCTATCTTATGGAATTCCCTCCATTTGAACACTGCACACATATCTTCTGTACTAAGTTACAGACAGTTGTTGCAAACTTTCCCACTTACTCAAGCTTTGTTTGGGGTTTTTGATGTGCTGTATAGTTTGCATACGTGTGTGTGTGTGTGTGTGTGTGTGTGTGTGTGTGTGTGTGTGTGTGTTGAATTTTATACTGTTTTAATATATTTCTCATTGCACTCCACTTAATTAATGGTATATAATGTTGTAAATATGTAAATAAAATGAACTGAATAATAATCAATGTTTAAAGGCTGAAAATGAGATTTAGAAAAATATAATTAGTTAACATTTGATATTTTGATATATATTTTTCTATTTCCTCAATATATAAATGTTAGGATTTTATATCAATAAACCATACATTTACGCTATAATCACACATCGCCATTCTCAGTTGACTTACTTCTGAGTAGACATATACTGAATTCAATTGACTTATTTCTCTAGGAGTCCTGAAATTTATTGTACAAAGAAGGTTGCAGTCCAAGTACTCAGAATGGGAAAAAAATTCAAATGAAGCAATTTAATCCTTTCCTACAGTTAGTGAGAGGAGGGTCTTATTAAGACAGGGAGCTCTAATTCAGTTTTCTTTCCCCTCTACTAAAGTGTTTTTGTGTGGACACTGTTAGTGCCATTATTCATTATCAAAGGTAATATTCTTGGTTGGACAAGTTGGTGGGAGTTTGCAAGAATGCATTTTTACATAAGGAAGATGTAAAGATGCAAACAGCTGCCTAAAGCTGTTAAAATTATACCATATGACTGTGATGTAATGACACATTTCCATTCTTAATCCGTTTTCAGAAGTCCAAAATTAATGCTTCGCATACGTAATCATTTCAAGACTTAACATGACGTACAAAGAACATTCATTATTTTCAACCTGAAAATCACCAGAAGGAAAGGGTGATAAGAAGGATTAATAATTTATTTGCAACCTTAGTATATCTCACTAGGAATTACTGGGTTGTATCCAACAGGGATCGTCGGGCCTCTATTAGCAGAACAGGGAGAGAAGCAATTTTTAGTGGTGTCCCCTCCTATCTGCACCCCTCTAAATTTACTCTGGAGGGTCCCCCAACCGTCTGGAGCAGATTTAGGGAGGTGATGGTCTGCAGCAGAAAGGTTGAATCACCAAAAGTTTCTTCCCTCCCTTGTTCCGCTGATGGAAACCTTTATGTCAGCTGAGTAACGGCACCGGATAGAACCCACCATTAGGCAGGATGGACATGATCCATCCAGTCCTTGGAATATTTAAGTCCTCTGGACTTCAGCGGCAGAGGGTGACAATGCATCACCTGCATGTCTACTCAGAAGAAAGGAATGCTGCATTCAAAGGGACTAACTCCCAGGTAAATGTGCAGAGGATTGCAACTTTAGGCATGTATTTAATTGTCCCATTAAAAAGGTAAGTCTGAAAAGTGCTTGACTGAGGCTAGATCATCTAACTCCTGCTTGTAAAAACCAACAATGGTTTTCAGGGGTTAATTCAAGCTGGATATGACCAGGGCTTAATACTGCTAGGGCTAAAATCCAGAACAGGTTGAACAGGAAGGAAGGAAGGAAGAAATCTCCTTTGAGAATTCTTTTTCTTCACCACCAAGGAGCACTTCAAACACGACAAAATTCCTACATGCAAGAAAAATCTTGCAGACAAGTATGCACTACTCTTTTTTACTTTAAATCTCAAATTGCATAGTGGAGGAGAGGCACAGCTACAAACCCAAAAGTCCACAATTCAAATTTTGCCTTTGCTAGGACCCAGCTAGATAACCTTTAGGCAAGTTACCAACTCTTGGCTCTGCTCCCCATCTCCACCATTACATAATAATGCTAGTCTACTTTAGAGGATTATAAGAATTACTGAGATCAGTTGTAGTGCTACATAATAATGATGATGATGATGATGATGATGATGATGTAATTGCTGTGAGAAGCATGTTTTTACAATATTGAAATTGATCATTAGAAACAGGACTGATTAACCACATCAGAACCTGATATAAAAATGAAATATTTCTGACAAGGCCGATTTTTAAATGAAATGGTGAACAGCAGTCTATTTCAGATGGCATCTTCCAAAGGGAGCATCATTTAAACTCTCCATTTCCTGCCCCACTCCCAGCATCCCCATGTGCAGTGGCCCCGCCCCCTTTTGAACTGACCTGACCTTTCAGGTATCGAGCATGAAGGACTGCGAGGCGATTGTCACATGGTTAGAATTCTCCCCATGACATGAGGGCTTTTGGAGCGAAGCCTGGGAGTTCACCCCATACCCTTACACCATTTGAGTCCCCACACATCATTTTGATCACCTGAGCAGGGCTAAAGAGGACTACATACCCCAAAAGTGCTTGAAAAGAATATTTAATACAACATGTGGTGAAGATCTTTCCAGAGATCTTTAGAGTGTTCCCCTTTGAGGTTTTTTGGGGGTGCGATCTACCCTGCAGGCTTCCATTTGGCCACCAGTAATGTCAATTTTAATTTTATTTTTTTTGTTTTTGTTGCAATGGTATCAAAGACTGACCTCTAGATCAAAAGGACCTCTCGTTTTATGAATTAATCTCTGGGATGTTGTTATGGACTCTGAATGTTGAGCATACATAGACAAAAATATGGCGCGTGCTTTGGGATAATTTGAAAGTGGAGACAGAAAGACTAGGAGCAAAGCCGTTTCACTTACCTCAAATACCTTTGTTAAATTGTCAAAGAGGGCTTGACCAGCACTGACTTTGTGCTTGACTCCTCGAACGGTGCCATTTTTGCTGAGGATGTTGACTCTTTTGGTGCCAAATCCTCTCTCTTTGGCAGCTCTCACGAAAATGAGCATGTCATCCCCCACGTTCTCGTTCTCATCCCACTCCGACCCAAGGTTTCCGTTGTGCGGTCCGTCCGATTCACTCAGCCTGCTGTTTGGGTCTGTTTCCGAGTTGCTGGTGCACTCGGAATCCAAGGAGTCAGAGGTTTCCCCGTCGGCGTACACCTCCTTGAGCACTCTCCCGCTGTGAGAAGAAGCGACCCGGAATCGGACTTTCCTCGGCTGCCTCTCGCCCTCGCCCTTGCTGTCGCTCTTAAACATTGTCCCATCCGCCGAAATCAGCCGCTTACATCCTACTGGTCTAGGTTGTCATCGCATTTGCCAGATTCTCACACTTAAAACAATATCAAAGTTGTTTTCCACTGACGGCGCCACTGCTCATATGAAGCTAACATCTAAAGGAAAGTGGAGTCCTAAGAAGCTACAGAGCTGTTCAGCGATTAATAATGGATGTATGCGTGTGCTATGGTTACCTTTAAACTAAAACCTGTAAAATGAGAGGAACCATTAAATATTCACGACCCATTGTGTATTTTCCTCAGTGTCAGAAAGGGGGTGGGGTGGGGTGATAAGAAAAAGAGTCTATGGCTGAAAGAAAGAAACAGCTTAAGATATATCTGAGGCATATATGCTAGTTTTCGTGGCATAATAGAAACATAGGTGAAGAAAAGAGGAAATGTTAAACCCTTCCTGAGCTCCTGTTTCCTGACAGCTGCTGGCAGGTCCTACACTTGCTGCTTGGAACTATCTTCAAGCTGGCATCCTCAAATGACATTTTGTGGAGCAATCTTCGGCCAGTTACCTGTTACACCTTGACCGAGCCTGGTCTTCTTGAAGTTGCTCAAATGGCCGCTTGCAGTCTGTGGTGAGCTGGCTGGTCACAAACTGATGAAACAACCCCTGTGTTGCAGACTTGAGTCAAAATACAAAAAAAAAAAAGAGGCAACACGTTGAACAATTCCAACAGGTGAAATATAACTGTTTTTATCTTTATAAACTACTTGTGTCATCCAGCCCGTTTAATAAACGGGTGCTAGAGCATTCAGCCTTTTTCGGCGGCGGCAGCACCTGGGGGGGCCGATTGGCCCCTCCCACGGCCGCCGCTTTGTCTGGGCACTCCACTGAGCCCAGCTGGCCAGCGGGCGCCCAGGAGAAGGCCGTGATTCGGGCTCTTTTGGCGGCAGTGCATGGGGAGGCGGTTGGCCCCTCCCACGGCCGCCGCTTCGTCGGGGCGCTCCGCTGAGCCCAGCTGGCACCCAGGAGAAGGCCGCGATTCTTCTGAGGACTGTGAGGGAAACGGTAGGCAGAGGGGTGGGGTGGGGAGAGCGTGTGTGTGTGTGCGCGCGCGCGTCAAGTCTCTGCATCCAATCCCTGTGTCCATGGGGCACATGCGCAGTAGCGCGGACACAGGGACACAGGGAATCTGGACGCAGAGACACTTGCACATTACTATATAGGATAACGACATGCGAGACAGTGATCCAAGGTAATCATACTGTTTCGGTTTGATCTTCTTAAGTTTTTTAACTACAAAAAATAAATCAAATAAATATATCTCATCAATTATGTCATACATTATATTAAGGCCAATGGCCAGCATGAACACGAGTCTATACAGTCCATAATATCTTAACATTGAAAAAATACGGAAAAATACAAAAATAAAACATACCTTAGTGTTTGTATACAATCTGCGGAACAGGGGTCATACACATATGTAACCCCCTGCTGCCTGAAGCAGGAAAAGGCTTTAATATACAGTTCCACCACAGGTAACACCCTAGTTAATCAAGAATATTGAAATTTTAAAGTTACATGCATGAGAGCATAAGACTTTACAATTGTATTTTTTGTAGTTAAAAAACTGAAGATCAAACCGAAACAGTATGATTACCTTGGATCACTGTCTCGCATGTCGTTATAGTTTATAAAGATAAAAAAAGTTATATTTCGCCCGTTGGAATTGGTCGGCGTGTTGCCTCTTTTTTTGGTATTTCGTCACAAACTGAGGCAGCTGAATTGCTAACAGGTCCTCAGGCAACATGCTCTAGAGCCGATGAGGGGAACTTCTGGCTTTTTGGATGTTGTTGGGTTCCAATTCCTATCAGCCAGAGATGTTGGATGCTGGAATCCAATGGCATCCCAAGGACCAAAGGTTCCCATTGCACCCACCCAGTCGCAGCTATTATCATCCGGTAAACTGACTCACTATGAGGTTGGGGTAGTTTTGACGCCATCTCAAGTATGTGATTTCACCTCTCTCACCTCCTTCAAAACACTCAGCTGCCCTTTCCTGGGGGAACGGCCTTTGCCTTGTCCTTGTGCAATGGCACATATGCATATTTACTCACAAGGAAGTCCTATTGGACTCATTTCCCCACCACCATTCTCCCTCCCCATTCCTTTTTTCTCATTCCATCCATCCCTCTCTCTGGTTCTCCCCCTACCCCATGCCAATTTTTGAGTGAAAGCAGGCATTTTTTCTATTGTTGCCTATGTGACTCTGTAACACAAGTCACATGCAGTACATGTTGCTTTGTTTGTGATGAACTGGATTTGCCGCTTGCCGAAATCAAAGGGCATTTGAAAATACACCAGGAGGGGTGCTGGGAGAAGCTAAAAGAATTTCAAGAAGACTAACAACAACAAAATCTCTGTAATAAAATTTTAAAATATATAGCACCTACTCTTCTGCTCTTCAGCTCTTCAGCGTCTTATATCTCAAGGCTTGAACCGTACCATTAAGGTTAAAAAAAAGGTCTCAGTTACTCAAATCATGCAACCTTTTTAGCAGCATCCTGTATGAATCCAGTCTTAGAAGACATTTGTTTTTTCAGGTGTTGATAGCTTCTCAAAGCTAAAAGCATTTGTACCCATCTGTGTTTGTAGAATGCCAGTTTCACATCTATGTCTATGAAAAACTGACCTTGGCGGATCTTTTGATGAACACTGCAGGCATGTTCTCAGACAAAGGTGAGTTTAGATGCAGTATTGTGATAATTATTACTCAGGAGTTAAAACTGTTGAAGTTTAATCATACTTAGGGTGTCTTCTTTCTGCCTGACGGCACTAAATCCCATAATTACCAGGCTAAAAAGGTAACAAGTAACCTGTGGGAGGAAAAATTGCCAAGTTCACAATGAGAAACTTTGCAGCTCATAACTCTTGAATGTCCCAATCCATTTCAATTTTCATCACTAAAAGGAGATGAAGGCCCAAGTAGGATAGTGGAAACTCAGGCAAAGCCAGGACCTTGGACAAGGATCCAAGCATTGATTCACCTCAGTAAGTACCAGATCACAATTAATAGCCCTGCTGAGCAGGAGGAGGAAATTGCTTTGGGATCTCCCTGAAGCAACTGCCAGAAGCATTATAATCTGGTCTAGATGGTCAGGTTTATAGTCCTGCTTTCCAAGGGCTGCATCTAGCCAGTTAAAGGCCCATCGTTCTTATGTGTGCAGTCATTGGATTCTTGATTTCAGGTTGCACTCTTCAGAGTCCTTATTCTGCTGCTTTACCTCACCCCCTCTTCTTCCAATCCTGCTCCCACAGTCATCCTTTGACTGACTTCCTCCTGCTCTCTTTTCTGCCCATTCTGTGCTCCTCCTGTGCACAGCTCATGGTCCAAGACCCTCTGGAGCAGGTATGACCTCGATGGTTCTCTTGGAGCTCTTTCCCTTCAGAAGTCCTGGAGAAGCTAAGGAGACTTTGAGGCTTTAGGCCACGGGGGACCTTTATCAACCCAAGGAGCACATTCCCTTCTGGGCCATCTTCCATTAATGGACATTTTTTACAGGGTACTATATTCTACACACACTTACACCTCTATCTAGATAAGCAAGAGGCATTATCAGAGTTCAGGAACACATTCCAGCCTGGCAAAAATCATTTGGGCTATGAAGCAGCACCAGACAGGGGTGTGGCCTGGGGACAGTTCCAAGGACCAGGTGGGGAGGCTACATTGGGCCCCAAGGCTTAGGTTGATCACTCTCACCCAATGGCATGGTGTGGGGAGGGACACAAAATTTCAACACTCAGTGCTGCCTCAGTACAGCTGCACGCTTCTGTCACTGGGCTCCATTGAAAACAGTTTCTCCATGCGAACCAGGAAGTGATCTTTCCAGACAATGGAATGAGTCTTCTTTTCTTAGCTCTACGGCTCCAATCTCCTGGGTGACGTGGACCCCATTAATCAGCTGAATGTGCATGTGTACTCCACCTGTTTCCCTCCTTCCCACCCGACCCCCCTCCATGCAGCCCCGGGCTCTGGCAACCCACGCTACACCACTGCTCTCTCTGTAAGTTTATTGGCAACTAAAGTTCAGTGAGTTTCTCAAAGCTCTCTTCAGATTAACAGGGAGATTTTTGTTTCTTTTTAAAAAATAGAGAGGAGCTTGAGTATTTTTCCAAAGCAGTCTGAAGGCTCACCCTTTCCCAACAGCAGTTACAGCACTGATGTCTGCATTAGATTGCAATAAGCAACTGGATTGCCTCCCAGGAACTTTCCCCACTCTGTAGAAATTATTCTCATTTATTTGACCGACAGCACAATTCTACACACAGGTGAGTCCAATGGGAATTAATCTCTGGTAAAATGGTGCAGGATTGAAGCCGTAGTTTGCTCCTTGTCCATCGCCGATCTCAGTTGTCGATGTGTGGCCCTCTGCACCTTTAGAGTTCATACCAGGGATGCCAACTGGAATAAAATATTGGGGGAGCAGATAAGCCTTGCATAATCGATCACATGACATGGCACATGCACACCATTTGAATAACAATGCCCATCAACTTTGAGGGGGCCAGCCCCCTCAAATATTTTAGGGTGGGAGCTGAAGTGACCTCGGCCCCTAGGATTTGCATCCTATGGTTCATACTGTAGAAATTGGAGTTCTTGGTGAAGTCCAGAAATAAACAGTAAATCACAAGAACTCGGGCCAGGAGGAAGATGAATTTCAAGTAAGTCTTCAAAAGGTTTTATTTATGTAATGATAGGATGGATTCAAACAGGAATCCATTCCAGTATGATAGTGAGGCAAATAAAAATTAATTCCAGTGAAAAAATCCCAGGACAAGGCCCTGTTTCGCTAATCCTTCATCAGCAATGTTTTAATGGTCAGGGTGTACCAAACACCAGGGCCTTGTCCTGGGATTTTTTCGCTGGAATTAATTTTTATTTGCCTCACTATCATACTGGAATTATTCATTACATAAATAAAACCTTTTGAAGACTTACTTGAAATTCATCTTCCTATGGTTCATATACATGGCACCATCAGCGTATAACATCTCTGCTCAGAGATCTGCACTTACTGCTGTTTGCTACTGGGCCAAGTTCAAAGTGTTATGATTACTCTATAAAGCCCTTTACACTAGAAATAGAAAGAACTTTTAACAGAGAGTAAGGTGTGAAGATTTGGGGGATTCTTTGCTTCAATAACCAGAACATAGTAATGATTAGTGGCACTTCATAACTTTAGCATCTAGCTGTCAGAAATATTTTCTTCCAAAAAAAATAGATTTATGTCCCTATCAGCTGCTATTTACACAAAAGAAATGAGCTAAAAATAATAAATGACAAGAGAGTCTTCTTCTTCTTCTTCTTCTTCTTCTTCTTCTTCTTCTTCTTCTTCTTCTTCTTCTTCTTCTGTGATCACTCATAGCCGAGAGTATATTATATTTCACAGTATGAAGGAAAGTAAAAGCTTATACCTAAAACTTCATTCAAACAAGATATAAATTGTCTTACTGTGATAACAAAATTGCTGTGTTTCTCCATAAACTGAATGCTGATAGACTTCTTGGCTTTATGTTACAGAAAAGCAAGGAAGATGATTAAATGGATTGCTTGAGAAATCATGGTTTATACACATTGTGTAAAGATTTCATAACATAATGACACCCATTTGTGCCTGAGTACAAAGTTGTGGCCCAGGTCCAGACATTTCAGATATCTTTCAGGCAGGCTGAAAGCACACTGAAATGAATTTTCTGACTATTTTCATAGTAACTAACACATTGCTAAGCAAGCCGTACTCTGAGAAAAATGGAAAAACAGATCACATAGGCAATGCCTACTCAAGTACACACAAAAGCCCTGGTTCACACTAAACAATGTATGCCAAAATACTCCCAACCGCTGTCATGTACTCATTTCTCCTATGTGTGATCCTGTCCTATGCTTAACTGAAATATATACCATGAAGCCCACCAGGTGACCTTGGGCCAGTCATTGTCTCTCAGCCTAACCCACCTCACAAATAAAATGTGAAGATAAAATGGGGAGCAAGAGAGGTGCCAACTCCTGGGGGTGAGCCCTTTTGGGGGCCCGTTCCTATATTTTTGGGAGGGGGCTGGCATCCCCATGTCCAAAAAAATTGGGGTGGAAGGGACCGAACCCTAGCTAGAGTCAAGAAGATGTTTTCACCCATTCAGAAATTCATCTTTTGGAGAGTTCAGGCCAAACTAGACATTGCTGCTCTGCAATGCCCATGTGTTTCTGCACAGCATAGTAGTTTTGAAAAGGCACCCCCAAAAACCCCTGTAAATGAGAAATATGAGCAGGACAGACATTAGATAATAAGGGCAATTGGGATGTAGGGTTTATTTGTGTGAAAGGCCACCATTGCAGGAAAACTGGAGAAACTCAGGAATAAGTGTTCAGATAAGGACTACAAATAATAATAATAATAATAATAATAATAATAATAATAATAATAATAATTTATTTATACCCCGCCCATCTGGCCGGGTTCCCCCAGCCACTCTGGGCAGCTTCCAGCAAAACATTAAAATACAGAAATCAAACATTAAAAGCTTCCCTAAACAGGGCTGCCTTGAGATGCCTTCTAAAGGTCTGGTAATTGTTGTTCTCTTTGACCTCTGGTGGGAGGGCATTCCACGGGGTGGGTGCCGCTACTGAGAAGGCCCTCTGCCTGGTTCCCTGTAACTTGGCTTCTCGCAGTGAGGGAACCGCCAGAAGGCCCTCGGCGCTGGACCTCAGTGTCCGGGCAGAACGATGGGGGTGGAGACGCTCCTTCAGGTATACTGGACCGAGGCTGTTTAGGGCTTTAAAGGTCAGCACCAACACTTTGAATTGTGCTCGGAAATGTACTGGGAGTAAGAATGGCATTAAAATGTTTACTGTCTCTACTAAAGAAATCCAAACCACTTTTTCACAGCATTGTTAAAACGCTCTTCACAAGAGTCTAGCTGCTAAGAGAAGTGTGACATAAAAGTTAAAAGTGACACAGAGCTGCTAAAACAACTTCCTTTAGATTTAGGACGGAAAAGAGAATTTTGACAGTGGAACAGAGACCGTGATAAAATGAGAGGAAAGAGGGTTTTGAGGAAGTTCGTGTCTTTATTATTATTATTATTATTATTATTATTATTATTATTATTATTATTATTAATGTTCTCACATTTGACAGACTTTATGCCCAGCACCAAAAAGTAGGGGGAAAAATATTTATTGCATGTCGCAGAACATCCATCTCTTTTCTACATCCCAGTTCTTAAATCTGAGAGCTAGGGCCAATTTATAGACAGCTTTACGAGATGGTCAAGGTCTTTTGTATGTGTGTGTCTGTGTTTTGCTTCCACCTGATTGTGGAACAAGCGTGTGACTGAGAGCACCTTCAGCTGATATGCCAGCTGTGACCACACACCCTGGGTGGAAAGAGGTTGGCCACAGTCCTTTGCGCTCTGGTCATCATCTCCCATTCAGACTATTGCAATGAGCTGCCTTTAAAAGTGATCTAGAAAACCGCAGCTGGTTCAAAATAGACCTGCGAGACTATTAACTGGGGTTGTGTGTTTGGGGGCTATTAATCCAGGACATTACCAGTTGAACTGGGCTCCCATCCATTTCTGGGACCACGCTGACCGGGGCTATCGTGGAGGCACGAGGTTGGAGAAGACCGGTACAGAAATGGACCACACCATGCAAGGAAGCTGCAGATAGCTTATGGCTACAGCATGATGCCTTGGCCATGCAGAGGTGGTGTCTGGGTGCCTGGCAATCACATCAGTGCAGAAGGCAACACTCCCCAAGGAGCATGTATTGTGATAATGGGATACAGTATTATCTAATTGCTAGTACAATGCAATGTTAGTGTGCGGTTGCACATGAGTCGCTGTTTTTGATGTTCATCCCTTTCCTCCCACCTCTCCAGAAGTTGAATCTCTGAGGCATGGGGACGGGAGGGAGAGATATACCTTGCTCTAGTACATGCACATATAACAGCTTGCCCTAGGAAAACCAGAATGATAGGCGAACCTGAGCTGGCATCACCCAACACCAGCTTCTGATTCTATTCCCTCCTTTATGAAAGTGATCGTTTGCCCATTTGTGTGTTGATATTGAATGAACCCAGCACTCACAATAACAAGATATTCTGCACGTACTCTCATATTTCACATTTCAGATGGCTGCTCTTTAACTACATCATCTGCTTTGTACTGTGGCTTTTCTACTTCTTTTTCTTCTTCGCCTCCTTGCTTCCTGTAAACCGTATGAGACCGTAATATTATTTTGGCTGTAATGTTGTCCAGGGCACATCCAGCCATGCAATAGAGGTGTAATGAATTGTTTATGTTTTCTCTAGCAGCTGCCATCCATTGGAAAGGAACAGCAGCTGCTAATCTGCAGTCTTTTGATCTCATCCTGCCTGCTTCTCGCATCCTGAGTGCTTTATTGTTGTTGAAATGTTTGTCCACTGCGGTGTACTCACACAGGTATGTTTGAGGGGGCTCTTTCAGAGCCTACATTGAAGATGTGACGATTGGGCACACTCATCCCTCCCCACCTACGCATTTAAAGCAGCATCACAGAATCATAGAGTTGGAAGGGACCCCGAGGGTCCTCTAGGCCAACCCCCTGCAATGCAGGAATCACAACTAAAGCATCCATGAGAGATGGCCATCCCTAGAATCACAAGACTTTAAGCAGCAATGGAAAACCAGAACTGTTATAATACTGCCTTGAATGCTTAGTGGAGATGAGGCCTCCGTCTCACTTCCCCTCCAAGCATTCATATTACATCTGAACAGGGATTCTGACCCATTGTAATCAATAGGCTTTTGTGGTGCTTGATTTTGGCTGCATCGCGTGCCCATGAACAAGAATGCATGCAGGAGGAAAGTGCCAAATATACACAAGCAAAGCTCCTGTACATCATGTCACACATGAAAATTTGTCCAAACAAACAAACCGCAACCCTGCCAGATATATCTTTTATATATATATATATATATATATATATATATATATATATATAAAATTTTTATTGAATTTTACATAAAGAAAAAAGAAAATACAAAAATACAAAAATATGAAACAATATCATCAAATCTTATTCTCCCATATTCTTCACATATAAAATAACAATAAGATAGAAAAAGAAAAAGAAAAAAGAAACCCAAATTGGTAATCATACTACCGTATATAACTTCAATTCTAAACATTTCAGACTTCCTCGTTCCCCCTTCTTGAGTTCTTAATAATTCACTAGCTCTTGCAGTTTCCAACTCTAAGCTCACATTCTTTCTTCCAAATTATAACCTCTTTTTTACTATTAACCCTTCACACTTCACACTGCTATTTTTTTTATCCAATATTCTCTACCCTTTACCCAAAAATATTCAAACTTAACTATCAAACTCTTTTACCCCCTTATTATTCCCACCCACAAATCTAAGTCTACCCCCCTTTCCTTGGAATCGGTGTCTCCAGAGATTTCAGCCAGTTCCTTAATACATTCCGAATTCAGACCATTTTTTATCAGTCAATACAAATTAATACAATTCTCCCTCACCCCACTCCTGCCCTGTCCCTGCCAGATATATCAATGTAATTCTTTCCCTTATCTATTGATCATATGCAGTCTACAGGCCAAATTAATGTAGTACAAACAAACAATTACTCTTCAGGAGCAAGAACAATGCATTCTGTGCATGAGTCTTAACAACTTGACTAATGTTTAATGCACAGCTGTTGATTATTTGACCATTTTTCTCCGAAACCCTTATTCAAGGGGCATTTGGGTATCACACTAGAGCCGTTTAGGTCAGCTAATGAATGCATTTCTACTGGGAGGGGCTATTTTGTTCTGTAAAGCCCAGATTGCAACGGTGGTGGTCGTGACTGAAATGAAAGTGAATATGCAGATTACACCAAAATATGCAGAGCTGCCTTGTGGGACATCTTCGGGAGGAGAATGGGCTAAGGAGAAAACCCTACATGAGACAGACAGGGAACAAGAAGAAGAAGAAGTAGTAGTACTCATTGAGCACCCCAGAGGCACCAAGAAGGTGAAAGGAGATTCCTGAAACTTGACACCCAGAGTTGTGGGAATCAAAGGCAGGGAATGAACCTTCTGAGGTCTGAGTCAGGGGGCTTGTGCATCAGAAGGGTCTCCCTAAATCAGGGATCAGCAACTTTTTTCAGCTGTGGGCCAGTCCACCGTCCTTCAGACCATGTGGTGGGTCGGACTATTTTGGGGGGGGGGGTGAATGAATTGCCCCAGAAATATCCCAGAGATGCATTTTAAATAAAAGGACACATTCTACTCATGTAAAAACACACTGATTCCCGGACCATCCACGGGCCGGACTGAGAAGGTGATTGGGCCGCAGCCGGGCCCCGGGCCTTAGGTTGCCTACCCCTGCCCTAAACAGTGAGGGGTCAGAGACAGGCAATGTACGTACTGGGCTGGGTAGAGAAGTGTAAAGCTCTTCCTGACTGAGCCAGTAGGGGGACATGTTCATAAACCTCTCCCATAAACAAACACCTGTACAAGTGCATTGGTAGGGTTAACTTAAATCAAGCAGTTAAAAGTATCATCAAGATTAATTGCAGAATAATTTAAAAGGGGAGTGAAGGGGAAAATGCAGTGTTAAAAAAAATTAAATTAGATAAGAAACCACAAAAGTGGGGGGGGGGAGATAAGGCATATATTTGTATTGGAAGTATGAGACTGTAAGATGTGTATATGTACATTTCTGAAAATAAAATTCATAAAAGATACAAACAAACAAACATCTGTTCAGTTTGATCCCTTGGTGGTCTCCTTTCCTTGTGTAGTTAACAAAGCCGTGTCCCCAGTTAACCCAGCTTCAAGTCTCTCACCTCTTTATTTTCCGAGTGTGGGTAGAAGAAGCCACACATCTTTTGAAAACAACATCAGCTTGGGAACAGGTTTTCCTGCTTTTGTTTTCCAGTGACTGAACTCGGGAAGGCTTCCAGGATATCTATTTAATGATTGACCTGGAATAAAAGGAAATGTAGTAGGAAGATTTATGAGGCTATAATAAAGCTTTAGTGCCCTCAAGAAAAAGTCTAAGGGGAAGAATTTCCTGTAGGAACCTGATTGCCTTAGGGCGTTTTGTGCCATAAGACCTGCAGCAGAGGGAAATTAACTGAATGGGGGGTGAAGCACATGACCCAGCAACCTCATTGAAACTAAGCAGGTCTGGATGTGAGATTCTTGAAGCATGCAATTTCTGTGACTTCTGATACAAACTGATCCTAGGTGCAGGATGTGGATTTTCAGCACAGGATTTGACACTATCTGAATGTTCTAACCAAGTTTTCAGCTCGAGAAAATGCAGCAAAGTGCACTTTTGAGATGAAAAGCATATTGCCGTATTTCAATACGATGTGAATTTCCATGTGGCGATACACACCAGAGGCAGATTGATGCATTCATTCCTAGTCTGGTTCTGGTTGGTGCCCAGGTGAGAGTCAGCTTAGGAAGAAGAAGAAGAGTTTGGATTTGATATCCCGCTTTATCACTATCTGAAGGAGTCTCAAAGTGGCTAACAATCTCCTTTCCCCTCCTCCTCCACAACAGACACCCTATGAGGTGGGTGGGGCTGAGAGACTTCAGAGAAGTGTGACTAGCCCAAGGTCACCCAGCAGCTGCATGTGGAGGAGCGGAGACGCGAACCCGGTTCCCCAGATTACAAGTCTACCGCTCTTAACCACTACACCACACTGGCTCTCCATAGGAACCCTGTGTACACCTCTGCCTTGAATTCTATGGTGGAAGATAGGCAGGAGATAGATGATGATGGAGGAGGAGGAGGAGGAGGAGGAGGAGGAGGAGGAGGAGGAGGAGGAGGAGGAGGAGGAGGAGGAGGATTTTGACTATTTATATACCACTTACTATCATCTAAGTGTTGTACAAAAAAATCTCAAGACAATCATAAATGGATTGAATTGAAATCAGCATTATAAAATTCAGTTAATTAGCCTTCTGTAATAAAGACGTTTGTGGTACTTGCCAAAAGTTCATCAATAAAGTTATAGATATGGATAAGCAGGTAGTGACACCAGTGCACAGGTTTGAAAAATGGGACATGAGAAAAGCATTTCACTGTCAGTGCATCTAGATCAGGCATCCCCAAACTCGGCCCTCCAGATGTTTTGGGACTACAACTCCCATGATCCCTAGCTAACAGGACCAGTGGTGAGGGATGATGGGAACTGTAGTCCCAAAACATCTGGAGGGCCAGGTTTGGGGATGCCTGATCTAGAGGAACACCCAAATAGACAGATAGGTAGATGATACACAAAAAGACAGACAGAGAAAGGGAGAGAGAGATGATAGAAGTCTAAAAGCGTCAAACAGCTCTTTACATAACCTTGCTCAGGATCCCTTTAAAAATCCATTTAATCACTAAAATAATGTTACTGTGATGAATACAACAGCATGCTTTCTATGTGTGCTGCGAAATGTTTTGGCTTCCACCTTCATCAGCTGCTCCAATATAAATGAAATTATCTGCTTTCCAAGGTGGCAGCTACAGAGCTTTGAGGATCAAATACTCAGAAGGCCTTTGTTTGCTGAAGATAAGTGATGCTGGTGCTCTCCTCTAGGTTGAGGTTGTGCAGCATGTACATCCAGAAGTTCTCCCTTTTTGCTAAAATTGCTGGACCTATTGGCATCTCTGTAGCAATTACAGACAGGTCTTACAGGCTGTGGTTCTCCAAGTGAATGTATTTAGCAACAGGTTGCTCCACCTTTTTGTTTAAAAAAAATGTGATGCTTAATGTATGATGAAACACTCAAGTATTATTGGGACTTGCCACTTGGATAGCCCCTCACTATTTCGTTGAAGAACCTTGTCAAGATTCTGTTGGATCATCATACAGGGCTGGGGAGCTGTGGTTGGCTTGGTAAATTACACGTTCTGCAAGCCTTATAATATGTACATAAAAGACATGATGGAGCTTATTTTGTCTTCAGCTGATGCTGAACTTCCATTCTCCAGAATATTCAGTGTAGCAGTGTGACAGAATAGCTACAGTGCCTCTCCATCACAGGGAGTGCTAGAGGAGGAAGACCATGCCCTCGGCTTCTCAATCTAAGCACGGGCAGAAGAAAATCATGGACCAAGCCCACCACCAGACCATGCAGTTGTGAGCCTGCCTCCAAAGCAAGCTGAGCACGGAACTAGAAAAATAGGCCTGGCAAATTTCGACAACCATCAACTTGCTGTATCTCATTGCTTATTCCTCTTATTCCTGTGTGACAGAGTATTCAAATTAGATTTCTGACTCACGGTTTATAATTCTTCAGTAATGATGTCTCCTTATTTTAGCTTTATAGTTCTTTGGCACGGCAGACTCTGTGCCTTTCTCTGGTCCCCGAGGAAGGGTTTCGTCCCGGATGAGAATTAAAATATTTGATAATTGGCAGTAGACCATTTCAAAAGGAGGTGATGTATGAGGGCCAGGACTATAATGAGCACATTTAGAAGCAGGATAAATGTGCTCACCACAGGGAACTGAAATCTTGACCAGGTAATGAATTGCTGTGGACAAAAGATGAGATCCAATCTGCATTTTAATGTGTTTCCACTGATAGTATTGTTGCACGCTGCCCCCAGTCTCTGAGTGGCACAAGATTTCAGGTGTTCTAGACCAGCCATCCACAAACTCAGACCTCCAGATGTTTTGGGACTACAACTCCCATCATCCCTAGCTAACAGGACCAGTGGTCAGGGATGATGGGAATTGTAGTCCCAAAACAGCTGGAGGACCGAGTTTGGGGGTGCCTGTTCTAGACGCTGACCCAGGGCCTGTGTTTCCTTTTGGAAATGAGACACAGCATATACTGTGGTGTCTTTATGTTACAACACTTGTTTTCAATGTGCACCAAATTTAATTTCTAATTTCATTCAAAAAAAAAATTTCTTGCTTTGGGAATGGCTTGACACAAGTTCGTGTGTGTGTGTGTGTGTGTGTGATTATACAAATCTTAGGCAACCATTTCCCCCAAGACACGTTTTCCCACTCATTGAATAAGGCCTATTTAGAGAGCAGCTTTTCAGCAGATACTAATGCATAAAGAAGCACCTGAGTATGCTATAATTAAATCAGGCACTAATGGATTTCTCCACTCGAAAGCTATTAGAATTCTACAAGGGGAGGGGAAGCCACATTCCTTTGTTAAAACTTTAGCAATGTGATTCACAGCAACTCAAGTTCTTTCCTTTTCCCGTTTCTGGTATTCTCAGATGGTGTATACTTGCCTTTCATCATAGATAAAGGGGGGGGAACTTAATTGATCTCCCCTGCTTTTGGCATGTGAGTGTTCTATATATATTCAATATTTTTAAAAGAGCCGATTTAAAGCTCTCATCATGTAAGTATAGACATGCATGGCAGTTTAAATACTAAATCAAATATAAATATTTGTGGTTATTAATAGCAACCTTATTAAATTTGTTAATATATGTTAATCTTCTACTTTTTTATGGTCTGCAGTGTGCCTTTGGTGTGCTGTCTGTAACCATCTTTTAAATGTGAGCCTTCTAGAACACTTCCATTTAATTACAAATGTTGATTTGGTAGTAGTTATTATGTATAAGAAACAGGGCCGGATTTAGGTTTGATGAGGCCCTAAGCTACTGAAGATAATGGGGCCCTTTATATGGCCAGCTGTCCTTTGTCAACAATAAATTGTCGCTGTTTTTGTGTTGAATATATGCTATAAGGTAATTTATGGACCTAATAGGTGACTAAAGCCATTTGCCACTGTTGCTGTATGTAGGTTTTATTTTGTTTTTTTTATCTTATATTTTCCTTTACATTTTTTTGGGGGGGGGGCAAGAGAGTGGGCCCCTAAGCTATATAGCTTGTTTAGCTTATACGTAAATCCAGCACTGATAAGAAACATTATTCCATATTTTTGGGGATTTGGATTTCCATTTAGTTAAGCCAACAGCAAAAGGATTGGCAACCCCACACATATCTATTCAAAGACAGTCCCTTTGTGTTCGGTCTGGCATACTCGCAGGAAAGTGTGGATCAGCTCTCGAAAGAGTGATATGACTCTTAACCGCAACACTTTTCAGTTTAGATGGTTCATGTGTTTGACTGGGAGTCATCAAGTGATGTCCATGTAAGTGTGAACATACACTTCCAGCAAAGCAGCCTCATTCATTCAAACCACTTGTGATGTCAGACTGGTTCCTATGTAAATAGCGTGAGGGCTGTGGACAGCAGCAGACCACGCGGAGACCCTTACTCCACTTCTACTGAGCAATGACCAAGATATGGGAAAGGCCTGTACTGTATTTACCACCTGTCACCACAAAGCAGTGACCAAAGGGTGGGTGGTCTTAGTTTGCACACTGAAATGTTGTTGTCACCATGCAGAGACCCAGGACAACCTTGGCTGCGGCAATTGTTAGGGTGCCAACAGGTTGGCGTGCTGAAGGCGGCAGTACCGGGGGTCAGGAAAAGCCGAAGCCAGGAGCAGTCTGTGTCGAGAACCAGCCGAGGTGGATGTCAGTACTGAGGGTCAGGAGAAGCCAAAGTCAGGAACACTGGAACCAGGACAAGATGAGCAAGGACAACCATGCGCTACAGCACAGCAGTTGCAAGTGCTGGCAAAGGGAGCAGCTGGCCTTCCTTAAGTAGCCAGCTCCTCACCACGCCTTTTACGAGCTGCAGCTGCCTCCAATTGTTCCCTCCGTTTCTCAGCTCTACGCTCTGCAGCTGAGAAGGGAGATGGGGAGGGGGCCCACCGGCTCCTCTCCTCACAAGGGCCTGATTCTTCCTCAACTCCTTCCTCCTGCTGCTCTGGTCTTCCCTCTTCCCTATCTGATTATTCCTCTTCTGAGGAGTGCCGCCACCAGTCTTCTCCAGGTATTGAACTCCTCCATTTCCCCAGACTCTTCCGTGGTTGCCGCTTCGCCTAGGGAGGCTTGCCACCACTCCTGCTCATCTGGTGCAACCCCGACAGCAATGCAGTTAGACCATTAAGCCCAAAATCTAAAACTTAATTTACTTTAACATGTGCTCAACCAGCACTGAGATGTTCCTGCTCATTCTGCTGAGCAGAGCCCTGGACTTTTGCCCCAAGGTTCTGACACCACCACATTTCAGCTGCCATGAACTAATAAGTTACAGATGGTAGATCTGCAATGGCATTAAAGGTTAATGGAGCCTTTATGTGGAAAGTCAGTTCCAGATGCTGGTGATAAACAACACAGGGAGGTCTGATTCAGCAAGACTGTGGTATTATGATGATACTACAGTGGTACCTTGCTTCTCAATTGCCTTGGTACTCAACTTGGAACCCAAACACTGCAAACCCGGAAGTAAGTGTTCTAGTTTGCAAACTTTTTTCAGAAGCCGAACATGCTCCATTTTGAGTGTTAACGCTTCCGGTTTGAGTGCCACACTTCTGTTTTGAATGTTACACTTAGGTCTGTTTTTGCTATTTACTTTGTGTTTTTGTTTTTGCAACTCTTTTTATTTCTTTTTTTGTGGAACCCAGTTTAGCTACTGAATGATTGTGTGACTACAGTACATTGTTTTTTTTCTTTCATTTTATGGATCAATGGTCTCATTAGATAGTAAAATTCATGTTAAATTGCTGTTTTAGGGGTTGTTTTTAAAAGTCTGTAACAAATTAATCCATTTTGCATTACTTTCTATGGGAAAGCCCGTCTTGCTTTCGGAACGCTTTGGTTTTGGAACAGACTTCCAGAACGGATTAAGTTGAGAACCAAGATACCACTTTGCTGTTAGACTGGTACACAATGGATGAGACAGTAAAGGAATGTATGATAAAATGGGCAATAGATCTAGGGCACAATATTGAGTTTGAAGATTGGACAAAATTATGGAAGGAAAACCTTAAATTCGCAGCATGCTCAGTCCTGAAAAAGAACGTAATGAAAATGATATACCGCTGGTATATGACGCCAGTATAACTGGCGAGAATGTATAGAAAGAAGCACAAAGCGTGCTGGAAATTTAAGGTAGCAGATGGTGATTTTTACCAAATGTGGCGGACATGCGACAAAGTTAAAAGTCTTTGGGAACTAGTTTATAATGAATTTTTAAAAACTTATTTAAGTATACATTCCCAAAAAACCCCGAGGCCTTTTTGCTAGGGTTGATGGAAAATGAAATCCAAAAAGCAGATCAAAGACTGTTCATGTACGCCACAGTGGCAGCGAGAGTATTAATAGCCCAGAGATGGAAAGTGATGGAACTACCTACAATTGTGGAATGGCGAGTGAAGATGCTGGAATATCTAGAGTTGGCGAATTTGACATGCAGAATTCGAGATCAGGAAGACACAAAATTCAGAGAAGAATGGAGTAAATTTTTGGACTATGCAAAGGAGAACTACAAGAATTTAAAGACTCTGGCGGGTATAAACTAGATCCTACAATGTTGATGTAATATAAGTATAATCTTAGATATTGAGATAGCACCTATTATTGGAAAATGATAAAATTCTAAAATGCGCGAGTAAAGTGAACTACGGTACCTACTTAAGGGAGGAGGGAAGTCAAAGCTTGTCAGAGCTGTGTAATGTACAATTGTAAAATTTATATGTTGATGTAAAGAAATTTGAGGAAAATAATAAAAATTTACTATGGGGAAAAAAAAGAGAACCAAGATACTACTGTACATGAACTGATGTAATACATAAGCACTGCAAAGCTAATTGCCACAAAGATGACTGAGATTCTGGTCTATATCTTGGCAGTGTCCTTTGATGGGATCTTAACACAAGTATCTTTAACGCAGAGCTCTCCAAACTTTTCACATCGGTGACACACTTTGTAGACAAGCATCATTTCGCAACACAGTAATTCAGTTTTGCTAGCAGGTTAATCTAACTCCTTGCCAGCCCTGGGAGGAGCGCGAGGCGCATTCGTGGACACTGCAGCCAACAAACTAATATGTCGCGACACACAGTTTAGAAAGCTCTGCTTTAACATATGTGATGCAGTCTGCTTAGAAGTTTGCCAATGCATGGTTCTGAGATGTAAACGTTATACTTGGAAGGAAACACAGGCTGATGGCAACCAATTAAAGGGCATTCTTCTTTGCACAACGTTATCAGTGTTTTGGTTTGATGTATAAACATAGGTGCGGCAAGCACAATTCATAGTATTTGCTCAGGAATTACGCTCTCGTTTATGGTATTCTGAGATCTTGACCTACCCACCAGCTATTTTGGTATCCAGAACAATTCCAGTGAGAATCCAAACCTTATACAAAGGGACAGAATGAAAAAATAAGCTCTTGCGCTGCTGTAATGCAAATAAGCAATCAGCTGTTTTGCAACAATGAGCTTACCTTTGGGGATTCTTAGCAATTGAAATCATAAAGCAATATGAGTATATACTGGTAATTTTAAAATGTTAAAAAGCTTTGAAATTGGACAACAGACTGAATATTGTCATGGTAGTCTTGCGCAGTCACTTAACTAGCTGCTCTCCTATTCAGATGACTCATAATTTTCTCTGTGTCCTTCAGCATATCACAGATGAAGATAAGCCATGCTCATAACACCTTTGCTCTCATACCATGGATCATTTTAGAAGCTTAACCAACAAATTACACATTGTATTGAAGGATTAGGAGTGTGTTTCACCTCTGCTTGTGGGTTGAATAATTTGGGGTTCTCCCCCCCGCCACTGCTACCAAGTCTAGGTGTGTTGTTTGTGTGCTTTCCAGTTCCATATAATTCTATAATTTCCTACTTTCTCTAGGCTCATGGACCTTGCAAGAAGTGATGCTGTCCAAATGCTGCCTGTAGAACAGTGGACGGGTCTTCAGAAGTCCACAGGAAGCATTTTAGACAGCCTTATGTTGTAAGGCCTATCAGAGGCCCATAGTGTCTATTGGGAGACACAAACAACTGCCAGAATGAAAGGACAAAGTGAAGATGAAATTTTTGGGAATATGTACAGTGGTACCTCGCAAGACGAAATTAATTCATTCCACGAGCTGTTTCATGTTGCGGTAATTTTGTCTTGCGAAGTGCAGTTTCCCATAGGAATGCATTGAAATTTAATTAATGCATTCCTATGGGCAAAAAAAAGTGCAAAAAGGCGCCGACTCACCCACCACGGCTGCTCCAGAAGTTTTTAAGGCTCTGGGAAGGCGGAAGCAGGAGGAGGGCCAGGGAGAGGCTCCCTCCCTCATTCCCCAGCAGCTGTTCGCACCCAACCAGGCAGCCAGTGGGACTGGACGGGACGGGGGCAGATGGAGCACTTCGGCAGCTCGCGTTCTGCTCAATGACAGCCGCTCTCCCGTTTGCGCGCCTCCGTGCAGCTATGCCGTCCTACTCAGTGACGGTGGTGACGGGCAGCCAGTGGTTCGTGGGCACCCACGAGTACAGTAAGTAAGTAAGGGAGGGGTGCGGGCAGGACGACAATGGAAACTTCTGCCGCTCCCTCCCTCCTTCCCCAGCAGCTGTTCACACTCCGTTCACCATTCGCACTCCCAACCAGATGGCCGCTCTCCTGTTCGCGCACCTGCCCTGCTTCGTCTTGCGAAGCACGGCCATAGGAAACTTCATCTTACGAGTCTCAAAAAATGAGTCTTGCTTTCGTCTTGCTAGTTTTTCTTTGTGCGAGGCGTTCATCTAGCGAGGTATCACTGTACAACTATTCATACCAGTTATCTCTTAATTGCTTTAATGAAGAAGAGCAAGGGACAAATCATTTGCCCTCCCATAAGGAACTTGTGAATCCTAACTACTTCCTCACCACCAGCTGGACCTATTTGTCTGCAACTTGGCCAGCTTAATCTACTCTGGAGAAACTCCTGTGCCTGCAAATTTTATCCACTTTGGTCCAAGGTGAAGAGTTATAGCTTTTTTAAAAAAATAATAGAGAACGGATATCACAGAACTTCATTCTTTTAAAGAGCAGCTCAGAACCTGAGACAAAGATCAAAGTGGAGACAGAGCAACTGAAAAATAGAATTGAATTGGTTACAAGAAAAAAAAGCACCGATACAGATACAATGTGAACCTTACGGTCTGTGCATAAGGATGTGCACATTTCCAGAGAGGGAAGCATGTTAATCTCTTCTTGCAAAAGCAATCAAAGAGTCTTGTGAAATCTTAAAGGCTAACAAATTATTTATTGTGGCATAAACATTTACGGACTTAAATGAGAGTGCATAAAAGCTTATGGCACTATAAATAAATTAGTTAGTTTTTAAGGTGGCCAAGACGCGTTGATTGTCTTTATTAGACAAACATAAGCCCTATTTCAGCATTCTCCACCATAAATAGCATGGCATGAGGAAGAGAGTAGGGCTACGCTGAGGGGGGTTGTCACCTTGGATTCCCCACCCCACAAAAAGTTAATGCACTCTTCTACCTCACTCTTCTATGTGGGTATTAGTATATACTTGCATTCAAGAAACCACACGAGCCCTTACATCCCAGCTTGATCACTGAGATTACCCAGAGGAGTGCTGTTAGTTGACAAGCTTCCTTGCTGCTAACTTTCAGACATTTCTTGAAAAACCATTTTATGCCAACAGGCCTATTTGGTTGTTTAATTTTTCTCAAGATGATCCAGTCATTTTTACAATTATTTTGTATTACAGTGGTACCTCTACTTACGAATAACTCTACTTACAAATGTTTCTACTTACGAATGGAGCTCCATCCGCCATCTTGGATGCGGTTTAGATAGGATTTTTTCTACTTACGAATTTTTAGATAGGGTTGCTTCTACTTACGAATTTTTTCTCCAATGCACTCCTATGGGATTCGACTTACAATTTTTTTCTATTTACGGATGTGTGTTCGGAACGCATTAAATTCGTAAGTAGTGGTACCACTGTATTTTTATGGAATTTTATGTTTTATTGTACAGTCTTGATATTTTACATGGGTGGTTTGTTAGAAGGAGAGAGAGAGAGTGATTGCTTTCAGAAATCAGACCAAGTCATTTTCAAATACCTTGGGACATACTATCACAACTTAATTTGATTCTGTCCACTTGATTGTGCAGACTGGACAACTAGGTTTATAACATAGCATATATATTTTTACAAGCAGGGTCATGGGATTTCTCTTGGATTCTTTTCCCAAAACAAAATGTACACACTTAAAAATAACCACCTTTTTGGTACTGCTGTAGTACATTCATACCTCCACATGAGGGTATACATTGCAGTATATTAATAAATGTATTGCAATGACCACTCTGGAAGTGTTTGACAGTTTACCTTTACCTTCTTCAGAATTCAGTGTGACTTAACTCGTTTAGCATTAAGTGCTAATGGTAAGCCACACTACAATCAATAACTTTATGCAAATTGGTTTTAGAATTTAGTAGGCTGGCGGTGTGGACGCCATTCCCATGCCTGTCAGTTGTTCCCAGCAAAATCTGTCCTCAAACATGTTCCCCCACAACCAAGGCTTCTTGCTAGGCCTGGCTAGAAGGAAAATTGGGTGTGAGGTGGGTGTCCATCATTAGGATGGACAGTGCTTTTTTCTGGGGTCACTCAGCACTTGTTAAAAGTGTGGCACTTACTGTAAACAACTTCATGGTGAATACTGGCAGCTTTTTTCTAGAAGAAAAAACTGAGGATAGGCATTTTCAAGAGAGAATCAGCAAAATTAGGCATTCAACTATCCTCGGAGAGGCATTTCATTTTTGCATGGGA